>NC_068328.1:19697949-20321163 GCF_000147395.1 Oryza glaberrima | reverse complement strand
CCCCGATTCCCCGCAGCGAGGCCGGTGGCGTGAGAGCGGGGACGGCGAGGTCAGCGGCGTGGGAGCAAGCGACGATGGACGACGAGATCAATGGCGCTTCTCCACCGAAGCGGCATCGGCGCCGACTCATCTATATCATCCATGGCCATGGTCAGCATTAGCCTCGAATGTGGGCTTGCTTGAGTGCCTAACGACGCTGACAAAAAGTTGATGAAGAACGTCGTGTGTCTCAGGCCCCATTTAGTTCCCCAAAAATTTTTCCCAAAAACATCACATCGAATCTTTGGACACATGCATGAAGCATTAAATATAGATAAATGAAAAAACTAATTGCACAGTTAGGGGGGAAATCGCGAGACGAATCTTTTGAGCCTAATTAGTACATGATTAGCCATAAGTGCTACAGTAAACCACATATGCTAATGACGGTGAGTTATGAAATTTTTTTTTTCATTCGTGTCCAAAAAGCCCTTCTGATATCCAGTCAAACATCCGATGTGACACACAAAAATTTTCTTTTTCACGAACTAAACAGGGCCTCAGTTTGGTCACACGTTCTTGGTTTGGTCATGGGAAACACAGACATGACTGAGAATCTCCTATGTGTAAGCTTGAGACTAAATGCCACATAAACACACTGTAAAAGCCCTTACGGCTTATTTGGTAACTCGAGGCAAGGGGATTGGAAGTTTACACAAGGGAATTGATGATGAGATTAAGATGGGAATTTGATTTTTAATCCCAGTATCTTGTTTGGTAGAGGTGATGGAAATTGATAGGGAGTTTAGTTAGAGATTAGATCATTAATAAAAACGAATGGCTGAGATTTGCTTAGACAAAGTAAAGGAGGAATTCCCTCCCAATTACCTGCCCCTATCGAGGTATTGAAAAGGAGGGAGTTCCTTCCTCAATTCCTCATCCCCATTCCACCAAAATTCCCATGTCTCCTAACCAAACAAAACACTTAATAGCCTTATTCCTCTAAACTCCCATTCCCTCCTAAAAACTCCCTCCAACCAAATGGGCCGTTAGGGGCTGTTTAGGAAACAGGGACTTATTCCAAGTCCCCGTCACATCGGATGTTTGGACACTAATTTGGAGTATTAAACATAGACTAATTATAAAACCCATTCCATAACCTTAGACTAATTCGCGAGACGAATCTTTTGAGTCTAATTACGCCATGATTTAATAATGTGATGCTACAGTAAACTTTTGATAATTATGAATTAATTAGACTTAAAAAATTCCTCTCACGGATTAGCTCTCATTTATGAAATTAGTTTTTTATTAGTCTATATTTAATACTCCAAATTAGCGTCCAAACATCCGATATAACGGGGAGTAAAAAGTTTTAGCCTCATCTAAACAGCCCCTTATATTACTTGCCCTTAAGACCTTTTTAGATATGACTAAAACATTTAAGTCCCTATCACATCGGATGTTTGGACACTAGTTATAAATATTAAACATAGACTATTAATAAAACCCATCTACAATCTTAGACTAATTCGCGAGACGAATCTATTGAGCTTAATTAATCCATGATTAGCCTATGTGATGATAAAGTAAATATTCTCTAATTATGGATTAATTAGGCTTAAAAAATTTATCTCATGAATTAGCTTTCATTTATATAATTAGTTTTGTAAGTAGTCTATATTTAATACTCTAGATTAGTGTCTAAATACATAGACTAATCAAAGACTAAAGTTAAGTAACTAGATTTAAACATCGCCTAAGACTTGCCCTAGAGGAGATGTAAAATCGTCGAATGGACGCGTTGCATTAATGGTAGTCAAGCATAGTTGATGATTACACCCAAACTTGTCAAGAGTGCTCGGTAGAGAAATGGCCTTCAGCTACTCCATCCGTCCAAAAAAAAGACAAACCCTGAATTTACGTGTCCAACTATGACTGTCCGTCTTATATGAAATTTTTTTATAATTCGTATTTTCATTATTGTTAGATGATAAAACATGATTAATATTTTATGCGTGGCTTTTTTTTTAATTTTTTTCATAATTTTTTTAAATAAGACGGAAAGTCAAATATTGAGCACGGAAACCAGAGTTTGTCTTTTTTTGGACGGAGGGAGTAAGCTGCTAGCCTGCTAGTACAGTCTGCTGGTACAGGTACTCACAGGTACTAGTACTGTGCGAGTAGGCTACTAGGGAGCACAGTAGTACGGAGTAGATAAATGACCCTTTTCGTCGGGAATCCGCGACTCCAAGGACTAGTCGATATCATGACCATTTTTAACCAATGTTTTCTAATCTTACTAAATACAACGTTCATATCCTGAGCCGGTAACCATTTTTAACCAACTTTTTTACTTTTTAAATTGCAACAGCGGGTGTATTTAGTTTACGTCAAAATTAGAAGTTTGGTTAAAATTGAAATAATGTGACGAAAAAGTTGAAAGTTTATGTATATAGAAAAGTTTTGATGTGATAGAAAAATTAGAAGATTGAAAAAAAAGTTTAGAACTAAACTCGTCCAGAAGCAAGATTAAAAACATTGGTTAAAAAGGTCTAAATTGAAATATGATGATACAAAGTAAAATTTACTTTTAGAAAAAAATTATCATTGACCCATTAGTACCGTCTCTTAATTCACTAACATATTCCTTCTATCCCATAAAAAAATCAACCTATGATAGTATGTGATATTTTTTACCAAAATAAATCTGGACATGCATTTGTTTAGATTCATTATTATACTATAAACATCACATTTCATCTTAGCTTTTATAGGATGGAGAGAGTATATGATTCTAGCTTTTTTTTTCCTTTGCGCAAAAAGTATGGAGCTGGTAAGAAGGGTGGTTGATATTTGAGCTCTCTAGTCCCACAGTCTCAGTATTTGTTTTGAAAATAGGGAGTTAGGCCCTGTTCTTTTCTCTAACAAAAGTTGGATAAACTTTTAGATAATACTCATGACACGCTTTTCAAACGGTTAAACGGTGTGTTTCGTATGAAAACTTTATATATGAAAGTTGTTCTAAAATATTAGATTAATCCATTTTTCAAGTTTGTAATAACTAAAACTCAATTAATCACACGTTATTACCATCTCATTTTATATGAAACACGAAATCTTAATCTTTATCTTTATCCTTAACTTTATTTTCATCATTAGAAGATTGAAACACCACCTTAGTGATGAGGGTAGTAGCAAATTTACCACTTAACACAACCACAACTATACTTTGGCTGCATTCGACACAGTTACTTCACTGATGCAAATGTTCATTAGTGGATGATTAATTATGTATTAAATATTTTAATTTTTTAAATACTTTTAATTAATTTTAAACTATTTTACACAACACACCGTAGTTATTTGGGAAGTGTGCTCACGATAAGAAATAGTTTTAGAGGGTGTTTGGGTGAGAGGGACTTATCCCTCTCACCCCATTAAGCTAATAAAAGTGTACTAACCTTGCGGTTGTTTAGACAACAAATCAGAGAAAGTTCCTCATTTTCCGCTTTTTAAACTATTAAACGAGTTTTTTTTAAAAAAATTATATTAATCTGTTTTCAAGTTTAAACTAACGTACTAATAATGCTCATGCAATAATGGTTAACCTCATTTTTTTTTATGTTCTCGATCTTTTTCTTTACTCTCCTCTTAAACACACCTTTTGTATACTCCAGCTCTATATTCTTTTGGCACATAATTTATCACCGGAAAAATTTACTTTGAAATATCTTACTCACTTGGTCCAACGGAGAAGGTTGGCTCCAACGCATGCAAAATGAGGTGGCTCATTAGTACCTATTAGATGATGCTCCGCACTTTCCTACGAGATATATGTTAGATATTGAAGAAATGATGAAATGATTTGGATTGAAATATTATTAAAATAATTTGAGAATAATGATTTAGCATGTATATGTTTGGTTTTAGAATGAAATAAATTGTACTAGATATAATTACTATATGCTTGCATGTTGAGCTTTGAGTGCTTAATGAGTTGATGTGGCATGCTTACATGTAGGTTTTAGGAGTGCTAATAAATACTATGCTTGCACGTTGAGTTTTAGATGTTTAGTGGATATTAGCTTTAAAAGAAGGGATTAGCTACTACCTTCGTCTCCAAATATAACAGCTTTTGGCTTTGTTATGTATATATATAGCTAAAAGTTGTTATATCCTGGGATGGTAGTAGTATAAAAAAAATGAAGAATAAATTGATATGATTTTTAAAGTAACTTTCTTATAATTTTTTAAACAAAAACATACCACATAGCAGTTCAAGAAGCGTATAAAAAACTGAAGAATAAATTGATATGATTTTTAAAGGAACTTTCTAATAATTTTTTAAACAAAAGCATACCAATTAGCAGTTTGAAAAGTGTGTACGCGAAAACCGAGGAAACGAGGAAGTGAAAAGAACGCAACCAGGTACTATATTATTATCCAATGGACCTAAGATCTCGTTCTTTTCTCCAACAAGAGTTGGATGAAGATTAAGATTTTCGTGGCACGCTTTTCAAACTAGTTGGACAGAGAAGGAGTTGAAGAAAGAGAGGGAGAATGATGTATTGGTTCTATACTCTTGAAGCCAAAGATAATTTAGGCTGTGTTTAGATTCAGCGATGTCAAGTTTTGACGTGCCACATTGTTAACGACCAAACTTGGTAATATCAGCATCGGAAAGGAAGATTAGATCGAAGCGGAATCAAAGATGAGGATTATCGCGGAAACAGAGTAAGAATCAGCTATAGTCCGGATCGGCTAAGTTCGAGTCAGACTTGGTTAAGTGGTGCAGCCGATTCCGACAATACGACTTGGTGTACAACATCGGGTTGGGTTGATATGCTTCAAGATGATTGCCGCGTATGGATAGAGTCCTGAGAAGGCAATTGTATCTATTAATTAGGATATTTTATGTAATTTCCCTAGAGATATGTTTGGGAAAAAGTCAGCCGTAAAGACTTATGGTTTCTTAGAGTTTGTTAGAGATAAGAGTCGTGTCCGATATGGACATAGTTTGTAATTTTCGGGTATAAATAGACCCCGAACCCCATGTAATCAATTAACACATACGTTCAATACAATCTCGGCGCATCGCCACCCTTTTTGCTTTAGTTTTATTTTGACGAGTTCTTGCTTTCGGGTTGAGCTGCATCGGTTTCGATCTTCAACAAGAGGTAAAACTTGTTATGACGGCTTGCGTTCTCGGGATTAGTGCTTCCATATTTATGATACTCTAATCTTGTTTATGTAATTCATCGAGTTATCATATATCTTACATAATCTTTAGCAATATCGCTATTTAACCTACAATCGGCTAACATCTGTCGGTAGAAGGCAGCCGATTAGGTTAAATATCGATGTTGATTTAGACTATATAAGATATCTACCACTCTATGAAACTACTAGTGGCTTGATTGTCTAGATATTGTTCTTCTTTTCATACTTAATGCTACATCAGTTGAGTTTGATCTATTAAGTCGTGCTTGGAATATCAATCTCTAGCCTGCCTTCTGGTTGCCGATTAGGGTAGTATCGGGGTTTCAGCCGATCTTATCTGATTTAACTATATTTACTCTATATGCTTCATTGATATGTTAAATCTGCCCTCTACGTTAAGATCTTATTGCATTTAAGTATATTAGGCTTTTGTTTGATATATTTTACTTGCTTTAATATCTTAGTATAGAGTGGTATCAGAGTATTAGCCGATATATGCTAGATCTATCTGATCGGCCATGATATGAATATATATAGTCCTGTTATTAAAATATATTTCGATCTAAGTGATTTATACTGTCTCAGCATGGCGACCGATCTATCCCAATCACTTGATTTAAGTATATATCGATATAAGGGGTATATATCGTTAACATCAACAGCCGATCGAGTAGATTTAGTTCTTTCTTACTTATTCATGACTGCCGATCGATACATATATGACATCGGCTCAAAAATAAATGATATGTCATCGGCACTTAGCCGATCGGCTATCGTTTATAGGTTTAATCGCAATTTCTTTGTCTTTATTTCTTGTTGATTGCAGGATCAAATCAACTAGCACGCTAACATACCCAAAGGCGAGTTTGGACCTGCACTGGAGTTAAGCAGATCTCCCAGGCCTCGTGTTTTTCGTCAACACGCTTTTGGCACGCCCGGTGGGACCCGATAAGAAGTCAGAACCGCAACAACAGTTTTTCTCTATGGAGGAGAAGCCACCAGCATCACCGTCCTCGGCTAGCCCCAGTTCTGTTAAAGAGAAGATCTAGCAGCTAGGCCTATCTGAGGTTAATGAAGGCAACATCGTGAATATCACTCCAGACAAGCTGACACCTGATCAAAAGAAGGATTTTGAAGCAATGATGCAGCAAGCACAGAACCAGTTCTTAAGTTCATTTATGCAAACACGCAAGGGAACAGTGGTGCAGAAGTATATGTAAAGGTAGTTGCTGACGTTCCTGGGACTGGTTCTTCTAAGGATGGAGAGACGAAACAAGCTCCAGATGGCTCGGCTGAACCGAGTGACAAAGGTGCTACAGATGGTTCTCAAGGAAATCAAGGTGACAACTCTCAAGGAGTACAGGGAGTTCAAGGTGATGGTACTTAGGGAGTTCAAGGTGGAGGTGTTGATCAAGACAGCAATACAGCACAGTTGCAGTTCAACAACTTCCAAGATCAGGTTGACTATGCTGTACACCATGCTTTGATCAATAAATCTGGAATATTAACCAATACTTTGGCAAACATGGTGAAATCAATGGTTGATGGTTCAATGGCTGAATATAAAGCTACAGGACCGTTTTATCTACCAGGAGGAGTGATCCAAAATTATTGGCCATTAATCACTGACAATCAACCAGTTGTCCAGTCAATCCCTCTCAATGCACCATCTGCTCAGCCGATGGCACCAGTACCGGCTCCTACACCTGCTGCACCGTCATCGGCGCCAAGCCAATTAGTTAATCCCCGGTTGCTGGTGAGAGAACAACCACAGCACATCGGACAGAATGTGAATCGGCTAACGCAAGACCAGGTGGCGTCTATGTTCTTATCTCCCCAACACACCAGTGATCCAACCCAGCAACAGCCGATTCAACAAACGCCGCCAAGGCAGCAGGTTATGCAGCCGACCCAACAAACACCCCCAATCCAACAGGTTGTACAACCAGTCCAGCAGACGCCTCAGAGACGGCAGGTTTTGCAGCCAATTCAGCAGACGCCATTAAGGCAACAGGTTGTTCAGCCGATTCAGTAGCAAAGCTTAATGAATGCATCGGCTAGGTTTGCGACACCTGGTGGTAAGCCTGTGCAGCATGCTGCAAATAAAGTTGTCCTAGAGCACTTGGTTCATCACGTGCAACCAGATGGCACGATGATACCTCAAGCTATTCCTGAACATTTGGTGTGCAATATTCAGCCGGATCTTCAGAATTACCAGGGGCAATTTGAATTATCAGTATCAGCCGCTATCACCGCAAGTTCAATACCAGCAGGCAGGATCGACTCAACCCTAGTTTGTTCCTCAATACAATCAATTCGAGCCCATGCCACAGCAACCTCAAGGAACACCTCAGCAATGACCATGGGCCGATATGATTACGGATGTCATGAAGGAGCAGTTTGGGCTTAGGCCGAAAGATGCTGGAAATTTGTACCGACAACCTTACCCCGAATGGTTTGAGAGAGTTCCTCTACCTAATCGGTTCAAAGTTCTAGATTTTTCAAAATTCTTAGGGCAGGATAGCACATCAACTTATGAACATGTTAGCCGATTTTTAGCTCAGTGTGGTGAAGCATCGGCTGTGGATGCCTTGAGGGTTAGGTTGTTCCGGTTGTCTTTGTCTGGATCGGCTTTCACTTGGTTTTCTTCTTTGCCATATGGGTCGATTAAAAGTTGGGCCGATTTGGAGAAGCATTTTCACAGCTATTTCTACAGTGGGGTACATCAGATGAAATTGTCCGATTTGACAGCAATCAAGCAGAGACATGACGAGCCTGTGCATGAATATATTCAGAGGTTCAGAGAAATGAGGAATAAGTGCTACAGCTTAAATCTGACTGATGCATAGTTAGCCGATTTGGCTTTTTCAGGGTATGATTGCTCCAATCAGGGAGAAATTCTCATCTGAAGACTTTGAAAGCTTGTCGCATCTTACACAAAAGGTAACCTTGCATGAACAGAGGTTTGCAGAGGCTAGGAAGAATTCTAGAAAGGTTAATCATGTCTGTCCTTATATATATGGATCGGATGATGAGGATGATGATTCCGAGATAGCTGCGGCCGAATGGGTAAGGAGCAAAAAGGTTATACCATGCCAATGGGTGAAGAATTCTAGAAAAGATGAGAGGTATGATTTTGATATCACCAAGGCTGACAAGATTTTTGACTTGCTACTCCGAGAAAAGCATATTCAACTTCCTGCTGGTCACACGAATCCATCGGCTAAAGAATTGGGCAAGAAAAGGTATTGCAAGTGGCATAATTCTGGGTCCCATACTACTAATGATTGCAAAGTCTTCAGGCAGCAGATCCAAGCGGCTATTGAAGGAGGCAAAATCAAGTTTGATAATTCTAAGAGGCCGATGAAGGTTGATGGCAATCCTTTTCCTGTCAATATGGTACATACAGCTGGCCGAACAGCCGATGAAGATCGTGCAAGAGGATTTCAGGTAAATTCGGCTAAGATTATCAACAAGTATCAGAGGAAGTATGACAAACAGCAGGAGAAGCATTATGAGGAAGATGATGATGGCTTTGATCCTCATTGGGGTTGCGAGTTCTTTAGATTTTGTTGGAATGAAGGTATGAAGCTGCCATCTATTGAGGACTGTCCTGGGTGCTGTGACATTGCGGAAAACTCAAGCCGATCGTATAGTAGGGGCAATCGGCTAAGGCAGACAAGGGTTCCTGTTCATCAAAGATTGGGTCCAGTAAACCAAGATCATGGCCAGGAGGACAATGAAAACATGAAAACTCAATGGTGTCCTTCTGGTATCTTTACAAAGAATCAGAAGAGAAGGGTTCAAAGATTAAGGAATAGGGAGCGCTTTCAGGAAGTCGAGCAGGAAATCAATCATCGACTAAAGAAAACAAAGCCGAGGCAGGAGTGGCGTGTTAAGAATCAAGTTCCTGTAGCCGATGAAGCCACAGCCGATGAAGCAAGAAGATTGGCTAAGGGAAAAAGTGTTGTGACTGCATCGGTTAACATGGTTTTCACGTTGCCTGCCGAGTTTGGGGTCAAGCAAGCCGATGTTGATGAAGTTGAAGAAGAATCGGCTAAATTAACTTTGTCACCAGATCAGACAGTTTTCGAGAAGCCAGAGGGTACAGAGCATCGGCATCTTAAGCCATTGTATATAAATGGTTATGTTAATGGGAAGCCGATGTCCAAGATGATGGTCGAAGGTGGGGCTGCAGTAAACTTGATGCCTTACACTACGTTCAGGAAGCTGGGTAGAAACGCCGAAGATCTCATCAAGACAAACTTGGTGCTTAAAGACTTTGGCGGCAATCCATCAGAAACCAAAGGAGTTTTGAATGTGGAGCTGACAGTCGGCAACAAAACCATCCCTACAACGTTCTTTGTCATCGATGGGAAGGGTTCTTACAGCTTGTTGCTCGGAAGGGATTGGATTCATGCCAATTGTTGTATTCCTTCAACTATGCATCAGTGCTTAATTCAGTGGCAAGGCGACAAGATTGAAATTGTGCCAGCCGACAGGTCAGTCAATATTGGCAGTGCCGATTTAGCTCTTTGGGAGATGGATGGTCTTGATTGTTTATCGGGAAAAGTTTGGGATGGAGATTTTCTAAAAGTGTCCGATTCTGATATACAGCCAATTGAAGATGGAGAACCCAAGCTATTATTTTGAGGGCGTCATGGAGGGTTCGAATGTCTACACCAAGGACACAGTAGATGATCTCGATGACAAGCAAGGACAGGGTTTTATGTCGGCTGATGATTTGGAAGAAATTGACATAGGTCCAGGTGATCGACCACGGCCGACATTTATTAGTAAGAATTTATCTCCGGAGTTTAGAACCAAGTTGATAGAGCTATTGAAAGAATTCAGAGATTGCTTCGCTTGGGAGTATTATGAGATGCCTGGACTCAGTCGATCGATTGTTGAACATCGGCTACCTATCAAACCAGGGGTAAGACCACATCAACAACCTCCGAGAAGATGCAAAGCCGATATGCTTGAACCCGTAAAGGCTGAGATTAAGCGATTAGATGATGCTGGTTTTATTCGTCCTTGCCGATATGCTGAGTGGGTTTCTAGTATAGTTCCTGTTATCAAGAAAAACGGCAAGGTCAGGGTATGTATTGATTTCCGAAACTTGAATAAGGCTACCCCAAAAGACGAATATCCAATGCCAGTAGCCGATCAGCTAGTTGATGCTGCCTCGGGACACAAGATTTTGAGTTTTATGGATGGTAATGCGGGATACGATCAGATCTTTATGGCTGAAGGAGACATCCATAAAACAGCTTTTAGGTGTCCTGGTGAAATCGGCTTGTTTGAGTGGGTTGTGATGACTTTCGGCTTGAAGAGTGCTGGAGCTACATATCAAAGAGCCATGAATTATATATACCATGATCTGATCGGTTGGTTGGTTGAAGTCTATATTGATGATGTGGTTGTTAAATCTAAAGAGATAGAGGATCATATAGCCGATTTGAGGAAGGTTTTTGAGAGAACCAGGAAATATGGCTTGAAGATGAACCCGACAAAGTGTGCTTTCGGTGTATCGACTGGCCAGTTTTTGGGATTTCTTGTTCACGAGAGGGGAATCGAGGTAACTCAAAGGAGTGTTAATGCAATCAAGAAGATTCAGCCTCCGGAGAACAAGACAGAACTGCAAGAGATGATCGGCAAGATAAATTTTGTTAGAAGATTTATTTCTAATTTGTCTGGAAGATTGGAGCCTTTTACTCCATTGTTGAGATTGAAAGCCGATCAACAGTTTACTTGGGGGGCAGAGCAACATAAAGCGTTGGACGATATTAAGGAACATCTTAGCTCTCCTCCAGTTTTGATTCCTCCACAGAAGGGGGTACCTTTTCGGTTATATTTGTCGGCTAGTGAGAAATCAATCGGCTCGGTTTTGATTCAGGAGCTTGAAGGGAAAATGAGAGTTGTGTTTTATCTAAGTCGTCGGCTCTTGGATGCAGAAACTAGGTATTCCCCTGTGGAGAAGTTATGCTTGTGCTTATATTTTTCATGTACAAGGTTAAGGCATTATCTATTGTCCAATGAATGCACCGTCATATGCAAGGCCGATGTTGTCAAATACATGTTATCAGCCCCAATTTTGAAAGGAATGGTTGGAAAGTGAATTTTTTCCTTAACTGAGTTTGATCTTCAGTATGAGTCGCCGAAGGCGATTAAAGGACAAGCTATAGCCGATTTTATTGTAGAACATCGTGATGATTCAATTGGCTCAGTTGAGATCTTACCGTGGACTTTATTCTTTGATGGGCCAGTGTGCACTCATGGTTGTGGCATCGGCTTGGTTATTATTTCCCCTAGGGGGGCAAGTTTTGAGTTTGCTTATACTATCAAATCATATGCAACCAATAATCAAGCTGAGTATGAAGCAGTGCTTAAAGGGTTGCAGTTACTCAAGGAGGTTGAAGCCGATGCTGTTGAAATTATGGGAGATTCTTTGCTAGTAATCAGTCAATTGGCAGGAGAATATGAGTGCAAGAATGATACACTGATGATTTATAACGAGAAGTGCCAAGAACTAATAAAAGAATTTCGGCTGGTTACTTTGAAGCATGTATCTCGAGAGCAAGATATTGAAGCTAATGATTTGGCCCAAGGGGCATCGGGGTATAGGCCGATGATCAAAGATGTTAAGGTCGAGGTCGCAGCAATAACAGCCAATGATTGGAGGTATGATGTGCATCAATATTTACAGAATCCATCCCAATCGGCTTCTCAGAAATTAAGATATAAGGCGTTGAAGTATACTTTATTGGATGATGAGCTCTATTATCGGACGATTGATGGGGTGTTGCTTAAGTGTTTGAGTGCCGATCAGGCTTAGGTTGCAATCGGCAAAGTTCATGAAGGGATTTGTGGTACTCATCAATCGGCTCATAAGATGAAATGGTTACTTCGGCGTGCAGGGTATTTTTGGCTGACAATGCTGGAGGATTGTTTCAGATATTACAAAGGGTGTCAAGATTGCCAGAAATTTGGAGCAATTCAACGAGCACCGACGTCGGCAATGAATTCTATCATTAAACCATGGCCATTTAGAGGTTGGGGAATTGATATGATCAGCATGATTAATCCACCATCGAGTAAAGGACATAAGTTTATATTGGTGGTGACCGATTATTTCACCAAATGGGTAGAGGCGATTCCCTTGAAGAAGGTTGATTCTGGGGATGCGATACAATTTGTTCAAGAACATTTAATCTACTGATTTGGTATCCCTCAAACCATTACAACCGATCAAGGTTCAATTTTTGTGTCCGATGAGTTTGTTCAGTTTGCTGACAACATGGGTATCAAATTGTTGAATTCTTCGCCATATTATGCACAAGTTAATGGGCAAGCCGAGGCATCTAACAAGAGCTTTATCAAATTGATTAAAAGGAAGATTTCTTATTATCCTCGGCAATGGCATACTCGGTTAGCCGAAGCGTTGTGGTCTTATAGGATGGCTTGTCATGGATCGATCCAAGTCCCACCTTATAAGCTTGTTTATGGGCATGAAGCTGTTTTGCCATGGGAGGTTAGAATCGGCTCAAGAAGAACTAAGTTACAAGATAATTTAACAATCGATGAGTATTATAACCTTATGGCTGATGAAAGGGAAGACTTGGTTCAGTCTAGATTAAGAGCCCTTGCAAAGGTTACCAAGGATAAAGAACGAGTTGCTCGGCATTACAACAAGAAGGTAGTACTTAAAGATTTTTCGGAAGGTGAACTTGTATGGAAGTTGATTTTGCTAATTGGGACTCGGGATAGCAAATTCGGCAAGTGGTCACCGAATTGGAAAGGACCGTTCCAAATCCACAAAGTTGTATCTAAGGGTGCTTACATGTTGCAAGGACTTGATGGAGGAGTTTATGGAAGAGCACTAAATGGCAAGTATTTGAAGAAATATTATCCAAGTGTTTGGGTTAATGCATGATTACATCGCCTTGACATGGCCGATATGGTTATATCGCCCTTAGTTGTTTTCGTATTGTAATCGGTTGTGGCTTGCCGATGTACAATGGCCGATATGGTTATATCGCCCTTAGTTGCTTTTCTATTGTAATCGGTTATGGTTTGCCGATGTACAATGGCCAATATGGTTATATCGCCCTTAGTTGCTTTTCTATTGTAATCGGTTGTGGTTTGCCGATGTACAATGGCCGATATGGTTATATCGCCCTTAGTTGCTTTTCTATTGTAATCGGTTGTGGTTTGCCGATGTACAATGGCCGATATTGTTATATCGCCCTTAGTCGTTTTTATAATTTTATCAATGCTTTTGACATTGAAAAATTAGGGGGGCACATATATGAAAAATTGCAAATTTTTGAGCAAAATATGGAGTTATATTGCGTCGGCACAAAGGATTGTCAAGATAAGAAAGTACCAGGGTATCTTAGCCGATTACAAAAAATTTCTAAGACCTATTACATAGGATGTCACGGAGACAAATATCGCTGGATAGCCAAAATAGCTCTTTGCCTAATTTGTTCTACTTCTTCAATGGCTTGAGCGTCTTGAGCATCGGTTCCAAAAATAACCTTTAGGGACTTGGTCATGTCAACGACATTCTTGATGGCCGATTTCAATCTAGCCTTTTGTTCTTCAACAGATTTTGGGAGATCGGTCAGCTTTTTATGTTCTATGTCTAGCTCAGCGTTGCATTCTTCAAGTTGTGCCAAGAGTTCAATCTTGCGAGCCTCGAGCCGGTCAATGTTAGATTTGATCGGGCCCTCAGATAGCTGATCAAGCTTGGACTTCTCTTCATGCACAAGCTGCCGATTAACTTGGATTGTGGCTTCAATCTCCTTGCGCTCCCGACGTTCGGCTAGTCTTTGCTTGGCTTTCTCTAACTTGAATTGATGTTGTTCGAGATAAGCAGCTGGAGTAAGGACGTCGGCCAATTCTTCGGGAATCAGAGCTTGAACTTCATGCAACCGTGTCCTAATCGATCCACAGTCGACCACCAAGCTATCTAAAGAGGAGGCCTCTAGCCGATGAGAAATATCTTCAAGCGTTTTCTTCACATCATCGGATAAGGGGGCTAGGGCTTTGCTCGAAGTATCTTCCTCTGCCTCATCAACATAATCTCTAATGTCAAAAGAGAAGAGATCGGCTAAAACCTGCAGAAACAATTTCAGGAATATTGAGAGCTAAGTAGATATAGCCGATTTAATTTCTTGCATCAAAAGGAAATTTACTGGGATAGCAGGAGCAGTTGGTTGTATTTCTTCCTTAATATGGTGACTTCCCATAGCCGATGGAGTTTGGTCACTTGATGATTGTTGTACAGGAGGAGAAGGAGGATGACGAGGCTGTAAAAGAGATAAGTGTTAGACAAAATTGGCTGAAATCAACTGGTAAAAATTAAGAATATCTTACTGGTGGAGCTGGTTTGAGAATTCTTGCTGCCGATTTCTTCTTTACAAAAGTTTTCTTCTTCTGCAACTATAAAATCTGTGATTAATCGGCCGAAAAATAAAGTGATTGCAAAAAGGATCAGAGAGAGCCGCTTACCCTTGAAAAATGAGTTGGAGCAGAAGGAGTTGGAGGGATCTGCTTGGGCGAAGCCGGTGGTGTTTTTTCTGTATCACTCACTTCGGCTGTAGCTTGATCAACATCGTCTTCGATGTCTTCTTCGTCCAGAGCTTGCTCAATAGATGGGTCCAGGACAGGTAGATCATCAGTTGGTTTAGGCTTCTTGAGTTTAGCCTTCTTCTTTGGGGCTAGAGCTAATGTGTCTGCAGCCGATGACCTGGTTCTTCTCTTCTTGCCTGCATCGGCTGGTTCTCTGATGAGCCCTTGAAGAAGGGTTGAGGTCTTGGGGGCATTGTAGCCGATGACAGGAGGAGATGGTCCACCTCTATTTGGAATTAAACCTAGGGCATATTGGATATCTCTACCACTGTTGCTCTGATGTGGAGGGGAAGATTCTGTTGTCTGCAAAATAGAAGAACAGGTTAGTTGAATTATGAATCGGCTAATAATTGTTCAAACAGAATTAATGAGATCAGAGTTTACCTGAGGTATAACATCGGGAAAGAGATCTGTCATATACATAGAAGCCGATTGGTGGAATAGATGCAGTTTCCACTCGCCCCACCATCTGTCAAAGTTTTTGCTCTTAAAACCCGCCAGCTCGATATTTTCAATACTACCCAGAGGAGGTCCTTGGAGATTGAGCAGCCAATCCATCATTAAGGTCGATGAAATTTCCCCTCGGCATTGGATTTTATCGGTGAAGAATAGGCCGATTGGGAGTTGGCCCACTCCAAGTTGTCTAGCTGAGCTCATCGGGTGATAAAGTTCATAAGAGACTTGAATGTTTCTTCCCTGATAAATGCCGACAGGAAGAATGCATGGGCTGATTGCAGCTGAGAAAACTTCCCTAGACTTTTGATATCTTTCATGATTGATATCTTCAAATCTAAAGTCCGATGGGAGCTCAAGGTCTTCTGAGTCTTCATAAGGAAACCAAACCCGGGCGTCTTTTTGGAAGCCTTCATAAAAGCTGCAGAATCAATCCTTGAGCAGTTCAGCCGATAGTTTTGCCCCAGCATTGGCTGGCGTAGATGCATATTCTCCATATGACATGCATCTGCGTAATTAGTTATTTTTTCGTTTATATTTAATACTTCATACATGTGTTCAAACATTCGATGTGACAGGGTAAAAAATTTTGCCAGGTGATCTAAAAAGGCCCTTATAACTCTCTAAAATTTTTTCTAAGAGCTAAATCTAGTAAAGATGGTTACCAATATTAGGTCTGGTTTAGTTCCCAAAAACATCACATCGAATCTTTGGACACATGTATAGAGCATTAAATATAGAGTGAAGTGCATCAGCGGTCCCTAAACTTGTGCGGATGTGTCATCTAGGTCCCTAAACTCTCAAAATGCATTTTTGTGTCTCTAAACTTGTCTTAGGTGTCATATAGGTCCAAACGGGCACCGATCCGCTCCATCCGCTGACGTGGCATGCCACGGTAGCGCCTACGTGTCAGTGGGGACTCACATGTCAGTCATATTTATAAAAATAAATATATGATATGATAACAATATTTACAGAAAGAACCTTACATGTTTTAAACTTACTCTAATCAAATCCTGTACGTGCTAATGGAGCGGAGCCCACCTGTCATAGGCACAGGGAGAAAGCAGCAGCAGCCGCAGAGTTCGCCGGCCGGCGTTCCTTCACGACGATGCCGTTGGCGAACGGCGATTCTTCGGCCGACACAACCACAAGAAGAAATGCTGAGGACTTCCTTGCGATCCTGTTGAAGGTGGTCTCGTCGCCGGAGGTGGCCGGAATCGATGCCAGTGGTGTCGCGAGCGGCGGTGGTCTTCAGTACGCCTGTGCATGTAGAGTCCCAGCCCGATTTAGTGCAAAAAGATGCATGCATGCGAGTCTAGCAGGTCCCTGGGTGCTCACTGGAACTTGATTGCGGCATGGCAAGGTCTGGGTAACAGCGGCAATGGAAAAGACAGCCCTGCGGTGGTGGATAACGTCGGCTTCACGGCGACGGCTCACTTGAGCGGTGGAATGCTTAGAGAAGGTGCATGGGTGGTTAGTGAGGTCCCTAAAGAGTTGCATGCACGATTAATTAGTCCGTGGCTCACCGGGGAGAGAGGGATTGGCGATGGCACTCGGCGACCGAAGTTGGAGAAGATGACGGCGATATCCCTCGTCTGTGCACGATTCTTAAAATTTCTTGAGGGCTTTTGGCCATGATGGTGAGGCGATGACTTTGGCGCAATGGCTTGGCTTGAGATGGACCATGTCGGCCGGAACAGCGACGACGTCATGGCGGCGGCGCCTGGTGCGAGTTCCGGAGCTCTCGTGGGCAAGGTCGCGTTTCCGTTGCTGTAGTGGATAAAACGAGATGGGGTCAAAAGGAGATTTGCTCGGCATGATGTGGGAAGTTTGGAACGGGAAAGATTTGACAATGGAGACGACTCGTCGGCAACAGCGAGCATCATCTTCTTCGCGATCGACGACGAGAATGTGGGCGACGGAGAATGTGGGCGACGGAGAGGTATAGGGCTCTCTCTCGTCCGAGTAGTTTGGCTCCAGAAGAATGTAGAAGAGAAGGCGACACGTTTGAGAAAGAAAAGGGAGGAGCTTAGCGTTGCCACGTCCCGGCCACGCGTGACGCGTCGAGCACCGCCGGCGTCTCTCTTTCCTGCTCTCTCTCTCTCTCTCTCTCGGCTCCCAGGGCGGTGGAAATATGGCTACTAGAGAGCTGACATGTGGGTCCCCACTGACCCGTAGGCGCTACCGTGGATGCCACGTCAGCGGATGGAGCGGATCGGAGCCCGTTTGGACGTATATGATACCGAAGACAAGTTCGGGGACCAAAAATGCATTTTGAGAGTTTAAGGACCTAGATGACACACCCGCACAAGTTTAGGGACCGCTGGTGCACTTCACTCTTAAATATATATATTAAAAAAACCAATTGCACAGTTAGAGGTAAAACGCGAGATAAATCTTTTGAGTTTAATTAGTCCATGATTAGCCATAAGTACTACAGTAACCCATATGTACTAATGATGGATTAATTAGGCTCAAAAGATTTGTCTTGCCGTGTCCAAGCGTATCATGAAATTAGTTTTTTTCATTCGTGTCTGAAAAATCCTTCTAACATCCCGTCAAATATCCCATGTATCTTCTAATCTTTTTCGCGAACTGTACAGGCCTTGCTACGTGGTTCTTTTTGCCCTTATCGATGGTTATCCATTGGAGCATAGCCAGCCTAGTAGTTGTAGATACAACTTGTAGTTCCTGCACCGTCCGGCCTTGCGCTGCAGGGCAAAACCAACGTAGACACGCAACCATTGATGAGCCTAGACCCGCTGCTTTTCATCGGGCACTGGAGCCTCAGCCCCCAAACAGCACGAATCTCGATGCCGCTATCTCCGCCGCGGATTCTCTCTCCGATTTCTACCGCAGTTTCCGCGGAAAAACCCCCGTGTTCTTCTTTTCTCGTCCTCCTTCCTTCCGCCGTCTCCTTCTCCTCTAGCCTACTACTACGCCGCTCGCTGCTCTCCTCTCCTCCTCCTCGCTCCGCCCTCGATCGGCCGTGTCTCCGTCTCCCCGCTCCGCCGCCGCTCGCTCGTTCGGGACTTTCCTCTCGCATTGGGTCGACGGTGCCCGCCCGGTAACGCGCCCTAATCTAGTAATCTCCTCCGATCGATCATGTCGCTTCTTGGGCTCTCTCTCGTAGTCTTGACTGATTTTGGTCGGTGGCGGCTAGGGTTTTGAGGGTTTATTCGCAGCCGCACGTAGCCAGGACGCCCTCGTACTCGTAGGGCCTCTTTTGACCGTTTCTTGGCATCCGATCGTTCCGGTTATTTTATTGCTAACTTCTTCTGTTTATTCTTTCATTAATAAGGTATTTGATTTTGGTTATTGACATTCTTTCTTCTGTCCCCCCCCCCCCCCCCACAATTTCAAATTGATTTCTTGTTTCCTTTTAAGCCTAGTTTTTTTTATTTTTTTTTCGCATTCTATTTTTCTTTATTATTTCGAGATTTCCCTTCCTCATTTATTTCTAAAGGTTGTGCATCATCGTGTCATTGCTGTCCATTTTCCCTTTTCTCTTTAATAATTATCTTGTCTGGATTTCTCCTACTCGAATAATCCATGGGGGTTTGATCATTTTGATGTTCTGATGTCATATGAATTCCAGGTTAATTAATCTGTGACGCGTGAAGACTTGGATCAACGAAAACTTACCAGCAGATCATCTGCTGGCTGAGGGTAAGAGCAAGCAACGCTTTTCTCGCCATGCACCTACCCTAATTTATTTCTCTCTAAATTAGGTCCTCTTCATTGGGAAAAAAAAAAGTCTGTCATCGAAAAAAAAGAGAAGAAATTGGTCTTGTAACTTAGGGTGTGTTTAGTTCGTGAAAAGAAAATTTTTGGGTGTCACGTCAGACGTTTGACCGGATATCGGAAGGGGTTTTCGGACATTAATGAAAAAACTAATTTCATAACTCACCTGAAAACCGTGAGACGAATTTATTAAGCCTAATTAATCCGTTATTAGCACATGTGGGTTACTGCAGCACTTATGGATAATCATGGACTAATTAGGCTCAAAAGATCTGTCTCGTGATTTCTATGCAAACTGTGCAATTAGTTTTTTTATCTATATTTAATGCTCTATACATGTGTCCAAAAATTCAATGGGATGTTTTTGGGAAAAAAATTTTGGGAACTAAACAAGGCCTTATTTGGGCTCTATTTCGAATTTGACTTTACACATGGACGAATGCTTCGCTTTTTGCAAGGTCCACCATAGTTCTGTTGCTTAGCTGACGTGTTTGGGGTTGGTACCTGTGACGTATGGGTGATTCCATCACTTGGCAGTTATTATTTGGACACATTCAGTGGCCATTGACCCAAAAGAAATTTTAGAGCCCGGACAAATCGAACTACATATTAAGTGTGTTTGCTATGAAAAAACACTACTCCCTCTGTTTCATATTGTAAGACTTTCTAGCATTGCTCATATTCATATAGATGTTAATGAATCTAGGCATATATGTGTCTAGATTCATTAACTTCTATATGAATATGGGCAATGCTAGAAAGTCTTACATTGTGAAACGGAGGAAGTATTTATTATTAATCTCTATGACAACGTCGAAATTCCATTGCGCATTTGACGCCAATGGGCACACCAAACACTATTTTTTGTGCTCGTGTAAGGGGAGCTTTAATGCGCATGTGGCTGCGTGGGGATGCGCCCGCACGCGTGGCTTTCGACCCTTTAGTCTCTTCCTCTTTCCTTTTCCCTCTTTTTACGTATAAAGTATATGCATACGTATATATAAAATATGTATATATATAATTTATGTATACATATTACATTTTTTATGTTTAAAAAAATATACACATATACAAACTTTGTATACATATGTATACAATACATATACATATGTATACAATACATATAAAGTTTGTATACCTACATATTAAAAAACTGAAAAAAAAAACACGAGAGAAACGAAAAAACATGTATACAAGTTTGTATACGTACATACTAAAAAACGAGAGAAAAATAAAAAAAATGGAAAACCGGAAAGAAACTGAGAAACCGGGAAAAAACCAAAAAAGGGCACGTGGCCCCTTCCCACCGCGCGGTTCAGCTGCCCCATCTCTGCGGCAAGCCACGTGGTTGTGCTGCGCGGGAGAGGGCGCGCGCAGCCAACCGCCAATTAGCCTTTTCACTCGTGAAACGCTGGGTTTAATTGCTTGGATGTGTATCGGGCCTGGGGCCTATGGCGTATGGGTGCTTCCCTCGTGAAACGCTTGGTTTAATTGCTTGGATGCATATCGGGCCTGGGGCCTATGGTGTATGGGTGCTTCCCTCACTTGATAGTTACTTCCTCTCATTTTAATTAATTGACATCTTTGACTTTACTATTTAAACTTTGACCACTAATTTACTCATAAATGGTTAGACTAAAGTGAATGAAAATTTCATGCTTATATTTTGGATATAATACATTTTAAGAACATGACATCATTTTTAGTGTTTGTAGATATCTTGTGAATTGGATTGGTCCTAGTGAGAAAGTGAATAGTGCCTGCTGTCCATTATTTAAAAATGGAAGGAATATTATTTGGGCGCTTCCAGTGGCCGTTTACCAAATTTTTTTTTAGAGCCTGAGCAAATCAAACTACATTACTGTTTGCTATGAAAATCGCTATTAATAATCCCTACGATAACACCGAAGCTCCATCGTGCATTTGATGCTACTGGGAACACCAAGTGCATGTCCCAAGCATGGCTGGTGAAACGCTTGCTTCAAGTGCTTGGGTGTGTTCTGTTACTTATGGTTGGACAATTCAATATCATGAACTTCTAGAAGTTTGACTAGGAGATACTGTTTGGAGCTCCACATTTGAAAATGAATGCTTTAGTGGTGCACACGATGCACTCTGTAACTTTCAGAAATTAAGCTTGAAACTGCACTATTTCCACCACTGTTATTCTGGCATGGATGTGGGTGTTAAATCTGACTTGGATCTGACTCTCTGGTTTGGCACATATTCTGCGAACATGACAAATACTTGTACGTGGATACAGGTGATGTTCTGCTCAGATTCTTGCAAAATAAATATCTGAGTAATCTCAAGGTTTCACAAGAAGTGTCCCCCAATACCAACTTATTCCAGCTAGCTATATCCTTGCAGTTGTAAAGTGGTTGCCATATAAATCCTCATCATCATGTGTTATCGATGAGGACAACACTTGGGAGTAAATTGGTTTCTTTGTGGTGAACTATTCTCTGTACCACATGTAATAGATGAGAAAAATATTTGGGTTGATTTATCTTTCTATTGAATTTTTCAATATGCTAGGTTCCAGAAAAATAATCCAGTACAATCATTTAGCTTTCTCTAAACTCCTAGGTTTTTAGAGTTGCGAGACTTCAAATTACAATTTACTAAACAGAGTACTTAGCAGAGTAACATACTAGTAGTTCTGAAATTTTTCTGTGCTGTTTAATACGTCTTGTAACTTTTAACTGAATATTTCTTATTCTTGACAGCTTTATTCCGGAATTGGATGTATACACCAGATCAGCCTCATCTGCATCGTAGAAGCAAGAATTATCAGTCCAATCTTGTGTCAACGATTGACGATTAAATGGGTCCGGACAGACTGCCATTTGGACTTGGTTTTGATAGAGTACAAGCATCAGGGGGATATAGATGCTCTGAGCAGTATGAATGGCAACGTTTGGCCCTTCGTCAAAGAGAAGCAGCAAGGGAGAAACCCCACTGTGGTGCAACCCTGAATTACCCTTTGCTTTCACATCGCAGGTTAGCATCATTTGCATCAATTTATGGAGAAAATTGCATATCTACCATCGCATAAGATTGGATTCGCTGGAATACCATCACTTAAATTGGCTTCGCTAGAATACCATTCTCAATCAGGACATTCGCCAAAATACCATCATGGACGGAAATACCCTTGGCCCTTCTTCCTCCCTCCAATGCTAGAAGAGCTTGCCGGTGGCCCTCCCCGTCGTCTTCATCTTCCATCCTGGCCGCCACGCCAGGGCTCGGGGAGGACGCAGCGGTGTGGAAGTTGTAGGAGATCCACGCGTGCGGGGGAGCTGGAGGAGGCCATCGTCGCCGTTCCCTCGTTGCGTCGGAGTTGAAGGAGCCCACCACCGGCCGCTCCTCATCTTGCCCATTGGCTGCCGCGCACTTTGCCACTGCTGCTGTTCCCTCATTGCGCTGGATTTGAAGGATGCCGGGGGCATCATGTGCGGATTTGGAGATGGCTAGCCATCGTGACAAGGCTCGAGGGTGCTGGCGCAGTGGCTGGGATGGAAGGCGGAAACGACGGGAGGGCTGCCGGCAAGCTCTTCCAGCATTGGAGGGAGGAAGAATAAGGGCCAAGGCTATTTCTGTCCAGGATGGTATTTTGGCGAATATGCCCTGGTTGAGAATGATATTCTAGTGAAGCCAATTTAAGTGATGGTATTCTAGCGAATCCAATCTTATGTGATGGTACATATGCAATTTTCTCCAATTTATGGTCGTCATGTTGTTAGTTTCTCTATCCAGTAGTAGTTTCACTAATGCAATTTATGATGCAGAGACAGGATAGAAGATTCTGTTGCTGCTACAGAAATTCCACATCAGTTTAGAGGACATGATTTGCTGCATAGTCATGGCAAAACTTTGAATGATAGAAGTTGTAGCCATTCTTTTAGGGAGGAAGAAACTAAGGATCTGGTGTCCTCCTCACATGATGATGCTGAAACTGAGAAGAATTTTGCTATATGGGACCAACCTCTTGATCGAACTGGACTCCTGGAGTCAAAGCGACACAGGCGCAGCTCCTCCCCTAGATATTGTATGAAGAGGTGTGTATATGATACCAAACTATTGACATTCATAAATTTGGTTAATCCTGCCATATTTTTTGTTGAGTCGATAAAATTATAGCAAAAAATATAGATTTAAGAGAGATGACCGTATTTAGGAATTAGAATATCCATCCCTACCACTTTGAAGTATGACCTGACAAGAGGGCTCAACTTGTAGCCTCACAAAGCATCACGCAGCATGTTTCACCAATGGAAGCAAAACATGAGTTGCATACGTTGCCACTTACTGTCCAAGCGACTGACTATCTCCTGCCAAGGTGCTACCACTGGCTAGATTGCCCCGTGACATGCAAGCCATTTTCTAGGGTCATGACTGTAACTGTTATTGCTCTTGCCACTGCAAGCCTGCTTTGAAGAAAGACTTTTGGAGCTTTGTTCTTTTCTGCTTCCATTTGTGTAAAGACATGAGGCTGCAGGTGGGGCCCTCTTGTTATGTTATCGCTGCTAGCGATGGAGATTGTAAAGTCTAAAATTTGTAGTTTTGCGGTAGAGAAGTACTCTAGTTTTGCAATATAGTTTCTCTAAATCTAGTTTTGCCATAATTATATGTGATTTTGTGAAATTTACTCTTTTATTTCCCACTTTGATGTTCTCGCATGTTGTATTGGTCAATATTCTGCATTTCATGATCTGTGCATTCCTTAAAGATTTCCTTCCTAACAAAATAAATATGTGCACCATGTTATGATCTATCTTCTGTTATTACAGTTATCCCTTTGGAAATAAGATTGATGGATATCATGGTGAAGGTCGTGCTTGTCCTCGCGATTCATCAAAATGGGGCAACCATAGTCTTTCACCTGATCATGCTCCGACAAGTTGTCTAAGGTAATATTTTTTAGGTGCAGATCTAGATTTTTCGGTGGCAGCATGCACCTGTTTATGTGTATTACTATTATCTGATTCAATTGTTTGTTCCTTAATCTAGGACTGAGGGAGAAGTTCCTTCCCTCAATCGTGTGTCTGAGTATGCAAAAGGTGCAGATGGACATATGCGTACAACAGAAAGACTTGGGGACTTCTTTTCATCTAATCAGGGGAGTTGCACACAAAATAGAAGTTATCAAGAAGTTCAACGTCTGCCAACTGAAGTTAACTTCCCAAATGCCCATTTCTCAGCGATAGATAAAGCAAGGCATCGATCTTACATGGAAAAGTTCCAGACTTGCAAGAAGCATCAGGGCACCTTTTCAAAAGATTTGATGTTTAATATTTCTGATCACCCCTTGGTTGGTCGAACATGTCATAGGTTTGAAGTAGGGAGAGCTCACACCAGTAAGGCATTTGATGAATTTCATGCATTCCATCATGAGCAACTTCACCAATCTCCACGTGATAATTTTAGGGACCAATTGGGTAGCAGTCGAAATTTCAGGAATGTTCATAAAGGAAAGATGTCAAGAAGGCAATGCACAAAACATGATCTCAAGAAAAAGAATTCCAATGTTGCTTTTCATAGTACGTATGGGAGAAACAGTGACCGGAAAAGGCATGGCAATCATCTGGATGGACATAGAGCTAAGAGGAATATGCCTTCTGAAAATCAGTCTAAAGAATCCTGCTATCCGAACATGAAGGATTGGCAATCATATTCTCATGGTGATGTACGCCAGAGTGGTGATAATCAGGAGGGAAATACCAAAAAAATCAAGAAAGGAGGTCAAAATGGAGAAAAAGGGAACTATCATCGAAACAACAATATTCCAACTGTTGTATGTAGTGGCTCAAAGTCTAATGAGAATTCAGGTTTGTTAAGTCCTAAGTGTAGAAGTAAAACCATTATGTCATCAAATGGACCAAAACAAAGTGAAGGAAGTGAGAACATTAAGTTAGAGTCTGATAAGAAGCCTAGTTTGGTTGTTTGCACAAAAAAAACAGAAGACATGAAGAGTGATGAGGTTTCGAATGGTAAACTACAAGATGCTCCAGTCACCTATGTGGAGAATGGTGTGAAAGAATCAGATAATGCTTCTCCGTCTGAACTACTTCGTGATTGTTTGATTATATGGAGAAGATTGAAGAAAGATAATTGTGCTGAAGCTGAAAATGTAAAAAAAACCAATACAAATCGGACAGTGCAAACAAGCAAGGTATCTGTGAGCGAAAGATTGAGAAATGGAAGACCTAGCTCAGGATTTGATGATGAAAACAGCAGCACATCAGGGAGTGCTTCTGTTAGCTCAGAAAGCGATGATGAAAGTAATAGTCCATCTGAGGACTCCAAACAATGTAGAGGTGTAATGTCATCCAGTGAAGCACAAAAGTGTAGCAAAGGAAGAACTGAGAGAGAGTCAGAGCAACCCTTCAAATCCCTTAGTGGCGACAATCGCATGAAAAGCCCACAAAATACAATAGCTGAGAAAGGACTAATGTTTTATCAGGATGTTCCACCAGAAACAAATCCTAGTGAAGTTATGCAGCAGAAAGAACAAGATGACCTTTCATGTTGTTGGAATGGCTGTTTTGATACTAGCACGAAACCAGTTGCTGATTCTCATCCGGAAAGTAGTGTGCATCAGAAGTTTTCTCAGCAGGGAGCAATTGAAGGTCATTCCAACGCAAGGAGCAGACATGAATTGGTTGTTGGCTGTGACATTGAAAATACACTGGAAGCTGATGGTGCCAAATCAGGTGAGCAATCAACTGTTCCGGAATTGCTGGACAAAAAAGCTGCTGTTCTTTGCTCAATGGATGATGATAGTGTGAAGGTAGTAAATGTGTCAGCGTGTTCAAATCAGGACAGTGACACTACTCCGTGCAGTGTGACAAAATTGGATAAAGGAACTGCAAACAAGTTCCTAGAGAAGCCTGTCAATCTTTCCACAGGAAGTAACTTTAGAGTCATCCAATGGGGCGCCGTGGATTGCAACATTGTGAGAATCAAACAAGAGAATTCACAACATGCAGACTCTGAACAGGATACACATCATAAAGAGAGTGGGGAACCATCACAAGCTCTCAAAGTGGCATCAAACCAACAAATACCCCATCAGTTTGATTCTGACAGAGATAATCCTTGTACTACTAGACAAGCTGATTGGGATTCATGTTCCTCGATACCAGACTTAAATTGCTTGCCTAATATGAATACAGATGATGAGCTAGAGCCAGTTGAGAATGTGACTTTTCAGGTAAATGGGGATGGTACAAATCCCCAGAATAATATCAAGAGTCTTTCAGCTTCCTCTTGTAAGCCCACTCTGCAGAAAGAACAGTCTAAGCAACCTGAGCCAATTGAACTTACTGGAGGAATTTGCGAAAGGAAAGATGGAAATAGGTTCCAGTCACCTAATTCACATAGTGGACCATCTCAGCAAAGCATAGTTGAAGAAAGTAGCATGTCCATTGATGTATTCAAGTGTAACCTCTGTGAATTCATAAAAAATATCATAAAGCCATTGTGGGAAGATGGGCTGTTATCCCGGGAAGTCCACAAAATTATAGTGAGGAAGGCTGTGGAAAAAGTGACCACCGTGTTGGGCTCAAAGGTCCCTCTGACAGAGATAGATGCCTGTAGATTTTTGTTAGAAGAATCTCAGAATCTAGAGAAACTCGTTCAGGTATTATGCCAATGCTCTCCCTGTTTTTATTTGATATCTTCTGTTCCATGGCCATGAGTGGTAATTTAGGTGCATTTTACAATGAGCTATAATTTTGTGTTGCAGGGTTACTTAGATTTATACGTGGGAAGGGAAGTTCTTAAAAAGAAGCACGACCGATAATTCTGGATCAGTCCTGCAAATCACAGTAAATATTTGAGCCCTTGTGCTGATATTAATTTCAATCGTCAGTTTTCATTGCTGATCAAACAAACTCTCTTGTTTCTGCAGGAAGCTAACAAGTACAGTAGGAAGCAACTTTTTTTTTTTTTCAGTTTAGATCGGTGAAAGGAAAGATCAAGTGACAAATCTTTTATCCCTTCTCATATGGGGCATTTTTGAACACCCTATCTTATTCCTTGCTTCTAGTTCCCACTTCCATGCACCTGCTAAACATATCAATATCTAATCTATGAAGTGCATAATGCTATGTTGTACTAATTCTGTAAATGTGACGCGCCAGCTTTTGGTGGGTGAATGATGGCGCACTTTCTTTTCAGCAATGTGAAGTAGTATCATTAACCACCTCATCTTTTCGCTTATGCATATCAGCTAAAATTTAAATTTTCAACCTTAAATTTAGAGCTGATTTTGAGGTTTTTTTTATCGAAGTTTATTTTTCTGCCTTTGCTTTTAGATCGCTAAGAATATGTATATAAAAATTTTATTCATAAATTATTTTTCGTTTACAAATATGCTGTTTCGGTTATTCAGCGAAACGATGGCTCCAGTAATGCATGCTTTCGGTTTTCCGCCATGGAAAAAGAAAGGGAAACTGCAAAGTGGACTTTGTGTTGTGATGGTGCAGATTGAGGGGTTGGTTGGTTCAAATACTAACATTGCCTAGGGTTGCCATAGTTTTCTTGCCAACCTTGCCTAAGGTTAGGCGAACAAATTTGGCACCACACTTTGGCTAGCAATCTATAACATTGCTATATTTTTCTGAGACAATGACATGTGGGACCAAAGTGCTAGAAAAAGAATCTTGCCACAAGTGTGGCAATGAACCAAACGCCTGGCTAACTTAGTCAAAGCTACCTAACTTGAGGTGTGGCAAAGTGTGGCAACATGTGGTCACGAACCAAACAACCCCTGAACCTGCTTTTCTGGTGGTGCTATTTCCGCAGTTGTCGATCAATTGTATTCTTGAAGAATTTGCATCTGGCAGGTTCCATAATCCAGTGCGGCTTTTGCTGTTCTAGATTCTTACTGAGGGCTTGTTTAGATTGATGTCTAGCCTTATTTTTTCAATTATGCTTAAACTTATCAGCTAAAATTTAATTTTCAACTTTAAATTTGGAGTTGATTTAGATGTTTTTTCATCGAAGTTTATTTTTCAGCATTTGTTTTTAGGTCGCTAAGAACATGTATATAAAAGTTTTATTCACAAATTAATTTTCGTTTGTGAATATGCTGTTTGGCTTATCATAGAATAAGCTTATGAATAAGCCAACCGATGGAATTTGTCATTTTAAACCATATCATTTTTTTTAGAGTTGCTAAATATGTGAATCCATTTAGTTTCTTACCAAACTTTAATAAATGCATAAAAACTCATTTTGGTATTGCAAAAATTTGGTAAGGTTTATTTTTGCTTGAACAGCTCCTAAACCTCTAGTAAACATATTGGTATAATGAGTGAAATTATAGGACCTCATCTTTTCACCTATGCTTATTCTTGTCGACCAATATTTGAATTTTCAATCTTAAATTTAAAGATGATTTTGAGATTTTTTTTCATTAAAGTTTATTTTTTTGTTTTTGCTTTCTCTCTCACACACACACACACACACACACACACACACATATATATATATATATATATATATATATATATATATATATATATATATATATATATATATATATATATATATATATAAAAGTTTTCTTTATAAATTATTTTTCGTTTACAAATATACCGAAACGATGGGGTTGATAATGATTACTCATGAAAACAGTGTGAAAGTGTCAGTTAAATATGGAGAACTGGGGGTACTCGGC
The DNA here is from genome assembly GCF_000147395.1 of Oryza glaberrima. NCBI lineage: Eukaryota > Viridiplantae > Streptophyta > Magnoliopsida > Poales > Poaceae > Oryza > Oryza glaberrima. Next base: position 20,292,434 of record NC_068328.1, on the reverse strand, counting down.
AAACTGCTTCGAAGATTAAAAAACAAATTGCCATATTGCAAACGGGATATACTAACATATTAACTGGTGGATAATCGATATCATTGATGGGCCAGGAGACTCGGGACACTGGACACACCATGATGATAAGCACGAGAATGGTAAAAACGATCACGTCATTTGTTTTATTTCTAAACTTCATTAGACTTGAGTTAAGCAAGTTTGACTATTCATAATAATATTTTTTTTCTTCGCCAAGGTGACATTATTTCTTAACTATACCATCAACGCGCTTATCACCATGATATTTCATGCTAATATAGAGGTATAGATTATCGTTGCTATGCTTCAGAAAATATACTACTCCAAAACTTTCTTCTATATTAGTATTACTTAAATAGCTTTCTTCTATATTTATTATCTTTATATCCCTCCATTTCAAAATATAGCCACCTAAAACCGGATTAGACATATTCTAACACAATGAATCTAACATAGTACTAGTTTATAACTAATGTGATAAGCTAATTTTTGAACCGGTGGCCTTTTTGTTTATGCTTAGGTTTATTGACTTAGATTTTTAAGTCAGCTTTTGGCTTATATTACCTTCGTCCCAGAATATAAGAAGTTTTATAGTTGAACATGGTTATTAAAAAAGTAGATAGAATTAAATAGGGAGACGTTGTGATGGTTAAGAAGTAGAGGTAAGTGGGAAAAAGTAAGTGATGGAGAGTTGTTATTGGTTGGAAATTGAATGTTAGTGAAGATATATTTTTGGACGAATCATGAGTGCTAAAAATTATTATATTTTGGGACGGAGAGTATGATTTATAAACCAATGAATTTGAAGTGCTAAGTGTAATGGTGGAGTCTACGTTCAACCTAGTTTTTAGCTTAATAATATGAAAAGTGAAATGAAAGTGTCGTTAATTTGTTTAGGTTCAGACTTTTTTTTGACTCATAAGTTGGTGTATACGCCTAAACAAAGAGGGCTCTAGTGAGTGATGTTATCGAGGCTAACAATAAGGGGCATTTAACTCTTAACATTTGCCACTTCGTATAAAAAAGTTTAATCCCTCTCGTAAAATCTCCTCTCATCAAGTGGCAAATCTTTTGTCACTCTATTCAACTAAATTAATATAGAGAACCAGGATTCACAAAACGATGAAATCCGATTGGATTTCGCGAAAAATCGACGTCTCGACGCGGCTCGGCAATAGTTCTCCTCTAAAATTTCCATGGTTTCCATCCAAATTCAAATTTAATTTGAGAAAAAGGATTTTTAAAAAAATCCTATAAATAGTATGATATTAATATAACCTGTTGGTATATAATTTTTTTAAAAAGTTGAATTCCACATATGTTTACTTTGTTCAATAAATTATATGGAGGTGTCCGCATGCTAGAAGCTAGAATAAAACCTAGTTTTAACCTTTAGACCTTATGTACTGGACTCTAAACTTGTACTAATGGACTTCAATTTAGGTGGCGTGCATTCTATTTGCCTAATGTTTGGTGATTGATGCCGAGATGCATATTGAATTGTGCGTGATATGTCATATGTGCTCTAAATTATCGCCTTTTATGAGTATGTATTGTATATCGTCTGTAGCTTAATGTCAAGTTATCAAATTTATAGGAGAGGGAATGCCAAAAGTTTTAGATTTCCCCCCAAATGTTTAATCATTTTTTTTCACTATTTTCTACATTTTTAGGAAACAAAAATAAATTTGAAATTCCTTACCAGTTTGTCAACAAAATTGATCAGTTCTCGATACAAACCAAATGTTTTTTTCACTTCGTTTGCACTTTCAATTGCCAATCGAAATTTCGAGATAAATGAATTCAATTTTTTTCCTACAAAATTTGTTTGGAATCTATCGATTTTCGATTGGATTTCACGAAAACCAATGTTCCGCTAGTGTCGGCATAGTAACTGGTATCAAAATTGTGAACTCTGCTCCGAACTAAGTGTACGACTCAGGCCCAGTCCTAGAGCAGGTCAGTCAGCTCGCCCCGGACGTTTGGGGCACCTATAATTGTATATATGCCATACTATATGGTAATCGAAGCATTAGACTGCTGCTCTATTTTCAATTTGAAGACTTAATTAACTGCAGCCCACGTAACAATGACATGGTGAAAAAAAAAACATGGCCAGCTAGCTCCAATGCCCGTGAGGCCGTGACACAGCCATTTTGTCAAATTGCCAATGGCTTTAATTGATCAAGTGCTACTAATGGAATACCCTGTTCATACATGCATGATGCAATATTTATTTTGTAAAAAAAAAAAAAAAGCTAGACGACATGTTGCAGGAAAGGCCCTTTGGCACATGGAATAACCGCACAAGAATAGTCTGTTCATCCGCTTATGTTAGAAGATAAGTCTGTTTACGAGAGGTACTTCTTAATTAATATGATCCTCATATAATTGCTCCCTGTTTCAACATTCTAGCAATCAACTTTTTTTTTTCAAAATACTTCTTGTTCTTACGATTCACATTTAGACAAGTTTTTCACTTACTACCCTTCATTAATACAACCATACTGCTCCAATGCTAAGTTTATTTTTTCTCCGCATGTACGCTTTCCAAACTATTAAACGGTATGTGTGTTTTTTTAAAAACTTTCAATAGATGTTTTAAAAATCATATTAACCAATTTTTAAATTTTTTTTAAGCTAATGCTTAATTAATTCGTACGCTAATCCATTCTCTTTTTTTTTCCAGGAGGCGAGGGTTCCCAACCCCACCAAGAACACAGCCTAAATTTTGATATTTATGATGTAATTAACGTGTACTAATGTAATTTGCCACACATCCTGGTTTATTACTGCTATGAGATGTGCTACAACGACAAGTAAACTAAAACGGATGTAGTAATGTAATTTGCCACACATCCTAGTTTAATTTATTTCCGATTAATTAAATATCTACTTTACGTTATAATGAAAAAGAAAATGTTTTATAGGAACTTCACGGTTATATATCGCCCAGAACGCCTGAAATGTTAGGACCCTAGAAAGCAGGGATTAAGATTATACGTTTAATGACACCATACCTTTATCGGTGAACCTAAGAGCTCATCAAGCCCACATGTCAGCGATAAAAGACACTAGCTGGTTAGAGGGGCTGATCTAGAACGATTTTGCTATATATTTATCGACAAATATTCTCCTAAAAATTTGACAGATGTAATTATAGTACAATCGTAGTGTAATTACACTGTAACTTGCATGTAATTACACTGTAACATAGTGTAACTTGTATGTAACTTTCAAAAATCTTTCTGTAATATATTATTTCGGTAAAATGGAGGTTGTGGGAACAAATCCTTACACATATGTGTGTGCTGTGATTTTTTTCTTAACAAAACAAATCTTGTAATAGATTTAACGATTCAAAATTACGTGAAACTTATATACAAGTTACATTGTAGTTACATGCAATAGATTTAACGATTCAAAATTACGTGAAACTTATATACAAGTTACATTGTAATTAGATGCAAGTTATAGTGTAATTATATATAAGTTACAGTGTAATTATACTATGTTTATAATATAATTATATATGTCAAATTTTTAGAAGAAAATTTATCGACAGATAAATGTATAGGTGTTCCCGATCTAGAAAGCAGAGTGTTGTGTACTTGTGTTGACCTGACCCCCATCAGCAGCAACAGAGCGAGAGCTTTGCACACGCCGTCCAGCGTCCAATGGAGGAGCGAGCCGGAGCGCGCAGGAGGCCTCCCATGGCCGTGCCTCCGCTTCTCCTCTTCCTCCTGCTGCTCTCCTCGTTCTCCTCCTGTGCCGCCGCCGCTTCCGGGGCTCCCGTGGGCGAGGACTACGTCCGGCCGCCCGCGGCGGCGCGGCGCTGCGGCCTCCACCACCGGAAGGCCCTCCTCAGCCTCTTCCCGTGGAGCAAGAAGAAGGACTCCTCTTCCGCCTCCGATCCGCAGCAGGTGAAACCTCTCTCTTGAGATCCTTGATTCTTCCGCGGCGTCGGCTTGGCTTGGCTTGCCTCCCGATTTGTTCCGAGGTAGGTTGGAGTATAAGTCAAGTTTTGTCGGGTCTGGTTATGTTCTGGGAATCCAAGAAGCGATCGATTAGAAAACACATGAATCGGCTCGGGGATCGATCAATCAGTTTGTGGCTATTGCTTGGTAACCAACTTCCCTGTTTTGTACAGTTTTGGCTCAAATTTTGAACTGGTTGTAGCTGATTTATTTTGTGTTCAATTAGTGTAGCTCATTTCCCTTAGCTAGAAATATGTCTAAATTCGAAAATTACCAATTTCAGCTTATGGGCCTATTTGTGCTCTAGTAGTCTGGTTCTGCAATTTGCTTTAGGCGAGTGAACTCGTCCGTTCTGTATTAGATGTGACATGCTAACTCTATAACAGTGCATTTTTGCTATTTGAATTGTATGTTATAACAGATGATTATGTTGAATCCAAGAAACTCTATAACGTTTGATCCTTCAACTATTGCCGCAATGGCTCAGTTCTGTCCTTGTACTATTAACTGTTGTGATATCTGAGTTTTTCCTCAAATTTCACAAAGGACAATAAGTAGGCAAATCAATCCCATAACTTTGCCCGTTCTCTCACTTTCATGCTTCTGAGGTGATGGGTCCATGTGCAAAACACTGAGACCACATGCTAATTTGGTGGAATTGAGCCAATGTTTGGATATTTGGGACAAGTTTGGCCAAAGTTACATTACATATTTTGCCTAAATTGAGCCATCGGCATAAGCTGAGATACCAAATGCACTATTAACCCCCCTTTTATCTTGCTTGTTGTGGTTTTGCAAGTGTACCCAATCATAATTCAAAATTCAAATGGTTTTCATACACTTGCTCATTCGCATGCAGCGTTATGTATTTATGCAAAGGACTGAAGAGGTTGTTGACCAGTGATAACATTTCAACCTCATTCCATGGTTTGAATTTTAACTGCATCTCATTACTCATTAGAATGACTGAATGAACTATGGTTACCTAGAGATACTTGCCACGTTGATGTGTGTGATCAGTTGGACTCAAATGGTAATACTTGCTCTGGTTTCCACAGTATCAGATGTGACAGTACTATATTAGATACTTAGATTATTAGAACTAATATAGCTGTCTTCACTTGTTTGGCGAATAGATCTTTGTGTGTGTGTGTGTGTGTGTTGGGGGGGGGGGGGGGGGGGGCATGTCCTTTACTAGCACAGAATTGCACTCAAATGCATGTAAAAAATATCTGAGAAAATTTGCAGTCTCTATGCAACTAAACCTTCATGCCATCCTTGAGTATATATGGAGTCTTTTTTGAGAATTCAATTCTTGTATTTGTTTTGAACATTTTTCTAATAGATAACCAGTGACTAAAATGCGCAATATGTTTACAGGTGCACATTTCACTAGCTGGAGAAAAGCACATGAGAGTTACATTTGTCACTGATGATAACTCCGTCCCTTCAGTTGTAGACTATGGAACTGAAGCAGGCACATACACATCAACGTCTCAAGGAGAAAGCACATCATACAGCTACTTAATGTATAGTTCAGGAAAGATCCATCATGTTGTTATTGGGCCCCTTAATGACAACACAGTTTACTACTACCGTTGTGGAGGACATGGTCCGGAATTCCAGTTTAAGACACCACCCTCCCAATTTCCCTTGTCATTGGCTGTTGTAGGTGATCTGGGGCAGACCAGTTGGACAACTTCGACACTTAATCACATTAAGCAGTGTGCACATGATATGCTTTTACTCCCTGGTGATCTCTCTTATGCGGATTATATGCAACATTTGTGGGATTCTTTTGGTACATTGGTGGAGCCACTTGCTAGCACCAGGCCCTGGATGGTGACAGAAGGAAATCATGAGAAGGAAAGGATACCGTTTTTTAAGTCTGGATTTCAATCATACAATGCACGATGGAAGATGCCTTATGAAGAGAGCGAATCCACATCAAATCTCTACTACTCCTTCGAAGTTGCAGGGGTGCATGCTATAATGTTAGGTTCTTATACAGATTATGATGAAAGTTCAGATCAGTACGCTTGGCTTAAGGTATATTACTTCGTATCTCTTATCTCCATATCGCATTTGATTTGCCTATGCTGCTCGTTTCTGACAGCATCAATTCTATTTATTTGAGATAAGAAGATTTTTATATTAGATAACCATTCACGACCAGGCCTGTAGAGCATGGGTGTGCAAAGTGATCAACTATAAAGGGCCCCACCAATTAAGGGACCTTCTTTCTTCAGTTTATGTTTTGCTCAATGGTCAATTAATTTGGTATAAACATGCAATCCATCTGCAACCTAGCGCTTGTCCTCTTTTTTCGCTCTTTGCATACACTTATTTTTACACAAAGACAACTGATCTGTCTCTACTCATGCGAAAACTAACTATTTCTATCTTAATTCCCAATTTGTTATGCTAATGTCAGTTATTTATTATGCCTTAATTCTCAATATATCGAGCTACGAGATGTTATCTCCTTCTTGATTTTGAGTGAATGTGTCACTACCATTGCAAACCATCACCATTTTTCATCATATGACATGTCCATTTTGAGTTTATTTAATTCAGCTTCCGAATCTTTGGGTATTGTTCTAATAAAAAGCTGACAACTAGAAAAACATTTCATAGTATCTAGCATCCAGCAATTGATTTTTGTAAATTAAATAAAATCTATTGAACATCTATAAATATTTTCTTGAGCTCTAGTTGTACAAAAGTGCATCACTGACTTTCTTCTGAAAATTTTGGACTTCGTGTGATACGTTTTGATGACCAGAAGGCGTGATGATCCATAGGGGTGTTATTTAACTTGCCCGAACCTCTCTCTCCCCCCAAAAGGGCTTGCAGCAGCTATGTTAGATGGAATATGCAACAGCATTAGCTTCTCTAAGAATTTTGTAGTTCTGCAAATTTTTGCAACCTTTTATATTTGTGAATTGTGACGATATGTTGCACGTCAGCACGGATTGCTATGGTAGTGAGCAAATTTGCTCATAAATGTTTTCTGCAACACCATCATTGCTATGGTAGTGTGCTTCATGCTTGGTTATCATACTGGGTGCTACATGATACAACCATACATGCTGCATTATATTTGGTTGTTAAAAATCTTCCTTTTAAAGACGGAATTGTGGAAGTAATATGGGGTGCTCTTCTTTTCTTTTCTTCTCTTTTTTCCCTTTCGACCATGTGTTCCTAAATCATAAAGTTAGCTTCAGCCATAATGTTAATGATGTTTAAAGATGGAATGCTGGAAGTATTGGCACTAACTTCTCTATATGCAATTTCATCATAGAAGTTCCACAGGACCCAGAAATACCATGTGTGCCCCTGTTGACAATTGCATCTACATTTGAAGTTCTTTCAAATTATACTTTTCTTTGTGGGGTACTTAGTTGCTAGTGAAATACCCCAGCCCATTAATTCCAGTTTAGGCCCATTAGTGTGTTCTAGTTCGGTCCATATGTGGGATCTTGTTTGGGCCCGTGTGGCCCAAGTGTTCTTGTATGGTGGGATTAGTCACACATTGGAAATTTAGATAGGTTTGGGATCCATGCTCCAACAATAGTACCTACGGGTTAACCCTTTTACACGAAACAAGGACAAAAGTGTCAGTCGGGTACTATGCCTATGTGGGCCTGCTCTAGTGCGGATTTTGGGATGGGGTGTTACAGTTACTCAATTAGTCCCTCCTAGCTGGCATATTTCTCTATGTTTTTCTTTTAAAAAAAGATGCGCTCAACTTTGAAATCCACCTTACTCTTACTGACAGCAGATTACTTTTTCCTTGGATTATCTTGGCTGCTTTTCAGGCTGATCTAGCTAAGGTTGACAGGAAAAGGACGCCATGGCTCATCGTATTGTTGCATGCACCATGGTATAATAGCAATTGGGCTCATCAAGGCGAAGGTGACAGTATGATGGCTGCAATGGAGCCTTTGCTCTATGCTGCTCATGTGGATATGGTAATCGCAGGTCATGTGCATGCTTATGAACGTGCGGTATGGCTCCTATCAGATCTCTTAGCTGCACAATATTATTGTTCAAAACTTTGGCCTCTGACCTTTTAGTCCATGGTTGTGACAATTCCATTTGATGATTTCATTGTTCATGAAGGAGCGAGTCTACAAGGGGGGACTTGATCCTTGTGGGGCTGTTCACATAACAATTGGGGATGGTGGAAACAGGGAAGGCTTGGCCCACAGGTACCATTATAATACCATGGTTAGAGCTCTGAATGTAAATCACTTTGGTGTCATTATATACAACTTTTCGGTATTTTCAGGTACCGCAATCCGAAACCAGCTTGGTCAGTCTTCCGGGAAGCAAGCTTTGGGCATGGTGAACTAAAAATAGTAAATGCCACGCATGCTCACTGGACTTGGCACAGAAATGATGACGAAGAACCAGTGAGAACGGATGATGTGTGGATAACCTCGCTGGCTGGTTCCGGGTGCATCCAGGACGGTAGTCATGAGTACAGGAAAATTCTGATGTGCCCTTAAGAACATCTGAACAGACATACAGACTACAGTTAGTAGCATAGTCTAAGTGCCTGCCATGTATATTGTATATATGTTTACGACTTGCTAAAATACAATCTCAGAAGCTCTTTTTTACTGTATTTTGAATCTTGGCTAATCTGGAGATACTACTGTAGCTTGTCGACATATCTCTTGATGTATGCAACAATGTTTGTAGCCAGCCAAGTGAATGGCATTCTGAGGAATGCTTACCTTGTGTAACTGGACGACAGTCATGATATGAAACATATGTTATGTTACAACTGTTAACGACCAAATTTGGTAAATTTACATCGGATTTGGAGTTAAGGCCGAAGCGGATTTGGGAGGAAATCGATAACGGAAACAGGTATGAATCGGCTTCGGAACCGCATCGGCTACAGTGTGCATCAGCAGTTACCGAATCGGACAAGGCAAGCCGATGTAGCCGATTCCGGCAAGGTGATATTGGAATCATTGTCGGATTGAATTGACGTGCTTCATGATGATTGCCACGTACGGATCAAGTCCGAAGAAGGCAGTTGTATCTATTAATTAGGAATAGTTTGTTAGTTTCCTTTTTATCTTTAGGAAAGTGTATTTAGTGTCCTATAAGGACTTTATGTTTTCCTTTTATCTTTAGGAAAGTTTCTTTCTTGTCCTACAAGGACTAGTATTTATCCATGGGTATAAATATGTACACCCAGGGTCATTGTAATCTATCTTCACGATCAATACAATTCGGCGCATTGCCACCTTTTACCTTTTCTACTTTATTTTATCGTCCGGCGGGACTTGGCACCTGACGCGGGGCTGTATCGGTGTTAGATCTCCGGCTAAGGGGTAAGTCCAATGTTCCGCCAACCCGGGCAATTGTATCGTTTACGTCGGCGTCGTTCAAGGCTGCATCAGTATATTCGACCTCTTGGATTGCTCTGGTTTGGATGATATATTTGCCTACAAATTTATCATATGTCTCTGTTAATCTAGTCTTAGCATATCAATTTAACTCTATCGGCTGCTTCTCGTTTTAGGGTTTCTGCCAGTATCGGCTAAATCGCGTTGCTAGATTAGATTAGCTTAGACATCTACCACCCTGAAAACTCAGTCAACGGTTTGATTGTCTAGATATTATGTTTCTTTTCATACTTAGTGTTGCATCAGTTAAGTTTGATCTACTAAGTCGTGCTTAGAACCATAATCTCTAGCCTGCTTTTTATTTGCCAATAAGGGATTCATCGGGGTTTCAGGCGGTGAGTTATCTGGATGTTGCATCGGCTCATAAGAATTGCATATACATATATGTTGGATTTAGCTGATGACAACAAAAGTTTCACTGTTTAATCCAATATTGTGGATTTCATGACATCGGACCTCCAGCCGATGTGTGTTTTAACCTTCGGATCGATGCTTATTTATCATATCATTATTTTGCCAATTAGTTTATACTGGATTATATTGTTATTTTATTACATCATCATCAGCCGATTGCCTTTATATCATCATCTACATTGGACATATAGCCGATTGCTTAAACCCTATCGCTATCGGCTGGTATCGGCATCGGCTATTATCGGCTATCGGCTGGAACTACTCTATCGGTTTGTCAGCCGATCGGCTGTTTTGATCTACTATTTACATATCTTGTCAGTTGCAGAATCAAACTGACTGGCACGCTCGCATCTCATCAAGATTTGGACCTACACAGAAGCTAAGCAGATATCCCAGATCGGTGTGTTCGATTTTTTCGTCAACAACAACGTACTAACTGATTCTTGCACACTCTCAACGGTCACACGTCACGCCTGAAAAGGGTGGCAGTAAGTACGAAATCGATGGACGAGGTTGTCGCCGCGCCGCGAAGGCTAGCGAACGCCAATGTCAATGCACACACCGTACGAAGTCACAACCGAGCTTAGAAGAAGAAGAAAAAGGAAATCTGTTCCCAAATCAACAGGATTGCTATTCAAAGCCTTTTTATATATACACCAATTCTGCCACCCCGTCTTACATACATGCATGCGTGTTAGTTACGACAACAAATTTAACAACAGCGCATGTGCCGTTAGTGCTCAGCTGGGCCTGGTCCTGGAGCTGCTGCTAGCGTGGCGGACGGCGTACGTCGTCCTTGCCGGAGTAGCCGAGCTCAGCGGTGGAGAGGTCGTTGGCAAACGCCATCCGCCGGAAGAGCTCGATGTCCGCCGAGTACTGGTTGGAGTCGTACGCCATGCTCTGCCCAAGCTTCACTCCGTTGGTCAGGTCCGGCGAGCTCCCCTCCACGTCCAGCGATCGCCACACCTATATATCCAATATATAGTTTTTTATAATACACTATTTGCATTGACAGACAGATACATATATACATTGGCAATTATATTTATCAAATCATTTTTGTTATAACTAATAGAAGTTGACTTGTATGTTCGTCGGAGTGATACATCTAATACATCTTGAAATCTTTGAATGATTATTTAAGATAACATGTCAGAAACGATAGATACGGCCCTTGAGGGATGATTTCAGTTTAATTACCTGCACCATCCTTGGTCTCTTGGTGACGGAGTAGCGAATGCAAGCGGCCGCGGCCTCCACCATCCTCCGCATCTCCGACTTGGAGTAGCGGCGCTCCAGCGCGGGGTCAGCGAGCTCCCTGAAGTCGTCCGTCTCCAACGCGTCCACCAGGAGAGGCCGAGCCTGCATCCACCGGACACAGATCACCAGCCATGTGACCATGTAACAAGACAGACTGACAAAAGCTTTCGCGTCGGCGTCTGTAATTAACTTGAGAATCATCGCATGCATATATACTTAATTACCCATTCAACTAAGCTCTCTTCTCCGAGGGGCTGAGACGAGTCCACGGGCTTCCGCCCGGTGATGAGCTCCAACAGCACCACCCCGAACGAAAACACGTCCGATCTGTCCGTCAGCTTCCCGCTTGATGCGTACTCCGGCGCCAGGTACCTGTGCAACAACGACCAAGGTTACATACAAATATACAATCCGTGTCATGTAACGACATACGAAAGCCATGCATCCTACATAGAAATTTCGATCGATCGAATTAAACCATGATATATATGATGATCTGCATTAGGACGTACGGACGTTCGAAGTGCTTAATTACCCGAATGTGCCCATCACGCGCGTCGAGACATGAGTCACCGAATCGTTGGTGAATTTGGCAAGACCGAAATCCGCGACCTGTTTTTTTTTTTTTTTTGGTCACCGATCGGCAAGAAATTCAATCGTCGTCAGTTTGTCATTCTGTGTGGAATGCTGAGGAGGAACAAGTTGTGTTCGCACCTTTGCTTCGAAGGCGTCATCCAGGAGGATGTTGGCCGACTTGATGTCCCTATGTATGATCCTAGGATGGCCTGCAAATACAATAGAGTCGATTGAACGGTTAAATGAATGCAGAAAATTAAGCTGAAGACCAAATTAAGTGTAATTGCGTTTGTTTAAAAAAGAAAGAAAGAAAAAAGGTGTGGCGTACAGTCTTCGTGCAGGTAGGTCAAACCACGGGCTGATCCGATGGCAATCTTCATCCGCTTGGGCCAATCCATGACGGGGAGGCCTCCTCCGTGCAGGTGATGGTCGAGCGTCTTGTTGGAGACGAACTCGTAGACGAGGAGGTGGTGGTGCTCGGTGACGGAGTAGCCGACGAGGGTGACGAGGTGGCGGTGGTGGACGCGGCTGATGGTGTCCACCTCGGCGCGGAACTCCTTCTCCCCCTGCCCGCTCCCCACCTTGAGCTGCTTCACCGCCACGCGCCGCCCGTCGCCCAGCGCCCCCATGTACACCTTCCCGAACCCGCCCTCGCCGATCACTTTCTCCTCCGCGAACCCGCCGGTCACCGCCGCCAGCTCATCGTACGTGAACCACGACGTCGTCCCGGAGAACTCGTACGAGCTCGTCCCGCTCGGCGACGCCGTCGGACCGTTCGACGGCTGGTACACTTCCGGCGACGCCACACCTGCATCTCATGCCATGTCATGCCAGGACACGAGCCGACGTCAATCCATGCATGGACATTGGACAGATGGACTACTACACTTACGCTCCGGCACGACGAGGGTTCTCCTGCGCGCCAGGTTCATCACCTGTGCCGGCCGCCGCCTCCTCTTCCACCGGTTCTTGATGCACAAGAACAAGAACATGGACGCCAACGCCAGGAGGAAACCGGCGAAGGCGACACCGATGAGCAACCCGCTCGGCACGTTGCCGCCCCATGCTCCCACCGATGGAGCCGGAGGTGGTGGTGCGCCGGCGGTGGTGGCGTCAGGCGGGCTCTGAGACGTGCCGGCTGTAGTTAGGGAGCTCGGCATGATCATGCTGTTACCGCCCGGTGGTGGTGGTGGCTGGATCGGCGGCGCCTGTGTCGTAATAAGCGTCGTCGGCGGCGATGGTGGCGTCCCGGGCGATGGCATTTCGCGCGGTGCAGGTGGCGAGGTTCCTGCGCCGGCAGGAGGTGTGGAAGACGACGACGACGACGACGACTGCGCATTTGGGGGAGGTGAAGGTGTTGTAGCCCCTGATGATGGCGAAGGTGGCGGCGAGGTTCCTTCTTCCGGAGGTGATTGATGCGATGGCGGTGTCGACGACGTAGTAGGAGGCGGAGACGGCGGTGGAGGGGACTTGCTTGGTGGGGGCGGAGAGGGCGGTGTCGTCGGTGCCGGAGGAGGTGGGGATACTGACGGGGACGCCACTGGCGGAGGTGAATCTTGGGACGGCGACGCGGGACTCTGGTTTTTGCCTGGAGATGCCGGAGGAGGCGGGGGCGGAGTGGCCGGCGGCGGCGGCGGGGGAGGCCGCTGAGGCGAGGACGGTGTCGGTGGAGGAGGAGGAGGGGAAGGCGACGGCGAGGCCGACGACGACTGCGGCGGGGGCTCCGGCGGCCCACCGGCAGGGGCCGTGGCCGTGTCCTCCGTAGACGCCATGAGGACGCGCGGCATCATGCTGCCGCGCGTTCGTCCGGGTCGTCGTCAATGCCGACGCGTTCCGGTGAGCCCCCCTCACAGAAGCAACAATGGCATCTCGCGCGCGCGTGACGTCGTCGCCGTAGGGGGAGGGGGGTGCGGCGGCCGGGCCGGGCTCACATCGGCATTGGCGCCGGCGAAGCAGCAGCGGTGGCAAGGTTGATGCTATTCTCGGTTGTGGCCCATGGCGTCCTGGGCATGCACGGGACCGGAAAGGAAGACTACGGCTGTGAGGCGTTCCGGTGGTGCATGCAATGGTGGCCGCATGTTTCTCCTAGTAACTTCTAAGTGGTGACCACGGTGAACGGCTGACATGGTGAGCGACTGAGCGTACGCGTTTACGTGGTGATTCGATCGGTCTATCGCCGTGTTTAGTTTCAAAATAATTCATCAAACTTCTAACTTTTCTATCCCATCAAAACTTTCCTACACACACAAACTTTCAACTTTTCCATCACATCGTTCCAATTTCAACCAAACTTTCAATTTTAGCGTAAACTAAACACAGTCTATATATAGCACAAGCTAGAACATGTATTAAAGGAGTCATGGTGTTTGATTCCTAACAAAAGAAGTAGAAAATTGCCCCCCAAAAAGTTTTCCTTGCGAGTTTGCTCTGTTCTTCCTCTGTTTTCCTTGCAAAGCTCTTGACAGATTTGCAACAGTAGGCAAGATTTGCGTGTGCGATCCTGTGCCATTTTCCAACACTGCACCTCGCCTTGCCGAGAAGAAGATGAGGTGTGATTTAACGTCGCGGAGCTTTCCCAGCTTCTGTTTAAATTCTCCCCTGCTTTTTTTTTTTGTTTCTCGCTTACTTTACTTGGTCTCTTGGACGAGTGGAGGAACATAGCAGCAGCGGGAGCGACTTCTACGATTGAATTTAATAAGAGAGCTCTCTCCCTCAATTATACGGCCTTGCGTCCAGGGCCGGCCCTAGGGGGGTCAGGCCGTGCGGCCGCCCGAGGCCCCCAAAATCTAGGGGCCCCCTATGCACATACAGTATATATACTATGTATTGTATAATTCTAGTCCACGTGCCATGGATCTATATTAAGTTAGATAGCTGAATAGCCTAATACAGAAAATAAATTTTAGTCCATTGTTAGGCATGTTTTAGCGAAGCCGAAGCAATCTTCATTTGACTCCCGTCGCTTTGCCTTGATCACATCACGCCACTCACGTCATGCCGCCTCGATCACGTCACGCCGCTCGTTGCTCCTGCGCTCTCGGTGACTTCTCGGCGTCTCGCAAACGAAAACAGCAAGTTGGCAAATCGCGACTCGCCAATAACCACGCTCGTGTCAATCGTCCGCCGGTCGACTTCTCTGCTCGCTACTGCTATTTATTTCTCATTGGAGTTTTAAAATGTTATATATAAATAATTTTGTCACATTGAATATTAAATGGTACGTGTTTATCAGACTATATAAATATGTAAATTAGTTTATGTATATATGTAGGGGCCTCCATATAAGTTTTCGCCCTGGGGCCCCAAAACCCCAGGACCGACCCTGCTTGCGTCGCTCATAGGGCAGGCACCCTCCGCCCGAGCGAGCCGCTGCAAACCGCGTGGCTCCAAGGACAGTGACGGTGGGACCTTCTTTCTTCCCAAGGTAGCGGGGTCGGAGCCCACGACCGTGACTAGATCCAGGATGACGCTAGACTGGAGCCGACGCCTCAAGGAGCTGGCTACTGGTGGCGAAGAGGAGAGTGGTAGCAAGGACCGGTGAGGAGGCGTTGACCCATGCAACGACGGCGAGGCAGCACCGCCGGATATGGTGTCCCCTACCAGATTCAGCCCCCTCCCGTCCGGATCTGGCCTCCCTGGCGCGGGAGACCGGCTCCCCTGCACGCACTCGAGTCGGCAGCGTGACGAGGCGGCGGATGCAACTACGTGGAGCGAGGTCGAAGGGTGCGGTGGAGCGGGCGTTGACGGCGGGCACGGCCGTGCAGTGCCAACGTCAGGAGGAACGTGGAAGTGGCGACAGGCATGAGAGGAAGCGTGTGGCGCTACCTGGGAGCAGAAGGCGTCCTCTCTCCATTCCTCATGCTTGCTGTCGTGTGGGATGGCTACTCCCAGTGGAATGCTAGCGAAGCACAGAGGCACGCGACCAACGGTGGTAGGCCGACGTGGCGTGAGGTGGCACGCCCGGAGGCGACGGGACCGTGGAAGTCCAAAGCGGTGAGCGGGTGGCAGCGTGAGAGGTTGATGTGGGCAACGGCAAGGAGGCCGGCCAGCTAACAGTGTAGGAGGCCATGCGATGATGGCAAGAAGGCCGGCACGACGGGGAAGGGAGAGGCCCGGGACGACGTGTGTGCTGCTTTCCACGTGGAGGCACACAGAGGCTGTTGGTGGGGGGCGCTTGTATAGCGATGTCCATGCGCTGACGGAGGTTGGCTGGGTGGTGGAGCAATGGAGCGTTGGCTGTGGATTGACATTTGGCATGCGTCTAGTGTAAAACCTAACTCGGTCTTGCCGGGCCAACAACAATGATGTTTTGGGTGCCGTTTTCCTTCTTGTGGCGCTATCAAGCCGTCCCTCCCCCTCTTGTGGAGTTGCCGAGTGAAAACCTGTCTTAGTTCTCTTTGAAACCTCGAACGGACAGTGGCGTCGGTGCTCATTGACGCTTTTCTCCCTAGAGACATCGTCTAGGAGGCCCCTGACCAAAATTTCTCTCAGGCAGTTTGTGTGTGCTCTCTCTAGATATTTGTCCTCTTGTGACGATGCCCTAGCTAATGCAAACTGGCCATATTGGTGGGTCTTGTGGGGGAGAGCGGTTCCATTCTTCTCTCTCACCCTCTCCCCTCCAATCCCAAAGACGTGGATATAGTTGAGTGCGGTGTTCGGCTCTTAGGTATTGGTTTTGGGTGGTTTAGCTATAGCTCTTTTTTTTTTTGTTGATCTAGCGGCGGCTGGTCCAGTGCTAGCCTTCTCCTAGATTCTATGTAGGTGTTGTTAGTGTGTGGTGATGGTTTTTTTCTTTCCTATCTACTGCCTTCCATGGTGGTGACCTTGTAATTTTTTCTATGTTGGAAACTAATCCTTCACACACATAAAAAGGAGTGACTCATTAGCACATGATTAATTAAGTATTAGCTATTCTGAAAAATTGGTTGATATGATTTTCTTAAAGCAACATGCACATATTTTTTTTTAAAAAAAAATGCACTGTCTAGTAGTTTCGGAAGCGTGTCCCACTGGTCATGGGAGATTTTTATACGGGCCATGTCACCTCGAAAAATAATGTCAACCGATAATTTGATAGTGTGCAATACTAATACTACCTGCGTGAAAAATATCACCTGGTCAGCATTCTTTTGGGCAAAAATTTTGCTCTACGGTACAGCAGTAGAAAATGTGGGGCGTTTATAATGAAATCACTGTCTTGATTAGAAAAATAGAAGTTTTACTAATTTGTAATGGCGAATGTAATCTTATTAAAGTACACCGTGTTGGTAAAAATAATTGAAAAAAGAGATAAAAAACCGTCCCGCTGGAATATGTTGACAAGGCGACGCTCGAAAATGTTTGGAAAGGAGAAAGTCTACTGCTTACCTCTCTCAACTCGAGTATGAATTTTCTACCTAACCGCAAATTAGATATATACATCATCTGGTAATTATCAATACCAGTTCATTTTGCTTTTCTGAACGGTTTGGTTTCATTCGATAGACATCAGGACATGAGACAGAAATCAAAGCAATATGCACATGTGAGACGATGGAGCATCAAGGTGTAGCCTCACTTTTCGTACAGATTGCACCAGCAATGCAGCTGTACAAGTTTCAGGGCGGTAGTGGGTGTGTTCCTGTTCTTTACAAGTCCTCGTCCTAAAGGCTATGTGCATTTGGATATTTGAATGATATACCTGACTTCATGTTTAATGTGCAGGTGCAGCCAGAATGTTGTTGCATGTGACGTTCCATCCAACATGCAAACGTGAACTTATCGAAGTTATTTCTTAAGTAGATGATCAGTTTGCTAAAGCTTCTCAATGATGAGCCAATACCAGCTAGCGATGTCAAGCTTTGGTCATCATACTTCATTGCAATGGATCTCAAATGAATGATACCATAAAATGTAAACTAAAAAGCAATCGGAGTTCCCTATAGAGTAGCATTGAACAGCTCCATCGATTCGCTGATTTTAAGCATAAGCGAAACGGCATATTTGCAAATAAAAAAAATTATGAATAAAATTTTTATGTAGTGTTTTTAACGATCTAAATGCAAAGGCTGAAAAATAAACTACGATGAAAAAAATTTAAAATCAACTCTAAATTTAAGGCTAATAAGCATAAGCGAAAAGATGAGGCCATCCCATTCAGTTATCCAGGCTAAATCCAAAACCATTTTTTTTCTAAATCAAAAGGTAATGTATTAACTTATCCTACTCTCAGACATTGAGTTATCATATAGAGTAGCATGAAGACCAATCAGTTATCCTACTACTCTTAGACATTCTTTTTTCTGTATCAGATTAATTCTAATGTATTTAGAAGTCTTGGATCATACTCTCAGACCATGTTTTTCTATACATTTGTGAATGCTGAAAGAAAAATAATCAAGCTATTATGTTATAAAACATATTTAGCCTTTATAACCAGATTTTGATGTTGAATGCATGTAAGAAGCTTTTTACCGTATTTGAGTATTGCCTAATCTGAAGATACTGTAGCTTGTGCAAGATATTTCTGTATGTATGCGACAAGGTTATCGCCAAGTGAATGACATTCTCAGTAATGTTTAGCTTATGTAACTGGACGAGTCATGATATGAAATATATGTTACAGCTGATTTTGCTAATGTCTCTAAGGTGAAATTCAGTAGAAGACACGTTCAATACAAACCAAAATTCTAGTCATAGTTGCTTTATTGCTTCGAGACAGAAGAACACATGTGCCATGGCATGGAGAGCAAAAGTTGAGTAGGACACACGATATATCAACCAAATTTCAAGAAAAAGATCAGACCATTTCGATCGATCATGACCAAACAAAGGTATGAAGAAATCTTGATTAGACCATGTCTAACGAACTCATTCAGTATATTGTAGACTAGAAAGTGTTGCAATACTCAAGGAAAAGGTTGTATCCAACACAAAATATTTGTAAACTAGGGTAATGGTCAGCTTTTGCCACTATGATTGAAAGCAATGGTGACAGTTCAAAAGTACAATATCTCAGACAGTTGCTTTCAGCAAACGAAAATCCCTAGTATAAAATCATGATATAGATGACATCTGGACAGAAAAATGCATCCAGAAATCATATGAATAGAATTAGACAACAAAAGAAAAACAGGGCCACCTTATGTCTTGGACTCGAGTTTTTGTTTCCAATTCTCATCCTTGCATCTCCGTTGATCTGCAATCATTGACTCGAAAACATCCAGCAGATCATCCAGTCCCTTTGCATCCTCTCCAAGTTTCCTCATGGCAACAACTATGCTCTCAATGGTAGACAAGCACCCAGCCCTTGGCTCATGCCTCACCTCACTATACAAGCTAACACCATCTGATTCTAGCTTCACATGTGGCAGAAGTTGTAGCCATGGATTCTCATGGTACATACGTTGCGCCTTTGCCCAAGTTCCATCCAACACAATCAAATGTTGTAACTGACAGTCTGAAGCATCAATGCTGATTGCCCGCTGGCACGGGAATAGCAGAGCTGACTTTGGTGGTATGGTGATTGAGAATTCCTCAAACACCGAAACTTCCCCAGTTTGTTTTGACTTCTTCATTTGTATTTTCGTGACAGTAAAACCGTTGGAGACAGCTGACTGACCAAGTGGACCTCTTGACAACCATCTGATTTTGGGCTTCACACCACGCTCAATTTCAATCTTGAGTTCCTTCTCCGTATAGGTAATAGAGCACTTATCCATGTTTTTCACAGTCCAGCCTTGACCAATAGCAGCACCAGTTCCAACATTTTCTCTAGGTATACCATTGCAGTTTTGGGCAGTTGCCATTTGAAATTCTGAGGCGTTTTCTACTAAATGACGAGGGAGATTACCATTTACCTCGCCAATACTGTGATGATTTTCACCGTGGATACCATCAACAAAGGAGTTTCCTGTCTGGTTAGCTGAGGAGCCCAGTCTTTCAGAATCTGAGCAATATCCATTCCTCTTCATACTCTGAAACCCCAATTCCTCACCTCCACCTAAGTCGCTTTTAACACTACAGATCTCTCCATCCAAATCAAAGCCAATCCTATCAGGGATATCCACAAGATCCAATTTTTCACCACCGATATCGCTAGAACCTCGAATATTCGCAGTTTTCACACCCAAATCACTAGAAGCATTGATGCCCTTCGTCACATAATCACGCCTTGCACAACTAACTGCTCCACCCGATTCGCCAGAAATTCCATTAGAGCATATTGCAGAATCTAATGTTTCACCTTCGCATTGCACAGGACCAGCAGGGCCTCCCGTTCCGCCGCCAAAACCGTCGCCCTCCAGCACCTGAATCTCCCCGGGCCCGTCGGGACGGTCATGATTTCCACCGCCGGCGGCGGCGGCGGCGTCGAGCGTCCTGAGGTGGAAGCTGGCGCGGTGGTTGACGTCGCCGACGAGCGCGACGGCGAGGTTGCGGAGGCCGAGGCGGGCGACGCGGGTGGAGTTGAGCGGGTGGCCCACCTCCATGAGGTGCTGCAGGACGGTGACGCCGACGGCGGTGTCGAGCGGCGGGCGGCGGAGGCGGCCGCAGAGGCAGAGGCGGAGGGGCTTGGTGCAGACGCCGCACATGGGGCGGCGCTGGTCGGGCTCCCGCCGATGCGCCTCGCCCTGGTTCGCCGCCATGGATGGACCGGCCGACCCGGTGTGCAATCTGTATCCTGTAGTAGGGGATTGGGGGCGGCCGGCTTGGGCGAGGGTGTTTGCTCGATTTTAGGGTTTTAGGGCGTTTTGGTATCATGGGATGTGCTGGTAATAAAATGGGAACATTGGTTCCCATCCAAGGATTTGACGGGAACCAAGGTAATAAAATGGGATTAGGATATTTTGTTTCCCCTGGTTAATTTTTTTAGTTTAATTAAATTTTTTAAAAATTGCAATATTTCCAATACAACACAAACATATTATCAAAATATACTCAATGTTACATTTAATTAAACTAAAATGGTGTTTTAGATATTGCTAAATTTTTCTATAAACTTAATCGAAGTTTAACTTAAAAATCAATCAAAGCGACTTAGGTGAATTCGAATATACCCCTTTTAGGGTTTTAAATCTCCCGCTATAGCTTTTTGAGAAGGGTTCTAGCTTTTTGCTCTCATGTACAATTTAGCCCGCTATAGCTCCATTTAGCCCGCTATAGCTGTTTGAGAAGCTAACCGCTAAATGTCTTAGTTTGCTATTTAAAACATTGACCCCTTCTTAACTTCCACTATATTATTTTTCATGCGTATGTTTCCCGCACTGATAAACTATGTTTTTTTAATATTTTCTATAGAAAAGTTATTTTAAATATTAATCTAATATATTTTTAAGCTTTTTTTTGACTAATATTTATTTAATTATATATTAATCTATTGTTCTGTTAGAGGATTAGTTCTAACCCCAATAACAAACACAAAGTTATAATACGAACAAACGGAGTACTCATTTCTTAAATTTTTTTTGACTCATTATGCATTTACGCGTTGGTGAAAACCTTTTTCATTTAGACAAGCCAGGTTAAAGCGAATGTGTTTTTAATATATGTACATTTGTGTTCGGTATTAAAGTTTACAGAGGTATTATGGCAGTTGAGTGAGGTAATACGGAATTAGTAGTGTCACGACTCACGATCTATGACGTCGTGAACATCAAACCAATTAAAAATGGTGACAAAATTTTCTTTTTCTACAAATCACTATACTCCCATAGTATTCAAACAAGAGTAATACTATCATTTTGTTTAATACTTCCTCTGTTCTATAATATAAGGGATTTTAAATTTTTACTTGCACTGTTTGACCACTCGTTTTATTCAAATTTTTTTTTGGCTAACTTTATTATCCAAAGTATTTTAAGCATAACTTTTTATTTTTTATATTTGCACAAATTTTTTTAATAAGACGAGTGGTCAAACATTGCAAGCAAAATCTCAAAATCCATTATATTATATTATGGGACGGAGGGAGTATTCAACATTTGATTGTATTTCCATCTTATTCTTAATCTGTATAAGCTGAATATACCTTTTTGAAAAGAACAAAGTGAGTATTGAAATTTACGGCGTAATTAAACACGAGCATGAAAATTGCACAGATAATATGCCTCAAACTAGCTTTTCTCAAATCTGGCTGCCCATGGCACATGCCCAGCTTTGATATAGTGGCTCTTTCCTTTTTTTTCTTTGAAAAAAGAAATGCAAATGCATGTGAACGCCGCATTTTTTATTCGTTGCAATGAAGGCGGCTGGCGAGTGGGTGGCACACTTCTCTTCTCTCCGTCTCCCTCCCGGTCATCGATTAGCCGCCCGAAATGACGAAAGTGCCCCTCCCGCCGCAGACCAGACCGACCACCGATCGACGACTTCTCTCCGCGGCGCACCACGGATTAGCCAAAAATAAGCGAGAGCGAGTACGAGAGAGATTGAGAGAGTCAGAGAGAGAGAGAAGAAACTGCTCTCGAGATCTCACCGGCGAGGCGGGGCGAGATCTGGTAAGAGAGAAGGAGGGAGGGAGGCCGAGAGAGCGAAATGCACGACTTCTGCTTCACGATCCCCTACGGCTTCGCCGTCCTGGCCGGCGGCGTGCTGGGCTACGCCCGCCGCGGCAGCACCGCCTCCCTGGCCGGCGGCGCGGGCGCCGGCGCGCTCCTCCTCCTCGCGGGCTTCGTCAGCCTCAAGGCCTTCGAGAAGCGCCGCAACTCCTACCTCGCCCTCGCCCTCGAGACCCGTACGCCCCCTCCTCGTCCTCCATTTTTTCGCTGCCCTCGGTGCAAATGTTCCATGGTTGGTTCGTCTCCATCCTGCCTTCTTGGAATCGTGCTATGGATGGAGGTGAAGTACAGATCGCATTTTTTGAATTTGCGCAGTGGTGGATCGCTGCATAATTTTGCCCCCAAAAAAGGCTATGCATGTATTTTGGGTGTTATACCATGTCGGGATGTGCAGTTTAGTGGTGAAATGGAGTGATAGATGGCGATGGTGGCGTCTCTAGTAGTCTAGCAACTTGACTTTGTTAAGGTTAGGATTCTGTGGCACTTATGGACGTATAGATGTGTTTAGGAATATCACTTTGGCTGCATTTTCAAGGGAGGGATGTTCTCAGTGGTAAGCACTTGGGAATTCCTGTCAATTTCGTTCAGATTGTTGTGGGCAGCAGGGAAATGGATACCAGGATCCTCCTCTCATACTGCCAAAGGCAGTGCGGCAGCAAATCTGTCTCTATGTGATAGTCCTGCATTTGTATGAAGACAAAACTAAACACCTTTTCTGAATCCAGTAGTCATAGCTTCAATTACCCATTGTCTGATAATCTAGTGCTACTAATGACTCCCCAGTCTCCAGCAAGGAGGCATTTCATCTCATGGGACACCATAATAAAGGCTGGTAGCTACTGAATTCATTGCTATCTAAATTGCTCCCTTACAACGACGGCAATTGATTGCATTGGTGCGATTGTTAAGATTTACAGATTTTGCTCAATAGGCATTGATCATAGCCAAATTAGTGAATCTAGCATTGGAGAATGTTGAACACATTTGTCCTCAATGCCTGAATAGTTGCTAATCACTCTCAGATATTCCCTAACAGAGTATGGTATTTAGATTTGCAGTAGTTCTCAATGCCTTATTGAATTTACATGGTAGCTCATTTTTCATTCATTCTCTGCAAATTTTATTAGTACTAGTCAACCAGGGCATGGAAAGCATGTTTTAGTGTAGGTATATTAGATATTGAATTTTTTTCTACGATGTTTGTATTTAGTTTGCAGATTGATATCTGATGAAAATTAGTTTGCATGCCAGATAGCTTTTGTGATCAACTCGGACTCCGTTAAGTATGTGCACATGGTGGTTTGATTATTTTCTTGTTTGGTGGGACTTTTGAGTCTCGACACTTGCATAGAATCTGAACAAACTCATCATATTGATTAGGGACATCTGTAGGATGTAATAGTTAAATATATTATATGGCTGGTTTTATTTCGTTTTATCAACTAGATAATTTTTATTAATGTACGAATTCTTGCCTCTTAGTTACCAATCTAGGATTAACATGGGGCTATTCTAGGAAGGCCTCCAATTAGTGCAAAGAATGATATACTATTTAGATCTCTGTTAGAGTTTGTAACTGTATACTGTATATACTTTTGTTTTTGTTAATTTCAGTACTAAATTTGTTGCTAGAGAGATCATCTATGCATGTTGTTGTATCTTTATTGACAATGGAAAGCAGTAAAAGTATGTGCAGTTTAATTAATGTGCACATGTTTTATTGAAACATTCCACCTTTCAGTCAGATCTAGATTCGCTAACTCAATGGACTGTAATATAAATTGTAGCATTGTTGCCTGTGTTTAATGCTTTGACTGTATCTTCAGATCTTCCTTTTAGCAATATTTAGTTCTCGCAGTATTGCTTCTAGTAGGAGCTGAAAAGATCTCATCAGTATCATTCATTTAAGCTATTTTTTAGAAAATGATTCATTTAAGCTAATGACCCTTGCTTTAAGTTAATAAATCAGTTTTGACGAAAGGAACTGAGAAGGAAATATACCACGGAATGAACTTTGTCCGAAAAATGTATCCACCATTTCCTGCAGACCTGCACTTCACCTCATTTCTGTCTTCTTACCTTACGTCCACCTTTTCCTGCACTTTACCTCATTGCTTTGTCCTTTTGTCTTTATTAACTGTAAAATTTTGCTTTGTCGAACAGTATGTGCACTAGCTTTGACTTATGTTATGGGGCAGAGATACCTTGAGACTTCAAAGATAATGCCAGCTGGTGTCGTTGCTGGCCTCAGGTAAAACCCTCTCCGAACTAGTATACACTTCCATCGCTGTATTCTGAAAACTTTCTGAGTTTGCAGATATTTCATTTGTATTCCTCTTGCAAATACAATATGTATGCATTATGAAGCTAACTTTTACGTTATTGCAGTGCTTTGATGTCTGCGTTCTACCTGTTCAAAATTGCAACTGGTGGCAACCATATCCCACCGAAGAAAGAGTGAACCAGGCTTTGCTTGTGAAGCATGTTTTGTTATACTCTAAGACTACGACAGATTTGTGTTGTGGAGTTTCATTGTAAGTCCAGTGATCAGCAAAGCCATTTTTCGCCTGTAATTCTTTAGAGTGCACTTCTGATGTCTGAACAATGTAAAAGAATTAAATATTTAACTTCCTACGGTACGTGTATATGAATGATATACTCCTGAACTTTTTAACTGGCCTTCCTCCCTCTAATCTCTATATACCAAACATATATATCCATTGATGGATGTAATGGTAGACCTGATGGTGTTTCCACCATCATATTCAACATTATCCTTCCATGCTGCTTTCCTTTACTAAAGCCGGTTTGTTCGGTTAATCTCTCTCATATCTACCTTATAATTCAACAAATGATTTCACTCATTAATCATTCTTTCATTCCTCATGGAACGGTCCAGATTATCTCACTGAGGTCTAACGTTCGGAATAGCTTCCGTGCAAGCATCACCTTCTCTCACCTAGCATCCCTGAAATCACGTTGCACTTTTCTTCCTGATTCCCAATCATGAAATCCCTCCGCTCCCCTCCCCTAGCACCGCCATCGCTCCCCCTCCCCACTCTGTCACGCACCGCAAACCACACCCCAACCCGCACTCCCACCCCGCCCCCCTTCACTCGCCACTCTGCTGCTCGTTGCCCTTCCTGCCGGTTTCCTCCGCACCGCCCCCCATCTCCACCAGCAACTCTGCCGCAGGAACTACGTCACGCCGTCGCCCTATAAGGATGGTTTCATAAACTGAAGTGCAATCATTGTTTCCCTTACATTTTTATTTTTTTTTCTTGAAAGCATTCAACAGTTTATAAAGACAGAAATGGCGAAGCACTTATACAAAAGTTACTGGAATAATACTGAAATTAACTGTGGCAAAAAGTGCAACACAGTTGCACAGCAAGCCTCTGATCACCTTGCTAATTAATCAGTTCGATCACTAGTTTGGTGCCTTGTTGGGAGTTGGGACTAGTAAGAGTGGTATCTTCTTGTGGAACGTCAGCTTCCCTGCCTCTTCCATGTCGATATCCTCCTTCCTCACCCCATGGGGAAGCTCCCAATCGAAGCAAAAAAGCATGCTTGCCAAGATGAACTCGATGTTGGCCACTCCCATGCCCAGCCCCGGGCAAATCCGACGGCCAGAGCCAAATGGCACCAGCTCGAAATGTGCCCCGTTGAAGTCAATGTCCATCTCCTCAAACCTCTCTGGGATAAACTCCTCTGGATCTTTCCAGATGTTCGGGTCCCTGCCAATTGCCCACGCGTTCACGATGACCTTGGTCTTCTCCGGGATGTCGTACCCGCCAACCTTGAAGTGCCGTGTGGTCTCCCTGGGAACGAGTAGCGTCGCGGGGGGATGCAAGCGGAAGGTCTCCTTCACCACCATCTTCAGGTACTTTAGCTTTGGCATGTCGTGGTGCTGCACCCGCTCCTTCTCGCCTACGACGGCTCTAATCTCGTCTTGTGCCTTCTTCATCACCCTCGGATTGCGGATGAGCTCGGACATTGCCCAGTGCAAGGTCACTGAGGTAGTGGTGATGCCACCGACGAATGTGTCCTGAAATTGAGTTACGTTTCATCAGATGAATAAACAAGAAAACTTGACAGATACCGGAAACCCCACCGTGATCTTGGAGGTTTACAGTAACACTTAATTACCAAGAGCATGGCCTTGACATGGTCCTTAGTGAAGCCCTGCTTGGTGTTTCCTTCCATCTTCCAGAGGTCGATGAGCTCGTGCACGAGGTCTGACCCTGCTGAGCCCTTGTCGTCCGCCTTTCTGCGAGCCGCGGCGGGGCCGTCGTCGTCGGCGGCGGCGTGCTGATCGACGATCCGCTCGAAGAAGCGGTCGAGCTTCCTGAATATGGCCTCGCGGCGCGCGGCGAGGCCGGTGAGGCGGTCGACGAGGCGGCCGGCCACGCTGCCGGGGAAGAAGTCCTCGGCGAAGGAGCTGCTCAGCAGGTCCATGGTCTCGCTGATGTCCTTGAACTCCTCCGCCGCGTACGTCTCCCCGAGCGCGAACGTGCCGATGATGCCGTCCACCGTGGAGAAGATGTGCTCGTTGATGGCCACCGCGTTCCGCCCGTTTCGGGTCAGCTTCTCGATGAGCTTCTCGACCTAATTAAAACATGACATGGCCAAATGTCATTCCATGGATTTCCTACTACAGAAAAACACCCTAAGCACCGGTTCGAAATTGCTGCTCCCTCCTTTTTTATTATAATTATCTTGATTCTTTTAAATCGAGTTTTAATTTGACTCAATTTATAGAAAAATATAATAATATTTTTAACACCGAATAAATATATTATAAGAATATATTCAATGTTAGATTTAATGAAAGATGTTATAAGAGTCACTATATTTCTCCATAAACTTTTAAAAAATAATTTATAAAAAAATCAAAACAATTTATAATATAAAATCACTGTCTGTTTTGTTTAATATCATTGTATGTTTTTTTACTATCACTGTCTACTTTTGAATTGGCACTAACCATGCAGCAGTAATACTCGGGGAGCATCACTGCCTGTTGAGAAAACAGAACTCATACAATCATCACATTCTGTTTCACAAATCGATAGTGATAGTCCGATCCGATAAGTTTGTACAATTCTAATTTTTTATACACACTTACCTAGAATAGGAAAAATAAATGTGTTTGTGTGAGGGTGCTGCACATATGAGTACTTAGGTTATTTTTAATACATACTCCCTATGTCCCAAAAAGCCTAACCTTAGACCTGTTTGGTACAGTTCCAACTTCTAAATTTAACTCAAGGAGTTAGGTCTGGAGTGGAGTTGTAAAGCTGCCTAAACCCAGCTCTACAACTCTAGTTCATTTTGTGAAAGAGCTCCACCCAGCTCTACTCCCATTTTTTGTGGAGTTGGAACTGTTTGGCTGAGCTCCAGCTCCAGGAGGGGTGGAGCTGGAGCTGGAGCTGTGCCAATTAGGCCTCTTGTCCATATTCATTGTACCCCTCCATTGTACACCTCCTAAGTTGAGTTTTTTTCTGACGGAGGGAGCAATAATTATCATGAGTTCACATCTACTACTCCATACAGTAATTATCACTATTTTGCTCGATGATTAATCTAATCCTGCATGTCGATGTCACCTGACCCTTTCAAAATGGCTGCATCTACAACTTTGATATAATTTATTTCCATCAAGGTTGGGAAATGTTCTGAGTTGACTTTATCATAAGGGCCTGCTTATATGCGATTTGGCATATTTTCCAGACAAAAATAGTCAATTTTTACGTACTCCCTCTGTTTTACAATGTAAGTCATTCTAGCATTTCCCATATTCATATTGATGCTAATGAATCTAGACATATATATCTATCTGGATTCATTAACATCAATATGAATATGGAAAATACTAGAATGACTTACATTGTGAAACGGAGGAAGTACATGATTAACAACAAATTGTAACATAAAAAGAATATCAAGCAATAAAAATCATTAACATAATCCTAATGTATTTGTCACCTAATATCACAAGCAAATCTAAAAAAGTTAGTGTAAATGCATTTAATATTACAAACAAATCATCATAGTAGCTATGATGTAATTTCTCTATTTACCATTTTATGCTTTTACTTTCTTCCATCTCCTATGACGCACAAGGAAATGTTCATATACCTTGGTGATTCAACATATATAACCCTCAATAAAATAATTATATCACTACTGGAGAAGTGATCTTTAGAGGGTCGGGTGATTTCCACAATAGTCCCGGTTCCAAAAAAAACCAGGACTAAAGTGGTTTATTAGTCCCGGTTCTTAACTTCAACGGGACAAAGGGATCTTTAGTCCCGGTTGGTGTACCAACCGGGACTAAAGGGTTCGCCCCCTGACAGTGACAGGGCATGTCAGTCTCCTGTCGGGGGGGCTGGGGAACTTTAGTCCCGGTTGTTATTACCAACTGGGACTAAAGATGGATATTTACTCCCGGGTATTTGAACCGGGACTAAAGGCTGTCATCTTGAGTTCCGAATTCTCTCTCCCGGTCCGCTACCCGGGAGTAAAGGGGGTTGCGAACCGGGAGAGATGCTCCTCCAGTAGTGTATCCTTCACAACTAGTTATGACCGCCAAGATAATATTGGCGGCTTTGTTTATTTGGCCGCCAAAAAAAAATCTTGGATTCTTGTAGTGACACAACTTCACTATTTTGGCACTGAAAAAGCAGCTTGGTTCCCGTCGTGGTAGTGAAAAAAATACGTGAGTTCACGTTAATGAAGTAGAAAAAAGATAATGGGTTTTCTAGTAGTTATAACTTTTTTCTAGGATATCCAACTCCTCAAACAGTGTAGATTCTCATCTAAATTTTTAAAATATATAGTTATAGAATCCAGAGATAAACTATTGGCGGCTTTGTTTATTTGGCCGCAAGAAAAAATCTTGGATTCTTGTAGTGACACAACTTTACTATTTTGGCACTGAAAAAGCAGCTTGGTTCCCATCGTGGTAGTGAAAAAAATACGTGAGTTCACGTTAATGAAGTAGAAAAGAGATAACGGGTTTTCTCGTAGTTATAACTTTTTTCTTAGGATATCCAGCTCCTCAAACAGTGTAGATTCTCATCTAAATTTTTAAAATATATAGTTATAGAATCCAGAGATAAACTATTGGCGGCTTTGTTTATTTGGCCGCCAAAAAAAAAATCTTGGATTCTTGTAGTGACACAACTTCACTATTTTGGCACTGAAAAAGCAGCTTGGTTCCCGTCGCGGTAGTGAAAAAAATACGTGAGTTCACGTTAATGAAGTAGAAAAGAGATAATGGGTTTTCTCGTAGTTATAACTTTTTTTCTAGGATCTCCAGCTCCTCAAACAGTGTAGATTCTCATCTAAATTTTTAAAATATATAGTTATAGAATCCAGAGATAAACTAGAGACTACAATTTTAGAAACCTAGTTTTTCTAAATTATAAGAAGCTGGTTACTAACCCATTGTTTCTCATAATTTTAAGCTCCCTCGTGACTAGGAGTTAAAACTCCCTCGTGACTAGGAGTTGTACTAGAAATCAGCGTGGACACAACTCAAACCATGGAGACTTCCGTGTACTAAAGGCCAAGGAATACACGAATCTCGACTTACGTCATCGGATAGATGAAAAGTCAACTGTTTTTGAGCCAAAAATGTGGGAAGACTTGTACAAACTACACATTTTTATTACCATCCCAACATGGCTAGGTATTATTATGGCCGGTTACTAGTACAAACTACAAACCAAGCATTATAAGGCTGTGTTCGGTAGTGTGTTTGGCTTTTACAACTGACTCATTTATCGAGAGTACACTTCCCACATGGCTACACAATATTTTTTTTCAAACTTTTTATATAGAAACTTTTTTTTACATAATCAAATAAACATAATTTTAAGTTTGTAATACAACCAATCATACGCTAATGATTTTATCGTTTACGTGCTATGGAAAAGTCCCACTCCAAATGGCCTACCAAACTCTTCCCCTCGGCATGTAAAACGGAGTGACAAATTAACACATGATTAATTAAGTATTGTACTAGTTTTAAAATACTTGAAAAATGAGTTAATATGATTTTTGAAAGCAACTTTGAAAAATAATTAATATGATTTTTGAAAGCAACTTTTCTATAGAAAAAATTAAAAAACGTACCATTTAAAAAGTTCGGGAAGCGTGTATATGATATATGAGAGAGTAACGGGGAGAAAAGAATCGACCCTAAGTATCACTAGAAACAATCATATTATATATACTAGAAAAAATACCCGTGCGTTGCAATGGGTAAACTGAAATTATAATAAATATAAAAATATTAGACGATTACGGTTTAGTTTATCATGATACGAGCCTTCAAAAAATATATTCCTTAGAAATAAAAAAGTGCTAAAAAAGAAAAAGAAAAGGCCCATTGGACCCTATCGGCCTGCTATTGCGCACCTTGCCCATGAAGCGTGCGTGGCCCAGCAGTGCGGTGGCCCGAGATGGAGGCCGGCTCGACGTGGGATCGATCTGTGCCATTCATTTTGATGGACGGGTCGGATCGATTCTATATCCATCAAACCGTCAGTGCCAAAAACACTAACCCTAATCACACTTCCCCATCCCATCCCACCATCGCGAGCACCTCCTCCCCCTTCCCTTTCCCGACTGGCAGCGCCGCCCCCTCTCCGCCGCTCCTGCTCCCCCTTCCCCTCTCCTCACCGGCGTTGCCAGTCCCTCTCCTCCTCTCCCTCCTATCACGCTGGCGCGGCGTGAAGACGACGAGGGCACAACTCTATTCGCAAGCGGATAAGGAGAGAGGGGGGTGGAGTGTGGTGGCTTCCTGCGGGTAGATCCAGCGGAACCGACGGCGCCGACTGCTTCCTACGGCTTGATCCGGTGGTGGCGGCGCCTTTCCGCGGCGGATCCGATGGCGCCGATGGCTCCTCGCGGCGGATCCGGCGGCGATGGTGGCATCTCACGCCAGCTACGACGGCGGCGGCGTATCTGGCGGCTACCCGCGTGTAGATCCGGTGGCATAGTGATGTGACCATGGCTACTATAGATACAACCGTCGTTCACATCAAGATCAAGCCGTCCAAGTTCTGCAATCTAGTTCGGCCACCTCCTACAGTGTCAACTTCAAACGGCCGCCAAATATGCATGCGAGCTCCGTTTTGGGTCCATGAGTACTTGATGGAAAGCTCTCGGAGTCATATTTCCAATGGATCCAGCTTCATCGCCAAATTCCATCCCAGTCGGCCGAAATCACAAAAAGAAGGTGCTGCGTCACCTATAATGGGCCTATGGGCTTGTAACTTCGTCTGGGACCCCGGCCCAAGTGGGGCCCATGTGGGGTGCGCCCCAACCAGGTGGAGCACGACCCTAGGGTTCCCTTAGGTCGTCCTCCCACCTCCTTAAATAGTTAGGTACCCCTTTAGAGTTTCTCGGGTTTTTGATAGATTGAAGTTTAGCCATTGCTACTTGCTTGCAGCGCGCGTGTCGGCTAGACCGTCCGTCTGCTTGTTCTTCGGAACCCCAACTTATCATTCGTATTTAACTCCTATTTGCAATTCAGATTGCTTTTATCTTGTTCTTGCTTGTTTCTTCGATTTGCTTGCAGGAATAAGGTTGATTTGCACCGGCAAGATCAACAACCCATGGAGAGGTGTATCGATCGCTAAGGCGCAACGCAACGTCTTGTACGGTTGTAGTCGGGTCGTCAACGTTTCTTCCAAATCGTAGTTATCATCAACTCACCGAAAGATCGGGCCAAGAACAGCCTTGAGTGTCGAGAGGAACTCAGGGTTCATCACATAGTACCTTGCCCATATGCGGAGCCGATCCTCTCCATCAAATCTAAATCTTTTTTGATAGGTGAACGGATCCATAAAATTTGGGATTGGGATAAAAACGGCCGGCCGACCATCATCAACAAATGAGATTAAATCCAGTGAATTAAAAGAGGAAATCATGAGAAAAATAATAAGAATGGAGTGGGGTGAGGAAATCGTGAGAAAAATAACAAGAGTTGAGTAGGGTATCGATTTTTGCAATCGATGGGAGGAGAAAACACAAGAGGAAGTAGATTGAAGTGCAACTGTGCAATAGATTGGATGAGATAAAAACCGAATGAAAAAAACAACAAAAAAAACACGAAAAAAAACGAATCGGAAAGAAAAAAAAAAGAAAAACAGCGGAAAAAACAGAGCGAGCAGTCACGGGAAAAACTGATTCGGAAAAAAAAAAGAGACGGACAAAAAACACGAAAGAAAAACGAATCGGAAAAAAAACAGCGAAAAATCACCGGAAAAACTGAATCGAAAAAAAAGGGACGGACGAAATTTTTTTTACGGAAACCTTACGTATTTTTTAATTATATATATTAGGTATATATAGGTATAGATATAGATATAGATAACGTATTTTTTAATTAAGTATAGATATAATAATAGATATATAGATATAGCTATACACTAGGAGTCTAGGATAGATAGGTAAAACAGAAAGGCATGCACATATAAAAATACCTGGGCCTCCCTAGCGTAACAGGCCGGGAATGCTGATGGGCGATCGATCGCTATGGGGATGGGGTAGCGATCGATCCCCTCCCTCCCTCCACCCCTCCACATGGTTTCTTTTTTTGGCACCGCATTACTTCTCTATTTTAGTAAATTTATACACCTAAAATTTATACACCTCAAGTTTACACATCTAAAGTTTAGAGACCAAAAGTTTATAAGTCAAAAGTTTATATATCCGATTTAAATTTGAATTTGAATTCAAATATTTTTTTATATAGTATTTCTATACATCTAAAGTTTATACACCTAAAGTTTATAGACCTAAAGTTTATAAGTCAAAAGTTTACATACCCGTTTCAAATTTGAATTTGAATTATATCCAATTCAAATTTGAATTTGAATTCAAATATTTTCTATATATAGTATTTCTATACATCTAAAGTTTATACACCTAAAGTTTATAGACCCAAAGTTTATAAGTCAAAAGTTTACATACCCGATTCAAATTTCAATTTGAATTCAAATATTTTCTATATATAGTATTTCTATACATCTAAAAGTTTATACACCTAAAGTTTATAGACCTAAAGTTTATAAGTCAAAAGTTTACGTACCCGAATTCAAATTTGAATTTGAATTCAAATTTTTCATATATAGTATTTCTATACATAAATTTTTCTAACTTTTTGTTTTTTTAAAAAATTTTGTGTGGTTTATACTGTAATAGGAAGAGAAAAAGGGGAGGAGGAAGGAGGGGAGAAGAGGGAGGAGTATAGGGGAGGGGGGAGGGGGCGCCAACTGATCGCCCAGCGCGATCGCTGGCGATCGATCGCCCATTAGAAGGGCCCGTAACAGGCGGCCTGGACGCGGCGCATGCTGAGCAGCTCGACGACGAAGAGCTTGCGCATGTCGCGGACGTATTTGCTGTAGGGGGAGAAGGCCACGTCCTTGTATCCGTACGACAGCATCCGTGGCCCCGCCGACGGGGACCGGCTGCAGCACTCGGGGTCATGGACCTTCAGCGCCTCCTGCGCGGCCTTCGGTGACGACAGCACGACCACCGGCACCGTGCCCAGCCGCAGCGCCATCACCGGGCCGTGCCACCCCGCCACCGCCCCCAGGCTCCAGTGCGGCAGACGGCCGATCTGGTGCAGGTTGCCGATGATGGGGAGCCTCGTCGGGCCGGGCGGCAGCTTGAGGCGGCTGCTGGGGTTCCTTCGGCACCGGCTCCAGAAGATGAGGACGACGGAGACGGCGAGGAGTATGAGGCTGGTGATTGAGAGCTGCCATTGCTGGGGCAGAAGCTCCAGAAGCAGGGACACTGCCATCTTCCCGTGTGTGATGTCAGATGTGGTGGTTTAGTTGAGACCTTAAGAGTGTTTAAGTAGAGCTAGCTGCTAAGTACATCCCTAGGTACAGTTAATTTGAAAATGACCTCAAAGGAGACTCCCCATATACATGGACGGTGGAGACTCCTCTTATCCACTCGTTTTGGCTCCATTCGCAAGCAGTACGGGTGGTAGAACCCTAGCTCTATCGATTCCACCGAAATAGTGCCCATTCCACCGATTTTGTCACCCTCGATACTGGTTGTGCCCAGGCATTGTCGCCGGTGGGATGCAAGTTTGACTGGCGGTGATAGCTTCACCGTCGCAGGAGGCGGTGGAATCTGCGCTGGCGGCAGCGCCGCCGATGCCGAAATGGATTCCGAAAGGGTAAGTTTGGATTCCTCTTATCTTTGATTCGTTTTTTCTCTCTTTGATTCAATTGGGATGCATGGTTTGGTGGATCTGATTTGGGATCCCATTTTCTCTTCATTTGCCGTTGCATTGTAGGATGGATCCGAACTCTGCATGTAGAATTGTGGTTATTCTTATGTTGAGTATATGGATAATGGTAGCCAAGATTATCATGTTTCATCTTCACATAAGTGGGTTGTAGATAAAGACACCGTAAGCTTGATAGATTTGATGAAGGACTTGGATGATGAAATCATCCGTGGTAGTGCGCAGGAGCTTACAGTGACTTTCTGGGACAAGAGAGTGGGTAGGGATGTAGAAATTTGTTCTGATGCTGTGTTATTAGAGGCATTTAACCAATACAGGGATGTTAGGAAGCTTCCATTGCATGTGACAGTGAGTGAGCCTTGTTCCCAAATTGTGTCTTGTGTGGATGAAGCTGAAACAGTGGTTCCACTGAGTATGGTTTTACCCACACAAGCAAGTCAGGCTGACAATGTTCCTACCAGAGATGCTACCACAAAAAAGGTTCCCACAAAAAAAATAGCAAGTCCAGGGACAAAGCTACTAATCAATCAATGCCAAATCCAGATCCATGGGGTGAGTTTGATGAGGTTGAGTGTGTAGGAGTTAGTGATGAGAGGGAGAATTACAATGAGCTGGTGTCAGATGATGAGGCTAATGATCCAGATTACACTCCTGAGGAATCTGATGGTGATGTAGAGAATGATGATCTAGTAGATGATTTAGATGTCAATGATAATAGGGGTTGTGAGCCTCTAATCCATATAACTGATGTAGACAATCCAAGGATAGAAGTTGGTGTTACTTTTGAGGATGGAATTTGTTTTAACAGGTGTATGAGACAATATGCTGTCCTGAAAGAGGTTGAACTTGCAGTTCCCTACTCTGAGGCCACAAGATACAGAGCTTATTGCATGGCAAAGAAGTGCAAATGGAGGATCCATGCTTCTAGGTTGCCAGATGGTAGAACTTGGCAGGTATGTAGCTCTTTTGTTTTACTTCTGTCATTTAAGTTTTGCAACTGAATAATGGTTTGGATGTTTACTATCCCTTTTTGGTTGCAGATAAAGAAGATGCCATATGAGCATAGGTGTGCTAGCACAGGCAAATTGGAGAATAATTGCATGGCCATCAATTCTTGGGTTAAGGACAGGGTTATCAACAAGCTTAGAGAAGATCCAACCATAGGGGCTGCTGCTCTAAAGAAGACTTTGGAGGAGAAGTATTTAATCACCCTGGTCATACTATGTAGTATGGGATGGTAGGCAGATAGCTTTAGATGAGATACTTGGTGGCTGGGAGCAAAGCTTTGAGGCAGTGTATAGTTTTAAAACTGAGATTGAGAAGAGATCTCCTAGTAGTATAGTGGAGATAGAGTATGATGTGATTAATGAGAAGCATAGGTTCATTAGAATGTTTGTTGCTTTGAAGCCTTGTATAGATGGATTTTTGAATGGGTGCAGGCCATATTTAGGCATTGATTCAACTGTGTTAACAGGCAAGTGGAGAGGACAATTGGCTTCAGCTATTGGTATAGATGGCCACAATTGGATGTTCCCAGTGGCCTATGCTGTCTTTGGATCTGAAACAAAGGAAAACTGGGAATGGTTCATGGTTTGTTTGAATAAGGCAATTGGATCTCCAGAAGGCCTAGTACTGTCTACTGATGCAGGCAAGGGCATAGATGCTGCAGTGACAAGGGTGTTCAACAATGGAGTAGAGCATAGAGAGTGCATGAGGCATTTGTACAAGAATTTTCAGAAAAGGTTCCATGGAGAAGTATTTGAAAGAAATCTGTGGCCTGCCTCAAGAGCATCTGAACTCTGCATGCAGAGTTGTGGTTAGGGTTGTTGCTTATGTTGAGTATATGGATAATGGTAGCCAAGATTATCATGTTTCATCTTTACATAAGTGGGTTGTAGATAAAGACACCATAAGCTTGATAGATTTGATGAAGGACTTGGATGATGAAATCATCCGTGGTAGTGCGCAGGAGCTTACAGTGACTTTCTGGGACAAGAGAGTGGGACCATGTAATGTAGTAATGAGATGAATTGTGATGAATCAAAATTTGTGCACTTAATGTAATGAAGTAGAACCATGTAATGCAGTATTGCAGGAAATATTTGTTTTGAGATGTAATGCAGGAAATATTTGTTGTTGACATTTCAGAATCATATGGCATATGAAGTAGCAATTATCTGAATAATAACCATTCCTCCATTTCAGCAGTAGGACTTTCATAGATAGCTGAAGTCATGTCTTGCAACATATACATAGGTTGCTAAAGTAATGGCTTGCAAAATAAGGGATGTCTTTCAGCTGGCAATTTCACATATACACAAAAGACAAGTCTTGGTACTACTTCAGCTGGAAATTTCAACAAAATAGCCTACTCTAATAGCATTGGATTACAGCTTCTTTGCAGTCCTAGTAACCACAGCCTTCCTTTTGTTGGCTTTAAATGGACTTGCATGTACTGGGGATGCAACACTCCTGCTCCTTGTAACTGGTCCAGGGCTGTCATCCACCTGCATAGCAACTTGTGCAGGGGCTTGATCAGCAGCAGCAGCACCACCAGCAAGGGCTTGATCAGCAGCAGCAGCATGGGCTTGATCAGCAGCAGGGGTAGCAGTAGATGTGGCTTGATCAGCACTATCAGCAATAGCAGTAGGAGGCCTGTGAAAGAGATATTGAACAAATATTAAAAAAACAAAATGGCAACTGAAATTGTTGATCAAAACATGACACACTTACATAGTGTTGTTACCACAAGTAGGCACTTGTTCAGGCTTAGATTTCTTCTTTCTAACTCTCTTAGGCTTGGGTGGAGCTGGGGGAGGGGCATCTGGATCATATACAGGTTCATTGCATGTCTTTTGTAGGTGGCCAAAGCCATGGCACCTCTTGCATCTCCTTCTTTTCTTTCCTGAACCACCTTCTTCAACACCAATGAACTTCCTTGTTCTAGGTCTTCCAGCTGATCTCTTCAGTATTGGTGGCCACATCTTGAATCCTGTGTCCACTTTCTCCCATAGGCTCTTGTCTGGCATTGGAGGCACAGTTGTGGAACAGGCAGCCCTGAACATGGCCACTGGATAGTAGGGGCTGACATAGTCTTCTAGCTCCACTTCTCTCAGGGATCCAATAAAAGAGATGGCATGCCTACATGGGAGGCCTATTAGCTGCCATTCATTGCAGCTACATTCTTGTTTGGTCAAGTCCACTGTGTGTCTCCATGTTGTCAAGTTCCTGTTTGCACCACTGACTTCACCTACAAATGGCAGACTCTTGTGGTGATTGTAGTTGAGATTCCTACTTTTGTCATGGAGTTGTTTCATTACATTTCCCAGGATATTGCCTTGCAACTTAAGAGATAATTTGTGCCATGTACACATCCTCTCCATGATCATCTGCCTAATCTTGTCAACCAGCTCAACTACAGGTAGTGACTTCTCTAGTCTAATCCAGCTATTAAATATCTCTGCAATGTTGTTTATCACATAGTCACACTTAGATCAAGTAGAGAAGCTAGACCTTGCCCACAAATGCTGGTGATTCTCTTCAATCCATTACATTGCTCTTGGGGAAGCCTCTTTCATGATATTAAAATGCCTGTCAAAAACATCTTTCCTATATCCATCCTACAATGCGACGGCAAATGAAGAGAAAAAGGGGATCCCAAATCAGATCCACCAAACCATGCATCCCAATCGAATCAAAGAGAGGAAAAACGAATCAAAGATAAGAGGAATCCAAACTGACCCTTTCGGAATCCATTTCGGCATCGGCGGCATCGGCGGCGATGCCGCCAGCGCAGATTCCACCGTATCCTGCGACGGTGAAGCCATCACCTCCGGTCAAACTTGCATCCCACCGGCGACAATGCCTGGGCACAGCCAGTATCGAGGGCAACGGAATCGGTGGAATGGGCACTGTTTCGGTGGAATCAATAGGGCTAGGGTTCTACCACCCGTACTGCTTGCGAATAGAGCCAAACGAGTGGATAAGAGGAGATAAGGCGTAGGGGTATTTACGTCCGACCGCGTCAAAAAACAGCCTCCCGTCAGCCACGTCAGCACGGCAAGTCTACGCTAGACGGCGCAGTGTCCATCAGCAAATAACCACGATTATGGGATGTCTTTCCCCAAAGCTTCACTTCCACGGTGTCCCTGAGCTAAATACACACAATCGCGATGTCCTGTAGCAAAATTTGTCTAATTTAATACATTGTGGACCCATCTATCCACCTTGAAGCCTCCAATAAATAAAATAAAATACTAAAATTTCTAATTAAAAATTAATATATCCCACCTTATGTTTTTCAATTAAAATAATGGTCAACCCATTATTTATACCATGCTAAATATTTAATGACCTTCTTCCAACTCCTTCTATTTCAGATTACAAGTCATTTTAAATTTTGTCTATGTCAAATTACTTGAATTAGTTTATAAAAACATAGTAACATTTTCAACACAAAACAATTACTCCCTCCGTTTCACAATGTAAGTCATTCTAGCATTTCCCACATTCATAGTGATGCTGTCTAGATTCACTAACATCACTATGAATATGAGAAATACTAGAATGACTTACATTGTGAAACGGAGGAAGTATATTATAAAAAACATATTCAATTTTGAATTCAATGAAAATAATTTGGTGTTGTAAATATTGATATATTTTTCCTCAACAGTGGTAGTAGTTAATTTCTATTAACATTCAAATAGGGGCTATTTACTTATACTTAGATGCGCTTTTATGAATAAATTATCTTTTTAAAGATAAATAAATGTTCCTAAGATGATCATAACATCTAAATTATACATATGATATCTGATGTCACTAATAGATTAGAGAAAATAACTTTTAATTATATCATTTTTTTCATGTCATAACGTGTACCCCGTCTAGGATCTATTTGTCATAGACAATAGGTTGAAAACAATCAAGGGATACTTTTATCCCATGCCAAGTTGTATGGCCTTAACCCACTTATATTTACATACCAAATTGTAGAGATCAAAGCATTTAAGGGATGCTTGATGAAATGGAAATCTAGAAAAAAAATAACATGATAAAAATAATTTAAGACTGAACTTTTTTTCTAAGTTTAACCTTTTTTTTGAATTTGAAACCCATTCTAAATAGCAATGTTCAAATATTTTAGCAGTACTGATACAATGAAAATAACTAAAATTTTAAATAAAATATAATAGAAAATTTGACTTTTTCGGCATTATGTTGAAAACAAAATCTAACATAATTGAAGTATACAACCCTAAACTACAACTTGAGAGCTGAGAGCTATAAGAGTCTCATTTTCTAATATATTTTCTGATATAGAAAAACTTTTACTGCTAAACCATAGTTTCATAATACAAAACTATATAATTACAATTAAATCAATATTTCAACATATTCAGCTTATTTAATTAGATTATGTAGTCGTATTAGCCATATTTTCAATAGAAAATATCTTCAATTGATATATCCTAAAATTCATAAAAACATATATAGTATACAAAAGAAAAATTGTTACTCATAGTTTAGAAAGTGCAAAAATAAGATATGCTAAATATTAAAAAATTAAATGCATTATGTAGAAGTGATATATAGTTTCATATATATATTTCTTATAAAACCAAATTTGCACGGTTTTAAGTAATTTTAGTTTAGAATTTATACGCCAGCGATGATTACTAGCACTCAGAGAAGCATCACACAAATTATTGAAAAATTAAACATGTTCATAATAAAGTAATCATAAACATTCTTAATCAAATTTCTAACACAGTTAAATAAGATGCCCGCGCATATGCGCGGGCTACCTTCCTAGTTAAATTAAAGTCGTTGTGTTTTCTCCGAATGGTTGGCGTACCATTTATCAACTGAGAGTATAACTGTGCACGGGTGGCTTGGCTTACATCCCGTCGTAGGTGGAAGCCTGCTGTATATATTTTAATTACATAAGGCAATTACAGAGACAGTTAACAAAACAAGGAGAAGGACTCAAAGTAACAACGGGCTATTGCACATCTTTGACCGGTTTACTTTCTCCGTCCCAAAAAAAACCTCAACCTAGAGAGAGTGAGTAGTCCTTTTCAGCAGCTATAAACGACAAATCCTAGTTTTTTGTGAGCACACTTCGTGAATTGCTAAACGATATCTCATGCATATATGTATATATGTTTGTCAGGGTTATGGATTCCACGTACCAAATAGTAGTCGACTAAATCTCGGCAGGACCCACCACATACCATGTCTTATATGGAAACAACCTTCGAATATAGGAGGAGTTCCGGATAAGGAAAGACAACCAGAGTTCTACATGGAAACGACGAGGACTACTCGGATTGTATCCATATTGGTTTCCCTAATTCTACTTGGACAAGGAGACATCTACGAGGAGAGGGGACACAACCAACATACACGGACAACATAGAAGTCTACATACGCCAAGACAAGCTGCTAGATATCGACATCAGAGATAAGCCTAGGAAAACCCGATATGGTACCTACGGGAACTGAAGAGAGGAATCTAACGCTATCTCTGATCTCGTCGAATACGAACTCGAGGAGGAAGACTACCCTGTTGTCGACTACGAGTCAGATCTTCAGACCGCCAAGTCGACAACAGTTAGATAGGCTACCCCAAATATTGTACTGGTGTGATTATGGTGAATAGGATCAACAACCGGCTTCGGCCAACAGGATATAGGGTTATTACCTGATAATTCAGGGGCCCGAACCTGTATAAAAATCCTCGTCCCCATCTCTTTTATCTCAATCTCACATATATCCTAGTACCAACGATCCCCATACTATGCAAATACCGGAATCGCGACATCAAACGTTGACAATTTTCTTTTTTTAAAAAATCAAATAAATATTTTTAAATTTACGAGCTTTCATGTTTACGTGCAGCTAAAAACCTCATCCAAATGGTCCAAACCAACACTCTTACTTGTCAAATCAATGATAGGTTTTCGTTTAACTTCAATGGTGATATAATTTAACACAAAAAGTTTCAACAAACTGGCATTATGTTGCTAAATTATATTGGCATCTATCTATTATATACTAAAAGTCCATTAGACATTCTACAAACGCTCTCAAATCGTCACATGGCATCCTACGAACACTCTCAACTCGCCACGTGTCACTCTAGCAAATTAGGAAAAAACAAACATATAGCCGTCGATTTTCACATATATATGCGGTGGACTCATATTTTCTACCATCAGATTTATCTAAAGAAAAAAGAGAAAAGGCCCACGACCCAACCCCAGCCATCAAATACGTTATATACATAAGCATTATGTACCTACCCCAGTCCTCGCCCTTATGCACGAGGACGACGACCTCCCTATTTTCAAGCATTCTTAACTAGTACTCTATATGGAAACATATTTTGTGATAATAAATTTTAAACAACTATACAATTTAAATCTTAGAATTAACTTTTTTTTATCCATGCACGTCATGAGATTATCTAAAACAAAGTTTAGAATTCAATATACAAATTAAAGTAGAATAAATGCATTGCTTTGGGTCCTATACTGGTAGAGGCTAGCTATTAGTCACTCGATAAATTTTTAGAAACAAAAAACCACATATATTTTTAAACCATCCAATTAGCAACATTTAGCTTATAGTAGAAAATACAACACCTCCAACATTTTCTAATATATCTAAAATTAGATCTATCTTTTAAAATTGGACCCGTTGGAATATGTCTCAAAGAAAAAAAAATCCCTGCCTCTCCTCCTGCTATACGTATACCTCACATACTCTCCCTTCTGACTCCCGCTTCTCTCCTCTTCCGTTTATCTAATTAACAACCTAATAATATAAAAAAATCATAGCTAACTGATTTATAATTTATAAAATTATATTTGATGTTTAATTTGTTTGAACTATTGATTTATTGGCAATTAATTAAATAATTCAAGATCCATTATAGTTGTATTTTACTATATAAAAATTGAAATACTCCTTTGCATGGTAACTAAATTAAATGACAATGAAACATTAAAAAATGATAGTATTTTGTCATATTAAATCATTCTACATAGTAAAAACCAATTAAACACCCTTTAGAGAGTACTTAAGTCACCATGTATCACGTCTCAAAATTATAAAATATTTCAATTAAATCGATAGGCCCATTATTTTCGACCACTAGATCTAATTTACAAGAATATAATTGTTAAGCTACATTTCTGAATTCTAATATAATTGTTTCTCTTCTGTTTGTAATTAAACTTGGAATTTAAGATCCGTATGCTTATATTTTGCTATATACAAAATATGCATTCGGACAAAATTCGACCCATGTGCTTTGCATGACATCCAAATATAATTGAAATACCTTAAACAAATTGGCTACATATATTATGTCATTATACATCATTCTGCAAACACGCGTAGCTAAATTAAATGAATAATATCCAAACAAAAATTACAAAGTGAACTATGAAACAATTTTTTATAGAGAGAGAACACCCCTGCCATTTTACATGTCATTTTAATTTTTGTAAAAGAATTATGAAATGATCCAACAACACATGTCGCATCATCATATGTTGTTTTTGCAAACATGCATAGCTAAATTAGATATACACTATATAAGCAGATAAAATAGAACTAACTAAAATACGAATAATCCAAGCCACCAATGCATAGAAAATCCAATGCCTTGAGTTAAAAAAAATCCGATTACTTCGTGAATTGATTTTTAAATGTGCTGAAATAATCCAAGCAA
This sequence comes from Oryza glaberrima, assembly GCF_000147395.1. Taxonomy (NCBI): domain Eukaryota; kingdom Viridiplantae; phylum Streptophyta; class Magnoliopsida; order Poales; family Poaceae; genus Oryza; species Oryza glaberrima. The sequence continues at coordinate 20,249,199 of NC_068328.1, read as the reverse complement.
GCTAAATGATATTTTTCGTGTATCTACTTTAAACTATGTTACCATCTAATTAACTTGAATGGTGTTTAATGCACTTTCAGTATATTATAGCATGTGGTTGTGGCCTTCTGCACCTTCCGGGTAAATCTGTTTATTTTCTTTGTGCATAGACATTCAAAAGGTGAATCATCCCTATATATGAACATTAATTGTCTATGGATATTGTTTTGTGTATATATATATACTTGAAGGATTAACTTTAGAGTCCATTTAGATTTTACGAAATGACAAGACATGAAAAAAGTACTAACTAAGTTTGACCAAGAATGTGATCACCACTACGATGGATCACAAGGCAACCTCCATTGGTGGAATGATCACATCTCAGAGTTTACACAAGTATCCAAACCGTTGGGCACGGTGACTTGGAGCTACAAGAAAAACGTACGTAGCAGTAAAAAAGAACAATGAGTTTAGCTAGTTATTATGTTTTCACTAACGGGGCCTAAAACATTCAATTAAAAAAGAAAAAAATGCATTTCTTTTAATTTAGACTTAATGTGTTAAACATGTTTTATAAATAAACTAAATATACCTTCTTTCTTGATGACAATGAAGATTATAGATAATTGCTTTTACGGGTGAATTAAATATTATATAGTATATAGCTTAGAGAAATTATCAAAGCGATACCGACAAAGAATATTTGCCGAGATGTACTTCCGTAACAATGCATAGGCTATTCGATTAATATGACCCATTCTCAAACGCAACCATGATGCATGCCCGCGTGAATGCGTGGGCTATCTTTCTAGTTGATAGGCTAATAGAGGAAGTGTCCTTGTAAAATAAAATAATGAAAATATGGAAATATTTTTTATTTGCAGGGCCCCATCCATTTGCTCGATCCATTCTTTTAAAGCATCTTATATAAAAAATATTGAATGAAATGTGTCGTTTAGTAGTTGGAAAACATGCTAATGAAAAAGGGGAAAGAGTTAAACTCAATTAGCTTCTTTACAACAGTGGCCAACGACGTTAGGAAGAGATGGAGGCTTGGCGAAGTGTCAGGGGTCAACGGTTTGCTTGAGGAAAAAAATGATGAAACGATATTGAGAGAAAAAAAAAGAAAAAGGGTAGTTCGTATTTTGATGAGTCAAATCGTTGTCGACCAAACGATGAGTTTAAACGTAAAGTAACAAATATCTAAGGTTTGTTCAAATCTGTAGTTAATTTATATTAAGAAAAAAACGCAACAGCGAAATCATAGCAAATGTAATCTCTGTGTTCAGGAATATAGCTATATATTTTTGGGTTAATTTGATCCACGCTATTACAAATATGGTATATTAGAAAAATACCAATACAATTCACGTTATTAGCCAGGTACCACTGAAAATTTGTAAAATTGGAACCATGTCACTCCCATCACTCTTTCCGTCCTTCTCTATCACGTTGCCATCCTCCCTGTCATGTCACTGTGCGTGGGCAGGGAGAAGGCGAGGCGGCGCTGGCCAGCGGCGAGAGGACGAGGCAGCACCAGCGAGCGGCGAGAGGACAGGGAGAAGGCAAGGCGACGCCGGCGAGTGGTGAGAGGATGAGGCGACAAGCTCTTCCGCCAGATCCAGAAGCCGAACGCCTCCCCCTCCGCGACCATCCTCGCCATCAAGGGCCACGCCAGTGCCACCGCCGCTGTTGCTCCTCCCGCTCCCCGTGCGCACTGTGCCGCCGCCACCACCGCCACTAATGCTGCTTAGTTTTCAGTCGGAATGAGGTTGTTCAAGTCTCATAATTTATCTAAATTCAAGCACTACCCATTTATGAATTTTAATTGTACTATTTATTTGGTTTTTATTAGTGTTTTTCCTCGTTTTGTGTTCTAGATTTAGTTTTCAGTCGTTTCGAAGGATCATTCGTTCGTCGGAGAAGTTTCTGAAGACGAATTGAAGACGCTTGATTGCAAGGCAAGTCACATAGATCCTAAACACAATTCCTTTGAGCATGTTGAACCCATATTTAAATTCTCTATTTATTTCAAATGTACATTTATATTTGAATGTCATTGGGTGGTGTGAGCCTTTTCCTTTATATTATGGCCGAAGATAACTTTATTTTCTTATGGGTTATAGTTTGACTAGCTTGGGCCTTATATATTGGTTCAGCTAGATATTAAATATAATTGCTTAGCTATGCTTAGAAACATTAGCACACTTTTGGGATAACTAATGCTTCACTTATATCTTATTAATGATTATTTAATGGTAGCTCACGATGATTAGTTGTGATTCGTTAATTAATTAATTTGCCAACTAAAACCTGATAATAGTGAGTTGTGAGCACATGGTTTTGGATGGTCGTGCTCATGACATTTAAGGACCGGTTCGCAAGCTACTATTGTGAAACATTAATCGTACTAACCACTCTTGACGATCGTTAGCGATCAATTTCGACCATCAATATTACCAAAATAGAGGAGAACTAGTTATACTTGCAATGCATATTTGTGTTAGAATAATAATATTCCACTAGTATTAGGTTTACTAACCTTTTGCAGGGAATAACCATAAAGTGAAGGACAATCGACATCAAATCAAATGATGAATCAATCAGACGATGTTGAGAATCAGACTTGGCACGACGAATCGGGCCAAAATTCACAAGTATGCGAAGAGAAGCAATAGAGGAGGCCACCAGCTAAAACATGGGCTGGTTGGGCCGGCCCATGGTTCGGCCAGACCCTCCTCAGCGCCATCCGATCCATAGCTTTGCCTGGACGGTGTGGATTAGCCCCCAATGACGGTTGGAGGGTATTTCCGACCATTTCAACTGAAAGGACCTTGATGTTGCCTAGAGGGGGGTGAATAGGCGTTCCTAAAAATTATCACAACTTCATAGCATGTTAGAGAGATGAGAACTTTCGGTTCAAATCAAAACTTCCGGTATGGGATTGGAAGTTCCGGTCTCAACCGAAAAGTTCGGCGGATAACAGAATAAAACACTAGCTATGAACTTGTAGCTCGAATAAACAAAATATTAGGAATCAAAAGGTGACAAACAATGTATCTTAACAAGGTTTAAGGTCACCAACTATATTAATTAAGCATGCAAGTAGATCGGGTAAAAACAAACTCAAGCACAACATAGAGATGGCAAGAACAAGCAAACCAAAAGAGGAAACACGTTGATTTGTTTCCCCAAGGGCCACAAGGCCGGGTCTATTTCAACCCTTTCCTCATGAGGTTGCACAAATGCACTCCTCGGTTTCACTCTTGATTTCTTCCCTTGCGGAGGCAAAATCAAAGCCTTCACAAACTTTCCATGGCACACCACAACCTTAGGTGCTCACCGGCGACGCCTAGCCGTCTAGGAGACCTTAGTCCCCAAGAGTAACAAACACACTCAAAGATTTGCTTGCTATGAACTCGAGTGCTCAAAGTATGGAGTGAAGCTCACTAGCTCTCAACTTCCCAATCTCTCAATCCAACTCTTTCCCCTTCTCAAATCCCCCTCACAAAGAGGCACCACAAAGGATGGAGTGAAGCTCACTAGCTCTCAACTCCTCACTTTCTCAATCCAACTCTCTTCCCTTCTCAAATCCCCCTCACAAAGAGCCACCACAAAGGTAGGGAAATGGGGATGGCTATTTGGCTTTGGATGTGTCTAATGTTGCCCAAGAAAAGCAGCCACTCAAAGGAGGGGTGGAGGAGTTTATATACCCGAGTCTCTCAAAAACTAGCCGTTGGAGGCCAAGACTATAATTTTCGGATTTTCCGGAAAACATTTTCGGACAAGTCCAAAAATCTACAGAAGCAAATCTCAGATTCGCAGCCATTTTCGGATAATTTTTCGGACTTTCCGAAAAGCACAGAGTAAAACGACTAGAACTTTTCACTCAGGAGTCCGTTTTTGATGATCTTGGACTCTATGGAAAGCTCACTCAGAGGACTACCCAATTCAACCAAAAACAAGGTCTAAAACCACTCAAAGGGTAGGTTAAAGCTTGGGTTTCTCTCAAGGTAGCACTATGATAGGTCACTTTGAGCACCGAGACATACACAAACACCTCGACGTTGTATCCCTCTTAATAGTACGGCATTCCTAAACTCAAATGTAAATTAGAAGAGAATTATACCAATAGGAATGCCTTCTTTCCATCTTTCTTTCATTGTCTTAAGGGACGCCAATGTCGAAACCGTTTCACCATATATTCTTCAAATGATTGATGTGGTTACCTGTAGCTTCAAATGGTCTCGCTCGGTCCATCATGACAAAGCCTTCACTCGTCCTTCACCATCGGATTTGGTTCTTCAACGCCAAGCCCCTTGCTTGCCCTTCACCGCCGCATGGTCCATCGTGACCGAGCATCGTTTGTGCTTCACCTTCTTGCCATAGTAGCCACTTCGTATCCCATATCTTCAATATCTTCACTTTGTCATTCTTGGTAACGTTAGGTGTAATTATATCACTTGAGCATCAACACCTTTGCAATCCTTGGGACCTATTTCTTTCATTCAACTCAATAAAATTATTAGTCCCAATGATCCGGTTGTCAACCTCCACATGTTGACCAACCGATAGCATGTATAAAAGGATATGAATAAATGATGAGTATTAATCAACACCACAAGTGTCATATACTCAAAAATATGCTCAAATGTAAAGATCCCAATTAAATGAAAGTGAATAACTTGGATCAAATACATGCATAACTAAGGTATAGGATTTGCTCCCCCAAAATGTATGCATACAGAATATTTGTGTGAAGCAAGAGTATGCATAAATAGAGATGAAACATTGGGAGCTTATCCTATATAAAAATAGAAGGCATTTCTCAAATATAGATATTAAAATAAAAACATACATTCATCATCTCCATGTTCTCAATGTAAATAGACTAAATAAGAGATAAGACTCAAACAAAACATTAGTCTCACATGCATATGTCAATCACGTGGAAATATTATATATGAACATATCAATATGTACATGGAGAGAAAGAGTGATACATATAGCTTGAACTCCATGCATTTCATCCTTGTGATTTAGGTCCACCATCAATGAACGTTTCTATCTCAACTCATATGAAGTCCGGGAATCACCTCTCACACACTCCACTTTCATATCCATACGAGACTAGTAGACAAAGAAATGCTTACAACAATATTAGTCTCATGGAATTGGATTTGTCATTAATCACCAAAACTAAATTAATGGCACTTGAACTTTCACCAACCGTCACAACCGTCATTGGGAGGCTATATAAGGAGTTGCCATTCTCACTTCACTCACACACTCCAAACAAAGCTCTCTTATATTCTCTCAAGTTTAGTTTAGTAGTCTGAAGCTAGTGGAGTAGGAATAGAATAGAAATCGGAGTCCGGAAGCCTTTGAAAGAGTTCGGGTATGGCTCTAGTAGCTTTCCTTTCCTCTTTTGTAAGCTTTGTACTTTTATTAGAATACTCTTCTTTATACATTTATGATATTGAAATACTTTCGGAGTATATGAATGCCAACTTTACTTTATGTTGATGTTATACTAAGTATACTGCTAGCTTACCTGGGAGATGCATAGGTACGGGTATAATGTTTGCTTATACAATTACTCTATGTCATGACGATGATATTAGAGTAGTATCTGGTAGTTTAGGCGTGGTGTCTAGATTACGGGATATCATTATTTGGGGTTATATGCTGCGGATAAGAGGTGAGTCGCTGATGGTGACAGCTCAGTACGGGTATTCCTTCGCGCGTGTATATAGTCCTAAGTTAATTTCCTGGGGAGGGTATGTAACGCTCCAATTTTCGTTCGGGATTAAAAATCATTAAATAATGTATTTTCTAGAAATTAAATAAAAGTTAAAGCAAATTAATCGAGTGAAATAATGGGAGAATTAAAATTTTCCCTTAAAAATCATTGGGCGAGAATATTTTGTAATATTATTTGTGCCCTAAATATTCTCTGAAATTTTCCCATGAATTTTTGGAGCTCAAGAAGTAATTATAATAACGCAAAGTTCATTTAAACTCATTTAAATAAAAAGAAAACCAATTTAATTCCCTCTTCTTCCTTTTGGGCCGCCCCGGCCCAATCCCTCCTTTCCCCTCCTCGGCCCACTCGCCCCTCTCCCCTTCCCCTCCTTCCCCCTCTCGGGCCATCGGCCCAGCTCGCCACCCCCCTTCGCAAAGTCTATTTTGTCTCCCTATCCCGCCTCCTCCCTCCTCCCCTGACAGGTGGGACCCGTGGCCCACCCGTCAGACCATCTCCTACCTCCGGCCTCCCTCATCCAAATTGCCATGCCGCCATGCCGCCCCACTCCACCGCAAAATCCGCCTCGTCCCGCCCGCACCTCTCATTCAAAACGTGCGGACATGGATCCCCTCCACCTCCTCCACCAAATCCCCCACTTTTCCCCAATTTTTGGTGCCAAACCGAGCCCCCACTCCGCCCACGTCGAGCTCCACGTCGCCGGCCGTTGCCGCTCTAATCAGCCACGATCCCGACCTCCCCAAGCCTTTAAAATGTTCCCCGTGTTCTCCTCTCCCGTTTCCCCCTCCTTCCCGAGCTCCCCGTGCCCGCACCCACTCTTCCCTCGCCAAGCCGAGCCGCCGCCGCCCGTCTGAGCTCTCCAGCCGCGCGCCGTCGCCGCTTCCGTCGTCCCCGCACTGCGCCGCCGCCACCTATAGCATCGCAGCGCCCCACCGCACCCCGGCATCCACTCCATCTCCCTCCTCCACCGCCGGAACCACCTTCCCATCGCGAGGCCGAGCCACCGCCGCCTGAACCCCCTCCAGCCGATTGCTGCCGCCGCTCCCGACGTCGCCGCGCTGCGCCGTCGCCACCACCGGCTTCGCCGTGCCTCGCCACACCCCGGCCTCTGCTCCGTTCTCCAATTCTATCGCCGGAGCACCACTTCCACCACCACACCCGAGCAGTCTCACCTTCACCGCCTCCGGCAGCCTCTTCCCACCGTTCCCATACACCTCAAGTCGTGCCGCCACCACCGCTAGCTTCACCGCCCCGCGGGCAAGCCTTGCCACCACGCCGCTCCTCCATTCCACCCCCGAGCTGCCCTCTCCACGTTCGCCGGTGAGTTCCGCCGCAAACGCTACCTCCGGAGTGGTTTTCTCGCCGCTCTGATCGCCCATTCTCCTCACTAATCCCTCCAATCAATTCTCCCGGTCTCGTCGGCCCCTGGCCTCCCCTCCTCCTAAGCCGGACGCCGCCAAATCGTCATCGTCGTCCTCGCCCGTAGGACGCCGCTGCCATCTCGCCTCCCTCCGTCGGCCGCCTCTCTCCGCTGCCGGCCCCTCGGTGAGCACTCCCCTCCCTCTCCCTCTTCCTCCCCTTCGTCGGCTGCCTCCCAGGCCTACTCGCGACGCGCCGCCGCCGCCGGTGGCCGTCCGACCGGGTCGCCGCCACCGCGCTCATCGTGCACGCTGCAGCCGGAGGTGCTGGGCAGTTGGCTACCGCCTCCCCTTGCCGTGACGCGCCTCCGCTCTCTCGCGTGCGCCGCCGTCGCCGCCGGTGGCCGCGCCGTCGCTCGGCCGGGCCGGCCTGACCCGTGCCCGTGCCCCAGCCGCGCCGCCATCGATCCCGTGGACCACTCCCGTGGTCCGGGTCCACGCTGCCGCCCCGGCCGCGGTGGACCGAGTCCACCGTGCGCCCGTCCCCTTGTGTCGTTGACGTGCAGGGCCCACCTGTCAGCGCGCCTCTCCCATTGATGACGTTAGCGCCCCCTTTTTCCTTTGTAAAAATAATTAATAATGGCGCAATAAATCATTAATAATTATAGAAGTCCATTTAAATGGCTCAAAACTTCTAAAAATCATAACTAATTCATTCAAACTCCAAATTGAGCCATTCAACTTGCAAAATTCATCTAAAATTGAGCTCTAAATGTTTGTTTACTTTTTATGTACTGTTTTATTGGTTTTTATTAGAGTTTTTCCTCGTTTTGCGTGCCAGCGAGTAGATTCCGTCGTTTCAGAAGTCCGTGGTCGTGAGGAAAAGGGTTCAGAAGGTTGTTGTGAAGAAGCAAGGCAAGTCACACATTCCCCTTGAGAATTTTGATCCTAATTTACAAATGTTTTATCGTTTGCAAATAAAGATGCATGTTTTGCTAATTACATGGGAATAGGGTTTACCTATCTGCTCGCTTGTGCCATGTTTACTTGATATCTGTCCTTTATCAACCTTGGGTAATAAATCGACTAGTTCATGTTACTTATGTGACCTAGCTAGAACTTTATGCTTAGCTATGCCCAATTACCACTAGCTCAGTTGATGGGATAATTACAGTATTAGACCTATTAGCATTATGACGAGCTGCGCGCTCGAGACATCCGGTCATGTTTCGTTGGCTGTAATTATCCAACTAAAATGCCACTGAATGGTGGGCTGTGGGTGCATGGTTTTGCTGGTCGCACCCATGACAATTAAGGACCGGTTCGCGGGAAATCCTAGAAGACATACAGCGCTTGCCATAAGCGGGAATGGGTAACTGCCTGATTTGAAGTATAGCTTTTCTCTGGCTGACGCATCCAGGCAAGGGTGAGCGTGATGGAATTCAGATGGGCCCTACAACAGCCTATGTGGCTTTCTGGTTCGCCTAGGCACGAGAAGGGACTACCCGCTGCCTGTGGGGAGTGGGGGTGAAACCTTAGGTGTGGTGTGCTTGATCAGAGGGGGTAATATGAAGGATCTTGTCACAATCACTCGACATTGTGACGTGTCTGGCTAGGCACGGTGACATGCCGATGGATTGTGTCTTGTGGGTTCAGTTGTGCACCTCTGGCCAGAGTAAAACTATTCGAATAGCCGTGCCCGCGGTTATGGGCGATCGACCAGATTCACCGTGATTAGTCTCACACTTAATAAATCTACCCAATGCACTGTAGTTCAGGTGGGTTGGTTGGGCCTGTTCAACGTGGTGTAGCATTGATCGGTGGAGATTTAATGCTACCTTAATTAACCAATAGTTTTACCGATTTGCTCAATAAAATGTTTTACAATCGCCTTTACGCAAATAGCCACAAGCCATTCTTGAATCCCCTTGCACGTCTGCATCGTTGGTGTGGCTTACTGAGTACGGTGGTTGTACTCAGCCTTGCTATTGTTCCCCCTTTTTAGAAGTGTAGTGCTTTTAAGCTGAAGACGAAGTTAGAGGACCAAGGCTTAGACCCCAGTTGAGTTTTGCCTATGGAGTGGAGCTGAAGCCCCGCTAGGATCGCCTTTTTCCGCTGCTGCTGCTGCTTTCGTTTCGGTGTGAGGACTAAGTGCCTCTTCTGTAAGTATTTATGCTTTATTTACGTTTGGAACTGGTTATCACTTGTCGTTTTGTGTACCCTGGCTGATTCCTGGACAGGGATTTAATACAAAAAATAGTCTGGAAATTTGGGCTAAATTTCTAGGCGTGACAGGGTACTCCTCCGTATTTAGCCCCGGTTGTATGGTCATGACGGGCTGTCGTAAGGAACTCGGCAGTCAGGGGTGGCTTCTCGAAGTACCAGGAGGGCATCGGAAAGAGGGTATTAGCTAGTTAATCGTGTAACTAGGATGTATGTATACTATGTATATTCTATTTTCTTTCCGCTTAGGTTAGATATTTTAGTATGAGAATGAGTAGCTCCCTGCTTGTGTGTCACTCTACCCCTGATTTATCTTAACCCCTGCTTAGACTATGATTAGCTTAGACTATGATTATTACAAGTAACAAATAAATTATTAGTACGATTCTCTCTACTATGATCTTCCCACGGGATTAAATAAATACGATACACTTGGAATAATCTCGGGTGAAATGCTACAATGGTATATCCGTACGCTTGCGGATGAACTCTGTAACCATAATATACTAGGAGTATTTATGCGCCATTGCTGGAAATTATATTTCTAGTAATGTCGTTAAGAAATACCAACAACCACAAGCCAGCATGGGCAACGGCTTTACCTTATGTATAATGTGGTTCATTGTGGGGTACCAGACTGTGAACTGGCAGATATAAGCCCACAGAGGTCGCTGGGGAGTCTATACCTTTGGTTAAAAGGGGGTGACTTTGATCCGGGAACGGTGCATTGCTGTGAATTGTGTTATGCGAAGGGTACTGTCACAGTCCCGTTTCGAGGTACCTGGTGGTACTGAGGGCATGATAACATGTTGTGGGGTTGTGTCTTGTGGGTACAGTGGTACATCTCTGGCCAGAGCAAAACTATTCGAATAGTCGTGCCCGCGGTTATGGGCGGGTATAACAATGTTTTTCGTAATTAGTCTCACATTACTCATTAATAATAATAATAATGTGATAAATGATGGTTCTGGTTTAACTCCTGGTTTGGAATGGTTAATTCTTGGCTTGGAGGTTTGATTTGTATGACCGAGGTTAGTTGTTCATGTTTGGCTGGGCCTATGCAACGGGTAACGGGTATGTTGTATAGTGTTGGACTAATACTGATTAATTAATTACTCTACTATTTTACAAATTCTCAACTCTTTGCCAAATGCTGGTTTCGCAAATGAATAATATATTATGCTATCCTTTAGTATCTTTGTGCACCTGCATATTTGCTGTGTGGTTTGCAGAGTATTCTATGTACTCACCTTGCAATAAACATCAAATCTCAGTTAGAAAAAAAGATCCAGAAGGAGAAGACCTTTAGCTTAGATCCCAGTACGTTGAGCTGCCTCTGCGAGTTGAGTTGAAGCTTAGCTAGATTTCTTTTCCGTTGTAGTTTTCTTCGTGGTGAGGACTAAGTGCCTCTTATGTAAGTATTTAATCGCCTTAGTTATTTTGATGAATCTTTATATTAAATTGTCAGTTTGTGTACCTCGACTGATTCCTGGACGAGGATTTGAATGCACAAATTAGTTTGGAAATTCCTTGTGAATTTCCGGACGTGACAACGGCGCACACGGGGAGCGGGAGCGGGAGTAACAGCTACAACCTGATGCTATCCAACAACATTGTAGATTGGAGACAAATTATTCTATATAATACTCTTTAGTTCAAAATAAATAGTAATAAAAACCATAATATATTTTAAAGTATGTATAAAATTTCTAATCTTTTAGAAATATCAGCAAGTCAATATATATGTGTTCATTATGTTTTTAACTATCCAGCTTAAATAGGTTGATAGAGATGAATTAAATTATGCTTAATACTCTTCGTTTTCTTTACCGGGGAATATGTTTTACCAAGTTGAAAGCAATATACAAGAAGTCACGATCCCTAACACCTAGATACTATAATCAACTAGTAATATGCCCGTACTATCGTTACGATGATGTTTCATAAGACAACAGTGACAAACAGAAAAGGCAATGTTTCATTAGGCAACGGTCACAAACAGAAATGAAATTCCTGCTGAGAATGAAAACAACTTTACGGTGTAAATGAAAATGATGCTGACCAATATCTAAAATAAGGTGTAGAGGCCGGGTTTAATATAAATCCATTATCTAAAATAAGTATACTTGTTCCTCACAACATATTGTTTACACACAAAACTTACTAACACATAAAACTCATTGCATGATCAGCTTCACTTGAGCTTTCAGAAAGGTTCTCTAAAAGATAATAGCAACATATACAACAGGAGTGGAGACCAAACATAATTTACAGGGTCATTCACATGTACAAGTGCAATAGACATGCTTTCTCCTTTTCTCGCCTCTAGAAGTAGGAATATTGATTCAAAAGAATGGTATGCTAATAGTTCACAATCCTACTCTCCCAAGTTACTCTAGGAATGTTGACTTTGAAGATCATATGATTTTCAAACAACATCATTTAAGGTGTTGGAGAGATTCTTGCAAAACTTACAGGCATTAAAATTATGTGATTCAGTACAAGACATTTAATCAAAGGCTAAAAATTAAATGATAAATTATAAATAAGTGAAACCCAATTTACTAAGCTTGGAGCAGAATTAGGATGAAATCTTATCAGATTAATGACTCAAATTTTCCAATGAAAGCCCATGAACCTTAGGTCTTAGTTCACATGATCGCCACGTAAAATATCTACCTCGTGGAACTCCAAGTTGCACCCTCTCTTCATTTGGTTGATAATAATGCACAATAACAGTTAGATTGAAGATTGAAAAAGCTTTTACACAAAGCAGATTGCAGTATAGCTTTTTTTTATATTGCCCCAGTAGCAGCATTGGGATTTCCTTTTCTCCTTGTTTTTACCTTTTCCAGAAACTATTCAATCATCAACTAAAAAGTTCAACACGCAGGAAATATCTATTTCAATTTGCTATAAATTATGCCTAGAAGGCTAGAACCTATTTTTTTCAAGGGAAATTTATGCAAATAGTTGTTGGGCAAGGGGAGCAGACCTTGTAAATTTTTCTGGACATGGAATACAACAGTTAATCTACATGAGAAGCTGAGTAAAAAAATCTGAAGGCTAATAAAAATCTGAATTTATGCACCATACAAACAGTGGATATATATATAATACTATTATGAACTGTAAGTCTGCAGTATATAAGAACATTTGTAAGAGGTGACTCTGACACCATAGAGATAAAAAGGAAGTGTGATCCAGTATGCATTATCATTAACTGATGCATTAACTCATACCAGGAAAAGCTTATGTAAAGAGAATGCATTTTCCTATAAGTCAGTACTACACTCATCAGTTACTATGAAACTATGATTTCCATGTTGGCTTGCAAACACAATAAAGCAAAATATGTGTGTTCATACTTTCAAATGCAGTGTATGCTTCTCTTGATCAATCAGAATTTAACTAAGCATTCTTGTTCAATCAAAATATGTGTGTTCATACTTTCAAATATGTGTGTATCATTCTTATGGAGAAGCATTTCATACACTAATTTGTCAAATAACTAGTGAACTGAAACTCAATCAACAGCTTCAAAGGTATGCTCCCATCACCATATCCAAATATCGCAAGCACTCTTCTATTGATTAGAAGACTAACACATCCTGCTACTTCAAATGCAAATATGGAATATCAAGGAAGCAACAATGTGAAATTCCATGATTAATGCTATTATACTTAAATTGAAGTCATCTGTATGAAGGTTCGTCCATTTTACTGTTCTGGTCCATGAAAGATTGTAAGTGAGAAAGCACCTGGAAAGACAAAAAAAACAAATCATGGGAACTCTTAGTTCAAACAATGCATAGCTGTACCTTCTTAATAGGACTTTTTGCGGGTTTCTTAATGAGACAGTTATATTTATTCACAAAGAAGGATTCTGGAAAAAATAAAAGGTTGGTTCATGAGTTATTTGACCATTGGTTGCTTAGACAAGTTACCTACAATGTTATTCTTATCCAATTACTGGAGCCAAGACACAATTTTATTCAATAATCGCTACCATTTCACATGTATACAGTCTAAATCTATATGTGATCTTAAGAAAACAATATTGGTCCCGAATATATAAATGCATGAATGATCCAAATATACCTACTCTTTCGAGGGACAATAACAATGTACATTTCAGTGTTCTAAATATCAAACAGCCCAATGTTTATTAAAAACAAACTGTGCTATTTATCTAATTCCATTTTAGCACAGAAATATAAAGGTTTTTCCCCTTCAATTTGATTATGTAGCAATTTTATTGCACACAGTACTATGTGATCATTAAAGCGTAGGCATAAATACATGTTCTAAATATCAGACAGCCCAATGTTTATTAAAAACAACTGTGTCATTATCTAATTCCGTTTCAGCACAGAAATATAAAGATTTTTCCCCTTCAAATAAGGCAATTTTATTGCATACAGTACTATGTGATCATTAAAGCGTAGGCATATATATACATGAATATAGGAATACATAGTACAGATTTATGAATATACATAGTTAGATATGGCAGGGACCAATCAGCGATCGTCCGGTACACATGTAGAAAAATCACCCTTAGAAGAGTGAACATTTAACATCAATCAACCATGGAAAACATGAATTCATGTATTTTCATCCAAACTAAACAGCTATTTGGATGGAGTAAATCACTTATATATGTGAAAGAAGATAAGTGCCAAATGATAAAGAGATCGAATTCCCCCAGGACAGAAAAATATATTACTTTATTCATATGGCATGAAAAGAAAATAAGAAAATGTCTAAAAACTGGATCGATTTCCGATTTGTAAGATATCGAAACTATTTCTTGGACTGAAATAGGATGGTTTACTTCAGGAGACAGCCCCAATACTTTTGAGTCTTTCACTGTTTTGTAACATCATAGAATTCATTCTGTTGTTATACTATACTCCATCGTTTTGTGTCGACCTACTATATCTATCCTATAGCTAGCTAATGAGAATTAATTTTCAGAAGGTGTCAAATTAAAAGCCATCAAAATGATAAGCTGGCTTAATTTGCATTGGGATGCTTGTGTGCGAGGCAAACACATCTCTGCAGGCCATGGATAGCTAGTCAGTCGCATATATGCATCGGTCCTGGCATATGTTGATGTACATATTGATGCACATATATAACTGCATGCAGATCGAATAATCGATGGAGAATTCGAGATGACAAGAATAAAAATCAAGGGTGCAAGAAACTGAATCATGTATCACTCATTAGATGTAATCACAAATTACTTGTTGAGAAATTATGTAGCCGTAGTAGAAATCCTTATACAAGTATCTTAAAGTGCAAGTAATCTGATCTTACCCTTTCTTTTGATTGACTTGTGAAGAATGAACAGCACCAAGCAGAGCAGCCAACAGAGAAGTGGATAGCACGAGCCAGGTCACATCGCCGCCGGGGTAGCCTCGTCACGTGGAGGATCTCCACCGCCCGGGTCGTCTTTGCGCGAGGAGGATAGTTGCCTCATCGTCGCGGGTAGGATAGCCGCAGCTGGGATCGTCTTGCCACTGCATAGGGTCGGCTCGTACAGCGTAGAATCGGGCGTGGCGGATGAGGAGGAGGAGGAGGGGACAACAGCGGCATCAGAGGGAGAGAGGGGAAGAGATCCGCGGCGGTGATGACGTCAGGGGAGAGAGGGTGTCGGAATCGAATCGACGGCGCCGGCGGCTGCGCTGCAGTTGGCGTGAGAGGGATGGAGCGAGGAGGTTGGGCGAGGGGAGGCAGCGCGATCTGGGCGAGCGGCGTGATTTTCAGCTATAGAAGGCCAAACGGGCAGCCCGGCCCAGCACGGCACGACACACTGACGGCACGGCCCACTAGGGCACGGCCCGTTAGGCACGGCTCCTGTAGGGGGCCGTGCCGTGCCGGCCCACATGCCAAGGCCTCGGCCCAAGCACGGCCCAATGAGGTGCTGGTCCGTGCCGGGCCGGCACGGCTACTGTAGCGGACCGTGGGCTGGTAGCCGACCCACTAGTACATGTGGCCCATAAAAATTGAAATTTGAGGGGAAAAAAAGAAAAAAGGCAGAAAAAATATAATATAAAGGAAAACATTATAAATATAGGATAAATGTGAGGAAAATTTAGGAAATATATCATAAAATATATGGTACAAATAGGATAAAATGTGGAAAAAAATAAAAAATATGAGAAATATATGGAAAAAATTAGAAAATCATAGGAAAAATAAATGGGCCGGTGGGCCGTGCCATGCCTGGGCCATGCCGTGCCGGCACACTATAGTAAATGTGCCGTGCCGTGCCGGCCCACGGGTTGAGGCGTCGGCCCAAACACGGCACGGGATAACGGGCCATGCTGGCACGGGCCTGGGCCGGCTACAGTACTGCCGTGCTCGGGCCGGCCCGGCTTGGCATGGCCCATTTGGCCAGGTATATTTTCGGCTGATGTGTGGTGGTTTCTGCTTGCGGAGGTTGAGGGGTACGTGGGATGATATGAGCCATTGGATTGGATAATTCTGGACCGTTGAATTTGATAAATGAAGTACTACTCCGTCCCAAAAAAAAAAATCCAATTCTAGCTATGAACTTGGATTTACATCCTTCATACCCCTTCGTCCCAAAAAAAATCCAATCCTAGCTATGAACTGGACACCCTTCGTCCCAAAAAAAATCTAATCCTAGCTGGGACAGAGGGGGTATGAAGGATGTAAACATCAGTAGGTGAATTATAGGATAGATAGATGCGTTAAGGCATCATGATTCTTAACAAATATTTTTCTCCATTGCAATATGAGAACTTTTTAGTAAATACTATAAAAAGAATCCTTGACACCGTTTTCGCAAATATAGTAAAAACGATATCATCGTTTTCAACCCTAGGTACGGGGGCTGGCAGCTGGCTATATAATACGTATTGTAACTGTTCTACTGAAGCACATCTCAGCTTTGTTTTGTCAGTCATTTTTCCGTCCCATTTCCGATGACCTTTTCAGCACAACAGAAAATCGACCCTTTCCACCAAAACACAAACGAAATGTTGAAAACAAAGTATGAATCTGACGTTGCCCGGGCCCACAAGCACAGGCAGCGACCTCTTCCTTCCGACGAGGCAGGGATGGATGCAGAAAGGAAAGAGAGGGATTAGGGCAGTAGCTGTGTGTCCAATGATTTTGGCGAACTTTGCATCTTAGCTAGATGAAGAATCGCATTAGCCAGATATTACTCCCTCCTTAAAAAAAGACCAATCCTAACTACGAATCTAGGATTGTTTTTTTGACGAAGGGGTACTTCACAACACAAAGTTACCTATAGTGGGTTCCAGTAGTATGATTTTTTTTTACGTTTTATTTCCCTTTCTCTATCCTTTCCCTTTTTCCCATCGCACAGCTTCCTCCTTTCCCCATCGCACAGAAACAGCGGGCGAGGGCTGCAAGGCGGCACTGGGGCGACGGCGGCGGCGGGGCGGCCAGATCCACCCTCCCCCGAAGCAGCGGCGGTGTCGGCAACGCTGGAAAGGGGCGGCCAGATCCACCCCTCCACGGTCGAGGCCGCTCCTCTCCTCTCGCCACGTCGGCTTCTCTCATCTTTGGCAGCGGCCTCTCCGCTAACCCTCCGCCCTTGCCTTTCCCTCTCCTCTCTGACCGCGGTCGATCAAGCGAGGACGAGCAAAAGCGCGGCGGCCATCTCAAGCGTCGAGAGTCTAGCGGAGCCAGAGGGCAACGGGCAGCCGTGGCGGCGCCACCTCTCTCTCCGTCGGTGGCATCTCTCCTCTCCGGTGCTGCGCCTCTCTCCCCTCTTCCCTCGGCGGTGGCCTGCAGAGCCGGGGGCGGCGGCGGCATCGGGGAAGAGCGGCGAACGGCGGCGGTGCCGGCGACAAGCCCCATGACGGCGTCGCTCCTATCCCCCTCTTTCCCCCGGTTCCTATTTCGCCCCCATCCCCCCACACACCCTGACAAATCTGACGAGGTACCCGTGGCCAACTTTGGCTCCCCGAACTTCACTTGGTTAGGGCATGTTAAATGGAGACCATTAGTACTAGTGGTCTCAACCTGCTGCCACATAGGATAAGACAATATATAAACTACACCACCTACAATGGAGACCAGCTCTTAGGCTGTGTTCTTTGCTCAGGGTTTCCAACTCCTCTCCCTTGTATTCCGCGCGCATGTTTTTCAAACTGCTAAACGGTATGTTTTTTATAAAAAAAAATTTCTATATGAAAGTTGCTTAAAAAACAAATTAATCTATTTTTTTAAAAAATAGCTAATACTTAATTAATCACATTATAATGGACCGCTCCGTTTTCTGTGTATTGGAGATGGGTTCCTAACCCCTCTCCAACGAACATAGCCTTACTGCATTTTATATTTCAGCCCTCGGTAATTTAAGTGTCAGCGCTTATGATATTTTTTATTATCGAACCGATTGGAGTTTTGTATTTTGGAACCCATAATACCAAAAAGAAGTACATATACACCATTAAACCATATGAACCCATCTGTCAACTACCCACATTTACAATTTCTTGGCTCAACCCCTCCCTCTCCCTGTCCGCGTCCCCACCTTATCACTTCCCCACCGAACCGTATACCGTTTCTCGGTGAAAAAAGCGCGATCCTCTCTCCTCATCCATCGCCGCCGACGCCCCCTCCTCATCTAGCATCGCCGCCCCTCATCCTTCAGCACCACCGCGATCTCTCAACGGCGGAAGACGGAAGGCCGCCCCATCCGTTGCGCCTCCCTCTTCCACCGCCGGCCTCCACATCCGGCGCCGCCTCTCCCCCTCCTCCCCATCCACCACCGCTTCACCCTCCTCTTCGAGCGACGAGATTGGTGGCGGCGAGCTTCGAGCGCTGAAGGCCGACGAGCTCCGTGCGGCGGAGGGTGAGGAGGTCGGCCTCTCTCCTTCCACTGCCGCTGCGGTTATCTGGATCTGGTGGCCGCACCTCGCCGTCGCTTCTCTGTCCCTCCATCGCCATTGCTGCTCGTTCGGGGGACCACGCCGCGGGGGACACAGCTCGCCCAACGCGTGGCTCGAGCAGTGACGCCACAGTCCAGCGTGGTGCATTGAACATGGGGCCTTACGGGAGTAGTAGAATGCTGTGACGTGGTATGCTGGGGCTGAATGCACATCAGCACATGTATGAATTGTGAACGGAGCCTTTAGAATAGAAGACGAGAGAGCCAAGCAAGAAAGCCAGCCATTCGCCAGCGGTTCACTACAAGTAGCCAGCGCGCCACCCAGCAGTTTCCCCACCAACTCTGTTTTCCTTGGCCCTCCTCGTTCTGGTCAACCGGGGGCAAGTCTGACTGCGTCCGCATCTTTGCTTTCTCTCTTTTCTTCTTCCGCGCCTGTTTCTTGGCTCCCGGCCGAGGACGGCGGGCGGGATGAAGGCGGGCGAGCGGCCGAAGCTGGTCCGGGGCGTCCGGCAGGAGTCGCGGCGGTTCCGGCTGCTGGTCATCGTCGTCGGCTTCTTCCTCGTCTCCCTCACCTTCGTCTTCGTTTCCAAGCCCGACGCCATCCTCTTCAGCTGTAAGTTGACAAGGCCAATTTTGGAATCTCTACTCTTACATGCGCAGCGCAGTGAACGGCAAAGCTAAATTCGCCCTCTTTTTTGGTTTCTTTTCATGTGCACAGTGAACGGCAAGCTTCCGGTGGAACAGGCGCCGACGTCCATCCTGATCCAGCAGAAGGTCAACGAGCCCTCCGGCGAGTCCCGGAAAACCTCCACCGACGCTCTCCGTAAGCTCCTCCCCTCTCATCCTCTAGCCGATCTTTACGCCTTCTCGCACGGCGAATTGCGGGGAGCATCTGACTTCATCCTGTCCTGTTTCTTTCCCTTCTTCAGGTGGTGACCCCAAAGTGGTCGACGACGAAGCTGATGCGAAACCAAAAGGTCAGTTAATTAATTTCCTTTTTTTTTCTCCGTCACAATTTTACCTGACGGATACGAACGGTGTTCGTTCGTTCTTGCTCTTGTTACTGCCTAGCCTACCTTATCTTTTGCTTGGTCTCCTGATTGCACGTGTGGTACGGCCTCGTCTGATCTCCACAGGGACAGGAGGAGGCAGCGAGGAGGAAGAGGGGAGAGTGCTGAGCGAGCCGGACCCGACCAGCGGAATGATGGAGCCGACCCACAACAAGGACGGCAACGGCCATAAATCTCACCAGGAGACGTTAGGTGAACCGTCGCAGTTAACCCCCATAATTTCTTTGTCCACGAGCTATGAATTTTTCCAGAATTTTCATACATTCGGTAGAGAGCTCGTGGATCCGTGATCTGAAACTCAGAGCTGGGATGGGTAACTGAGCCTTTCTGTCAATGATTGCGCTGATCGATCTGTACTGTAGGCGGTGGAGGAGACGGGGAGAGTAAAGGGAATGACGAGGAGGGCGAACACGCGGAGCAGAAGCATAAAGTCACCCTCCCAACAGTTTCCAATTACACAATTCATGATGCTGCTGAGGACACTGAAAATGCCAAGCAAGAAGGTATACTATCACTGTACTCCACACATTCGCTGGTACACGACAACTGTCTTAATTTGTCCTAGTCTTAGGATATGCGATATTGGCGGTTGGCGTATCCATTTTAAGTTTTTGATCTAGACACTACTAGTAGTACTAGTCGGCACTAAGCATTCAATGAAGATATGCTTCAACACCTCTTCAGAATTTAAGTTATCTGGAATTTTAGGCCCCAGGGCAAGGGATGATATCGTCCCGTACCGTATACTTATATGCTATCGTTCCGATGATGATTGTTGCTGGCATCCACCGTTCCAGCACTGCGTTGCATTTTTATTGATGCATCCTGTCACTGTTTCTTTCTCCGCTGTTCCCACCTTTTAATGAAGAAAATACATGTTTTTGTTTGACCAAAATGAAAATACATGTTCCTGACGCACAACGTTCCATTTCTTTACAGGTATGAATAATGTCCAGCAGGGTAGCAAGCCCTTGTGTGATTTCTCTAATTTCAGAGCAAATGTCTGCGAGATGCGTGGTGACGTTAGAATTCATCCAACTGCCACTTCGGTCTTGTTCATGGAGCCTGAAGGTTCGCAGAGGGATGAGGTGTGGAAGATTAAGCCGTACCCTCGGAAAGGGGATGAATTCTGCCTCAGCCATATCACTGAGGTAACCGTGAAATCGAGCAAAGTGGCGCCTGAATGCACCAAATACCACGATGTGCCTGCTGTGATCTTCTCACTGACCGGTTACACGGGGAACCTGTTCCATGATTTCACTGATGTGCTCGTCCCTCTTTTCACGACCGCAAGCGAGTTCAATGGAGAAGTTCAGTTCCTTATAACAGACATGGCACTTTGGTGGACGATCAAGTACCAGACAGTTCTCCAGAAGTTATCCAAGTATCCTGTGATTGATTTCAGCAAGGATGACCAAGTGCACTGCTTCAAGCATGCCATTGTCGGGCTGCATGCCTATATGGAGTTCACAATCGACTCAACCAAGGCACCGCACAACTATTCGATGGCTGATTTCAACAGATTCATGCGTGGAGCTTACTCGCTGGGCAGGGACAGTGTGACCGTGCTCGGTGAGTACCCCAAGATCAAGCCAAGGTTGCTCATCATCAAGAGGCACCGTACAAGAATGTTTCTCAACCTGGATGAGATCATTTCCATGGCGGAGGAGCTTGGCTTTGAGGTGGTGATTGACGAGGCCAATGTGAGCTCCGATATCTCCCGGTTTGCGCGGCTGGTTAACTCCGTCGACGTGATGATGGGTGTCCATGGTGCTGGGCTCACAAACTGTGTGTTCCTGCCACAGCATGCGACGCTTATTCAGATAGTGCCATGGGGTGGCCTGGACTGGATATCACGCACCGATTTCGGCAACCCTGCAGAGCTGATGGGTCTGAGGTACAAGCAATACAGCATCGGCGTCGACGAGAGCAGCTTGACAGATCAGTACCCTAGAGACCACGAGATTTTCAAGAATCCTATCTCATTCCACCAGCGCGGATTTGATTTCATCAGGCAGACTTTCATGGACAAACAGAATGTGAAGCTGGACTGCAAGAGGTTCAGGCCTATTCTTCTGGAGGCACTGGATAATCTAAACCCGTAGGCTTTGAGATGCTCTTGTACAATGTTCCATTTTTCTTTTCACGGTTCGTTCCTTTTACTTTTATGTAGTAAATCTGTTGTTTATTCTCTCTCTATCTCTCATGGCTTTCATGAGGAGATGCAAATTGTCTGAATTATAGAAAAATTAAGAACTACTTGTGTGATAGTGTAAACTGTATAAATTGCCGTCGCTCCAAGATGGAACAATATTCATTCTAATCATATAAAGGTTCCTTGAATTATTCACCGAGAATTCCCTTCTCTTGTTTAATTGTTCTACTATCATTATGCTACTGGTACTATACTCCGTATCATTGACTTTCTCGTACCAACCAATGTGCTGTGCTGAGGTGCATCCGGATTCATTTAATAGGCGTAACGAGCACATGTGATCGCTATATACTGTCTGTCTGAAGTCTGAACAACGCTTCTAGTCGGAACATGTGATTGCACTTTAAGGATGTGATTATGCTTGATAGGTGGATCAAATGGACCAAATAGTGGCTGACTTACCGTGGTGAACTATGCTTGATAGGTGGATCAAATGCAGCCTAGTACGTTTGGGGCTTGTAAATATGTATACATCCAAACAGGATTTTAACTCACGCTAAGGGCTTGTTCGGAGGTGAGGGGACTGGGGGATGCTTAGTGTGTTGTGTGTTGTTTCTTTGGAACGTCGTGGATTGGGAGATTACTAACGTGACTAACAAAGTAGGAAGAGTTGTGAATACTTGGATGAGGAAAGAATAAAAAACGCTAGATACATTTGAAATAAACAAATATATATACTATTCTACTTCAGAACCTGATTTGCAAGTTCACTACTACCAGATGGAAATGGGTTCAAAACCAGCACAGTGAGACTTGGAGCAGATGTTATTGTATTCAGCTGCACACAAGATAATAGGTTCTTCCCTAATTTAACATTACATGATCTTCTTATAATATTTATACTGTTTCATCTACATATTTAGCGTCAATTCCTCAACCTCTTTGGTCCTTACTGACCCTGAAAATCACCACATGATGTTATTCATTGAAGCAAAATATTAATTATATTAAATTAAATGTTGCGTTCAGTTCTCTCTGATTTATTGAGCTAACTCTGTTTATGTTAATGTTTTGACAGGAGATTGACACGGAGTATTGGTCTACTCTCTTATACATTCCTTACAAAAACTGGCTGCAATGACATATTAGTACCAGTGGTCAGTTCATTAACTTGTTAGCTACTTAACCTATATCAACTTAACTTGTTTCAATGCAGAAGTTAGCTAGTAGTAAAAGTTCTCAGCAAACTAGTTACGTGCATATGGCTTTTCAATTTTGGTCTGTACATGACACTAATTTTATAATTAACTAGGGAAACTTTCTGTTATTTTCTTTGTAGGCTGATTATGAATTTGATGCATCATCTCATACTCTCAAGAAAATAATGGACCGTGGTGAGAAACATTTTTCTTCCAATTTGTCCACTCTTTTGAAGTGCCTGAGTGGTATAGCGATCTTGAACGTCCGACTTGAACGAACGAATCACAGAAGCATCGGTAATCTCAGGGATCGTATTACGGCACTCGTTGAAGCACCGAATATAGTCCCTTAAAGACTCACTGGGGTTCTGAGTTAAGGCGTGTAGGTCATCCTCGATCGCGTGGTGCTTGTATGTTCCTTGAAAATTGGCGACGAACTGCTGCCACAAGTCTTCCCATGAAGAAATTGAGCGGGGCGGGAGGTGAACTAACCATGATCAAGCAGATCCTTTTAACGCGGCTGACAGATAATTTGTCAGCGTGTTATCATCTGCCCCAGCAGCATAGAGAACCATGGAATAGACATGGAGGAACTCCTCGGGGTCAATGCTTCCATCATATTTCTCTATCGCTCCTGGTCGGAATTTTTTGAGTCACCGTACTTCTCGTAGTGTAGGTGTGAACGCTCTACATCTTCCTCCTAGTACGAGAGGTCGTCGGTGCCCATGTTGTCGCCGAGGCGGCCTAGCTGATGATGAGGAAGATGAAGACGATGATGACGAAGGGTCGCTTAGGCTTGGGGCGCAACTCCTGGACCAGCATCCTCGTCGCCAGTCTCGACGAGAGGCTGGGGAACGTGTGTCCCGTCGTCGTCAATCACCATCGTCTCGTTGTCGACCTCGACCATTGTTGCCTTGGACTCGTTGTTCACGATGGTCATCATCGTGATGGCCTTGGCGATCCTGCCGGTCTCGGTTCTCGCTAGGATGACCTCCTTGATTCGCATTATCATTCCGTCGTGGAGGAGGGCGGCATTGAGGGTGATGAGCGTCATCCTGATCTCGTTGTTCCCGCCGGCACCCGTTTAGGTGATCGCGCAGATTGCGGTTACCTTGGGACGATGTGGTCTGAAGGCGAGGACCACGTGGTGATGCATTTGCGAGGGTTGCGACCTAGATCCCGGCTTGGATGGTTGCTAGGGTCTTCGCTAATTTCGACGTCAGCCTCCTCGTGCACCTCCTCTCCTTGGATCGGAAGTCGCGGTAGATCTCGTGCCGGTGGTTCGGCTACTGCCGCAAAAGCACTATTGAGATTCGCCACCGTATCCCGAATTCGTTGAACCCAAAGATCACCATCAGGGTGCAAGACTGGGTCAAATGGGCTTTCTCTTAGAATTGAATTGATAGTGTTTAGGTGCTGGGCGGGAGTACGTGTAAGGTCCACGGTTGCCCAAGCAGCTGCATCACTGGTGCCCTCCCTGTCGATTACATTCACCTCACATGGAGTGTTCGATGAGGACGATTCTCGATCTTCCAAGCCATGTAGGACCGAGGGTTCATGGGGGTCAACACCATTGAATCCCACGAAACGATCCGGAGTGGTCTTCGCGGCCCATTCCTCTACAACACGTCGAGGTTGAACTCGCAGTTGTTGGATCTGAGGGCGTGGAGATGTGGTCGCGTTGAGAAAAACTCTGCAACTTGAGAGGTCATGCATCCTTGACTTGTGAATCGGACACCAGGTGATGTTTGTTGGTGAAGTACGCTTTATGCCTCGTTCTTTGTAAGCTTTGAGTTCAGCCTTCACATGTTGTGCCACCGGGCAGTTTGACAGAGAGTGCTTGGGTGTCTTGTGAATGACACACCAAGTAGTTGACTTCTGAGAAGACGTCCTTGTCGGCTCCTGGTTCACGATAAGAGGACGGGAGTTGGCTGCTTAAGGTCGTTCTCCAGATGTTGCTGTAGGCATGTCGTTTCTCAAAGTCATAGCTGCGCCGTTCTCGTTCCCGACAAAGATTGGGCCAGACGAGATTGGTAACTTGAGATTGGCTGCAAAGTAGACTGGAAAGACGATGGATCTGACTTGGGTCCACATCAGCGGTGTTGAGGTTGGATCTCCTAAGCAGGGGCTGATGTAGACAAGATTGTCGGGGCGGCTTGAAGTCATGCCGGCAGAACCTTGAGCACCATGTTCCCCTACCTGGCGCGCCATTATCGATTGGGTATACCCATAGACCGGATAAATAGGATATTGAGGTACGTTGGTACGAGGATCTACATGATACGACATCAAGACAAACAGAGAAACAAAGATTATACTGGTTCAGGCCCCTCGTGAGAAAATAGCCCTAATCCGGTTTATATGAAATTGATATGGAGAACCAGTACACAGAGAACAGATGAATCCGGCGTTGCCGGCAAGATCCTTGTTGAGATGATTCGACGAGATCTCCCAACGAGTAGGCTTAGCGTCCTCCGGCTTTGTAAACTATGGTGGGTGTGTTGGCGCTATGACTCGATGATCTGAACCCCTCAGGGGGTGTGCCTTTTATACCGTGAGTTGCCTTAGTCTTCAAGTAGAACTCGGAGACAATGAACTCTACACGATATAGAATACTCAATCCTCTTCGAGTAAGACTCTGTTAATCACTAGCCCGTGAGGATTATTTTCCATAATATCTTATAGCTTTCCTTATCACGTATGGAAATATATCGTATGAACGACGGTATACCATAGTTGTATATTCCATAAGTCATAGGATAGGAGGTATGCCTTATCCGTAACGATGACAGAGATCGAGTTTGCTCTTCACCAGCATGGATTCAAGGGCGCTCGAGCTCTACCTTCACTTTGGGCTGATCCTGAGCTCCAGATCTGCTGGTGGTGCCCATACTCCACTTAAACTCCAACTTCGCGTATGATGGCCTTGGCTCCATGCCACTCGATCTCCACTTACAACCAACTGGAGGCCATGCTTTTGCATCTGCAATGTTGCCCACACGTCACCAAGCGCCCACAACTCAAACCCGTCGATGGATACATATGAAGTGTCACCACATTGGTGGAGACTGAAGAAAGGTTGAGATCAGAAGTGGGTACTAACATATGGGCTAATAGTCTAAAGTAAACTGATTTGATAAGAGCACATTGGAGAACATAGTCTAAAGTTAAAATGGGTAGTCCAATGTGAAAATAAGGTTAAAAAACTTGGTACAACATATCATTTACTCTTTAACCTATGGTTGTGTAGCAAACAATCCAAAGGATTGAAAACATTGGGTGGAGTGGATTATTTTTTTTCCCTTTGTTTTCCCTTTAAAAATGGAGGGGTAGGAACTTTTCCTTTGGTGCATTCCTTTGAAACGAATGACAGTACAGCGCCTATTCCAAAGGATTGCATATTCCTGTACTTTTCCTTTACAATTCCTTTGAAACGAATAAGCTCCTACGGTTTTTCTTTTGGGAGTACCTATGTACTCCCTCCGTTTCACAATGTAAGTCATTCTAGCATTTTCCACATTTATATTGATGTTATATGTCTAGATTTATTAGCATCAATATTAATATGAGAAATGCTAAAATGACTTACATTGTGAAATAGAGGGAGTAACATTCAAAAGCTTTTTAGATAAAAAACTTTCAAATGTAACTACGTAACTACTATGGAGCTACTAATATGGAGCTACACTACAGGTACTAACTCCCCCGGTGCAAGTGACTAGCGCATCTAACACTCAAATTGCAAGTCACGAGTTCGTTGTTCTTAAAAAAAGTCACTAGTTTGATTCCTGCTTGTTATGAAACCGAGCTCCCGAAGGAGTCGGATTTGTACGACCGTGATCGTGAGGATCACGGTACCTCCTCCTTCTATTCTTCTGTTTCCTTATTAATGAAGTGGGCTTATACCAAATATATATGTATGTATCCATATAGGACATCCTATTGTGGGTATAAATACAATAATGAGGTTGAGGGCAAAGTAATACTTGTAACAGAGAGAGAAACATCAATAAAGTTGATTGTCCTCCACTTTCGTGTCCGTGTGTTCGTGTGTGCTTGTTTGATTGTTGACAACGTGAATTCTAACACGTTATCAGCACGAGGTGCTCTTCAGCCAAGGTATACTGTCAACATCGATCTGTCCTAATCTCGTTCTATAGGGATAACGATAAACTTGCTAGATCGTTTTCTGTTATTTTTATTTCTCCGCTAATCGTTCGATCGATGGGTTGTACTACGTGGATTTGTCCCTTATGGCGCACGTAGCAGGAGAGTTTGCGGCTCTCCACCCCATGCGCGACAGGCGTATGGGGTTATCCCTTGTACAACCGATCTATCGAACGAGAAGCGGTTATCGCTATAGTCCGATTAGATCTGTTCCCAGCCTTTGCACTGGGTTTCTTTTCTTGCAAACAAATACACGGATACCGTATGCCCTAGACGCGCGAATGGATCAGACAAGCCGCCGCAAGAACGACGGTTTAGAACTACGTTCAGGGTGTAATCGCGACGCACATGAGAAGAATCGCGTACCTGGCTAACGTGACTGCCGATTCCGAACGAATCGGCCCAAATACTCATGCCAGCACCGCCGTCCTCCTGAAGTTGACGACGACGAAACCGAGTCGATGACGCCAGCATGCGCCGTCGTGCCCTCGCCGCCGCCAGCACGCGTCGCCGGCTACCCCCTTCACCGATGGCCGCAGAATCGTGCCATCGGCTTTCCGTCGTCGGTTCGCCCTTGAAAAGCCAGCCGACGGGTCTTCAATCGACCGCCCGCACTCGCCGTCAACAGCCGCCGCCCGCAGAGACGCTGAGGAGACCGCGCCCGCATCCCCCCGCCGCCGACACGCACAGCACGCCTCCCGTGCTACCGCACGCGACTGGGACGGGGGTCGAAGCCGCCGCGACCTCCCGCCGCCGATAGCCGTCCGCCTCGCCGGCCCGCATACCGAGCCAAATTCCGCCGGCGCACAGCAAGGAGCTGCGCTTGCCGGACGCTGGATACGGCCCGTAGCCAACCACGCCGGCGTCGGTGCTGCTTGTAGCCTCACCGCCGCTCCGCCTCTATCGTCGACCCCGCCGCGCCGACGAGCTCCGTCGACCCCGCCGTGACGACGAGCCCCGTCAACCTCGCCGCCTCGCCGAGCAGGCCGACGGTCCCGACGGTCCGGTTAACCTTTGAATAGCCGGTACATAGAGGTGGGCCGAGTATAAATTAGGCCTATAAAAGGAGTCAGGCTCGAATCGAAATTTGGCCCGAAAAAGGCAAACTTCTGAATATGTCCTTGAATTTTCAGGATACACGCGGATTTGGAATTTTAGCGGAATAGTCCCTCGGGATCATAGAAATTACAGAGAATATCACATTTTTTTTTGTTATTCCGTACTTTCAATTTTCTGTATATTAACTGTTTATTAGTTAATTTTTGAATCAACCATAGAATCCTAGAGACATGGTTTTTAGGAAATGAGCTCTCATAATTTGAAATTTAGTACACACCAGAGAGCATCATATTTATGGTTTATTTTCCTAGCTGTTTTATTTTTTTCAGGATACTATTTAATGGGTTAGTAATTCAGTAATTACTTTGGTACCTAAATAAATAGTACAACAATTCTGAGAAATGTTGGGAGAATTATGGGAATATATTGACACAGTACTAAATTTGGATAACCAGACAATTTACTATTTGCACACTTGTTATGCTCTTACTTGCAGTACTTATTGAATTTTGCATGACTAATGTAGGAAAATGACTGATATTGCTAAGAGAGATTTTGCTGAACTAGTAGTCAGCGGCAAGAATTACCTGACATGGGCACTGAATGCCAAAATCATGCTTGGTGCTAAGAAACTCCTGAACTGCATTCAGACCCAACTATTGCAACATCAGCTGGAGGAGTTAATAATTTACCAACTTATGCCGAGAAAAATCAGGCACTGCATTTCCTGAGGCACCATTTGAATACTACTCTCAAGAATGAGTATATGACTGAGGAAGATCCGAAGGTCCTTTGGGACTCACTGAAGGATCACTATGGCCATCAAGTAAAGGCTTTGCTCCCAAAAGCAAAACGTGAGTGGCTTCACTTACGTTTCCAGGATTACAAATCTGTGGAGCAATATAACTCAGTTCTTCACCGCATTGTCACTTGTCTTAAGCTATGTGGAGAGAAAATCACTGATGCTGACATGATAGACAAAACTTTGTCCACCTTCCATGCCAATCATGTGAATATTCAGAGGCAATACCGCCAGGCTAAATACGAGAAGTATTCTGAACTGATCTCCGTGCTCATGGAAGCGCAAGGAGAAGATGAGACACTTGTTGAAAATCATACGTCTCGCCCCACTGGAAGTTCAGCAGCACCCGAAGCAAATGCTAGCTCCTTTAAGAAGGGGAAAAACCAGAATAACCAGAACAAAAGGAAGAATTTCTGGAAAAATGATGGCAAAGTTAACAAGATGTCTTTCAAGAAAAAAGGAAATCAGAATAGTAAGTCTAAGAAGGGCTCTACTAGTGGTGAATATGGAAAGCAAGATCAGGTATGCTTCAAGTGTGGCACTAGGGGACACTGGTCTCGCATTTGCCGCACCCCTAAGCATCTCATTGAGCTTTATCAAGAGAAGCACGGGAAGAAGAAGTCAGAGCATGAGTCACACTTCACTGTTGAGATCCAGCATATCAACAAGCAGGTCGACGAGAAGGCAGTGGTTGCAATGCACATCGATGATAAGATGGAACATAATGCAGTAGACGTAGAGCTGAAGCTCTCAGATGATCTCATGGACTCTGATCAGTTATATGGGGACATTTAAGTCTTCCAATTTGTATCTTAGCTTCCTACATTATAAGTTACTTTAAATTTTAGAATATGTAATAGACTAAAGTTAGGTGATTTTTCAAGTGTGCATTTAGTTTGTGTTCCTAGCAGAACTATAGTTTCTGTAAGCTCCTTCAGAGCAATGGTTATCTTAATAATTGAGTGAACTCTTTTAGTTTAATATATTTCCCAGATTTTTATTTTTCTATCTTAAAAGTGTTAATTTTTGCTATATGGTCATGAATTGATTATATTTAAATGCTTTATGATAAGAACAGTGTTACGTACTATGGCAATGGAAGAGGAGATGTGTCTGGTAGATTGTTGTACCACCAATACTATCTTTCGAGATACCACGTATTTCCAGACTTTAAAGAAAAAGACTAGTCAAATCGCTACTATTGCCGGAAGCAATGCACACATCGTCGGAGTGGGACGAGCATCAGTAGTTCTCCCACATAGTACCAAGATCATTATAAATTATGCTCTATTATATCCAGAGTCCAGTCGTACTCTACTAAGCTTTAAAGATATCCGTGCTAATGGTTATCATGTAGAAACCAAAGATGAGAATAAACTCGAATTTCTTCTCATAACGAAATTAGACGGAAATCGTAAGACTGTTGTTGAAAAACTCCCTTCCTTGAAATTTGGCCTGTACTACACTCATATAAAACCCAAAAATGTTGCACTGAAAACAATATTTAAAAATCCCGAGTCATACAGAATATGGCATGACAGGTTAGGACATCCAGGTCTAGCGATGATGAGAAGAATCATCTCAACTTCAAATGGCTATAATTTACGACCTAACGATTTCCCAAACCAAGAAGATTTTGTTTGCACTGATTGTGCAACATGGAAATTAATCGTTAGACCCTCTAACCTAAAGGTGAACACAGAATCACCAGTATTCTTGCAACAAATACAGGGAGACATATGTGGACCAATTAATCCCATGTCCGGATCATTCCGGTATTTTATGGTATTAATTGATGCATCAACTCGATGGAGCACTTTTTGCTTACTTTCTACTAGAAACCACGCTTTTGCGCGGCTTATTTCCCAAATAATCCAGTTGAGAGCCAGTTTCCCGGGTAACCGGATACAATCCATTAGAATGGACAATGCCGGGGAGTTTACCTCTAAGGTATTTAATGGATATTGCATGGCTTTGGGAATTAAAGTGGAACATTCTGTACCACACGTCCACACTCAGAATGGTCTCGCCGAATCATTAATTAAGAGGATTAAGCTTATTGCTAGGCCATTGCTACTGCATAGCAACCTACCAACTACATGTTGGGGACACGCTGTTTTGCATGCAGCAGCGTTACTTCAAATCAGACCTACTGCATACAATGCTGTATCCCCTATGTAGCTTACACGTGGATATGCACCAAATATTTCCCATCTACGCAAATTTGGATGTGCTGTATACGTCCCTATACCGCCACCTAAGCGTACGTCAATGGGTCCTCATAGAAAATTGGGAATCTATGTAGGATTTGAATCTCCGTCTATCATTAAATTTTTAGAACCATTGACAGGAGACCTACATATGGGTCGATACGCTGATTGTATATTTAATGAAGATCATTTCCCGGCATTAGGGGGAGGAAAGTACCTACAGAAGGTCGAATGCCGCGAAATTGAGTGGGAAACTAAAAATCTCCTACATTTAGATCCACGTACTAAGGAATCTGACCAGGAAGTTCAGACCATAATTGATTTGCAAAGAATTACAAATAATCTGCCAGAAGCCTTCACTAACCTAAAGGGGATCATGAAATCTCATATACCTGCTGTGAATGCACCGGAAAGAGTAGAAATACCTCCTGACGCAGAGGAACCGGTTTTCAAATTAATTTCTACATCTACCCCAACTTCTAGGAAGAGGGGGAGACCACCGGTTGCACACAACCAAACTAAAGTTTCTAGGAGACGTCCTACGAAACAACATATTGGACAGAATACCACAGCACCAGAGAATAGTGAAGGAGCTCACCAGGTAGATGAGCCACCTGCAGTGATATGCCCGGATGGCAATGAACCCAGTGAGAATGCGCGCGCAATTACTACTAGCACTAGGAGACCGGAAATTCCTGACTTAAACATTGCGGGAAACAATGAAGATCAGGAATGTGAAAGAATAGAGGAAATATCCACCAGTTATGTGGATACAGGTGAAACATACAATAGAGAGACTACTATTGTCGACATATACTTTGCCGAAAAAATCGCTAAGATTATTGATCTGGATCCAGAACCAAAGTCCATGGCAGAATGCAAAAAAGCGTTCAGACTGGGTCAAATGGAAAGAAGCAATAAAGGCAGAGTTAATCTCGCTCAATAAAAGAAAATTATTCGGTCCTGTTGATCGTACCCCCGTAGGGATATCCTCTGTAGGATATAAATGGGTGTTTGTCCGAAAACGGGATGAGAACAACCAGGTGGTTCGGTATAAAGCGAGATTAGTAGCACAAGGGTTTACACAGAGACCTGGCATCGATTTCGATGAAACCTATTCACCTGTAATGGATGGAATTACATTCCGGTTCTTAAAATCTATGGCAGTCAATTTGAACTTAGAAATACAGTTGATGGATGTAGTGACCGCATATTTATATGGGTCATTGGATTCTGAAATCTATATGAAAGTTCCCGATGGGATTCAAGTTCCTGAAGAAACAAAACACAACATATACAGTGTTAAATTGCAAAGATCATTGTATGGGTTAAAACAATCCGGTAGGATGTGGTACAACCGGCTCAGTGAATTCCTAGAAGGAAAAGGATTCATCAAGAATGATGACTGTCCCTGTGTGTTTATCAAAAAAATCAGAACATGGATTTTGTATTATTTCTGTATATGTGGATGATCTGAATATCATCGAGACCACACAGGTGATTAAGGAAGCTAGTTCTTACCTAAAGACGGAGTTCGAGATGAAAGAATTAGGTAAGACTAAATATTGCTTAGGTCTGCAGCTTGAGCACACTCATAAAGGGGTATTGTTACACCAGTCTGCATATATCCAGAAGATAATGGAGAAATTTAATATGAAGGATTCATATCCGATGAGAACCCCCATGGTAGTAAGATCTCTAGCAGTAGAGAGTGACCCATTTAGACCACAGGAAAATAACGAGGAATTATTGGGACCTGAATGTCCATATTTAAGCGCTATTGGAGCTTTAATGTATCTCGCGAATGGTACCAGGCCTGATATTGCATTTGCTGTTAACCTACTTGCAAGGTTCAGTTTGGCTCCTACCAAACGGCATTTGAATGGCGTTAAGCAAATCTTCCGTTATTTACGTGGCACACAAGATCTCGGTTTATTCTTTAGAAAAAATCAAGATTTGACCATGGTGGGATATGCTGATGCTGGATATTTGTCAGACCCCCATAAAGCATTGTCACAGACTGGGTATGTGTTTCTCTGTGGTGGTACAGCCATCTCATGGAAGTCGACGAAGCAGACGATGGTCGCGACATCAACAAATCACTTGGAGATTATAGCATTATTTGAAGCGAGCAAGGAATGCATGTGGTTGAGGAGGGTGATACAACATGTACAGAATACATGTGGGCTGAATATCACACCAACTCCAACCATTATTTATGAAGATAATTCAGCTTGTGTTGCACAAATACAAACGGGTTATGTGAAGACGAGTCTCACAAAACATATATCGCCTAAATTCTTCTATATGCATGAATTGCAAAAGAAAGAAGAAATTAAGGTGACTCTCACCAAGACTAGTGAAAATCTCACAGATTTATTTACTAAGTCTTTGCCAATTAGTGTTTTTGAGAAGCTTGTGCATGGCATCGGTATGAGGAGGATGAGAGATGTGCACAAATCAGGGGGAGCACTTCCCTGACTGTGTTCCGTTGATATTGATCATGCAGATCAGTACATCATTCTTGAAGAATGATAGAGTTATCCAGTAGATTAGCTTATGGTTGTACTCTTTTTCCCTTTAGTGAGTTTTATTTGAAGTTTCTCACATTTAGGTTTTTAATGAGGCAACAGTGCAATATAAGTAGCGTGTACTATGTACTCTTTCTCCTATTCATTTTTCTCCCACTGGGTTTTTGGAAGGAGTTTTGATGAGGCATATTTATAGCGCGGTATTCACCCAAGGGGGAGTGTTATGAAACCGATCTCCCGAAGGAGTCGGATTTATAGGACCGTGATCATGAGGATCATGGTACCTCCTCCTTCTATTCTTCTGTTTCCTTATTAATGAAGTGGGCTTATACCAAATATATATGTATGTATCCATATAGGACATCCTATTGTGGGTATAAATACAATAGTGAGGTTGAGGGCAAAGTAATACTTGTAACAGAGAGAGAAACATCAATAAAGTTGATTGCCCTTCACTTTGTGTCCGTGTGTTCGTGTGTGCTTGTTTGATTGTTGACAACGTGAATTCTAACACTGCTGTCCGCATGGAGAGAAAACTTGTGACATTTTCTTCCTCTCCTAATCATGAATATTGATGCATATCCGGCGGTCCAAAATTCAAAATTGTCCTCCTCCCTAATTTTCTCGGGACGGTTTTTAGCAAAACCGTTTCTTTTTGCCCGGTTATGGGAAGGGGTTACCTGGCGCGTACGCGCCGCCGTCGCTCGTTTTTTCGGCCTAAGTAGTTCTACTAATCTACTACTACGATAGGGCATGTAGCCTGGTGGTTGCAGTCACCTGAGTAGTACCCCAAGGTCCTGAGTTCAAATTTTCATATGAGCGAATTTTAGATTGGGTTGTTTGCGGGGCTAAGTTCCTAATTTTAATGACTGCATATATCCGGTTAGATGTAGAGGCCGGGTAAAAAAATACCCTTCTCTAAAAAAATTATAATCTACTAGTATATTAGATAATAACAGTTTATGATAATGATGGTACTCCGTCCCAAAATATAAGCATTTGTAGCTATAAATCTGGACACACAGGTGTCTAGATTCATAGCTAATAATTGCTATATTTTGGGGCGTAGGTAGTAGTAGATAAGATTTTATTTTTTATGTGAGATTTTTTTAACTAACAAATTAAAAAGAAATCTACATATGAAGTCACAGTTTCAAAATTTTAAACCCAGATTTGAAAACTTTCAACTCGAAATTTAAATTTTTTAAGTCAGATTTGAAAAACTTTCAACTCAACTTTGAAAACTTTTAACCCAGATTTGAAAACTTTCAACTCAGGGGATTTGAAAACTTTCAACTCGGATTTGAAAACTTTCAACTCGATATTTAAAAATTTTTAAATTAAGATTTAAAAACTTTCAAGTCAAGATTTAAAAACTTTCAAAAAAAATTGAAAACACTTGCTGCTGGAAGATTAAAAAGTAATCTGGAAAAAACAGAAAAAAAAAGAAAGCTATAAAAAAGAAAACGGCGATGGTTAGCGAAGAAAAAATCTCGCGCGCCGCGTGGGCTGTATGGGCCAGGAGTGCGCTAGGATCCTCGTATGGGAAGTCCTGTTTTCTAAACCCTGTACAATCCTCATCCACTCAGATCTCTATTCCCATCTGATGACATCATAGTACCACTACCCTCCGGGCATGGCGGCGTCGGCGCCGGTGGAGGTCGGCGCGCAGGGCACCATCGGCTCGCTGGTGTGCCGCGAGGTCGAGTACTTCCGAAGGATGGAGGTCGCCGTCGTCAGCCACGACCACGGCAAGAACATGAGCAGCAGCAGCAAGCAAGCAAGCCGCCGCCGCCACCGGCAGCGTGGGGAGCCCCAGGACCAGGAGCAAGGTCCGGCCGCCGTTGAAGGAGGGCGCGGGCGGCGGGCCTACTTATTCTTGCCCAGCATTTGCTCGTCGGCGGAGGTGGCGGAGGCCACCGGCGCCGCCAGGGTCAGGTACCAGCATCTGGGGCAAGATGAGGGCCATTCTCTTCCTCAATAAGACGCATTTTCGTGCAGGCCATTTGCATCATATCAGATCAGATCTGGAGAAGAACAGAATGTCAGGGTACCTAATGCATGTTCGTCCTGCTCTCATCTTTCGTCTTCTTTCTTTGATTTTTGTTCAGGGTCAAAACTGTGTAATGACATGTGTGCCATCTGGCGGAATTACTACTTTAATTATTGAAGTGGATTATTTGGTCCTAAGAAAAGACTACTGATAGAATTAATACTATCTAACTCCTAGCTAGTGTATAGCACAAAATTGCAAATTTCAGTGATGCAGACAATACAGTATGCAAAATTTTGATAGGCTATGTTAATTGGCAGCGCGTACAAGGCAAAGAACAAACCTAATTTCCGTTTTTAGATCTGCAAACTAGTCTTCTGAAAAAAAAAAAAATCAAGAAACAAGATTAGGCATGGCAACTAAAATAACAAGGTGAAAAGGACAGCGTTGAACTTGGGCATGTTTGGTTGATAACTGATGGTACCACATATTTTTTACTAAGGTGGTTAAGCTTAGTCTTGTCATACTTTTGTGGTAAACAAAATGATAAACTAAACTAAAATAAAGTTAGGCAAAAAAAATAGAGTTTATAACATGTGAGCCATGTAATTAAGAGTTAGACAAAATATAGTTGTGAAACACTACCTGCTAGTCATTAGCAACCATGAGACAACGCAACTATGAAAAACATTTAATAAATATTTTATATCAACTGTGTTACTAAAGGCCTGTTTAGATCCCATACAAAAACTTTACATCCTACCACATCGAACGTTTGAACACCTACATAAAGTATAAAATATAGGCTAAAACAACTAATTGCATAGATTGCGACTAATTTGCTATACGAATCTTTTAAGCCTAATTGCTCCATGATTTGATAATGTGGTGCTACAATAAATATTTGCTAATGATGAATTAATTAGGCTTAATAAATTCGTCTCGTGGTTTATTGGTAGATTCTGTAATTATTTTTTATTAGTGCCCGAACACCCCATGTGACACCCTATATAATATCCGATGTGACACGTTAAAACTTTACACCTCCGGATCCAAACACCCCCTAAGAGAAAAAAAAAAGTCTGCTTGCTTCTCCATAGAGTCGCTTTCTAAGAGCATCTCTAATAGATGACTAAAATTAAACTCCCAAAAATCCTGTATTGGGGACAGCCAAGAACATATTTAGCCTAAAATACACCCCCTTCTTCAAGAGATGACTAAAATTTGGTTCCCAAAATTTTAAAATTTTTCCACATCATCATTAGTGGGCCCTTCCCAACTAATTTTCTACCTGCTCGTTAAAATCACAGGCGAGAGCGGAGGGGGAGATCGCGTCGCGCGTGAGAGGCGAGGAGGAGATCGCGGCGTGCGGATGCGGAGGGGAATGGGCATGGTCGACGCGACGCACGCGGACGGAAGGAGATGGCTGCTCATCCTAGTCGCGCGCGAGATCGCAACTGATACCGTTGGCGAGGCTATATATCAGACGCAGCGATATACGAAATTGATCGAAGGACACAGTGCTATAGACGCACACAGAGCTCTTCCTCTGTCAGCGCCGGCGGCGTTAGCACTTCACTCAATCAGAGCTCTTCCTCTGTCAGGGCCGGCGACGTTAGCACTTCACTCAATCAGGCAACTGCAGCAAGCAGCAACGATTGGTGACAGGCACAAGCTCTTGTGCAGTGCGTGAGTAGCAAAATTTTGCTAGCAACCATGTTTTTTACTTTGTTCTATTTCCTTTTTTTATGTTTCTGATCTGACAATGTCTTGATGGAAAAAAAAACTTAATTTGATATGATGAATAAATATTTGGAAAAACGGAAGGTCAATCACATTTTTTTTAATTTGATCTGACAACGTCGCAAGGGGAAAAACTTAATTTATTGTGATGAATAATGGTTTGGCAGTTGATTTGATCCAAGATGAGTCGACCTCGCTCCTCGTTTCAACAGCTCATGGTTGAATCATCGTCTGACGATGACGATGATTTTTTTTTTTTGCCACGGCACAAATCGTCCATAGCTATTGGCACTCTGTCAATGCACCAAGACATGGTGAGTCTGCCATGGGACATGAAGTGATTGATTGCAACAGAGAAGCACGGCACTTGAGATTATACCAAGACTATTTTTCCGATAATCCTACCTATGGCCCAGTTTTATTCAGGCGCAGGTTTGTATAAGTAAATTTTATATAATTTATTTTTGTTATATGCATAGATATGCATGTCTCATTAGTTATGATTCGCAGAAATAGAATGAGCAGGCCTCTGTTTCTCCGCATAATGAATGCAGTAGAGGATCACGATGACTATTTTGTGCAGAAGAGAAATGCAGCTGGTTTAATTGGGTTCAGTTGTCATCAAAAGGTCACTGCAGCAATGCGTCAGTTGGCTTATGGTATAGCAGCAGATGCTTTGGATGAATATCTCGGTATTGCAGAAAGTACCGCTATAGAGAGCCTGAGAAGGTTTGTGAAAGCAGTTGTAGAAGTTCTCGAACATGATACTTAAGATCACCCAATGAGAACGATACAACTCGATTACTTGAACTTGGGGAGGACAGAGGTTTCCCCGGTATGTTAGGCTCCATAGATTGCATGCATTGGAAGTGGAAGAACTGCCCTACAGAATTGCACGGTACGTACCAAGGGCACATGCACGAGCCTACAATAATTTTAGAAGCCGTTGCTTCAAAGGATCTCTAGATTTGGCACGCTTTTTTTGGTATGCCTGGGTCTCATAACGATATCAATGTACTTCATCGATCCCCGCTATTTGCAAAGCTAGCTGAAGGCAAGGCTCCTGAAGTGAACTATACTATAAATGGTCACGATTATACGATGGGATATTATCTTGCTGATGGCATATATCCTTCTTGGGCCACATTTGTGAAGACCATACCAGAACCACATGGCAACAAGAGGAAATATTTTGCCAAAGCATAGGAAGCAGTAAGGAAGGATGTCGAACAAGCTTTTGGGGTTCTGCAAGCTCGATTTGCCATTGTTCGAGGGCCGGCTCAACATTGGGATGAAAAGACCCTGGGATACATCATGAAAGCTTGTGTTATCATGCATAACATGATTATTGAAGATGAGGGAGAAGTTGATTGGGAAGAACGGTTCCCAGAGGGGGGAGAAAATGTCAGAGTGTCCCACGATGAAATACCTGATCTTGATGATTTTATCCAGATGCATAAAAAAATAAGGGACGACGAAACTCACTATCAGCTACGTCAAGACCTAGTGGAGCACTTGTGGCAACATTATCCGGATAAATATTGAGGTTTTATTTATATGTTTGAATTCCATGTAATAAATAATATACATATGTGAGGATTTGCCAAATCATCTTAATTTGTTT
The DNA here is from genome assembly GCF_000147395.1 of Oryza glaberrima. Taxonomy (NCBI): domain Eukaryota; kingdom Viridiplantae; phylum Streptophyta; class Magnoliopsida; order Poales; family Poaceae; genus Oryza; species Oryza glaberrima. The sequence goes on along the minus strand of NC_068328.1, from coordinate 20,210,420 downwards.
TTCATGTATTGAATAAATGGTGTACTGTTCGGTTTAAGAATAGTACAGGAGAATTAATAAAAGTGCACTTCCTTTAACTTGTCAACCTAGTCATAGGTACAGTTCAGCTTATATATAATTTGCAAGATATGCATCAGCTTGTCAGCAAGATGACCGATCATTAGTACAAATTTCAAAATATATGAGGCTTCTGACTCTGTCAACAGCAACAAAGACAGAAGCATTACTGACAGCAGGATGAGGGAATTACCCAACTACTGAATAGACAATTCTGAATTTAAATAGTTTGCATTGCATAGACTTAGTAAACCCACCTAATTTAGAGACACAAAATAGACACAATTGCGAATATAAATAGTTTGCATTGCACAAACTTAGTAAACCTAGGTAAATTTCTAACTAATCTGAACTCCAAGTACGATTGCCACCAAATATTGCCATCTCCTTCCCTCCCATTCTCTGATCTGGTGGCTTCCCTGTTGATAGCAATGAGATGGAGTGAAAATGAATCAGAATACATGTACAGACCAAGGTTCAGACCAAGATTTGGCAGTGCATCATGCAGCATATTTAAAAATATATGTAGTCCCATGTATCAGTGGATCATGCAACATATTTAAGAATCAGATGGTGTAGTGCAACTGTGCAAAGGCAACATTTCAACAAGATGGACACAAGAACAAGTATATGCATGAACACAGGCACTCAACTGAATGTAAACTGTTATGAAACACAAACCTATCAACCGGAACTGTTCATGCGATGAGCGATGATCTCATCTTGTACACTCTTGTAGAACTGCTGCTGTGAGAGAGGCTTGGAAGAAATGTCCATTGTCATAATTCTCTCTTCTTCTAACATCCTCTTCAACTGTATCTCATCCATCTCATTCGCGACCTTTTTTTTATCTAACTCAAGCCTCTGCTTATCTAGTTCATATGACTTTTGGTACCTCTCATCTCTCTCCTTCTTCTCTACATCAGCTTCTTTTTTTTTCTCCCACAAATGATTAAAAGCATCTGTGCATGTTTCACCACGCCTCAAATGCTCTTTAGCTCTCTTCTTACCCATCGGTCTCTTTGGCTCTTCGGTCTCTGTAGGTTCATTATCTTCACCAACATGATTGGTAGTTTCATCATTTGTGGGTGTAGCTTTTGCTGAACCATCTGTGCTTGGCTTCTGTCTGTTGGTGGCACAGGGTTTCTGGGATGCTATTTGCTTCATCTTATCATGCCACTTAGATTGTGACCGCAAGAGAGACCAGCAGTGAAGGAATTGAAAGGGCTTTCCTTCCAACTCCTTAAATACAGCAATTGCCTGAGCAATCTGCACAAGTCAAGTATGGTGAATGTAGTTAGCAAACATCACATTTTTTATTTATAAAGTAACATAAAAACACAAGCTACATAACTATGTATTACCTTGTCGTGTATACTAACCCCGCTTTGCCTTCTACCCTCAATCTGGCTCAGATATCCACAAAACTTGTTGACATTCTCTTGTATAGTTTTCCAACGATGCATAAGTGAATTTTGGCTGCGATCTGGTGTGGATTTACTCGTTTTGTAGAAGTGCTCGTATATTCTAGTCCAATATGCAGCACGAGTTTGATTTGTGCCTAGCACTGGATCCAAACTTTCATGCAACCACGCCGACACAAGTATCTTATCTTCTTGTTCGCTAAAATTCTTCGATCTTTTTTGATTTGGTCTAGCCACGGTAGTCCTCTCAGCAGTTGGGAACTGCTGCATGACAGGCTCACTACTCATGCCATTCTCATCAAGCTGGTTACTCATATCATCCTCCACAGGCATACTACTCAAACTATCCCAATCTAAGGAATCGTTGCCCTCATTCATCAAATTAGTATAGAATCCTTCTTCTTCCATTATCAATAGGACCTACGAATAGTACATGTTTGTTTAATTTAGTGGTCAGATAAGAACAGTACTACTAATACGTTTGTAGAAGTACTAGCATCTTGGGACTCTGCAATTTAATTCAGACATGTTCACTGAATCCATTACAAAAGGCTAAAAAGTTAAGGTCAGAAGATACTAGAAGCTAATAGCAATATCTAGCCAATGAGCAGCTAACTGGTCAGGTCATCAAACAATTAAATTATCTAAGAAAAGGTCATCAAATACTGCTGCAAGCAAACAAAACCCTGCACATATGGAAGCTCATTGTTTAGTTAATTTAGGGTGCTATACAACCTGAAGAAGAATGCATCTGACTGAACACAAACACAAGCAAACACTGTTGAATTAACAATTGGTATAGGCCAGTAACTTTTGTGACATCCATGTTAGTATAATCCTCAAATTATATTTGATCAGTATATTCGTAAAATGAGTTCCTTATTTAACAAAAGTTAATTTCAATCTAGGAGAACAATTCTCAACTGACTGGCCTGAATGATCCTGAAGCTGAGAAGCAGCAACAGGTATGATGCTTAGTAATTCTGAACTTCTTTTCAAGCAGTATCACAATTCGTTCAGGTGTTATGCCTCAACATTTTCTTCTATATTTTTCTGAATATCCATGAGTTGTCGATCAAGTGCATATCTGAAGATCTGGGTTTCTCTATTGCAAGGCCTATTGCCGCATACCTCATTTACCGATGCCTGATCCATTGGAAATCATTTGAAGAGGACAGGACAACAGTTTTTTATTGCATTATTCAGAAGATAAGTACTACAATTGAGGTATGTGGCAGTGATTTGGGAAACAATTTAAGGAAGGAGCTTTGCATCGCCATCAAAAAATTGGGAGATATCCCGTGAACTAGATGGTTGTGTGGGGGATTGCCGGTGTGGGGAAATCAGTACAGGAACTTCAAGCTTGAAAAGAATAAAGTTGTTTCTCTGAAAATACCTCGAAGTGAATGAGTAACAGCACACGTTGCGTCGGGGCAACCTGGATGGACGGTCGACGGCGAGGTGGTGGTGCCTTGGACGGACGGCCGGCGACGCTGCCCCTGGATGGACGGCTGGTAGGCCGGCAGTCCCCCGGATAAGCGGCCGGCGGAGCCCTGGACGGACGGGCGGCGGTGACCTGGATAGGCAGCCGACGGCGATCGGGACGGAGCTAGCGCGAGGAGCTCCCAAAATCCTAGCCTGGCGGCGTGGGCGCCATTTCTCGCGAGAAAGAAAACGACGCGAGGAAGGAGCGAGAAGAAAAAGGAGGCGGGCGGAAAAAAAATGGCACGGACGGTAAAAAAAAATGGCGCGATTGGTGGGATTGGGAGGGCATACCGCTTCCCAAATTCTGATGAGATTGGCACTGATTTTAGGAGGGGGTAAATTTTAGGACCGTGATTGACATTCTGTTGGAGGCCTAGTTTTAACCAAAATCCCAAAAAATAATTTTTAGGAACCTTTTTGGCCCTCTGTTGGAGATGCCCTAAGCGCTTTTTTCAACATGGACATAAATGATGCTAACAGACTGGTAGTGCAGAGGGCCTGATTGGAAGGGAGAAAATGGACATTTGGCCATGTTCAAAAAAATACGGTTTCGTTAGAATGTCATCCAAAAATGTGTTTCGTTAAAATGCCAATATGAAACATGTGCTCACCGCCACTTTGCCATTTTGGCCGTTTTGTGCATTTTCGAAATCATTTTTGCTTCTTCGGTGGGTGATTTGACGAAATTGCCCTTCCATCCTTCCCCTTCCGTGGCGGCAGCCCTGGCAGCGCCGCCGGATGAGCCCATCGCCACTGGCAGCGAGGGCATCTGGGGGTATGGTGAAGCGAGGCGCACCTACGGGTGCGCGGGTGGACGGAGCGATGGAACCACCGGCGACTGCCCCTGCCCGTTGCCGCCAGACAGCACCGATGAGGCGGAGGCGGAGGCGAGGTCGTCAAGGAGGCCTCATGGCTGCGGAGGCCTGCGAGGCCATGGGGCCGCCTCGAAACCCTAGCCGTCGTCGTCGACTGCGGCGAGGTAGTCAGCGACCTCCGGGATGCCGTCGTCAACCGCGGCAAGGTAGTCGGTGGAGGTGGTGAGGTCGAGGGAGGGGAAGATGTCGGAGGACTCGCCGTCTGGGCTCTCCCAGATAACACCGCTCTGGGCTCTCCCAGATAACACCGCTCCGGACGCCATCCATGGAGGAGGACGAGGAGGAAGACAGTGAGCTGCTTGTGGTACGAGGCGGCGGCGGAGGACATGAAGGACAATTTTGTCTCGTCACTCGATGGAGGAGCGAAGATGATTTTGAAAATACACAAAACGGCCAAGATGGCAAAGTGGCGGTGAGCACGCGCTCCATATTGGTATTTTAACGAAACGCGTTTTCGGGATGACATTTTAGCGAAACCATGTTTTGAAAGTAGCCAAATGTCCATTTTCTCGATTGGAAGGTATTTTTATGAGTGTGAACAAAGCTTGAAAAGACAATTTTAGAGTACTCTCTCCGTCCTGATTTTGGATGGAATTGATTTGATATATTCCAGGACTATGAATATGAAAAAAACTATCCGGATTGATAGTCTTAGAATATGTCACATCCAACTTAAAATCCTTTATATTTTAGGATGGAGAGAGTAACACTTTTCTACTTCTCTTTTTAGCGGATCAAAATTCAAGGTTAAAAGCTAGAAAACAATTAAGAAACCTAAATTAATTCTAAAATTAAGTAAGCTTAGCACTACCTCCGTATCAAAAGACTTCATTTTTATCTCATGATATACAAATCAATCCAAAGTTTAAAAGGCTAGAATACCTTTAATTTTAGCAAATCCTAATGCATTATGCACTTACCATCCACTTCATCAAATTACAATGCATTTGTTTTTTTATTTTTTTTATGTACATTGAGCAGACACAGGGAAATCTTGTGTACGTAGGTCGTAAGCTCCCTAACTTTGCTACACTGTTATCTAACCCTATGAAATCAGTATATAACTACCATTGCATCAACCTCGCAAAAAAAAAAAAAAAAGGCCGAAAGAACTGGATCGTTTTGTTGAGAACTCAAGCAGCATCATATGACTAGAAGCGTTTGTCACCAGGGTGAACGACCACCGAGGCTGGTTCACAGCGTTTGGGAAGACAGAGGGAGTGCAGAGTGCTTCCCGTAGACAAATGCCATGTATAGAACAGAACTGCACTCCAGGACCAGGAGCATCTGCCCAAATGTGAAGGACCCTCAAGCTGGAAGGGTACGGTCCATCAGTTTACTTCCACCGAAGGGCACAAACCAGACTTGCCTTCACCGCAGTCAAGCACAAAGTTGCGATCATAGCCACTGGGGACTCGATCGATCCTGCTGCTACCAATTGTGGTCGGAAAAGTCCAAATTAACCCCAGAAAATTACGACAGTACGAATTACCTACTAAAATATAGAACCATACATTTTACATCTCAAACTTTTTAAACCGGTCGAATTATCCCCTAACTTAATCTGGAGAGGTTTTGCTCCTACGTGACGATCCAGTCAGCTTAATAACAATAATGATGATATTAGGCTCACATGTCATATCTCTCCTTCCTTTCTCTTAGCCAAAAAAAAAAAGACAAAACCAAAAAGAGGACATCATGGAGGCGGTCGTCGGGCGAGAGGAGGGCAGGAGCAACGATGTGGCATCTTCATCAGCGGCGGCAGTGTGGAGGCAACGCTGCAAGGTTGGAGCTAGCGGCGGCGGCGCAACGTTCAATGTTCTTGATCCCTCTCCTCCCTTCTCTGACGCTTGCCGGATTCACCGGTGTCCTCTGCGAGCTCGCTGGTCTCATTCTTGGTCTCCGCGAGTTCACCCCGCTAACATCCTCAGCAGGCTCATAGTGAAGCAGTGAAGATGAGGGGAGGGAGGGCCGCAACGCGGCGACGACCACGCCAGACTAGATTTGGCCTTGACAATTATGCTGGTGCCCCCAACCTCCAACTCACCATGCCGCGCCGCCTACATCCCAACCTCCACCTCGCTACCCCTGTCCCCCAATCTCCACTGCACCATCCCTGCCCCCAATCTCCACTGTGCCATTCCCGTCCCCAATTCCCCTGCCCCCAATCTCCATTGGTGGCCTAGCCACCGTGGCCCTCGAGGTGGCAAGATCCACGCAGAGCTTGACCTCGACGAGCGGTAGGACAGAAGGTCCCTCTCCGTCCTCCTTCTCAAGCCATATGTGCATTGCCACACCTGTGGGGTGAAGATACCGGACGAGCTTCGGTTCATCTCTATCGTCGAATCCTAGTGTGTCAATGTACGGGCACACGAGTGCACGACATCGTGTTATGCGGCATCCTCGACGCTGACACCGGGGTGGAGGAGGTGGGGAGGCCGGCGAGACTCATGTGCGGGAGGTCGGATCATGCAGCATGGCTCAAGGTTTTTGGCCCGTTCGACGCCGCCGCGCTCCCAGCACTCGCGAGGCTTGACGTCCTAAGCATGCTGCCGCCGAAAGTGAACCATCTCAACAGGTTATTCATGCTTCGACTGACATGTGGGTCCCACACATGTTTTTTTTATTTTTTATATTTCTTCTGATGGCGTGTCAGCACCCTATCAGCTAAACCACCTTCTGTACTGCTTTGGGATTATATTTACACCGGTTTTACAAGTTGAGGGACACGTTATATTTGGGGCCTGTTCACTTTGATGCCATTTTCAACCTTACCAAATTTTGGGTAAAAAAGAGTTGAAGGTTTTTTTTCATCAAAGTGAACAGGCACTTGGTATCGTGGTTTGAGGATATTATTCGAACTCGACGTCAAACTGAGGGACCTTAAGTAAACTTATTCCAAGAAGGTTACGTTAGTGGGCCGAGCAGGGCTGAATTGTAACCGTAGGCAAGGCCCAGTCGAGATGACACCAAGTAAGGCATGGGCCATTGGGGTGGCGCAGCCCAACTCAGAAATGGGACCAAACCGACCTATCCAACGGAACGGCGGATTAAAACATACTGACAGCGGTAGCATCCACAGGCAGGAAGTCTCCCCACCCACGACGACCACCCCCATCTCCTTCCCCTTTCTAGGGTTTCGCTTCGTCTCCCCCAATGGCGGCGGCCACCACGTCCCGGCGCGGCCCCGGCGCCATGGACGACGAGAACCTCACCTTCGAGACCTCCCCCGGGGTCGAGGTCATCAGCAGCTTCGACCAGATGGGGATCCGCGAGGACCTCCTCCGCGGCATCTACGCCTACGGCTTCGAGAAGCCCTCCGCCATCCAGCAGCGCGCCGTCCTCCCCATCATCAGCGGCCGCGACGTCATCGCCCAGGCCCAGTCCGGAACCGGCAAGACCTCCATGATCTCGCTCTCCGTCTGCCAGATCGTCGACACCGCCGTCCGAGAGTACGCCTCCTCTTACTCTTACTACCCCCATCTTTTTCACTACTAGCTGCCAGACATTTTACTTGTTTGCGCCCTTTTCCGAATGCGCGATTTATTTCACTTCAGATTAGCTGTTAGGTACAGTGCAGTAATTAGGACCTAAATAAATGTCTGGATAGGATTCATTTTTATTCCTTACTGCAACTCTCGACGTTTGTGTAGATTTGCTATGGTTGTGACTTGGCCTCCGAGCTATTTGATTCAGGGCACCGCAATTTGTATTCTGACTTTCTATGTCAAGGCTCATGTTTTTATCTGTGTTTTACCTTATATATTGCTATTGCTATAATATTTTCTTTCCTGATCTTTCGTCGGCTAATAATTAGGGCTAGGAATTTATATTTTTTGAAAGAAAAAGAAACTAAGTATTGTATAATGTAGTGATGGCATCCATGTTAATTATATGAATTTTTCTATGCCTTGTTCTACTTATTAATGATTATTCCCTGTCATTTTCTATGTTCCATTAATCGTTATGTCTGTTGGTAGTTAATATTGTTTCTTCATTTTAAAGGGTTCAGGCCTTGATACTCTCACCAACTAGAGAACTTGCTGCACAAACAGAAAGAGTTATGCTGGCCATTGGTGATTACATCAATATCCAAGTGCATGCTTGTATTGGTGGCAAAAGTATTGGTGAGGATATTAGAAAGCTTGAGCATGGAGTGCATGTTGTGTCAGGAACACCTGGCAGAGTCTGTGATATGATCAAGAGAAGGACCTTGCGTACAAGAGCCATTAAGCTCCTAATTCTGGTTAGTTTATTTCTCATGTTGTTTTATGGAACCTTTTTTTGGTTTGATCAAATGGTTGGAGAATAACATTCTTCAATTACAGGATGAAGCCGATGAGATGTTGGGCAGAGGCTTTAAGGATCAGATATATGATGTCTACAGATATCTACCCCCAGAGCTCCAGGTCAATCACAGATTAAAACTGTACTAGACTGATAGTTTGTCTTGTGTTTCAATGTTCACCCCTCAGTGAATTGATTCTTTTAAATTTAGCTCCTCACTAGTCTATAACATCTAACATCTACTCCCTCGTCCCAAAATATAGCTACCTTTAGCATTAAAATTTTGTCCCAAAATATAGCTACCTTTCCTACTACCTTGTCTCAACCAATCACAATCATCTTCCACTTAATTTCTTCACCTACTTCCCTGTCTCAACCTATCACAACCATCCTTCCAACCATCCTTCATTTTATTTTAGACTTCTCCATAATACCCGCACCTGACTCTAAAAGTCCTTATTTTGGGACAGAGGGAGCATTTAATATCTTGACCTACTTCCCTGTCTAAACCAATCACAACCATCCCTCATTTTATTTTAGACTTCTCCTTAATACTCATGCCTAACTATAAAAGTCCTCATATTTTGGGATAGGGAGAGCATTTTCCATCTCTATTGCAGTTTGTGTTACACTATTCTGTCCATGTTTTGATGGTTTCTTGTAACGTGTCATCATACGAACAGACTAAGCTGCCTTGTATCTGTTTGGATTCTGTAATGCATGACTTGTTTTCTGATGGCATAGTGCTTGAACTTGATGTCAATAACTGATGGCATATCCTGGGTAGTCATATCCCAATACTAATCTACCAGCACATCTTTTTCATTTTTTACAGGTTTGCTTGATCTCCGCAACTCTGCCACATGAGATCTTGGAAATGACCAGCAAGTTCATGACTGACCCAGTCCGGATCCTTGTAAAGCGTGATGAATTGACCCTAGAGGTAAAACATCATTACTTGTTTTGCTTATCAAACAAACTTGATGATCTTCATTATGTATTTTACTTTGTTGGTTTTAATATGTTCATTTTTTCATATCATGTTTATAGGGCATCAAACAATTCTTTGTTGCTGTTGAGAAAGAAGAATGGAAGTTTGATACTCTTTGTGATCTTTATGATACACTGACAATCACCCAAGCTGTCATTTTCTGCAACACGAAGAGAAAGGTAATATATGGTGCTCTTTTTTTTTTTTTTGATCCTTTCAGTGTTGTTTGTCTACACCAAATTGTTGTGCTATCTTATGGTCATAGCTCCTTTGTAGTTCTTTCAAACACCTTTTGTTTTTTGCCATCTGGGCAGTTGCTATTACAGCATGTCTCTTGAAACTTTACTTGTTTGTACAATCCTGCACGAGTTGATACTTTTAGTTTGCTATGTTTCACTGTTATCAAGTCGCTCGACTAGTCGTGATTAGCCGTAGATTTGTCGTAAAGTTGGTCAAGCTAGTCGACTAGACTAGAGAACCATGGCTCCACCAAATAGCAAGTTGTGCGATTAGTTGTTGTTAGTTGTAGATTAGTCGTAAAGGCGGTCATAGATTATTCGTGATGAGTCGTAGCAAATCAGCAATTCACCATGCTAATTGGCTTATTATATTTAGTACTTTAGTTTTATTATTTCTTGTTGACTTTGTCTTATTACTTGCTACTCCATAGTCCATAGTTTATACTATATACGTTGCTTAGTACAGTATAATAGTAGTAATTGCACCCTGTTTTTGCATGACCAAGTTGTGGACTGGTTGACCAAGTTGACAAGTCGGTCCAGGGGTACCTTGACTCAACTTTACGACTTAACAATCATGCTATTTTTTTAACTATTTTGAATTGCACTGTTTTCCAACCATGCCCACTTGTTGTTATTGATGTTTTTTTTTTATATCCTTGGTTTCCTTTGGTCAGGTTGATTGGCTTACAGAAAGAATGCGCAGCAATAACTTCACGGTATCAGCTATGCATGGTGACATGCCTCAAAAGGAAAGGGATGCCATTATGGGTGAATTCAGGTCTGGTGCAACCCGTGTTCTAATTACGACAGATGTGTGGGCTCGAGGCCTGGATGTTCAGCAGGCAAGATTGTTGTGATTTTTGTTTGAAGACTATTGATTTTACTGCGCGTGGAGTATTGATTATTATTTTCATTTTCAGGTCTCTCTTGTCATAAACTATGATCTTCCAAATAATCGTGAACTTTACATCCATCGCATTGGTCGCTCTGGACGTTTTGGTCGCAAGGTAATGCTACACCTACACAACACAATCAAATGGGATCAAATGCTTGGACGCATGCTACACTTTCTACTGATACATTTGTACTAATACATATGTACCATGGTTTTGCTCAACACAATCACACATTCACCGATAATGATCATCAATAATAATCCATCAAATGCTTTGACATTTTTTTGTTGTCAGTATATGACAAATTAGAACACAGGAATTCTGACTTCACACTGTTGACACAAACACAATGTGTGGTTAACAAATTGCTGGCCATGATTTAGGTAAAACTTGTTAAAGTTTCTGTATACGACATGCGGGTTAATGGATATGTTTTTGTGGCAAGCCAAACACTAGGCTAAGTTGGTAAACCTCCTTGCCAAAGATGTGGCTAAGTGTGGCTACCAACCAAACACCCAACAGTTCATCACATTATCTTTAGATTCTAGAAATGATTAACCAATATTTACTCTCTGAATTCCAATTTTTTTTGGAAGTTTAGGAAAGATGATTTCAATACATCTCCATGCATCCAGCCATAAGAAATGATTATTATCACGAGCTAGCTGACTGCATACTATATAGGTAACAGTTTGATTGGGCAGATTCTAATGACTAAATAATCATTTCATATTGTAGGGTGTGGCCATCAATTTTGTCAAAAAGGAAGACATCCGTATCCTGAGAGATATTGAGCAGTACTACAGCACACAGATTGATGAAATGCCAATGAATGTTGCTGATCTAATTTGAGTGCTTGAGTGGCACAATCATGTTTTTGATCATCTGGTCTGGCAACAAGTGAGCTTGTTTGTTGTGATTTTGGTTGACATGTTTTGCCGAGACTGTTGCTGTGAACCTAAAAAGGGTTGCGAGTCTAACACTAGTGATTGGTTTCGTTTCCTCTTTGGCTTGTGGCATGATCTGTATATATTTTAGCGCCAGCTCATGTAACACTATTATTGCATTTCTTCTCTGAACGCGTGACTTTGTTAACTATATTCATGGCAACAAGGATTTGATGTTGGTTTCTCGTTGATGATGTGGTGGCATTTAGATCTCTGTGTTGTGACCTCAAAGCTTTAGGGTAAAAGGACTTGCTAAATTATGGGTAATTTAATGGTTAAAATCACCTTTTACAAGTATTGTGTTGCTATATTTGGTATAAAGTTTGAACTCTAGAAGTTATTATAGTTTGGAATAGAGGGAGAAGCAAAGATTCCTTGAAGCCAGTTCCACCTCATTCTTGTGTTTTTATGCTTCAAAGATGGATTCAACTACCATACGATGCATTCCTCTCCCATCCATCCATTACGATATTGAGCTGCGTCGAACAGCCTATCCAGATTCAGACCAAACCCAAATCCACATTATCATCCTACGGCGTTAGCCTAGCCTAGCTAGTCTAGTGCTGCATTTCACTGATGTTAGAAGTGCTGTGCTTAGAATCGATTCCATCACAATACAGGCATTGATGCTAGAAGGAAAAAAAAAATCAACTGACGCATGTAGTTGCACCGAAGCCAAGCTATTAAACAATGCAATGAGTTCATTCGTCAGCCAACGATTACGAATGGACGACGACTGTTTTCGCCTTTCGATTCCGTCAATAGACTTAGCTATTCCCTCGTTTTCGGAAACACACTTCTCAAACTATAAACCATATATAGTTTACAAGAAATTTCTATATAACCTTGTCTTTTCTTCACTATATGAAAGCAACGTTGGCAGTATATCCATCAAATTGCCCTACTTGTAAATCTCTCTGAATATATTAGACCGAAATTCATCAAGAAATCAAGACACCAAAATTGTAAAATTCAGCGTGCGATTATACACCTTCGGGACGCTTGGAACGTCTCAGGAGTCAGCGTGCGATTTTACACCTTTGTAAAATTCAGCGTGCGATTTTACACCTTTGGGAATCTTGGAAAGTTCACATCGAAACAGATGTTCAACATATCTAAAAGGAAGATAGTAAGGCTCGGAAATGTTCTTTGTAATTCAGAGCTCAAAATGTGTCCCTTTCAAAATGTCCAGAACCTCCAACATTCAAGTTGAAGAAGTCTTTGCAAAGACTTGGCCGAAGACTTGGCTTAGGTGTCCAGGGGATTCCCATTAGAATTGAAGATGGACTTAGCTAGTTTGGAAAATATTCAAGGGATTCTTAGTCCTTGCCGGAGATAACAAAGTTCAAGAAAAGAGAAGCATGGACATGTCCAGTTACCTAGCTGTAGGTGGCTGGTTCATCCAGGTCATTTTTGACAAGTATCTGTCCTACCAGCTTCAGAGCTGGGCGGCCGACTGCGGCATCAGCCATGAGATGAACAGACTTCGTGTCGCGCTGCTTCGCACGCAGTCTGTCCTCCATGGGGCAGAGGTAACACCTTCACTGTCTTACGGCTCCCTCCCATGGATGCGGGAGCTCCGGGATGTCATGTACCATGCAGAGGACCTCCTAGACAAGCTTGAGTACAATCGCCTCCATCATCAAATGCAGGAATCAAGTTCAACAGAGAGCAACAGTAGCCCAATCAGCGCCTTTATGCATTCCAGGTTTCGCAATCAAGGGGCCCAAGCTTCTGGTCTAGAGCCACACTGGGATAGATCAACCAGGCTCAAGAATCAGATGGTAAATCTGTTGGAGCGCCTTGAGCAGGTTGCTAGTGGAGTCAGTGAAGCACTCAGTCTACCAAGGAAGCCCAGGCACAGCAGATACAGCATCATGACAAGCTCAGTTGCCCATGGGGAAATCTTCGGGCGAGAATCAGAAATCCAACAGTTGGTAAGTACTCTTTTAAGCTCTCAGGTTGATGGTGATAATCCAGTCTCGGTTGCCTCCATTGTTGGAGTTGGTGGCGTTGGCAAGACTGCTCTAGCACAGCATGTGTACAACAACACTAGAGTAGCACAGTACTTTGACATGAGAATGTGGATCTGTGTTACTGATGCCTTTGATGAGTCCAGGATCACAAGAGAGATGCTAGAGTCAGTTTCCAGCAGTCGATTTAGGCATGACAGCATAACAAATTTCAACAGGCTTCAGGTGGCACTGCGAGCAAGGCTCGTATCCAAACGGTTTCTGCTTGTCTTAGATGATGTCTGGAGCAATGACAAGATAACTCTGGCGATAGAGCATGAGAACTGGCAGAAGCTTCTTTCTCCCCTAAAGGCTGCAGCAAATGGGAGCAAGATACTTCTGACCACCCGATCCAGTATGGTGGCGGAGATGCTACAGTCAGCCCATATAAATAACCTGGAGTGCTTGTCAGATAAGGATTGCTGGTCCCTGATAAAAATGATTGTGTTTGATGATACGAACCATCTTATAAATTCACAGTTGGCGAATATTGGGAGCGAGATTGCTAAGACACTTAATGGTCTACCTCTTGCCGCAAAGGTGGTCGCTAGACAGCTGAAATGTAAACACACCACAGATAAGTGGAAACAAGTCTTACAGAGAAATGCAGTATGGGATGAAATCATGCCAATTTTTCAGCATAGCTATGAGAATCTCCCAGTGCACCTTCAACAATGCCTTGCATATTGCAGTATCTTCCCCAAGGACTGGGAATTTGAAGCTGAGCAGTTGATCCTCATGTGGATGGCACAAGGTTATGTATACCCAGATGGTTGCAGGAGAATGGAAGACATTGGGAAGCAATATGTTGATGAGTTATGTAGTCGGTCATTTTTTGCCATTCAGAAGAAACAATTTGTCAGCTATTATGTGATGCCTCCCGTTATTCACAAACTTGCCAAATCAGTTTCAGCCGAAGAATGTTTCCGAATAGGAGGTGATGAACAGAGAAGGATCCCATCCTCTGTACGCCATCTATCAATCCATCTAGATAGCCTTTCAATGCTTGACGAGACAATACCATACATGAACCTGCGCACTCTCATTTTCTTTACGAGCAGAATGGTGGCTCCAATCAACATTTCCATCCCACAAGTAGTTCTTGATAACCTTCAAAGCCTTCGTGTCTTGGATTTATCACCTTGCAAGATTGACAGACTTCCTGACAGTATACGACAGTGTGTGCATCTCCGATACCTAAATATCTCATCAACTGCCATCAACATGTTACCAGAATACTTGGGTAAACTTTACCACTTGCAAGTTCTAAACTTATCAGGCTGCAGGCTTGAAAAGTTACCTTCAAGCATAAACAACCTGGTCAGTTTTACGGCATCTGACAGCAGCTAACCAGATTCTTTCCACTATAACAGACATAGGAAGCCTAAGATACCTTCAGAGATTGCCCATTTTCAAGGTCACCAGTGAGGAAACAAACAGCATAATTCAGCTTGGTTATCTACAAGAGCTTCGTGGATCCCTCCACATTAGGAACCTTGAGAACATTGATGCTCCTGATGAGGCAAAGGAAGCCATGTTGTGTAAGAAAGTAAACCTGACAATGCTGCAGCTGATGTGGGCACCTGCTCGAGATTTGGTAAACTCAGATAAGGAAGCAGAGGTGTTAGAGTATCTCCAGCCACACCCAAATCTGAAGAGGCTGGACATCATCGGTTGGATGGGAGTCAAAGCCCCCAGTTGGCTTGAAAGCAAATGGCTAATCAATCTTGAGCTCATCTTCCTCAGTGGTTGCAATGCTTGGGAGCAGCTTCCACCACTTGGTCAGCTTCCATCTGTCAGGACTATTTGGTTGCAGCGTTTGAAAACAGTGAGGCAAATAGGCCTAGAGGTATATGGCAATAGAAGTTCACATGTGGCTTTCCAGTCATTAGAGGAGCTAGTTCTTGATGACATGCAAGAACTAAATGAGTGGTCATGGACAGGCCAGGAAATGATGAATCTCCGCAATATTGTGATTAAGGACTGCCAAAAGCTCAAAGAGCTGCCTCCACTACCTCCAAGCCTTACAGAGCTGACAATTGCAAAAAAAGGGTTCTGGGTTCCATACCATCATGATGTGAAGATGACACAATTGACCACTGTCACCACTGTCTCATCTCTCTGCATATTCAATTGCCCCAAGCTACTTGCCAGATTTTCCTCGCCAGTGACCAATGGAGTTGTAGCAAGCTTTCAGTCACTTAGAAGCCTTATCGTTGATCATATGAGAATACTCACATGCCATCTTTTAAGGGAAAGGCTTGAGCACATTGAGAACCTAGACATCCAAGATTGCTCAGAGATCACCACCTTCACTGCAGACAATGAGGATGTCTTCCTACATCTAAGATCACTACAAAGCCTCTGCATAAGTGGCTGCAACAATCTACAATCGCTGCCTTCCTCATTGTCCAGCCTGGAATCCCTGGATAAATTAATCTTGTGGAATTGCCCTGAGTTGGAATTACTCCCAGACGAGCAGCTGCCACTGTCTCTTAGAAAGCTTGAAGTCGCACTCTGTAACCCAGTGCTCAAGGATAGACTCAGAAAAGAATGTGGTGTTGACTGGCCAAAGATTGCGCATATCCCTTGGGTTGAGATAGATGGTGAAATTCTGCAGTGATTGCAAGGGAACAAGCAGTATATTTGCATTTGCTCACTCTGAAACTTGGTCCAATTTGGACGCAGGTTTATGTAACTTAGATTTTAGGTCGTAATTTGATCAACCAAATACTATAGAAAAATTATACAAGATTAGTTTAGTTCCGTAATAGCATAGACAAGCTAAACCATATTGGAAACAACAGAATCTAGTCACCCCTTTTCTTTCAATCAACTGTACTGCACTCCTAAAAAAGGAAAAGAAAGGAGAGGGGGGGGGGGGGGGGGGTCATTGTGGCATCAGGCATATACCAAACATAACTGATTTGGAATAAATTCTCAACATGATAAAAATATAAGCATAATCACAATAAGAAAATCGTTACTGCCTGACTACATCCACTAATATTTACAACAGAGTCAAAACATGCAACAAAAGTTAACAGGCATAGCTACATCGTCATAACATCAGAGAAATCAACATGATACTAAAACTCGACCATCAACAATCTAACCCAAAAGAAAGAAGCCATGAATTAAAAGTTGACTAACTATTTTTATTCATGAAAGTGCTGCCTGAGAGGGAAAATGCTTTTCTACAGATCAGCACATCATATATGAATGTTTCTCTGTTCATAGATGATCATCAACTTACATGAATAAAAAGCACATGCCTAGTTTTTCGTGCAGTGAGCATCTGTGCCATGACGTGTACAGTGATTGTAACCAACACTACTAAGAAATGCCCTTATCTCTCGTGCACTACTGTTGCTTGCCTGCAGTAGGCGTTCATCTTCTTCATATATAAGGTAGGGAGCATCACCTTTCCTCCTTGAAAGCAACTTTGATGCACCTCTCAGAACATGGTATTCCCACCCCTGAACATCAATTTTGATCAAAACCACTCGCTCTGCATCTAGAATGACTTCATCCAGTGGTATTGTAGCAACCTCAACAGCAATTTCTTCATTTGCTTTAAAAGCCAATTTTGCACCGGTTGCAGATATAGCACTGTTGTCGAGTCGTCCAATCACCTAGGTAACCAAAATTATTATTTATAAGCTGTCGAATAAATTAAAAGAATATCGAGTATCTGGATAAAGAGTGCAATTGGAGAATTCAAAGAATTAGAGTACTTTCCAGTGGAACCACAAGTCAGAATAATGGCAAAATGAAACATGTTTGAATCATTTAAGTTACATACTGATTCCAATATGTTTGCACATGTATGATTGCACAATGAAATTATTGTTTCACAGCGATACTCTTTCAGATTGAAAATGTAAGTAATTTGGACTTGTGCACGAGAACTAAGAAAGCAGCACAAATGACTTTGCTACCGTTCATTTGTTATAGGGAAAGAAGTGTCATTTATTTGTGACTTGTGAGAGAAGAAGAATTATTCAGCAATGGCGAACAAGGAGATGAAAAGTGACTAAAAATTGTAAAACAACTTACATTTCGAATCAGGGGGAGTAAAAAAACTCTATAGACATAATCTGAAGTTCTAAGGTAAACAAGAAATTAGAACCTTGTCTACAATGATTTTCAAACATAACTAGCTAATGAAGGCATTTAGTATAATGCAAGGCAATTTATCTAAAGCATTAGTTACGCCATCCAGCATGCATTTAATGAACTATCAACTGGACCATTAAATAACTATACAATATGGTATGTATTTCTTTGAGAAAAGTTAGTCTCTAATGAAATGGTCAATGAGTTGCATTGATAACATTAGAGCATATTATTACAAAAATGACTTTTATGTATAAAGTTGTGGCATTTCTAAATTATTTAGAAATTATAGCAATAATACAAAATAGATAAACACCGAATCCCAACAGTGAGTTAAAATGTTAAAGGAAAGGAAACATTTCAGACTTATGCATATATAGCTTCAAACATTTCTGCAGATGAGCACCACAATCTTGAAAACTTTCCCTATGAAATTGAAAGGACCAACTAAAGTCATAGGAATGTTCATGATCCTTTTAGAGACAATGCAGAAATGAAACAATCACATCTGCATGGAAACATATACTGGGTTTGTTCTAGTTTGCAACTTACTCATTCATGCATCTCTGTAAGAAGACTGTTCTTTCCATTAGTAACGAAAATGAGTTCCCGGATCCCGATAAAACTCGAGACATGCCCAAGAATACTTCAAAGGTTCATTTTTTGCATAATGAGAGCTTGCCATACTAGCTTACACATTGTTTTTTTTTTCCTTTTTTTTGTTGTTGTTTCTGGTATCACCTCTAATGATTAACTTTGTACAATGAACTCCCGATCAGTAAAAACCTTGTTAATTTTATAACATAGAAGGCAGCCATTGCACACAAAGTATTTTTTTAAAAAAATAATAGACATGTGAACATCAAAACTACAGGCAGCAATGTAAAGTACTCATCTATTACCTTATGCATTGTGATGTTCCCAACTCGATCAGAAGCCGCGGCATGGTACACCACAACCTGGTCCTGCACCCTGTTGAGATACACCCCATCGCAAATCCTCTGCAGATTCTCCAAGACGGGCTCGAAGGCCACCACCCGGAACCCCATCACGGCCGCGGCGAACGACGCCATCCCAACATTGGCACCCACGTCGACCACCACACCACGGGATCCGATCCCCACCTTCCCCCCGAGCAGCTGCTGGATTGTCTCGGAGATGTCGGGCTTGCGGAAGCGCTTGCCCTTGAGGATGCGAGCGATGTTCTTGTGGGGGTGGTCGGGAAGAGCCCCCATGTCGGCGAGGGAGTAGAAGAAGGGGTGGGGCACGCCCTCCACCAGGCTGGCGAAGACCGGCGAGGCCTGCTGCGACGCGTAGCAATCGAACGGGCGAACCCCGGCGTAGAGGCGGCGGGAGGAGGCGGCCGCGGGGGAGAGGGTGAGATCAGGAGCCCTGGAGAGGACGAAGAAGAGGAGGAGGAGGAGGACGGGGAGGAGGAGGAGGAGGGTTTTGCGCGTGGAGGAGGAGGCGGCGGCGGCAGCAGCGTGCCGGCGCCAGGAAGCGGCGGGCGGCGCCGGCATTGGGGAAAGTCGGCTGGTCGCCGACGGGGAGTGAAGCGGTGGCGCTTGGGGTTTTCGCTGTTTTGCTCGTTAGTCTAGACCACAGCCTTGGGCTCAAGGCGGGCATGGCCCATGTGCAGTGATATTTTGGGAAAAGTACATCAGAGTTCATTCATCTTGGGAATAAGTTCACCTGACGTCTCTCAATTTTACGCTGAGTCTGCCTGAGGTCCCCTAACCGCAATACAAGAAATGTATACCCTGAACTACGTAAAACCATTCAAGAAAACATACCAAGGCACTATAGACACTCAGTTTCACTGATGTGGCATCCTAGTCGGTAAAAATAAAATATAATAAATATGTGAGCCCCATATGTAAGTGATAGAAAATGGTGTAGGCCCCACCCTTTCTGTTCTTTTTCTCTTCTCTTCTCTCCTTCTCTCGAGCAGGCGCGGCAGCAGACTTGGCGTGAGGCGGTCAACGGAGCAAGGGCGGCGGCAGCGGGAGAGGCGGCCGGCACAACGGTGAGCTCGGCGGCAGAGAGGAACGGCACGCGGAGTAGGGGCGGCGGCAGCGGGAGAGGCGGAGAGACACGGCAGTCGCGACGACGAGCTCGGTGGTGGAGAGGAACGGCGCGCAGCACGGCAGAGGGGAGAGGAGTGGCGTGCGGCACGGCGGCAGGGGAGAGGAGAGGAGTGGCGCGCCGTTGGGGGCTCTCCAGAGGAAGGCCGTCCTGTGTTTTATTTATTTTATTAGCAACGTGGATTCCACGTGCACACTTACTAGTAATAGGTAAAGATACTAAATATAACGACCCAGCTGGCGGTCCCACATCCAAGCCTCGATTACGTAGCGCTCCCCTCGTCCCCGTTATGCGTTCCCCTATAGGGGTATATTTATGCTAATTCTTCCCATGCATGCATATACATAAACGTAAATTATTAAAACATATATTCTCAATTTTTTTTAAAAAAATAGTGCTAGTACATACTCATCTCAACATTTTGTAAAGCATACTCCCTTCGTCCTCCCTTCCTGACACAAATGCCTCTGGATGGGGTTCAACACACTGCCCGACAAAGAAGGTATTTTTCGATATGCGATCGAGAATTTCCTTGCCTTCGGTGGGAGTTTTGTGCATGAATGACCCTCCAGCAGTTATGTCAAGGTAGAATGCAGACTCCCTATCTAAACCCGCATGAAAATGCTGCAATAGCACGTAATCGAGTATAGATAGGGTTGGGCCAGGCTAAACTAAATTAGTTTATCTGGACCAGGCTGCACCAATCGATTCTTTATTTATATGCTGGAAACTCAGAATTTCTGCACGAAGAGTAGTAATACGGGTTATTGGGAAAAATGCGAGGCAGAACCTATCTTGCAATTTCTCCCAGTCACCGTTTACACACCCAACGGTAGATGTGTACCATTGTTTTGCTCTCTCATGAAGAGAGAACGGAAACAATTTCCACCAAACAATCTCTTGCTTCATGCCTCGAATCTTAAGGCCCGAGCAAAGCTGCTCGAATTCCCGCAGATGATGGTAGGGGTTTTCCTGGCCTAAACCAGAGAAAGATTTCTCCCTAACCATATTGATGAATTCGTGACGAATTTCATAGCCAAGTGTTGAAATAGGCTCCGATGAAGGAGATGGCTCTTAAATTTCACCCCGAGGAGCAGACAATTGGAAAATAGATTGTGGCTCCATCGATTGAGAATGTTTTACTGGAATGCTTCTCGAGGATAGCAGGGGTGAAGGTAGAAGAAAGAAAAATAAAAAGGATACGAGGATGAACAAGGTTCGGAGATAAACAGCAACCATTCCCCGGCAACGGCGCCAGAAATGCTTATTGGTATTTCTTACGATCACAAATAAATCCGCAAGTGCACGGAATATACCGATGTAGTACTTCACCCGAGAGTATTCTCAGGTATCGATTTTCCACAGGGAATATGTGTGCTAACTCCGGTTCAGGTTCATCCAAGGACACGAAGCTATGGATAGGCAAAGGATAGAGGAGTTTCACCGGTGAAGAACAGTGTCTACAAAAAGCTTAACTTTAATTCTAATGAGGTACTTCGGGCACTAGCCAGCTCGCTGCTCCCAGATATCGCTCTACTGCGCACCCGAACAGGGAGGACTTCAGTGTCTTGAGGGCTGTCACCACCTCTACACCCACCTCACACCTACTGTGGGATGCGGAGCAAACACTGGAAATGAACTACCTAGACACCACGTCTACGCAGTTAATTACTACTTTAGTGTTTATAACTCACTAAAGCAATCACCATATTATAGTTGATTGTAGTGAACGATGATCCCGTACTCTGAATAGGAACTAACCAAGAAATAATTCTCACTGAGCAAAACTAAATTACTCAAAAGATATTTCAATTATAATCAGAGTAATAAACAGAGCAGAATGAAATAGGAAGAGGATTACCGACAACTTCAGAATTCCTCCGACTTTTTTACTCCTCTCATGCCAAGTGTCCCTTCTAATGACGGTTTCTACCGGTTTTAACGCCATAACCATCATAGGGAGAGCGGAGCACTACCGAACTGAACTTGGGCCTGGGCCAGCGGCCTCCGTAATGGACGGCTCCTTTCGCTTCGGTTTTCGGCCTGGATACTCATTTTGGGCCCTTCATTCATTGGTATGGATGGAAGGCCTATTTGGAGGTGTTTAATTGGGTCTCTGGGTCCAAAACTCCATATATTCGGATACGCGTTTGATTCTCCTCCTCCTTCATATATATTTTTTCTCAACTTAGGTAGTTTGTCACCTACATACGAATATACACCAACACTCGTGTAAATTGTTAGAAATAAACCCTACCACTATGTTGGATGTTTTATATTTATGGTTTTATGTAGGTATTGATGGCTTAAATTTTGTATTTAACAGCTGTCAACACTCTTCTCACTGGCCGGGTGCGCTTCCGCATGCGTGAATGGGCCGGTGCATGCCTTCTGGGCCGCGGCCAGCTCTCGAGCCAAAAAGAGGTTTTGATCAAATTTTGCCCGAATTAATGTTTTCATATTTACATAAATAAATTTAATCAGTTTAAGCCATTATTTGATCCCATAAAATTGCATTATAAATTTTCTTATGCAAATAAAATCATGTCTAGCTAAATGGAATGAACGAGAAATTTGGCTAAAATATTTAAGTTATTGCCTTTATCATTTTGGCCCAACGGAAGTTACGATTTAGGATTTTTTTTTCATTATTCGGGTACTAATGTCAATTTTGATTCATTTTGGCCTAATGGTATTATGAAGTACAATTTAATGCTCATATTAATTTTGGTGACATATGGACACTTAGCCTCATTTCTTACCCTATGGTGAGATAAATTGATATCTTATGAAATTATGCACGTTAATTGTCATTTCATGTTATATATGGACTATAGATTATTCTTCCAGTACTCCTATTTTTAAATTCCGAATTTCATTCTTTTTAATAGTATTTCTATTTCTTATGAAATTATGCGCGTTAATTGTCATTTCATGTTCTATATGGACTATATATAGATCCTTCTTCCAGTATTCCTATTTTTAAATTCCGAATTTCATTCTTTCTAATAGTATTTCTATTTGGACTCTAAACTCATCTTTCAATATTCCTTATTTTTTAATTCCGAATGTCAGTTCTTTTCTTTAATTGTATTAAAAAAATAAAAAATTAGGACTATTTTCTATTAAGTTGTATTATTTATATATAGAGATTAATCTATCCAACTTAGGAAATTTTTTTCCTTGCAAAAGATTTGTTCTATGCGGGTGTCTGATTGAACGAGTTTACAGATTGAGAAAGCACGCGTCACCACTACGAGACTATGAGTAAATATGCAAAAGTATTTTTTATCTGTCCTGATTATCATTTGTTTTATGATAAACTTACCTATTTTAAATACAGATTTTCTTTTTGTTATTCACACAAATTTTCATCAATATGCTCTTGCGTGAAAGTAACCTAAGCCATTCACCGTTTGTTCCTCCTATGGTACAATCGTTTGCATGAAAATAACGTGTCGGGAACATAGTTCATATCATATACGTACACGTGGAATAATTTGTAATTATGATTGTCATACTATACTGCTTAAAAAATTGTTCAGCTAAAATTTATTCAATGTGACATTACCCGGTGTAACACACAGACATTTTTCTAATAGATATAGATATAGATATAGATATATACAATGTGTACACGGAAAGATTAGGTGCTTCCCGCTTTCTAACTCTGCCCCCCGTTGGTCAGCGGCCTCGCTCCTACAGTAGCGGTACGTACTATGGAAGGCTGGAAGCCCCACACATGCGCGAAAAAAGCTGCCCAAGAAACACTCTCACCTCACAAAAGTGCCCACGAAGAAGTGGTCAAAGCCTCCCGAGGCGCCGCGCGCATAAAAGTGAGAGTACCAACACACTCGGCGCGCTCTTGTACACCAATTCACACACACATTTTGGATCTCGACACATCTCTGTGCCCCTTGCCACTCCGATCGATCGAACCGGCCGCCATGCCACAGGAGAGCCGCGGCAGCTCCGGCAAGGCGCCGGTGACGGTGACGGTGACGGCTGCGGGGGCGAGCAGCAGCGGCGAGTGCTCGACGCCGCCCTTCAGGCTAAACGTCCACGCTCCCGAGTTCGTGCCGAGGTCGCCGGCCGCCAGCCCGATGGCCGCGGCCGCCGCCGGCTACTACTCGCCGTTCTTGCAGCTGCCGGGCAGCAGCATTGGGCTCGGCGCGGACTGGAGCATCTTCGCCGACCCGGATCCGACCTTCTTCCTGCCGGACTTTGGACACGCCAAGATTGGCGGCGGCAATGGGCAGCCCAAGGGGGCAAGTCCGGCCGACATTGCACAGAAGATCATCAAGCAGGTTTACATTTCAACATGATGCCATTTTGGGTTGGATTGAGCGTTATCTTTTTTTATTATTATTTTACTGATTTGAGTGCTCTCTTTGAATTCAACAATGTTTCCTCCCTCTGTTTCTTGGAATCAGGTCGAGTACCAATTCAGTGACACGAATTTGGTCGCAAACGATTTCTTGATGAAGATCATGAACAAGGATCCTGAGTGCTATGGTAATAGAAAATAACCATTAGTTTTGGATAATACTCTAAATCGGTCAACCGATTTTATCAAGTAAATCTGACGCTGCATGCAATGGGTGCATGTGTGCTTCTGAATGCAATTATTCCTACTCTTACGTTACATGCATGGTTCTTCAATTCACTCTCCTACTTTATGTAGTTTGAATTGCTTTCTCTACTCGTCTTAACTACATTTTAACAAACTTCAAACGATTTTTTCTTTTAAATTATTGATCCAATTTATGATTTTATTACACCATTATATTCGTTATAATTAAATCTTTGCAACAAGATCACATATGACTATATTTTAATTAAAAAATATATATATGTTTCAACCGTTAAGATTTTGTGATTCATTTATCAGAATAAGATGTTTCAACTACTTGAAAACTATGTTGCACTATATTACAATGGATTTTTTTAATGTTGCACATAATGTTATTTGGATGTTTCACTAAGTATTTTTGATGTTTCACTAGTTTATTTGTCAATATTGCACATGGTGCTAGTTCGATGTTTGACTAAGTATTTTGTGATATTTCATTAGCTTATATGTAAATGTTTCACATGGTTTTCTTTGAATGTTTCAGTAAGTATTTTTTATGTTTCAATAATTATAAGATTTATTCTTTTTAAAGAAATATAGTTATGTGAGATCTTGTTGTAAATATTAAATTGCAACAGATACAATGGTGTAATTAGATTATAGATCGGATAAATAATTTAGAGAAAAATTCAGTTTAAAGATTTACAAGAAAGTAAAGAAAATAAAAGTGAAAGGATACACTACTGAAAGCATGTACTAGAGCCAGATTCATACTATAGCCCGATTTAGTTCCTAACTTTTTCTTCAAACTTCCAACTTTTCCATCACATCAAGACCTAGTTTAGTTTATAACTTTTTCTTCAAACTTCTAATTTTTCCATCACATCAAAACTTTCCTACACACAAACTTCCAATTTTTCCTTCACATCGTTGCAATTTCAATCAAACTTCCAATTTTAGCGTGAACTAAACACACCCCAAAATTTTTCTACACACACAAGCTTCCAACTTTTCCGTCACATTGTTCCAATTTCAATCAAACTTTCAATTTTGGCGTGAACTAAACACACCCTATGCGTACATCTGCATACAACAGTTTGCGTGCACATCCATGCAATGGGACAACGGGCACAAGTTGAGCGTCCGATTTTTTTGCCTTTTCATCAGGCGTCCGAAGCATAGTGCCGTCCATTAGTTTTACACACCACTACACTGATGAACTATTTTGAGATCAGACAACTATTGTCTATAAGAAAAAAAATGACATGAGGTAATTGATCGCCGAGGAAAAAATCTTAACAGAAATTTATGTTCCTTTCCATGTGCTGGACAGTTCCTATGTCTGTCATTTCATCCTGGAAGAAAATCAAGGCTATGGGGGTGACCAACCAACTGCTAGCGAATGCTCTAAGAACATCCTCAAAGCTCGTAAGTCGCCGTTGCTAACTGTAACCTCTTCTTATTATTGCCTGAATCCTAAGATTCATGATTTCCTTCTCTGGAGGTTGTGAGTGACGACGGTAAGAAGGTGCGACGAGCACAGCCATTCACCGAGCGACACAAAGAAGAATTGCAGGTCAGCGGCAAGATTTTATTCCTTATGCGAAATTCAGATGCTTATTACAAGTTTAGCATTGTGAACCATCCATGGCCAATTAACTCCCATTAATTTCACAGTCTCGAATGGTCATCGCGGAGAATTTGCCTGAGGATTCAACCAGGAACAGCCTCGAGAAGATCTTCGGCATCATAGGAAGGTCAGACCGACAGATCGGTTTAACTGTTGATGTGTAACTTGTGGCATGTCCATTAACTTGTGTGGAGTTCCGTTCCGTAATTGAACAGCGTGAAGAACATCAGGATATGCCACCCGCAAGAGCCTAGCTCCGCGAGATCTTCCAAGTCTGACGCGCTAATCAGTAACAAGGTACTTACATTAATTTTCAGTTTTTTTTCTTTCTTTTTTTTGGCAATACGCAAAAAAAATGTGTATCATGTATTGAGCATGTTGCTGACACTGATCTTGAGCTTGTATTATGTTTGATTCCCGGTTCCAAAGTTGCACGCGCTTATAGAGTATGAGACCTCGCAGCAAGCTGATCGGGCAGTAAGTTCCCTGAATTTACTATCGTTTCAGTACTACTATTCTTCTTCTGGACTGAAGGAATGTAACTGTGTTTTGACAGGTTGATAAGCTCAACGACGAGCGCAACTGGAGAAAGGGGCTCCGCGTTCGCCCGGTGCTACGTCGATCGGTAATTAATCTGAAACTCTTCCTCTACGCCCATGCAAACTACTCCCTATCTTAAAATGTATTACGTTGTTGACTTTTTTTATAACGTTTGAACATTTATTTTATTTTAAAAATTATAAATATTATTTATTTTGTTGTGAATTATTTCTCATCGAAGAAACTCTAGTCTTAATTTATAATTTTACAAATTTATACTAATTTTTTTAATAAGACTATGCACTTGAGATTAATGTTGTAGAAGGCAATGCATCCACAAAATGGGAATAGTCACTTGATTCTTGTGTTCGTAGCCCAAATCAGCGATACGATTGAAGCGGCCGGACTTCGACCACCTCATGATCTCCGACGACGATCACTCGCCGCAATCGCAGGCGTCGTCGGATTCGCCAATGGCGGACCACTTGCCTGACCATCACGTAAGCAACGCAACCAGCTGAGCCTTCTTACCTGTTGCGGACCAACACCTGACCCAGCTGGATCCTCGATTGGCAGCAGGAAGATCAGCACGGCAAGAAGTCGTGGGGGAGAGGGCGGGGAAGCAGGCCGCACGCTGCCGCCGGCGGGGCGCCGCAAGCCGCCGCCGCCGCGGCCGGGCATTTGGACTCCCTGATGATGATGAGCCCCCGCCACGCGCCGCAGGGGCCGAGGATGCCCGACGGAACGCGAGGGTTCACCATGGGGCGCGGGAGGCCGTCGCCGGCTGCCGTCCTCCGGAGCTCGCCGGCCCGCGCAGTCGCCGCTCCTGCTCCGGCGGCTGTGATGATCTAATGGTGGTGGTGTTTTTAGCGCGTTTGTTCGTTAGCAAGTGGTTGAGTTATTTCTGCAATTTTTCAGGTCCGGAATAAATTTTGAATTCGGAATTAGTAAATACCAAGTTGTAATATCGACCTTTTGGATTGGGTCTCAATTCTAGTAGTAATTATTTTCTCACTATGTAACAATTTTAAATTTTAATATAACTAGAAAGAAAACTCGCGCAGATACGCGAGCATTTTATTTATTGCTTATAAAAAGAATACTAAAAGAAACATATCTCACCATATTCACTATATAAAAAAAACCATAAATTTTAACATACTAAATAATCAGAATGTCTATCATATCCAAGAAAAGAACTTTTTGTCGTCACCTATCACTACTATTTATTATCATTATCTTGAAATATGGATGTCTTTTTAATAGATAGAATTACATATGTACCAAAAAATAAACCCGGTGAAGCAGACTGTAGCCCCACTGACAGCTGGGTGAAGCCGACCCCACTAATAGCTGGGTGAAGCCGACTGTAGCCACTAAGGTTTTTTTCTTCGATGCCTTGATTCATGACTCCTGCATTGATATACTTGTGCTCCTCAAGACAAGCATGGAGCATAATTTTATATAGGATTGTATCGGTAAGTAGGCCAGTTGAGCTCTATTTCAACGGTAACCTCTTACTCGGACCATCTCAACTCAATGATGCATACTCTTGCCAAGTTAATACAACGTAGCTAGTTGAGATTCATGTTTGGCGCCCTTTAAGGAATGAGTGAAAGAAGATGGAGGTGACGAAAGTAGTTTTTTATGTCTGGATTCGATTTATTATATAGAGTTATGATGTTAATCAATACTAATTGATTTTAATGGTACGTAAATAATTTTCTCATTTAAAAATTAGTAGGATTGATCATTCGAGTTTACTTAAAAATCTAATAGCTAAAAAGTGGCGAGGACCATGTAAAAAAGTATTTGCTCAAACAATGATCCTCAAGTTAATATGGATTTTGATTTTTTTTAATATTGTATTATACATCTAATTCACATATATGTTCGTGGGGATTAATATTCGATGGAATTTGTCAAAAATATTTATGCTAATTCTTAACACTTTGGATGAAAACAACGTAAAAGGGATAAAATGTAATTAAACATATGTTTTTTTTTCCGAATAGTAGTATCTGGTATGGACGTATGTTTTTCTTTTTTTAGACGAATATTTATCTATCATAGAGAGGGTGTACATATATGTATTCCTAGTGTGCATCTAGATGAATTTATATCAGCTCCTACGATTGCCTTTTACATCGTTAATAAAAAAATACTTTTTAAGGAATTGACGAGAAAAGGATGGAGCAACGGGTGACGTGAGATGACGTCGTGGTGTCGCTTCTTTTACCACCTCGATAGGAGTGGTCGTTGAAAAAACCATAGAGCTAGAAAGAAAAGTAAACTACCAAATGGGAAAGATCATATACAAACTCTATTCTTTTCTTTCTATATCTCTAGCATAAGTATGTAAGTACATAGGAGTTGTGTGTGTATATAAGGAGGGATTAGACGGTTCATAGGACAGAGGGATTACTGTTATAGATCTAATTTAATGAATGAAAATAATTTATTGAGGACCATGGGAATATGATCCCATGGTCCTTTGCTTCGCTCGGGGCAACAGCCCACCGTCGAATTACTCCCACGTGCATATATCCCCGAAGTTGCGCACCCCACCCCCACACGTAAGTTTCCAATAGGTCGCGTAGCCATGCACGCGACTCCTCCTGATTGGCGTGCGTCGGCCGCCAATTCGATCGGATGTCGCTCACATCGAGTTCGTCCATTTGTTTCCTTCCCTGCAACAATACATTACCGTCATGTACAGCCACAGTACCTCGCCGCTGCCGGCTTGCCGCCGCCGGCCATCTCGATGAAGGAAGGTATATATAATCATCGTCTGAATGACTATTGCATGCATGTCGGTAATTCGATCATCATGTGGCAGTGTTCTACAGATCTACTCATGGCTGTGTTGCTAGTTGAATGTATGCATGTGACGTGGCTGGTCTCATGTACCGATGCAGCAATGCAACACCACATAAATTCTAGTCCTAATACTCCCTCTGTACTAAATTATAAAACCTATATTTTTTTACACAATCTTCAATAATATACTTTGACCAATATTTTATTTCATTCTATGATCCCAACAAATATAAAATTAGCATCACATAAAAAGTATTTCAAAATATGAATATAATGATATAACATGCATAATATTAAGGGACTGCCTATACATCATGTGACAGATTTTTTAGCATCCTATCATGCAGATTTCTTTATCCTTTGGATCAACATCTAACGGATGATATTAATATACACAAACAAAATAAAAAAACAAACGGGCCACATGGATAATCTGAAACTCATGTGGGCTCAAATGGGCTCCAGTAGATTTCAGACTTACATCGTAAATACACTAAAGTTACAAATGTAATTTTCAGACTTACATCGTAAATACACTAAAATTACATATGTAATTATAATGTAAGTATGATGTAATTAGTACGCGTGGGATCATACGATATTTTGCAAGCGAACTTCACGTTAAATAAGGGTAAAAAGAGTAACAGAAGAGTCTTATGGCCACATAAAGCCCAAAGGAGCCCAGTAATCCACAGACGGAACAAACTAGATGATACTAATCTAGGATTGCACCAATCTCAAAGAAAGATCAACGGCCTAAAAAGTGAATGATTCATCTATAAAAATCTGTTAACAGACATATAGCCTTCCCGCAATATTAATTAGTATAGATATAGTAAGTATGATAATTAGTCAAAAGCTATCGAGTTTGATTTTCGTTCAGGGAGTAGTACGTATCCATGGCTCTTGTATTTGCTTAAGAGGATTGGCACTTGTGATAATTGGGCGGTACCTATAGATGTGTGTTCCATTATTTGTTGTTCACTAGTACGTGGTACCGACATGTACCAAGCTACACGTACCAGGTATGATACCAAGGTACTAGACCTGGTATATGTGAGTACATATCAGGCCTAAAACCTATACTCTCCCCATTCCAAGTTATAAGACGTTTTGATTTTGATCAAAATCAAACTGTTTTAAGTTTGACTAAGTTTGAAGAAAATAATAATAACATTTTCAAACAAATTTATTATGAAAATATATTCAATTATTGATTTAATGAAACTAATTTGGTATTATAAATATTACTATATTTGTCTATAAAATTAGTTAAATTTGAAGCTAATTTGGTATTATAAATATTACTATATTTGTCTATAAAATTAGTTAAATTTGAAGTAGTTTGATTTTGACCAAAGTTAAAATATTTTATAACCTGAAACGGAGGAAGTATATCGGTACCATACGATACCATTGGTACGGGATCTAATACCAATTGGTATTAGTCGAAACCCGGTATCATGCTAATATTCATAAGTACCAACGCTGATATCGGTTGGTATCACATCGTGTTCCTCCGTGCAGCCAGTGAGAGGCTCCAGGATGTATCTGCAACCGTCGTTGCGGCATCAATGGGCGTGATACCTTGGTATAATGGTATTAGACCTGGTAAATATGAGTGTCATACGTGATACCCATGTACCATACATGGTATATGTAAGCAGATGGAGAATTTAAATGGTGGAAGGATTTGATTGGTTAAGAAGATAATATACGTAGAGAACTTGTTATATTTTGAATACAAGTTATTATATTTTTTTATTGGTTAAGAAGATAATATACGTAGAGAACTTGTTATATTTTGAATACAAGTTATTATATTTGGGATAATATTTGGGATAGAGGGAGTAGTTAGTTTAGGGGCCTAAGTTGTTCAAGCAGAATAGACAGATTGTATTTAAAGGAACGGATCGGAAAAGATTGTTAAGATACGCATAACGAAGTGGGTCATTAGCACATGATTAATTGAGTATTAATTATTTTAAACTTAAAAATAAATTAATCTATTTTTTAAAAAAACTTCCCTATAGATTATTTTTTCAAAAAGAAAAATACCATTTAGCAGTTTAGAAAATATGCGCATAGAAAAAGTGAAATTTTCACACTATGTTGCTCAATTGAACATTGCTTAATACTCCCTCCATCCTAAGAATAGGCAAAATTTAGCTAGCTATGTATCTGGACATACATCATGTCTAAATACATAGATAGAGTTTATCTTTTTTTTTTTTAACGGAAGGAGTATAGTAAAACGTAGTAGTTCTCTCTGAATAAAGGACAACATCACATGATGTTCATGTATTATACCTTTCTTGTTATAAAATACTTCTTTTTTTTGGTGCGGTTCTATATAAAAAATTAGTGACGAGGGGAAAAAGACTAAACTGTAAAAACAATATTGTCAGGTAGTTCAGTAAGGGTACAACAAATAAAACTCATTTAATAGTTTTGGCTGAGAGTATGTACGAAATTCAAATTCAACTTGTTTTGTTTGACATATTTTAAACACTAGAAATTAACTCCTGTTGTACATGTAGTAGAATTTTTTTCATTAAATAAGAAGGTAAATAAAATGGTTTATTCCTATCCCTCTATTCTATAAAAAGTTAACTTATGTTAGAAAAGAGGACTTATTTTATTATTAAGTCAGACACACTCCATCCATCCTTAGAATAAGTTGATTTTTAGTTCCTCTATTTGTCCCAAAAGAAATTTATAAAGTAATTACTGCATCAGAGCTTACGACAGTAGGAATAAATACATTTGGAGTAAATAGAGTGATTAATAATTGCACTGGAATTTGATAAAATGAGGTTATTCTTTTTTGGAAAAATTAAGAATTACCCCCCCCCCAACCCAAAAACCAAACATCGCTCAGCCTGAACTTTCAATACCAGACGAATTACCCCCCTCGACCCAATTCAGAGTGGTTTTGTCCTAGGTGGTGTTAGTATTTCTTAACGACAATACTAGAAATATAATTCCCAACAACGACGCAGAAATACTCCTGGTATATTATGGTTACAGAGTTCATCCGCAAGCACACGGATATACCATTGTAGCATTTCACCCGAGAGTATTCCTAGGGTATCGTATTTATTTTATCCCGTGGGAAGATCATGTAGAGAGAACTTGACTAATAATTTATATGTTACTTGTGATAATCAAAGTCTAAGCAGGGGTTAAGATAATCCAAGGGTAGAGTGACACACAAGCATCAGCTACTCATTCTCATACTAAAATATCTAAGCTAAGTGGAAAGAAAAGAGAAAGATAATCTATTCCTATACTTCTAATATACATAGTATACATACATTCTAGTCATCTGATATACTAACTAATACCCTCTATCCGATGCCCTCCTGGTACTTCGAGAAGCCACCCCTGACTGCCCGAGTTCCTTACGACAGCCCGTCATGACCATACAACCGGGGCTAAATACAGAGGAGTACCCTCCCCAGGGAATTTACTTAGAGTTATATATAAGCGCAGAGGAATACCCGTACTGAGTTGTCACCATCAGCGGCCCACCTCTCATCCGTAGCATATAACCCCAAATAATGATATCCCGTAATCTAGACACCACGTCTAAACTACCAGATACTACTCCAATATCATCGTCATGACATAGAGTAATTGCATAAGCAAACATTATACCCGCACCAAAGCATCTCCCAGATAAGCTAGCAGTATATTCAGTATAACATGAACATAATGTAAAGTAAGCATTCATATACTCGGAAAGTATTTCAATACCATAAATGTATATAGAAGAGTATTCTAATAAAAGTAAAGCTTACAAAAGAGAAAAGGAAAACTACTAGAGCTGTCGAGGGATGGCCCCCCGATAGCGGGAGGTCGTGAGACCCCCCTTTTCGTGAGTTCGGCCAGGGGCGGAGGCCCGCCTATCGGAAATCACTCGCTTGTCCCTAAGATTACTGGCAAGCTTGCACATAGTCAGATTATACAGGTTCGGGCCGCTATAGAGCATAACACCCTATGCCTGTGTTTGGGATTATGGATGAGTTTTACAAGGGTTTCTTCCCCCCAGAGAGCGCACCTGCTCCTTCTCCTCTCGAGCTCAGGTTTTCTGGGAGTCGTCCCCCTATCTCAGTGGACAGGGTCCTCCTTTTATAGCTTAAGGGGATACCACATGTGCCGCCTCTACCTACCCTCCACCGGGGGGGGAACCCCACTCCACTTTTTGGGCTTTAAACCGGGCCTTCTCCCGGAAGCTAAGCAATAACCGATTCTTGAGTGGAACCCGGCGCCGCCCCCCGCCTGACGCGGGGGATAGCCCTGTCATTCCCTCATAAATGAACGATGACACGCAACAGCCCTTCCTCGAGCGGCGCTCGGATGTGACGGGTCATACCCACCCCCATTCTGCCGGGGACAAGGGTGACGAGAGGACATGATTGCCCTATCCATCGGATGTGACGGAGACGGGCCGGTCACAGACCGGTCACATCCGATGGACAGGGGTTCGCTAGGCACGCCGCACGTCTGCCCTTACTACATTAAATGCAGTGAGGGACAGTTGGGGCGTCGCACATTTATGGCTGTTCAGCCGGTGCTCCCCTCTTGGTCTCTCCCTCTGCCGCGTGGTGACAGGGTGAGGGCCTCGGGGCGAAGCCGCGGGAGAGCCCAAGGGGGTGACGTCATGCCCCGAGGCCCCCCCCCCCCCCCCCCGCCGCTTCCACGACTCGCGTGACGCGCGAGCGGGGCCAACCTGCAGAGTCATGTGACCGGAGGGAAAGTAATTCCCCTCTACTTCACATACCCCCGGGCCCATATCTCCGACAGTAGCCCCAGGCGCTATATCAGATATCAATTTCCTGGGATCGTTCTGACATGGCGCCTCACGACTCCTCGAGCTGGGGTTGTGGGCCCGGCAGGGAATCCAAAAGGATATCACCGCGTGGCCAGGTTGGCGTACTAACCACAACAGCGGTTTGACCGCCTCTGACTGCGCTCATGATGAAGACACTTGAGGCGCGATAACCGGGGGGTCAGTTAGACCACGCCTCGATTCTCTCGCCCGCTACTCCTGCGGCGGTAGTGGTGACAGTTTGCCCAACTTGCGCTCATGGCCGTTGCACACTCCACCTCGAGTGTGCCACTGACGGGCACACTAAAGGCGGAAGCGGATACAACGGGCGACGTGATGATTGGGCGCGGGATGCGAAGAGACAAATGCGGGCGCGAGGATCGTAAGGGCAGTTATGGGGGCGCGAAACGAGGAGGCGAGCGCGGATGAGGCAAGGATAAAAGGGGGCGGAGAAGGAGACTCTGCCTTCTTCCTTTCGCCAACCGCCCACTCGTCCTTTCGCTTCTCGAACCCTAAAATTCTCGCTACCCCACACTGTCTCGTGCTCCACGCTCTCCATCACCTCTCCACCGGTTGCCATGGCCAAAGACGCCGGCGACGCAGTGCTCCCTTCCTCCCGCATCACGGCAGACAGGCACCTTAGCCTTCCTCACAAGATCATGCCGGACGGTGCCGTCGTGCGGGCGGGAGAGTCGAGGCTGCGGCCGCGATATCCGGAGCGATCCGTGCACCTCTTGTCCTTCGCCATGGCGGGCTTGATCCCGCCGTTCTCCAGATTCTTCCATGAAGTTCTGGATTTCTACGAAATTCACGCCTTGCATCTCGCACCTAATGCCGTGATGACGCTGGCCATCTTCGCGCATTTGTGCGAGATGTTCATTGGGGTGCGACCAACGATGCGGTTGTTCCAGGCCTTCTTCATCCCGCAGCTGCTGCAAGGCGCAGTTGGTGGGGGGATGCTACTTCCAGCCCCGACCGGGCACAGCGGGCTAGTACATCGAGAGCCACCTCCACAAGAAATGGGAGGACTGGAAGAAGGACTGGTTCTACACCGCGTTGCCGGACCATCCGCGACTTCGAATTCCCGCTGGCCCTCCCGAAAGGTCTGCCGCATGGTTGGCGACGTCGAAGTTGGGTGACGAATACGACGTGGTGTGGGATCACCTCAGGGGCCTGCGGAGCCTGGGCCTCACGGGGGCGATGGTCTTTAGCGATTACTTCCGCCGCCACATCGCACCTCTCCAGGAACGATCCCGTGGAGTGTGGGAATACACTGGTCCCAACGACCCCATGCGGACGCATGTGGGCGAGCGCTGGGACTGGGGTGAGGAGGACGCGAAGAGGGTGATTCGGCGGGTGCTGGGCCTAGACTCCGCCGAGCCAACACTAATCCCCGATGGGATTCTTCCCCTCTGTTGCGACCGCGACCGGGAGAGCATCCTGGCCATGATGTCAGCCGTCGGCGCCGGCAGGAGCCGGTCCAGCCAAGGCGGCGCCAGCGGTAGCGCCGTCGGCGGGGGCAGCGGTGGTGCGACCGCTGGCGGAAGCCGTGTCGGCGGTCCAGGCGGCGGTGGCTCAAGGGCGCCCAGATCGAGCCGCGGACCCGAAGGCGATTCCGCCGGCGACCCAAAGGGGAAACAGAAGGTGACCTATTCCCGACCGCCCTCTCCCCCGCGTGGAGGGGGTGCCGAGCGCGCAACAGATTGTTCGCTAGTGGGCCACAAACGACCAACCGAGCCTGAGACTGGGCGGAAAAGGAAGCGGCTCCGAAAGATAGGGCAAACGGAGCCATGCCGGGGGAGCTTCATCGAGCCCCCGAAGTGGACCTTCAACCGCCCTCCCCGTAGGTACGATTGTTGGCGCTCACTTCGGTGCTCTTACTCAATCCGTTCTCTTGTCCCTTCATTTTCTTTTGTTAACATGATCTGGGTTCCCTTGTAGCGAGATTCCTTCTCAGGGAATCTCAGGGTCAGGCCCCTCGCGTGGGACAAAGTCCGAACGGTCGGGGTAATCTGGACCCAGCCAATCCAAGGCCGCAGGGTTTTCGCAGCCTCGCGGCGGGGCCCAGAGGTCACACACCGGGCCCGATCCCGAGCGACCCTCAGGCGGAATCTGACCCACCGCGGGCGACAGGAGTGGCGACGCTCGTCCCGAGGGCAGCTCCGGGACCAGGGCCCACGCGGAGCACCACCCAGGATCGGGGGGTGAAGGAAGACGCGGCCCAGGAGCCGAAGCCGGAGGTGGCCCCGAGCCCGAGGCGGAGGTTGAGGCCGAGGCCAGTCCCGAACCTGAGGTCGAGGCCGAGGCAGAGGGCGGTCCCAAGCCCGAGGTTGAGGCCGAGGCTGAATCCACCCGAGGACCCCGAAGCGGGGGGTGAGAGAGACAGCCGTTCCCCCTTGCGCTTGGGGCGCCCTCGAGGCTGGTCTCGCAGAAGGGGGGCCGAGAGCAGCCCCCAGTCTCGCGGAGGATCCAGCAGTACCCCATCGTCCCGGGGGCGGACCGCGGCCTTTTCCTCCCCGACTCCGGCGAGCATGGAGCCACTTCTGCAGGTGCTCGCCGCCGCCGACTCCACCGTACGAGAGGGCTGAACACCCAAATTCAAGCCCTGGCGGAAGAGCGGACGGCCCTGGATGCAGAATAGGCATAGCTCGCCGCAGACCGCGCGCGAGTCGAAGAGGGGCGTCGCGCCGTGGACGACATGGTGAGGGTGGGGCGCAAAATGCGCCAAACCCAACTAGCCGAAATCTAGGCGCACGAGGAGGCGCTGGACTCCGTCATGCGGGAGACGGAGGAGCGGCAGGCAGCGCTGATTGCGTCAAGCACCCTGGACGAAGCGCTGGGCGACATCCGCCTCCAGTATGAGGCTCACGCCGAGGACTTGGCGAAGAGGGTCAGGGACGCACGCGGCATCCTCGACGCAGCCGCTGCCCACAAGTCCTCGGATGACGGCATCCTCTCTGCGGGCTCGGATGACGGCACTCGTGGCTGAGCGCAAGGCCTTGGATGACCGTGCTCGCTCCGCACAGGAGTTTGAAGCCATGATCCGTCGGCGGATCGAAGTCCTTGATCGGAACCAGCGCGAGCAAAACGCGCGCGGTGAAGAACAGGCGCGGCGGGCCCAGGAGCTGGAGGAGCGAGCGCGCCTGCTAGATCAGTGGGAGTCCACCTTGGCCGCTCACGAGAGAATGGCGACGGAGGTGGAGGCTTCCCGCGCCTCCGTGAAGAGGCCGCGGCCGAGCGTGACCGGATCGCCGCGCGGAAGAGCTACGGCTGCGAGGCATGCAGGGAACGGGATGCTGCACTTCCCGAGCGCGAAGCTGAGGTGAGCCGCCGCGAGGTAGCCTCGCGCCGGCTGAGCGAGCAACTCATGAGACGCGAGGAGGCTGTCGCCGGGCGCGAGGCTCGTCATCTAGAGAGCGCCCGCGCTGAGCGCGCGGTGATAGCGGCAAAGGCCTCTGAGCTGGAGGCCCGGGAGAAGGACTTGACAGCGAGCGGGCCGTCCGGCGGTGCGGAGTTGGCGAGCCAGCTTGCCACGGCTCGAAGTACCCTCACGGACCTGGAGCGCCTGGTGCAGGATGAGACTGGGGAGATTGCGGCCCTCCGCCTCACCAACGAGCTCGGGCCCGGGCAGCTCTCCGACGCAGTCAACCGACTTGAGCGCGCGGGGCGTCGAGTCGGCATCTCCGCGCGCCGGGATAGCAAGCTTCCGCCCACACAGCCGGCACTCGCGCTTCGGCTGGACGGGCTGGCGGCGGACCTGGAGAGGCTGGAGGAGGAGGTCGGCAAAACCATAAAGTCTTCGTCGGCTTCTTTGGCGCGGGCTACGGTGGAGCTGGTCCTTGCGAGCCACCAAGCGCGCGACCCCGACTTCGAGCCGTGGAGTGCGCTTGAAGATTTTCCCCCATGGACCGAAGCAAGGGCCCGGAAGCAAGTCCGGGAGGCGGCCGACGCGATCGTCTCGAGCTTCGAGGGGTCGGCCCCCCGGTTCACCTCCGGGCTTACCTCGGACGAGGAGAGCGGAAGCGGGGGCGACGACGGCGACGAAAGTTCATGAGGCAATAAAAACCTTGCCGGAAGGCTTTTCCGACCAAAGTTCGTGAGGCCGAATGGGCTCCGCACTCACCCTGATGGGCGTCGGCTATGAGCTCGATGCCCTGCTCCCGAGAAATGCACTTCAAGAGTATCCCGTTCGCGGCACGCCGGTAGAGGGCCCCCTCTACGAGGATGTACCGCTTGGAGATGTGTGCGAGCTTTTCAGCTTCTGCGTTCCTCAGGATGAGTATTGCCGTCGAGATACGCCCGGATGTCGGTCATCCACACAACCTGACGAGAGGGGTCGGGGTTGACCCCCTCGGGCCCCGAGGGGCGCGGGTCGCCAGGGGTTAGGCCGAAGGGCGCGTCGTTGGGGTCCCTCAAAGGGCTCGATCGCGCCGATGGTTGCGCAAGCCTTTCTTCGAAAGTCCCCGGGGGGAGTGGGGGCTCGTGCCGATGCAACACGCGACAACTCGTCAGCAACCGTGTTGTCGCGTCGGGGCACGTGCCGGAGCTCAAGTCCGTCGAAGTTGCGTTCCATGCGCCGTACCTCGCGGACGTATGCTTCCATTTGCTGGTCGGTGCACTGATATTCTTTGGATACTTGATTTACGACCAACTGAGAGTCACCTAAGACCAGGAGACGGCGGATGCCCATTCCGGCTGCCGCCCTCAATCCCGCGAGGAGCCCTTCATATTCTGCCATGTTGTTCGTGGCCCGGAAGTCGAGACGAACAACGTATTTGAGGACATCCCCGTTTGGCGAGGTCAACGTGACTCCGGCACCTGCACCTTGAAGGTTGAGGGAGCCGTCGAAATACATAATCCAGTGCCCGCCGCGAATGTCGGCGTTTGGATCCTCTTCTTCTCCGGGGGAGAAGGGGACATCGGATGGAACAGGTTCGTCCACCGGGGTTCATTCCGCGATGAAGTCAGCCAGGATTTGACTCTTGATCGCATGCCGCGGTTCGAAGTGCAGATCGAACTCAGCCAGCTCGATGGCCCATTTTACCACCCGTCCAGTACCCTCTCGGTTGTGCAAAATTTGGCCAAGAGGGTATGACGTCACTACGGAAACCCGATGCGCTTGGAAGTAATGACGCAACTTCCTCGAGGCCATCAAGACAGCATAAAGCATTTTCTAGGCCTGCGGATACCGTGTTTTCGCATCTCGGAGTGCCTCGCTGACGAAGTAGACAGGCCGCTGCACCTTTCGGCGGGGCCGATTCGTGCTCTCAGGGGCTGGTGACTCGGGGCGCACCTGTTCGGTGGTCCTGGGGGGATCCCGGACTGCCTCGGGATCATCAAGCTCAGGGCCACTTGCCAAAGCCTTCGCTCCTCCCTTGGGGACCTCGGGGCCCTCCCGGAGGCTGGAAGCTTTGGGCGCTAGACCTTCG
The DNA here is from genome assembly GCF_000147395.1 of Oryza glaberrima. Lineage (NCBI taxonomy): Eukaryota > Viridiplantae > Streptophyta > Magnoliopsida > Poales > Poaceae > Oryza > Oryza glaberrima. The sequence goes on along the minus strand of NC_068328.1, from coordinate 20,171,174 downwards.
GGGGATGAGGGGCCATCGCGAGCCGGAGGGCCCTCTCGTTCGCCTTCCTCACGCTCAACTACTAGGGTGGCACTCACCACATGGGGGGACGCGTTCAAGTAGAGTAGCAATGGTTCCTCCGGTCCCGGGGCTACCAAGATGGGGGGGAAGTGAGGTAAGCTTTCAGCTGATTGAGAGCTTGCTCAGCTTCCTCCGTCCATACAAATGGCCCGGAGCGCTTGAGGAGCTTGAATAGGGGCAGCGCCCTCTCACCCAGCCTCAATATAAATCGACTCAGGGCGGCCATGCATCCAGCGACGCACTGCACATCCCTAAGCTTGCTGGGGGGGTGCATCCTCTCTATCGCACGTATCTTCTCAGGATTTGCTTATATGCCTCGGGAAGAGACTAGAAAACCGAGAAGTTTGCCCGCTGGCACACCGAACACACACTTATCGGGGTTCAGCTTTACGCGCGTGGACCTAAGACTATCGAAAGTTTCGGCTAGGTCCTGTAGCAACGTGTCCTGGTGGCGCGTCTTTACCACTAGATCATCGACATATGCCTCTACATTGCGCCCTATCTGATTACTTAAAGTAATACGAGTCATGCGCTGAAAAGTAGGGCCTGCATTCTTCAACCCAAAAGGCATAGTTGTGTAACAAAAGGTGCCCACAGGAGTAATAAAGGCAGTTTTTTCCTCATCTTCCCTAGCCATACGAATCTGATGGTACCCAGAGTATGCATCTAGAAAACACAAAAGGTCGCACCCCGCAGTGGAGTCGACTATTTGATCTATGCGTGGCAGAGGGAAGGGATCTTTGAGGCATGCCTTGTTGAGGTCGGTGTAGTCGATGCACATCCGTAGCTTGCCGTTGGCCTTCGGGACGACCACCGGGTTTGCCAGCCACTCCGGATGGATTACCTCGCGAATGAAATCAGCCTCCAGGAGCCGCGCCACTTCCTCCCTGATGAAGGCCTGCCACTCCGGGGCTTGATGCCGCACCTTCTGCCGGACAGGTCGCGCATCCGGCCGCACGGCAAGGCGGTGCTCGATCACCTCCCTGGGGACCCGAGCATATCCGACGGCTTCCATGCGAAAACGTCAGAATTTGCCCGCCGGAAGGAGACGAGCAATAACCGATTCTCCCGGGCCTTAAACCGGGCCTTCTCCCGAAGCTAAGCAATAACCGATTCTCGAGTGGAACCCGGCGCCGTCCCCCGCCTGACGCGGGGGATAGCCCTGTCATTCCCTCATAAATGAACGATGACACGCAACAGCCCTTCCTCGAGCGGCGCTCGGATGTGACGGGTCATACCCACCCCCACTCCGCCGGGGACAAGGGCGATGTGAGGACATGATTGCCCTATCCATCGGATGTGATGGAGACGGGCCGGTCACAGACCGGTCACATCCGATGGACAGGGGTTCGCTAGGCACGCCGCACGTCTGCCCTTACCGCATTAAATGCGGTGAGGGACAGTTGGGGCGTCGCACATTTATGGTTGTTCAGCCTGTGCTCCCCTCTTGCTCTCTCCCTCTGCCGCGTGGTGACCGGGTGAGGGCCTCGGGGTGAAGCCGCGGGAGAGCCCGAGGGGGTGACGTCATGCCCCGAGCCCCCCCCCCCTCCCCCCCGGCCGCCGCTTCCACGACTCGCATGACGCGCGAGCGGGGCTAACCTGCAGAGTCATGTGACAGGAGGGAAAGTAATTCCCCTCTACTTCACATACCCCCATGCCCATATCTCCGACAAGAGCCATACCCGAACTCTTCCGAAGACTTCCGGACTCATGATTTCTACTCTATTCCTATTCCACTAGCTTAATACTACTAAACTAAACTTGAGAGAATATGAGAGAGCTTTGCTTGAGGTGTGTGAGTGAAGTGAGGATGAGAGCTCTTTTTATAACTTGAGAATGACGGTTGTGACAGTTGGAAAGGTCGGTAATACCCACCAACCATCATTGGGGAGTCATCTCAGCCATCCAGGAGAACCCTGGATCGAGTCGCGCTGTGGGGGGTTTGGCCAAACCATGGGCTGGGTCGACCTGGCCCAAAATCGGCAGGTGGCCTCCTCCTTTGCTCTCTTTCACAGACTTGTAAATTTTGGCCCAATTCATCATGTCAATTCTAAGTTCTTGGCCCATTCATGCATAAGACTGATTCTCGACATCGTCCGATTGATTTATCGTTCGAGTTGATGTCGATTCTCCTCCACTTTATGGTTATTCTCTGCAAAAGGTTAGTGAACCTAATACTAGTGGAATATTATTATTCTAACATGTATATGCATTGCAAGCATTACTAGTTCTCCTCTATTTTGGTAATATTGACGGTCGAAACTGATCGATAACCACCGTCAACAGGTGGCGTGTGCATGGCAATCCAGTTAGCATTTTCTTTTTTTAAAAAAAAAGTGGTGGGACCCACATGTCATAGCTCCTCTTCCCTCTCTTTCTCTCGTGTCGTCGAGCATGACCGCAAGTCGAGCGGCGGGCAAAGGCGGGCACGCGGTGGGTGGCGGCGCGAGACGTGGAGGTGGGAGCGGCGAACTCCAGGAGGGAGCTAGAGTGGGGGGCCCGGAGGCGGAGCGAAGGCCAGACGGCGTTGCCGACAACCCATAGGTGGGAGCTGCCCCCGTCTGATCTCCCTTCCCTCCAACCCCCATGGTGACGCCGCCACCCCTTCCATCGCCACTGCATCATCCTCCCAAACGACTTCTTTTTGTCCGCCTCCATCTCCTCTCCTTCCCCATCCACCTCCACTCCCCCTCCCCCTCCCCCATCCCCTCTACCACCCCGCGCGCCACCTTCTGCTCCTCCTCCCTCCCTCCTGCCTCCATCCCCTCCTCCTTCGTTTCCGTCTCCGCCTCCTCCAACTCCCTCCACCACCACCCACTCCCTCTCGCCATCCTTCGTCTCTGCCTCATTCCGGCTCCCTCCCGGAGTTCACTGCTCCCACCATTTGCGCGCCGCGGTGGACGGTCACGGCGTGACCACCTCCCGTAGAACACATCCACGTCCCCCTCGTAGACGATGTGGACCTCCGATCACAATGGGGGCAAGGAGATCTAGAGGCGGATGCGCAGGTGGTGTGATGAGGACGGCGAGGATAAAGAGGAGGAGGAGAGGTGGCGCTCGACCTCCCCCGCGGACAACGCCAGCCGGCCCGCCCTTGGCTTCTCTCCGCCGCCGCCGCCGCCGTAGATAGAGATGGAGGAAGGAGGTACAAAAAAAGAGAGGAGATATAAAGACTGACATGTGGGTTCATTACTTTTTAAAATATTTTTTCCACGCTGAAATGCCACGCCAGCAAGTCTATCCCAAAACCGCCTACAATAGTGCTAGGGGGGTAATCTGTCTAGTTTGTATAGCTAAGGGTGTCAAATGTTTGTTTTTTGAGTTCCAGGGGTAATTCGGTCGACCATGATAGTTCAGGGGAATTCGTACTTTTCCTTCTCTTTTTATGGGAAAAGTCCGAATTACAGCCCCTGAACTTTTTGGTGAGTACGAATTACCCCCCCCTAAACCCGAAAACAATAGCAGCTTTGCAAGCGGTTTTGATCCTGTGTGGCAGTCCAGTCAGCAATTCTTTTATTAAAAATCAATGGGACCGGCCACCTGTCATACTTCTCTCCTCACTATCTATTTCCCCTCTCACACCTCTCTCTCTCTCATCAGATGCCGTGGAGGAGGCACGCCAGCGGGTGCGTGCATCTCGTGGCGGAGGCCGAGGAAGAGCCGCGTGCCGGCAGCCCCGAGTTGCCTCCACCCCCGCCCCCGTCGATCGCTGCCCTTGGCTCCCCCTCCACCGCCCCGATTGCCTCTACCACCGACCCGGCCCATTGGTCACCGTCCTTGGCTCCGGCTTCGCATCCCGACTGCCTCCACCCCTGCCAATGACGGTGGCTCCCTCTCCGCTGCACCAACTACCTCTACCCCTCCCCCGTCAGCCACCGTCGTCGACTACCCCTTCTGCGCCTAGAGCTGCCCTCCCCCCTCTGCATCTGCCTGCCGCCTCCCCCTCCGCCAACCTAATTGCCTCCACCCTCGCCGATGACGGCAGCTCCCCATCCGTCACCCCGACTACTTATGCCCCCGACGCCGACGGCAGCTCCCCCTCAACCGCCCCGACTGCCTCCGCCCCGCCCCCCGTCAACCACCGTAGAGGAGGTGCGCCAGCGGCTGCGTCGTCTCGCGGCGGAGGCCGAGGACAAGCCGCACGCCGGCGGCCGTGGATTGCCTCTGCTCGTCCGACTCCCTCTTTGGCGCTCCCCCTCTTAGTGAAAGAGAGAGATGGAGGTAAGGGGAGAAAGAGAGAGAGAGGGGACTAGGGAGAAAGTGGGGGTGGAAAAATTTTCAAAGGATCCAAGACACATCGAAGTTGGAGTGTGAGTTGTACATTTTTTTGCTTGAGAGAGGGTGAAACTATCAGGTGAGGCTCATTGATTCTTTTTTGGAAAAAATACAAATTACCCCCCGAACTATTGCGATCGTACAAATTACCCCCCTCCCCAACCACAAAACTAGACATATTAAACCTCAAACTATTGAAACCAGACAAATTACCCCCCCTGACTCAATCTGGAGCGGTTTTGATCCAACGTGGCATACATGTGGCGCCAACGTGGAAATCCAATCAGCAAAAAAAAATATAGGGCCCACAAGTCACTTCTATCTATGTGTGCTGTTGGCGTTGGAACTTGGACATGAGCAGCTGGGCGAGCGGCGGCAAGCGCGGCAAGGATTGGAACTGGTCGACGGCGAGCGGCGGTGGGCGCGCTGGGCGAGTGGTGGCGAGAGCGGCGACGGGCGCAGCTAGGCGAGCGGTGGCGGGAACGGCAGGGAGGGAGAATCGGTCCTCGATCTCTCTCTTCCCGGTTGCTCTCTCTCTCTCTCTCGTGCAAGCACTTGGGCAGGTGGCGGCGTACAGGCGGTGGGCGGTGGCGCACGGGGACGGGCGGGGAAAGACTGGCGGTCGAAGTGCGGGGACAAGCGATGGGCAGCGGAGCATAGGGACGTGCGGTGGACAGCGGCGTGCGGTAATCGTGCGGTCCATCACAACCAGGAGGCGGTGCCGATTGCGGCGGTGATGACGAGGAGGAGGAGCCCGCGACGGCGCCGCGCGGTAGAAGCTCGAAGACGACGACGCTCTCGAGCGAGCGATGGCGCTCACCGGCTCATGCGGCTCCCAGACGGTGCGACGGGATTGCGCGAGATTTCGCCACCCGCCCGCGCGCAGCCAAGCCACCATCAGCTTGCTGCTTGCCGCCCATCGCGCGCCCGGTCAGCCTTCGCCTCCGTCGCCGACCACCGCCGCCCTCGGCCCCCCTTTGCCACCCCCAACTGGCTCTGCCCCCTGCGTGCCGCCATCCTCAGCTTGCCGCTGCCGGTGGGGATGGAGGGGAGGGGAGGGAGAAGAGAGATAGGATTTGGAAAGAGAGAGAAGAGAGAGATAGAGAGGGTGAAAACTGACATGTGTGGCCCACCATTTTTTAAAAAATGCTGACTGGACTGCTACGCAGGATCAAAACCACCGCGGATTGAGTCGGTGGGTTATTTGTCCGGTTTGTATAGTTGGGGGTGAAAATGTCTGGTTTTGTGGTTTAGGGGTGTAATTCGATCGACTGTTATAGTTAAGGGGGGTAATTCATACTTTTTCCTTCTTTTTTTAAAAAAATGCTGACTAGAGTGCCACGTATTGATAGTTGAGGGCAAAATATATTTGGTTTTTGGATTTTAGGGGTAATTCATACTCACCTAATAGTTTAGGGGTGTGATTCAGATCTATCTTTTTTTATTACTATGTATGAAAAGAGTAAAAAATAAATTATTTTGGAACGGAAGGAGCAAGCTAGCAACGTCTCTTGTTCAGTCTCACGTGGAATAGACCCACGCTTTGACCACAAATATCAGAGCAGGTACAATAGCGGAATATAAGCTAGCTATAAACATATTTCGAGGAGATAAAAAATGAGAGAGAAAAGCAACAGGATACATATTTGTAGCCAGCTGCAGCATGGACTTCAAAACATATGTGTGACAGGTAAGATCAGATATTAATTGTGTAGTATATGTTTATAGGTAACTATTGTATGAATTGGCTATTAAATTCACTGGATGTTTTGGAGCCGACAGCTGCCTATTCGATAAATGTCTTTTCTCATACGGAACAGAAAAGCCCTAGGAGTACAAGGCAACAAGTACCACTCAAATATATAAAGTAATTTTTGTTACTAGCAATACCCATTTAAGGAAGCTCACATCAATAATGGCTTGAGAGTTGAGACGAAGTACCTACAATCTCGCACTTGTCCACACTAGGACAGGAGTACTAGCAGTAGTCCCCACTCACACAGTCACACACATCCGCCCCCCATTTTCCTTTCCTCCTCCTCGGTTCCTTCCTCCTCACACTTCACCAAAACCCCAACCAAACCAATTTTCCGCAGCCGCAATGGCCGGCACCGAAGAGCTCCTGGTCCAAGAATCCACCGTCCCGATCGTCTCCGACGGCGACCCTTCCCGCCCCGCCTTCCGATCGGCCCACTTCCTCCTCCCCCGCGCGGCCGCCGGTGGCCGGCCCCCGCCCATGCCCTCCTCCCCGCTCTGCAGTGGCGGCCCCGTTCCTGACCACCACGGCCTCCTCCGGGTGGTGGAGTTCAAGGGCTGGGCTGGCTCCCCTGGCCTGTGGAGGCAGTGGGTCGACAGGCTCCGCCCGCGCCACGAGCCGCTGTGGCGGAGTGTTGGCATCTTGGATGCCATTCTCGCCACGGCTTACCGGGTACGCCGCGACGAGGGCACGCTGCTCCAGCTCGCCGCGTTCTGGTCCGCAGACACCAACACGTTCATGTTCCCGTGGGGCGAGGCCACGGTGACGCTGGAGGACATGACCGTGCTCGCCGGCCTGCCGCTCTTTGGCAAGCCCGTGCGGGCGCGCCTGCCGGACGCTCTTGTCGGGGACGTGGACGCGCTCATGGCCGTTCGGAGCGCCCTGCACCGGAGCAAGTACAAGAAGCCCTCCTATCCTGGGTGGGTGCAGTACTTTCTTAAGCGCCAGGAGGAGGAGGACGACGAGACGGCCGCCAGCGCCGGCGCCGACCTGATCGAGCACGGGGCGTTTCTGGCCATGTGGCTGTCGCTCTTCGTCTTCGCGGCGCCGCCGTTCGACGTGGTTGGGCCTCAGGTGTTCCCCATCGCCGCCCTGCTAGCGCGGGGCATCCGCGTGGCGCTCGCGCCCGCCGCGCTCGCCGGCATCTACGGCGACCTCTCCGCGCTCAAGCGCTTCTTGGACTTGCGCGACAGGGAGGAGGAGGTGCTCCAGGTGACGGCGCCGATGCACATTCTCCTCCTCTGGGTCTGGGAGCGCTTCCCTCAGCTCCGCCCTGCCATGGCGACCACCACCACCCCTGCAACCACTGATGCTTGCCGTGTGCCAATGGCTGCTCGGTGGCACGGCGTCCACAAGGCGCTGGACCCCCAGTTTGTTCATGGCGTGTTCATGTCACCGGACAAGTTTGAGTGGAGGCCATACGGGAGTCGCAGCATGGCTCTGCCACCCAAGGAAGCTAAGGCTGGCACTTGGGTTGTCCAGGATGTAATGACAAGTAATACGCTGTTATCCTTTACGCGATGTTTGCGCCAATGTGAGCTCGTCGGCATGGGCTGCATTGAGCAATACAATCCGCATCGTGTTGCAAGGCAGTTTGGCTTTGATCAGGATGTGCCTGGGACGATTGCTCGCGCTAACTCAAACTGGAAGATGGCATGGAGAACATATACGTTTGGCTATCGAAAGTTTGCATTGGTTGTTCCACACTATAAGCTTGGGGTGACACTGGAGTATGCGCGATGGTGGGAGCCATATTCGTTGGCTTGCTCTACTGATGTTTCTAACTATGCAAACACAAGAGAACCCCATTCCCTTTTTATTCCAATGAAAAGAAACACTGAAGAGCTTTCTGGGGCTAATTCTTGCAAAAAGCAGCATGTTGACACCAGTGTGCCTTTACCTGGTACCATGGAGGATCCACTGGATGAGATTCCTCTGATTGAGAGGCTAAACAATATAATTATGGTACAATGTGCTAGGCAAGAGCAAATCGCAGACGTTGTGAAGTATTCTGTCCCAGAGTTCATCAGAGGGAAGGATAACAGTATGATTGTGCAACAAGATGCTGAGCAATACTTATCTGATTCAATGAGAGTCTTGGATAGTTCAGCTGATGAATCATTTTGTGGGTCAGTCACCAAAATGGAACAACACATATCTCTCCTACAAAGTAAACAGAAAGCACAAGACCATGCCAGTGCCTATGAGGCAAACAATTGCAACTCTGGACAAGTAATGATACATCATGGCGTTGAGAGTGCAGCTAGTACTGGCAGTAATGAAGCCATTGAAGCTGCAACAACAGCTGGCATGCTGCCAACACCTGAAGACATTCTAGTGACAAGTGATGAAGTTATGATGGAACGCAATTGTGGTTATGAGCTTGATGCTGTTCTGCTGGGTGCTGCTCCCCAACAGCAATCAACTGAAGATATGGGAACATGCATGTTTGCATTAGAGAGAGATAATAGAGCCAAGACAGACAAGGATGAATTAGCATCTTTGAAAGGTACTGAAAAAGAAAATGAAGATGATTCAACATCAAATCAAGCAGCAGCAGGTTCTCTTATAGAAGATTGCATAGAAATCAGCAGAAAGAACTCAGGTATAATAATTCCAATAACAGTTTGGATATCTTAATCTGTGTTACCATGTATAGTAACGCAAACAGGATAGCACAAGTTGATATTTGCTATTTTTTGCCGGGTCGGCGGAATGACGCCGACCAAATTTCATTAAGATGAAAGAAGAGTTACCAGTATTACACGACATTACACGATATTTGCTAATGCATCCCTGTTTTTTTGAGCAGAAGCTAATGCATCCCTGTTATCTCTTTTTTGTAGGAAACAATGGCATTTCTTCTGATATTCTTGTAAATGCAAGTACTGAATTGGTCAGGACAAAAGTTTCTACAAAAACGCTGTACTATCTTACTAAAATTTGGTTGCTGAAAAATGCTCATGAAAGAGATGCAAGTGACATGAATAGAGATCATGGAGTTTACCAGCCAAGGAGGGAAGTTGGGACGAGGGAAATGATTGAGAAATCGTTTGCAGCTCGAGAAGCCCAAAAGGTTGAGTTGGAAAGAGTAATCAAACATCTGAAGGAACAATTGAGGGATAGGAACCCTTCAAAACTTGATGTATAACTTCAGTGATGGTCGTACTTTTGAACTCCTGATATTATTTGTACAGTTATAATAGGCTGTAGCAGTCTTGCTAGTGAAAATGGGATCATAATTAAATAGCCTGTGGAAGGCCAGTAATGAAGAAACTGCAGCTAGCACTCAGTAGTCAGTCCCAGTAATATATTTCTTTCCTTTCTAATTTTTTTAGCAAGACATGACTGAACACTATGGATAATGGATCCCTTTTAATTACCAAGTTCTTGTTTTGCCATTTTGTGCATGAAGAGAGAAATTGCTGAGGCATAGCAAATTCTCTATTTAATGATTACATGACAGATGATATTGTTGTGGTATTCTCGATATTGCTCCTGCTGGCTGCTATTTTTCCTTAAATAAATGTAACTAACTTAAGTGCTCTAACTAATACTACATCCGTCCCAAAATATAGCAACTTTTAGTTATGAATCTAGACACATAGTTGTTCAAATTCATAGCTAGAAAATGCTTATATTTTGGGACGGAGGGAGTAATTAATATCCTCAGCAAGTTAAAATTAAGTGTTATAATAAACTTGACTTCAAATAGATTTCTTTCCAAAATAAAAGTATTTTCTTAGTATCAATTTAATTTGAGATTCGTTCGTCCTTAAAACTGAGGATAGGATTGATTTATCAGCTTGACAAGACATAAATGCATTATATATACTCCCTCCGTCCCATAATATAAGAGATTTTGGAGGGATGTGAAATATATATTATGGGACGGAGTGAGTATGTTAATGTATACTAGTACATCAAATATCATGATATATATGTGTGTGTGTGTGTGTGTATATATATAGACACATACACACACGGTGGCGCTACATAGCGCCACAGACGCGCTACGGAATTAGTAGCGCTCCTCCTCTTGGTTTTGCGTTTTCTCTGACTAGTCCACCTCCTATCTCTTACCTCTGTTTTGTTCCCACCCCTCTCCTATCTCGAGTTAAAAAATTACCGGCTACCTCACAGAGCACCGCATTTCCGGTTTTTTTGGTTTTTCCTCGCTGACGTGCCAAAGTACTTCCTTCTTCTTGTCTCCACGTGGCCTTCAATATCGGTTCCCACCATAAGTAAAAAAAATTACTGAGTAAAAAAGTTACCAGAGTAAAAAAATCATGTCTATCTTTGCATGGAGTAAAATTTTTACTCCCGTAATTACTGAGCAAAGTCAGGGCTCGATAATAGTAGGAGTATAGTAAATTTTTCACTCCTGTAAATCTTTTGCATTACTCTTAATTTGTTTGCAGTAATATTTTTATTACATCAATTTTTGTAGTTATTTTTGTTAGTAATAAATTTGCTTAATCATTCCATATTGAAAAATGTGTGTAAAAATGTTCAGTCATTAAAATACGAGTATCATGTTCCTTTTACGTGCATATTAACACATACAATCAAGATTATGATGCATATTATTTTTACATTCACTCATCCATATCAATCATTAAAAAAAATCTCCCGGGTAAGAAACTACATAACGTACAAGGAGGAGAAAATTACACATCTCCCATGATTATATATACAAGTGAATATATGTATATAAAATTTCAATTATTGCAATACGTGGATAGCAGTTTTTTTTACCACGGACTTTATTACTATTAAAAATCAAAATCTCACCGGGTCAAAAACTTACACAGATGAAATATCAATAGTTATTTTTTACTGATAGACATGAGTACAGAGAGGTCTATTGACCACGACGTAGCATGATAAAATTGAACCATTAAAAACAGTAGTTATGTTCTTACTCCACTGTCAACTGTTATACGAGGGAAAATATGTGGTGTAAATTATATGTGTAGTGGAAATTTAAAAACTACTATTAATTTGAAAAATAGACATTTGAGATTTGTCCATGTTATCATGAGTAAAAATTTTACTCGCAAATTTACTTATGAGTAAAATTTTTATTGGCAGTTAAACTTTTACTCATGGTGACGTGGACAAATATCAGATATCCATTTTTCGATTCGATAACAGTTTCCAGGCTTTTATTGTATATGTGGTTTGCACTACATTACATGTTTTTCAGTCTACATGTGTAGTGAATCACATCACATGTATAAAAAGGGTTACACGTAATAAAATTTTTTACTCCACTGTGATGAATCACATGTATACACACGGGAAGAACGAAGGCATAGATGGCTCTCAGTGGCGTTCAGATCGAGAAAGCAAAACCAGCGGCTGTGGAGCTGTCTTCCTCTGTTCCCAAACAGAGAAGAAGATGAGCAAGGCAGACCTAGTCAACGCGGTGATGAGCGAGGAGGCGACGGCGCCGGTCTCAGCACCGTGAGCATCCCTATCGCTCCAGCGCTGCGAGCAGACCAGATGCCCCTTTCTCTCCCAAGCAGGAAACAACGCCGGTGGCGAGGAGGTGGATGTGGATGGCACAGATGAAGGCGGGCATGGGCTGGATGGGTCCTGGCGGCGGAGACTAGAGACAGATGCGGTAGGAGCTCCAATCCCAGCTCAGCCATGAGCAGTTGTCGGCGTCCAATCAAGAGCAGGGCTCGGTGGGGGACTTGTCCCATTTGGAGGGGCAATGCGCGGATGTGCACGCCGACGACCGTGCGGGGCTGCGTCGGAGGAAGGTGACGCCGACGATCAGGATAGGCTTCCTCTGCGCCCCTGATTCTGTTGATGCCGGCGTCGCCCATCGCAACACGGGTGAGGAGTCAGATCCGGCGGTGCACCGTCTCCGTCCATGAGCTGCCGCCTAGGCTCACTCTCTCGGAGCAAGCCACGTCGCCGGTGTAGGGAGACGTTGTCGCCCCGGTGGCCGATGAGGCTGCCGGCTGCCCCTAGATCCCGAAAAAAAGGATTGAGATTGGAGAGTGAATGGGGACAGGTTGGACTAAGCAAGTCTCCTCTCTAGCCATGAGCCTGGAGCGACGCCACCATAGACGTAGGGCCTGTACCAAACAGCTCAAACTCCTAAATATAACTCCAGTAGTTGAGTTTGGAGTGGAGTTGTGGAGCTGGGTTTAGACAGCTCCACAACTCCAGTACATTTTGTGAGAGAGCTCCACCCAACTCCACTCCTAGTTTTGGTGGAGCTGCAACTGTTTGGCTGAGCTCTAGCTCCAGGAGGGGTGGAGCTGGAGCTAGAGCTGTGCCAAACAGGCCCGTAGAACACCGGCGGTTTAGGCAGAAAGCGGAGTAGCCGGAGGCCACCGCCGGTCAGATTCCGTGAGCACTGCCTGCTCCACGCCAGCCAGTCCCCGTCTAGTGCCCGGATGCGCCGTCGATCGCTGGCTCGCCGCCTGCATATTGGAGGTTTCCGTCAGCCGTCGTTGCCTGCTCACTGGAGGCCTCCTTGTCGATGTCAATGGTGTCACTCCTCTCATCGCTGCCGTGGATGCAAATTGCTAGATCCGAAAAATTAGGATGAGAAATGAGAGAGAGAATAGGGAATGATTGATCAGCACTAGCAACTAATATAAATAGACGTGTATCATTAAAAACATTACTTATAGGAAGATGAGCAGGATGTGTGAGTGGGAGAGTTAGTAGAGGAGTAAAAATTTTATCCATGCAAATAGTGGGTGTGGTTGGGTGGTGTGAGGAGTGCCATTTAATTAAATGGCACGTTATGTTTTATATATATATATATATATATATATATATATATATATATATATATATATATATATATATATATATATGTAGTTTTCTCTTTTCTGGAAAAATAAAAAATTAATGCCAAATTCAATACTTGAACCCATGACCTCATAGTTCAAAGCACATTCTTCTAACCAATTCATCTAATGATACTATTTGTTTTAAGAATTTTATGAGAAAGTAATATGATTATCAATTCTAATATCTTTCACTATCGAAACTCGTAACATGTTACTATGCTCTAGTAGTAACATTGTTGTAAAAGTACAGTAACATGTGACGTTACTGTATAACACATAGGACATTACTGCACTTCTGACAGTAACGTCATAGTAAAATTATAGTAGGTAGACCAGGAATCAAAACAAAATTATATTGGTTAAAGCCTCACATGCTAACCATATACTTGTTACTGCACGAAAGTAGAAGTGTTACTACATAATAGGCGCATATTACCACTTTCAAGTAGCTATGTTACTGCACGATAATTATTGTTTTACTATGTCATTTTTACGAGATGAAGATCGAATAGGTGGGCTACAGGTAAAGTCTGTAGGTGGCTTTGAGCGAGGTCTGATTGATGTAGGAGTTGTTTGAACAATTGTATACATTTGGTAAAACTATGGTACTGCATGTGTATGCTTTTGTTACTGCAAGTTACACATTCTGTTACTCATGTGGAGGGTTAAAGTTCAAAATGCCAATATTTGAAAAGCAATATCTCACAAGATATGTATTATTTTTTAAAATCGTTCCCACAATAATACTATAGTGTTACTGCATGTGGAGGGTTAAACTTCAAAATGCATCTATATACTCCCCTCTTCAAGAATCCGTTCTTCCTCCCTCTTCTCAAGAAAATCCGTCTCCTCCCTCCAATATAGTGTTATTGCATGTATATGACGTTACTGCACTTTTGACAGTAATATTGTGGTGAATTACAGTAAATCAGGAATTAAAACAAAAATATATAAGTTAAAAGTCTCAGATGATAACCATATACTTGTTACTGCATAAAAGTAAAAGTGTTACTGCACGTTACTGCATAAAAGTAAAAGTGTTACTGCACGGAAGGTACACGCTACCACGTGTTTATGCAGTAACACTACTAAAAAAATATAGTAAAACGCAGTGTAGTAACATCGTGATGCGATTGTGGTAACGTACAACAGACAAGTAGTAACAAGTAATAGTACAGTATTACTACTTGTGAAGAGACAAATTGTAAAAAAGTCAAGCTTTGAAGAACGATATCTCCCAAGTGATGTAAGGTTTTTTAAAACCGTTTGTACCATGATGCTAGAAAAAAGAGCTTATCAAAAGTAGATACGTCATGACTATATTTCAACTATATTTTAACGCTGTTACTACACGTAAGATACAGTGTTACTGCACAGTGGTCATCGTGTTACTGTACCGTCCTGGGACGAGAGCTGAGAAGAGGTGGGTGATGGGGGGAGTTAGTAGGCGGGTTTCACTGGTGGGAGGGGCCTTTGACCGAGGTGGGAGGTGGGTTTTGGGCCTTGGTAAGGAGGGGGAGGTGGGTGTGACCCTTGGGAGGGAGGGGGTATAGAATAGCTATTCTACACCCCAGGTGTAGAATTATATATATATATATATATATATATATATATATATATATATATATATATGGGACTCTATGGTGCCCGGGCTCCAAAGTATAAAACACACAAATTCTCTCAAATTTTTAAAAATTTACAAATTGTAAGTAGATATCTAGGTATATGAATTTGATTCATACAAATACCTAACAACAAAACAACTCAAACTCAACTTTATTTCACAATTCATTATTACATACCTAACGAATTATATGTTTGGATGTTATATACCTAGAACCAAAATCTAACAAAAAAAAGTTCAAACTCAGTTCAAACTTGTTTGAACTTGTTAGTAAAGAAGTTAATGTTCATATCTAAACATTTTAAAAAAATTCATACTCATTCAAATTGGATATATACTCAATTTGAATCTTGGAGCCCATACTCCATGTAGCACCAGTTAATTTACCTATATATATATATATATATATATATATATATATATATATATATATATATATATATATATATATATATATATATATATATATATATATATATATATATATATATATATGCATTATTTGAGCCATAAAACCCAGACATTTGGCCAGTATAGATCTTCTCACTCTCAACAAATGACTTTCTAATTAACATCGCTTATTCGATGGATCTAGCGGTGGCAACAGGGCGGGGCAGGGCCGGGTTGGATCGGAATGCCCCCGCCCCCGCCCTTATGCGGGTATCCCTGGCCCTGGCCCCGCAAAGGAAGTCGGGTGAAAACATCACCCGTCCCCATCCCCACATGGGACCTGGCGGGTGACCGGGGCCCCGCATCACCGGATGGAGCTAATACTTCATAAAAATATTGCAATACACTGAATAATATTATGATAAAATTTCAATAGCCCCCGGTTGTGTGGGTTGGTTGAAGGATTATGGTTGAGGGGAACTAGGGTGTTGAGCTTTTATATGTCAATTTTGAATGGGTTTGTTGGGTTTATATTATTGCAATGAGCTACTTTTAGAGAAGTAACTCACCTCCAGGGCCCCTCCGGGTCACCTGCGGGTTAATTCCGATCCCCGCCCCCATCCCCGGAAGTTTGCGGGGCCCCGTCCCCACTCACCCATGGGTGAGAATTCTCCCCCGCCCCCGCCCCCAGCCCCGTGGGGGCGGGTCCCTGCCGGATCCCTGGCCCCAATGGGGAAATTGCCATCCCTAGATGGATCATTTACATATTTTCTTAATCTCACCAGTACATGTAAATTGAAGGATCAGCGCCGACATTAGGAAGATATACAAACAAATAGAATTTGTGTCACACATTTCAAAAGAAAACAGATCAGTACAACCGATCTATGTTCCCCACATTCACCATCGAACCTCATCAGTTGGACCTCCTGAAACGAAAAAACAAACAAGGAAAATCAGCACAATATATCTCGCACCTCCCTCATACTTTTGCCTCAGTTTTGATGGTATCGACGACCGTATGCAGTCTATTCTTCATTTTCTCCATCTCCTTTCGTTTGCTCCAGTCGTCAATGTGTAAAATTTGCCTGCAAAATCCAATCCATAGTGAAAATACAATAGATGACTACTGCAACATTAATGCCATTGATATGGAAGTCTTTCCTTTCATATCGACCTTTTTTAACTACTGCAACATTAAGCAATCTTTGTAGATCCAAGTTAAGAGTAGAAACAAAATAAGCCGATGGAATTATGTCAACAACAGACAATACTTTAGCAGAACAACATGCTGAGAGAAACATATTTCTGTTAGACAATACCATTTGCAATGGCAATTGCACCAAGCGCATGCCTGGCAAAATTTGGAGAGCTGTGAACTCAAGTGCAGTAAGTTCTTCCATACATCATTATGTGCAATGACATAGATCTTATGAGTTTAAACAAAGGAGTAATAAAATATTTCCATTTGCGAAAGGGAACATGGAGGATAGTCAATACATTATCATTTGATTCTTATATCCCAAAGAAAATTACTAAATGATTTGCATTTTTTTATGATGGTTTAACATTCTTAATATTGTGTGACATCTTACACGAATAATGTGATAAAAAAGGCACCTCTTTTGCTTCAATTAACTGTCTTTTGTGTAGATGCGGCCAGAACCTTTCGTATAAGAGCTCCAACAACCTAAATAACACATTACAGTGGATCAGATTTTATACCTTCTCACCATACAACTGCAGCGACATGACCAAATGTTTGACGAATAGAAGATAAAAAATAAAATTGATCTGGAGGACCAAGCTCACTGATGTCTTTCTTGCTGGTCGTAATTGCGTTGACGCTCACACTTTCCAAAGGCTATACGATTCGTACACCTTATCTTACCCTTGAACAAACCACTTCATGGGTAGTTATAAACTCAAAATAAAATTAAGGAAATGAGATGCAACCTTACATCATGTGACCCTTTAGCAATGACTGTTTATTACCTGTCATCCAAATGGGTAGAGGAAGGAGTATCCATTCTTCTTGTCGGTGACAAGTAAGAACCCTTTCTTAGCCTCTGCTAAGACTATATCAGATCAGGGGCACATGATTTTTAACAATAAAACAATTCACAAGTCTGAGTGCTAGTACACAGTCAAGTATTTATCACACTTGTACCATTCTACACAGATACTATTAATATGGAAGGACAAATCACATGCTACCGGATTAGGCCAAAGAAAGAAACACGGCAGCTCCTGAGCAACATCCTCCACCTAGAGCTCTCCTCTGCATCATGTAACATAGTTTAGGAAAATCACTAAGATTAACATGAACACACCAATACACACAAGAAAGAAGAAACCAGGAGCAATGCATCAGCAGCTATCAACAATTGGTGGATTGGCACATAAGGATCATCGAGGAGGAGGACATGAGGTGATGGGTCGGTTGAGTGGAACAATGTTACTCATTGGGTTCACAGGTATGCAGCATTGGTTCGAATTCTCATTTTGTGTGGTACTCACTGTCTTATGGAACTGAAACTAATTTCACAATTTATGTTGGCTAGGAGTATGAATTAACTTGGAATTCCATTTAGTGAATAAAAAAGCTGGCTAAACAAATTTACAATTTCAATCCGAACACAAATGTTTCTCACCGTCACAGATTGAAACGGCAAAACGATGCAAATTTGTGAGACGAAGGTAACAAATCCTAGAATGCCAAATATGGACACGCATCCTCGAAGAAACATTTTGTTATTCCTGCCCATATCAATAAATCATTTTTATTTTAAAGATTGAGGGTCTTGACTACGTGCATTGGGAAATTCTTTGAACGAAATCAGATGACGCTGCTAAGCTTCGTATTACGGAGCTTTCTTGGGCCTGCATCCTTGCTTGCTTGGGAAAGCAACGGCCCTGAGCCCCTGACGGCGAGCGCCGCTGACCGGAGGGAGATGGAGGATGAGACTTGAGAGGGTCTCGGCGGTGCCGGTGGTGGGAGAAGGGAGGGCATGCGCATGCAGGGATAACGATCTGGTGGTGGTGGCAGCGGTGGCCATGGCTGCGTGCATCCTAGAGCCGAGCAGCGGATAAACACGGCCGACAAGTTGGCCCTACCAAATGAATATGCATAAATGCATTCTCCCCCTGTGATTGTGTGACTGTGTTTTTTTTAGGGGTTGTAACCCCTAACCCCTCCCCTCCATATCTACCCTATAATCCACCAACAGGGTCTTACATCCTTTATACTTCATTCATCAAATCCAACGGACAGAAATCATTGAATCAAACGGCTCTGATCACCCGAAGTCTCCCCCTCAGCCTTACCTCCCGCACCCATCCCCGTCAGCCGAAAATCACGCCTCTCAGATTGCTCCTCCTCCCTCGCGCTCTCACGACGCCCCACCGATCGACGCTGCCAGCGCGACGGCGCCCCTTCCCGCATCCCTCTCACCATGCCATTGCCTCCCCTAACCCTAATCGCGCCGCCGGTCGCGCGATCTCCTCCCTTGCCGCCTGCGCGCACCGGTCTGCATCCTTGCCGCAGGATTTAAAGAAGCCACCTGCGCGCGGCGATCCCTCCCTCACCTCCGCGCCCCCGGTCTGCATCCGCGCTGCCCCCGATGATCCATCATCCATGGCCCAGGTGCTGTTGTTGAGAACCTGTCCGCCCCAATCAAACCTCTACACCATCCTTGCACCTAAAGACCTCGCCTGCGGGATCCCCTCTGGACCCGCGACGGCTGCCTCGATGTGGACGCCGCCGATCCATTGCGGTTGTCACGAGGCACTGACCCTTCCACGGCAACCCCGTCAGGGCCACAGTCTGCTCCACCTCCGTGCTTTGCTACCACATCTAGCTCGATCCGGAACCCACCACCATAACTTGCCGTCATCAAAGTTGGTTGGTGTTCACATAATCGTGGTATTGATCATCAAAGATGCAGATTATTTGTTGTGTTTAGTGGTAATATGGACCTTAGGTTTGAAAGAATAATCAATCCCGAGTAGCAAATATTTCGCTTACATCACAGGCCCATTAAGAGCACTCCGTTATGGCAATTGCATAATGATTTATTTCTGGTTAGAATCAAGACAGGCAAAATTGCATAACATGTAGTTGGTGCACTAAATGATTTCTTTCTTTGAGTATAGTCTGATTTAGTGTTTGTCATTTCAGGTGATCTTTCTTCTTAGCCAGTTATGTGCTTGCCGGAGAAGTGATGAATCTGCCAACTGCAGCCATGCATCCATTTGCTTCATGCCTTACGATGCCGTGTCTAAGAAGTCCTCCACTGCTCACCACCATTCAATCATATTTTTCATATGTGCATTTTCAGGTTCATATATCTGACCAAATTAGAAACACGTTTCAGGTTCATATATCTGACCAAAGTAACGCACTTGCCAAATTCAGTTCCAGAACAACATGCAAACTACCACTAAAACCAAAAGGTGACCCGAACACATCGTCATGGTTCCACTGTTGGGCGGGCACAGAGGAGCAGCAGCCTACGGTGCTACCTGGAGACTATAGGTGAGATCAAGCTAAAGATGAATAATTCATTTTCAGACATCGTCATGAATTGAATTACTGACAGATGCAAATTAGAAACCTGACAAGCTATCATGAACTAACATAAGAAAATAATACACTTTTTACAAAAGCCTAAATCATCTTGTACTATGTAGCATTCAATCTTGACAAAACTGAAAAGAGGGCTACATGTTTCTTCTGTCCTTGCTGGAGGTTGGAAGTTGTATGCAGCTAGCTAGATCACTTTCTTATCACATTATTATTGTTGCTTCACTAGCTATAATTTGGATTCGAACTTGATATATATGCAGTTCCAAGTTGTATGGTAGACTGGGAGACTTATCTATTCTCGATCACTTTTCGACAGACAGACAGACAGACACAAAATTTGATCACAAAATTTGATTCTTGTCCCTTCAATGATCTATTTTTATATGCTGTAGTGTACTTTAGTTTGTGCTTTTGCATGCTCAATTTGGATTGATGTGAGTTGGTATGGACGGGAGCTATGATGAATTGTCTAATTTTGAAATCACTCAATTACAAAATTTTGTGGATAAACACCATTTTCTCCTGGAGTGATGCAGCATAGCTTCTAGCTGACTAGCTATTGAAAGTCTGTCCGTTAACTGCACTCTGGACTAGAGATGCATATGGAAGCAATTTGTTATGGTTTAACTCTAATCACGATTGGTGAATATGAAAATATTTTTGTGAAAGAGATTAATAAAGCAAGGCGAGTATTAATTTGTCACTACTTAAATTTTATGTTTTGGCGTATTGCTGTAATTAGTTGTGGTCCCAAAAATACTGTTACTATGCCCCTGAGAATATTACTGATTTGTTTGTTTGGCTAGGTTTCACCTCATCAAGTCGCTATACTGGTTGATGTATCCAGAATTGGCGTGGCCACAATTGTTCTAGGATTTATATATCGCTAATTTATTTTCGATCAATTATCTTTTCCTTTTCGGAAAATGTGAGCATTTCAATAGAATATTCTTTTTCATTCTGATGTTTCAGTATTCGTACAAAGAGAAGCACGCCATCCTGATCGAGCTGATTGTAACCTCGGTTTCTTTTGCTCAATTTTTTCATAAATCTGGGGATTGGGAATTTCTACTCGTGGAGCAACAACGTTTCTATTTTTCTTTTCTCAGCACATACGTGGATCACGAAGTCATTGTTATTCCATCCTTCAAATCCAAGTTAGTTATTATAAATATTTATCTATTCTTGATACATTGTGCCCGTAGAATTTGCAAAGAAATCATATTCATGACCTTGTTGCCTCTGTGCAGAGCTCATTGTTACTTGTTCGATGGATGGTTTTTACTCTTTGGATCACGAAGGGATAAAGTTGAGCAATGACTTAAGAGTTGAGCAACTTTATCCCTTCGTTTGTGCGCGCGGAAAACAAAAGGATAAAGTTGGAAACCATGACTTAAGAGTTAAGAACACACCTAAATTAAGAGAGAACTAGCATGGTGGTCCGCGCAGATTGCGCGGCTAGTATTATTATATTTTCTCTCATATAATAGCATATAGTATGTTTTTTGCGCGGCTAGCATCATTATATTTTCTCTCATATAATAGCATATAGTATGTTTTCTCATTATATTATTCAAATATATTAAAATGATACATAATTTTAAATTTTGCAATAACTTTACAAAACTACTAATGTGTAATATTCATATTGTATTTTATATACGTGTTAGTTATTAATTATTTTTAATATCAAATTTTAGTTATTTGTAAATTATATATATTGACTTGTTTTTTAATATTTCTTTTTTTTTAATTCCAAATTTTCTGTAAATTGTATTTCTATATAGACTCTATGCTCTTCTTCCAATATTATTTATTTTTATTTCTAAATTTTTATTATTTTTAATTGTATTTCTATGTGGACTCTAAACTAATTTTTAACTTCGAATTTCAGTTACTTCTAAATTGTATTTCTATATTGACTTTAAACTCTTCTTCCCATGTTTTTCTTAATTTCGAGTTTTAGTTATTTGTAAATTATATTTTTATACGGACTCTAAACTCTACTTTTAATTTTATTATGTTTATTCCAAATTTTAGTTAGTTTTAAATTCCTATATGGACTCTATGCTCTACTTCTAATATTCCTTATTTTTTAATTCCGAATTTCTATTTTTTTTCTTAATTGTATTTCTATATGGACTTTATACTCTACTTCTAATATTCCTTATTTTTAATTTCAAATTTTTATTATTTCCTAATTGTATTTCTATATGGACTCTATACTCTACTTTTAATATTCCTTATTTTTAATTCCGAATTTCAGTTGTTTCCTAATTGTATTTCTATATGGACTCCAGTCTTCTATTCCAATATTCCTTAGTTTTAATTCCGAATTTTAACTATTTCTAAATTGTATTTCTATATGTACTCTGCTTTTTCTTTTTCTCCGATTAATGTGAGAATTTCTAGGCCTTGAAAGCGAACGTGGAGGCTCCTTTTTCTATTCCTTTAATGATATAATAGATAGATATCAGAGTATGGCATGCCCACTTTATTATTGGCATAAGTATGATAGATAGAATACTCTGTCTATTCTATAATATAAATGTTTTCAAATAATTTAGTAAATATTAAAGTCGAGAAGAAAATTTTTTAAATGAGGTATGATTGAATGTGGAAGGATGGTTGAAGAAAATACTTTCCTAATGCCCATACATAACTTCAGATATTATTATACCTTCAGATGATTGGGAGGATTAGTTCGACCGTGGACAATTGGGGGTGTTTGTGGTAGGGGTGGGGGGGGGGGGGGTTGTTGGTTGTTGTCTGGGGATGAGATCACTTTTATACCAATGAACGGTCCCATAAAATCAAGTGGACAACCCAATTTGATTAATTGTTTTGGTTGAGACTGACCAAGTGTGTGATTAATTGCTTAAATCATGATCAGTCCATCAAACGAAGACTGACCTTTGGCTGTGTTTAGTTCCACGTTAAAGTTAGAAATTTGAAGAAATTGGAACAATGTGACGGAAAAGTTGGAAGTTTGTGTATGTAGGAAAGTTCGATGTGACGGAAAAGTTGAAAGTTTGAAGAAAAAAGATAAAACCTAAACAGGGCCAATTACCAAATAGTGAAAGGGGAATAGAGATTGAATGAGTGGAGCTCGCAGGTGATTAGGATCAGGACCTGACTGGAGCAGCCTACCCATAGAGCACCGTGTCGACTGTTGATATTTCTTAACAATATTACTATGAACATTATCCCTAGCAATGGTACCAGAAATATTAGTCGGTATTTCTAACGGTTACATATATAATCCGCAAGCGCACGGATATACTGATGTAGCATTTCACCCGGATTACAATGTTATTAATTCACATCACACTTATATAGATCAAAGTCTATATAGGAGTTAATCAATTATAAGGTAAAGGGTTGATTGAAGAACATTATAAGAATACTCTCACTCAATAATAAATCTAATCTAAATCTCTACTATTATAAAAATTGAAGATGTTTTTACCGATATTTTGGTATGTCATCCGTATTTGAGTCGGTTTTTAAATTCATTCGCATTTGGAAATACAAATCCGTGCTTGAGTCAGTTTTTAAGTTTGTTTGCTTTTAGAAATACAAAAGGAGACATATAAGAAATCACTTTTAAAAATCTTGCATGCTAGCTTGAGATGATCGGACTCCTGATTGCAGCTCAATCATGCAAATTCCCATAGTAAATTTCACCTTAGTTAAACCGTACACTAACAATATGATTAAAATAGCCTTCACCCGTTGCAATGAACGGGTATTTCTTTTCTAGTGCATGAAAAAAAAAAAGAAAACCACATTTCTATACTTCTAATATATAGTCATTTTAGTATATACACTTGCTAATGTACAACTATATGGCTATAATCCCCTGGTTATGCTCTCCTGGTATATCGAGAAACCACCCCTGATTACCGAGTTCCTTACGATAATCTATCATGGCCATCCAATTGGTTATAGATACGGAGGAGTACTCGCATCATGAACCTTTCTTAGCCCTATATACGCACTAGAGGAATACCTGTACTGAGCTGTCACCATCAGCAGCCTATCTCTACAGTTCCGTGGCATATAGCACCACTTAATGATATTCAATAATCTAAGTATCGCGCTTACATTACTAAATATTACTCTACATCTTTGCAGATGACAGAGCAATCATACGAACGTACACTAAGCCAATACCATTGCATATCTCTGGTAAGCTAGCCATATAATTAATACAAGACAAGCCTAGACTAGAGTTGGTACTCAAATAATTGTGCAAATGAAGTAAAGGACCAAAGACTATATAAAGAAGAATGTTTCATTATAGAATAAAGTCTTACAAGAGGAATATAAGCTACTAGAACAATATCCGAATTCTCCGAAAAACTCGAAGAACTAGGAAACTATTCTAATTCTAACTCCACTAGCACTAGAACAAAGTGTAAATAGCTAAGGAGAGCTTCTTCTTCTGATTCCTTCTTGGTGTGTGTTGGAGGAGAGGAAGAATGCCCTTTATATAGTGGTGGACAAGACTTGGGGAGTGGAGATTCTAAGCATCCAAAGGAGCATCTTCTCTCTTGAGCTACCAAGTGTCCCTTCTATGGCGATTTCTTATGGTAGAAACAGTCACAACCGCCTTGGAAGGTTGGTAACTACCAGCACATGAAAATTGAGGGCCAGGTGGGCTAGCCCTGGGTCTCAGCGACCCCTGGCTGGTCCCCCTGGCCTAGTCCTTCATCCGGGGCTCTTCTTGGTGGGTCCTTGGTCCAGTGACATAGTGGTTGGGCCCATTTGCATGTGTTTAATTGGGTTTGTGGGCCCTTCCATCCATCTGTACGCCATGTGTCGACCTCTGATTGGTTGAACTTGTATTTTCCACCATTTCTCCTTTATTTATAAGGTAATCTATTGTATTCAAATTTTTTGCCAAGTACATGTGGAACTAGATTATTTCTAAATAAATATGCATGCGAGTAGTGCCAGTTCTTTATCATTTTTAGGAATATTGACGGTTGAAGTTGGTCTGTAACGACCGTCAACATCGACATAGAGCAAGCACTGGACCACTGTCTCCGACACGGAAGAAATCGGGGCGTGGTAGAGGGGAGGGGGCCGAGCGGCTGAGGAAGAAGGGAAGATGAACTTGTACATGGCCCTCAATAGGGAATGGTGGTGCCGGAGCCTGAGACGATGTCAAGGTTTTTTCGACAGCGATTTGTGGGTGACGGTGGTGAACCGTGGGCGGCGGCGTGAGTACGGATCGGCGTCGATGGTGCTTGAGACAGAGGAGGCGGCAGTGACATCGCGTTGTCGGAGAGGATCAATGAGGCATGGCAATGGCGACGATTCGACGTCAGCAGCGCGGAGGAAATCGGCGAGGTTGACCAACGGAGTTATGATGGTGCCGAGGAGATCGAAGAGGCAAGCGACGATGGCCACAGTGATAGTGATCTAGCAGCGCGGATCAGGGGCGGCACAAAAGAGAGCGGCGCCACAGATTTAGGTGTTGCAACAGCGCGTATCAGGGGCGACGCGAAGGCGAGTGCATAGGTGGAGATTGAGGGTGGTGTGGACAAGAGTAAGGGGAACACTTGGCGGCTAAGAGAGATAAGGGAAGGTGTGCGATTAGCGATGGGAGAGAGACACAGAGGAGATCACGATCCGCGTGGGAGTGGAGCTGGCGGTAGAGAGAAGGGAGGTGGGAGCAACGAAGGGCGTTGGATCTGAGTGAGACGATCATGACTGATCAATGAGTAATGAGGAATGTAAGACACATGGGAGAGAGGGGAGCGATGGGAGAGAGACACAGAGGAGATCGCCATCCAAGGTGCGGGGGGGGGGAGGGTTGCGGCAGAGAGAAGGGAGGTGGGAGCGACGAGGGGCGTTGGATATGAGTGAGATGATCCTGACCGATCAATGATAAATGATGAATGTAAGACACAATTGGTGAACTATAGGGTAGATAGATGAGTATAACAATGTATTTTATCACACCACTTTTAGCTCCTTTGAAACACAAGATTGATAAAACGGGGGAAGAGAAAAAACCATAGAATTTGGGCAAAAATACAAGTGTAAAATATATGATTATAAACACGTAAAAAATATAGAAATAATCGTTTAATTCAACTGTGATAAAAAAAACACAAGAATTAGATGAGGGAGAATGACTAAAAGGGAACTTTTCATGTGGTTGGACCTCCAGGTTAAAAATCCTATAAAACTTGTATGGATTGAGGATTCCTTAGGAATTTCATACTGATGATAGAGGGCTATCCAGAATCGTAGTACTACGATACGTCTAGGATATGTCTCATTCAGTTCTAGGTTGCTATATTTTGAGATGGATGTAGTAGCATTTAATATACTTTTCAATCCTTTGAAAAGGGCGCTATAGAAAAAAATCATGTAGAATTAAAATTCTACAAAATTCCTATGTTTTTCATTCAAATCAAAGGGGGTCTGCATTTGAGAGAAGAGGAAAAGAGAAGATTGAGAAGATACGTAAAATGAGGTGAGCCATTAACACATGATTAATTGAGTATTAACTATTTTAAATTTGAAAAAAGGATTAATATGATTTTTTAAAGCAACTTTCCTATAGATTTTTTTTGGCAAAAAAACCACACCATTTAGTAGTTTAGGATGCCTGCACGAGGAGAATGAGAGAAATCCTCAGCCGTCGAACACAACCTAAGATTAATTTAGGCCTCCTTTGGAATGCATGATTCTCAAACATACAGGAAACATGAAAAATGCACGATTAAAGTGGCATAGAAACTCAAATCCTATGGATTGAAAAATGCTTGTAAACAATAGGAATGACCGTTTAGATAGAGCGCGGGAAAACGCAGGAATCAGAGAAGAAAGATATACACGAATGATTTATTTTAAGAGGTTTAAGTTCATGTTAGAACTCCTGCAAATTTTCTATATTTTGAGCCAATAAAAAAATTCATAGGAATTTTGATAGGATTGAATTTCTCCTAGAGTTCTTTGTTAGAGAAAATATTTTATATAAGATTTGTGGGAACGATAATAAATTAAAACGTAATCTGTCAGTCCCATAGAAACCTGACCTAATACTCCCTCCATCTATTTTTGATAGTTATATTTCCAAATCTGAAAATTCTATTTTTGACAGGCATATTTCAATTCAACAACCTATCATCTTAATGATTTTCTCGGATTTAATGCATGACTCTCCATTCTTCCACACAAGATTGGCTACTTGAGCATCGTGAAATGTAAATATTAATGAATCGCTTGTTTACGAGGAATGACTAGTAGCATGTTTAAATGAATGATAAGTAGAATTACTTATCATTGGTCTGTGTACCAAGATGAAATATGACTATCAAAAGTAGATGGAGGGAGTATTAGATATGATATAATTCAATACTTCATCTGTCCCAAAATATAGTTACCTAGTACAGTATATGACATTACCTAGTACTATGAATTTGGACAGGAATGTACTAGGTAATGTCACATCCTGTACTAGGTAGTTATATTTTGGGAGAAGGAAGTATTAGATTAAGTTATATGCCTGTTTGGCACAGCTCCACTCCTGGAGCTGGAGCTCAGCCAAACAGTTTCAGCTCCACTAAAACTGGGAGTGGAGCTAGGTGGAGCTCTCTCACAAAATAAAATTTAGGCAACTTCACAACTCCACTTCAGATCCAACTCCTAAAGTTAAATTTAGGAATTTAAATAAAATTTAGGCAACTTCACAACTCCACTTCAGACCCAACTCTTAAAGTTAAATTTAGGAGTTGAAACTATACCAAACAGGCCCTATGTATATATATTTTGGAATGGAGATCCATTCCTGATCTTCGATAACTTGTGTGGACCAATGCACCGTCCACCCGAAAGCGGGAGCTGGATGAGTTGCACGAGCGGTAAGCGAATAAGCCGCGGACATGTGGGCCATGGTCGCGGCGGAGCCCCACATGTCCACGTCTCAGCGCGTCCACATCTCAACTCTCAGGCAGCAAAAGTGAAGAAGCGAGCGAGTTGATTGGGCCTTTCGAGACGGAGACGCCGCCTGCCTAATCTCCTCGACTCGATCTTTCCTTCCCAGGAGGCGGAGGAGGGAGGAGGAAGAGGAGCTATCGCCTCTCTCGCTGACGCCCGCACCACGACACGGCGATAGAGACAGAGGTGGGAGATCGGAGATGAGGAAGCTGGTCCCCTCGCCGTCCCTGCCGACGGCGACGGCGCTCGCGGGTACGCCGGAGATGGCTGCCGTGGCGCTGGCGCTGGCGCTGCGGGGTTGGTGGGAGGAGGTGAACGGGTCGCCGGCGTGGCAGGACGGCGCCTTCTTCTCCCTCTCCGCCGCCTACGCGCTCGTCTCCGCCGTCGCGCTGGTAACCCCCCTCGTGTAACCCTAACACCCCCCCCCCCCCCCCGGGGGGGGGGGGGCGAATCGCCTAATCCCCATCTCATGGCGGGGCTTGTGGATAAGTTTGACTGCTTGATCTGGACATTTGATGTGTCAGGTTACGGGTAGGGATGCCCGTTTGGTTAATTATTTGGGCGGTATCTGTGTCATTAGATTCTGATGCATTCACAGTTGCTTTCCTACACTGCGTTTCGTGTTTGTGTGTGGCCGTTTCTCACCAAGCTTATATTGCTATACCATATATACCTTATTGCAGATTGGAACTAGTTCAATATTCCTCCCGATTATGCGTATGTTCACACTAGCATGTGATTCTAGTTAGTGAATGGTGGAATCATGGTAGTTTCCTATTGTTTTGATTGAGCATTTCGACTGCAACTGCATAAGCATCATTTATAAAACCTAAAGGTTTTATGGATTCCTTCAATTAACTGTAAAAATCCTTTGCTATGGATACAATGCATATAAATTTTACATGTGCATAGTGTCTTACATTTGTATGCCCTTCCACCTCCTTCGTTTTAAATCACATGCCACTTGAATGTTTTGGAATAACGTGGAGAAACATGTTTTATGTACATTCAAGCTACCATAGGCACCACAACCTTTCCTTTTCTTTGATTAGAAGTATCTAAAAGAAATAGTTAATCAATACAAATAAAGATCTTGGAGGACAATTGCCAAGAAAAAAAACTGACTTATTGCCATGTTAATTCCAAGATGAGGGGAAAAGAGGTATGAACTATGTGTCCCTTTGTAGTATTGTGACATGACCACAGCTTCATGTTGTTTGTCATCCAAATGAAAAAAAAAAATACAAAAGGCCAAATTGTGTTGGCTTGAAACAGTTTATTATTAGTTTTTTTTTTGGTTGGGGAGGGGTGGGGGGGGGCGCAAAATAAATTAATCTCCAGCTGAAAATATTAATGGGATTTTATGTTTTGCTGTTGTTATATTTTGCATTTCATGCTGCATAATACTGTGCGCGCTCCACTGACTTGGATTATTCTTGTTCTTCTCTAGGAGGGAATACTGCTTTGGTATTGTTATGCACTCGTGTTTTAGTCCAAGAAGCTCATATGGCACTGCATTGTGCAGGACTCGTTTTCTCACACGGTCACACATTAAGTTTCCTTTGACTTTAGTTGGTTAGGTGAATATGTATATGTTTCGTGAGATAATAGTTGGTTAAGTGAATATGTATATGTTTCGTGAGATAACGCAGATGGTTTTTCCATTTCTTAATCCTTTTGAGTTCAGTTGGTTCAATGAAAATGTTTATGCTGTCTTGTGGAGTATACATTTCATGTGATCTAAGCAGATGGCTTTTTCATTTCAAAGAGATCCTACACTTACTGAAAAGTGAGGAGACTGCTATTGCTATCTTCCTATAGTTACATTTTTTTGCACTAATGTTTTCTAAAGAATGAAGTGCACGAGCGGTCCCTAAACTTGTGCAGGTGTGTCATCTAGGTCCCTAAACTCTCAAAATGCATTTTCGGGTCCTCGAACTTGTTTTGGGGTGTCATATAGGTTCAAATGAGCTCCAACCCCTTCCATGCGCTGATGTGGCATGCCACGATAGTTCATACGTGTTAGTTGGACCCACGTGTCAGTCACATAGAAAAAAATATAAGTAGAAAAACATATTTTCTCCTCTCTACCTTAGAATTTTTATCTTTTTTTTTCTGTCTACCTAAGAGGAGAAAATATGGTTTTTAATTTTATTTTTTATATATGCTTGACATGTGGATTCCACTAACACGTAGGTGTCACCGTGGCATTGCCACGTCAGCGCATCGAGTGGGTTAGAACCCGTTTGGACCTATATAACACACATGGCAAGTTCAGGGACCTAAAAATGCATTTTGGGAGTTCAGGGACCTAGATGACACACTGGCACAAGTTTAGAGACCGCCCATGTACTTCACTCTTTTCTAAATTGTGCAATCAACCTTGTACGAACCTTGTTTTGTCATTATTGATGTGGAGTTGAAGTGTTACCTATATAACATTTATGTATTTGGCTGGGAACATGTTAGGATTTATTTGGACAGCGGAATAAAGTTTAGTTCCATTTATGTATATATCAACATGTCATTGATATGTGGTAATTGACATTTTTTATTATTATCTTATGGTGATTTTACCTTTAATTGAACTTCCAAGATGATGAGTGGCCACAATTTCTTTCCTTTTGAAGGTTCAATTGATCAGAATTCAGTTGCGAGTGCCTGAATTTGGTTGGACTACCCAGA
Source organism: Oryza glaberrima (assembly GCF_000147395.1). Lineage (NCBI taxonomy): Eukaryota > Viridiplantae > Streptophyta > Magnoliopsida > Poales > Poaceae > Oryza > Oryza glaberrima. The sequence goes on along the minus strand of NC_068328.1, from coordinate 20,141,016 downwards.
AGGTTTTCCATCTGATGAACTTTGTTGTAAACGGAGGTAATGTTGTGCTCCTTTGTTTTGTTTGATGTCTTCATATCAACTTTTATTTACTATGTGCCATCTTGCAGTTCGTGCTGTCGTGTTTGGATTTCATGCTCAAGTGTTCCTTTTTCAAACAAAAGTAAGAACCATTCACTTAAGCTGATGAGTCTAAAAGTTTTGAGTTTTTTTTTCTCAGTATTATAATATATAGTATATGAATTGATTTTGGACTAACACTCTTGTGTAAATTATATTTCTACTTCACGACACCTAGCTTTGTCTGTGGACTTTTCAATGGATTTCCTAATTTTTAATGTTTGTGTTCTAGCTGGATTGCTCATCAGAACTCTTTATGTTTAAATAGGTGTATACTTTGGTGTTATTGGATCTTCCTGGTCTTCTATTTTTCTCGACATACACGCTACTTGTGCTGTTCTGGGCAGAAATATACCATCAGGTTTTAACTATGTCTTTTATAGTTTCATGTTCCTTTTAATTTTTAATCCATGAAATGATTGTGTTTTTTTACTTATTTGTTAATTTCTTTATATATCTAATAGGCTAAGAATCTTCCCACTGGCAAGCTAAGGATTATATACATGGCAGTTAATGGTGTTATATATGTAATCCAGGTTGGTGCTTACATACTCAAATTATTGTACTACCTCTGTCCCACAATAAGCGCAATTCTATAGTACTACTTGTTCCACCAGTCATCTCTCATTCAAATTTTTCTCTATCTTGCCCTCAACTACTCTTCACTCCCAAATCCCAACCATCCCTCATTCAATAGGGGGTACCTGGGTCATTTTCCCTCCCTCTTAATTTACCCCACTCCTAAAACTGCAGTTATTTTGGACGGAGGTACTTATATTCTTCATATGATTTTTCCATGATAATTGCTCTACTAAGTTAACCATGAAAGTAATATGCACAGTCAATTGCATTCATCTTGTATCCTGCGTATTTAATGTATCTGAGTTGTTGCTTGGTTGATCATTCTGTAACCGTAAAACATATCTAATTGAATATTTGTGCAGGTTTGTATTTGGATATACCTTGGGACAAATGATAGTCCTCTGCTAGAGCCTGTGAGCAAAATTTTTATATCAGGTATGTTCTGTCCTTTCCTCTGTTCGATAAGTTGTTTAATCATTTTGTCAGCTGTATAGCTCGCTGATTATTCTTTCTTCATTTGCAGTTGTCTCATTCTTAGCTCTTTTGGGATTCTTAATTTATGGTGGAAGGTATTTTGTTCAATTGATATTGCATTTTTCCTTTCAATAAGTTGTTCATTTTGATGATATATGTATATATTTTTCTTTTGTTTAGGCTATTTTTCATGCTGAGGCGTTTTCCGATTGAATCAAAGGGCCGCAGAAAGAAGCTCTATGAGGTCGTTACACTTATTTTTAGCATGCAATATATGCACATTTGCTCTCCTGTTTATTAAAGTTGTTGTTGAAGATAGATTCTGTACTCTTGCTTTGTGTACTATGTTCGTGAAAGATTAGTTCGACTTGAATTCTGAAACATAGAATTTTTCATTTACAAACACTGAAACCATGTGAAACTTCAACATTTAACTTGAATGCTGAAACATTGTACATTATAATGAATGCTGATGAGAAAAATGTTTGTAGATTTAGATGTATGACTGACCTTGTTCAAGTGCATGCTAACTCTGTGTATGTTTAATTGTTTCAGGTTGGGACTGTGACAGCAATTTGCTTCACATGTTTCTTGATAAGATGCATTGTGGTGAGTGTATTTGATCCCTTTTGGCATGCAAATATTTATTGTTAATAGTACATCAGACATACAGTCACAAAAGTTATCACTCTATTTAATGTCCACATATCTTATCTTACCCCCACATTTCTTTGATATTTTATTTTGTGTTATGTATATAATTTTATATTTGTATTAATGCAAAGTAATGTCAAATTTAACGAATTAAATTGTTATTAATGATTAAATTTGATTATATCAGAAATTTCAGACATGCCAAAAGTATACATAATAAAATTATCTCAGTTTTTTTTTCTTGTAGTTCAGTTTGATTATGCACATGTCTGATTCCCAAATGCAATAAATTGTCATCTGATTGGTTCAGTTCGATTATGTCATCTGATTGCCTTTTTTTTTACTCGAAAACAGCAGGAGAGGCTCCTACTGTATTTTCTATTTAAAAGATCCATACCTTTAGCCTTTAAGCCTTTAGCAGTTGCAGTTCAATATGAGGCACCTTTAGCCTTTAGCATCCATAGTTCAAAGATCCTGCACAAAGGGGTGCTGTCATATTCCCATTTATCATTATTTTTCCCATAAATTCATAACTATACATCGCATTAATACGGTGATAGGTGGCGATGTCATCATTTGATCCTGATCTATCTCTTGAGGTTTTGGATCATCCAATACTGGATTTCTTTTACTATATGGTAAGTACCATCAAAAGCTCATTGTCCCTAATTCTGCCCCTTGTATATTCTAATACATTATTTCCTGCTACAGTTAACGGAGATACTGCCCTCTGCTCTTGTCCTATTCATCCTCCGTAAGCTTCCACCGAAACGAGTATCAGCACAGTACCACCCTATTCGTTAGAAGGGCTGGTTTTGTCGTCACAAGCATTCCAAAAACTTGTTTCAGAGCGAGAATTGTGATATTTGAGCTGAGCTTCAAGTAGTTTTGATGGGTCATCTATGTCATGCTTCTGATGTGGAAGAGGTTTTTTTGTCCTCTCCTGACCCATTTTTCTGGGCTTTATATTTCTTGAGACCAGAATATTATCAGATGATTTATACTTTGTTCTGTCTAACAAAACTTACCGTTGGGAGTTAATTACATCAGTAACTTATAAATTTGAATAGGTGATGTTGATAAAATCAGGTTGTGCGTGATCTTTCACAAACGGATGAGCATTGTTGTGATTTAAGTCGGCTCCTACTTAAATATAGGTCATTTCTCCACCCCTATAGAACGCCAATAACCGATGTCTTGTTGATCCGTGTGCTGAAAGCAGAAGGTGGTTGTAATGCGTTGTAATTGGTGGGACGTGATCAGATGAACAAATTAACAGTGTTTAGTGCCATTTGAAAAAATGCAGTAAACTCAACCGAGAATAGGAAAAATCCGGAAGTCTTAATACTCGGTGCGCTCAAACCCTATGATGACGACGGAACACATGGGAACCTGTAGTATGAGATGTCACACCGTACGGTTACAAGATATAGGATGGAGGTAATCGAACATGCATTGCTTAGATATCACAGGAACCATCAAGGGAAATCACGAGTTCGATGAAACTTTAACCACCAAAATAAATTCGGGCAGAACCGCAGCAACCACCATACCAGGGCAAAATCTCAGTGGCAGATATTAATCGATTCCAACAACATCGCAACCAGAGAATTAGAAACACGATCAAACCAATCGGGTCCTCATAGGCAGACAGGAAATGGGAGCGCTCGAATCACAGGCAGGAGAGGTGAAACTCGAAATTAAGGTGAGGAGAAACATCTACCTCCAGTGGTACAGAAGGCGCGGATCTAGAAGGTTTGATAAAAGCGTGTGTTTGGGCGTGGTCGTGGAGTAGGAGGAAGAGGGGACGGAAACCACGGGGGCAGCGGAGGGAGGAGAGAGGGGAGACAGCTTAATAGGCGGTGGCTAGTCGGTTGCTGACGTCTGCTTCCAGTGTAATCCCTCGGTCCTAAAGAAAATTTAAAGATAGTATTTAGATGGGACATAATCTAGTCTAGATTAATAGATTATGTCCCATTCAAGTACTATATTGGTTTTTTTGGACGAAAGGAGTAAGATACAACGGAAACTCTAATAGCCCATTCACCTTCATGAGCTTCATCTCTGGAGCATAGTATAAAAAACTGGACCAGGCTGACGGTTGATCCAGAAAAGACCGGAAACAGCGACCTTGGCAGCTTGGTTCAACAAAAAGACCGCCCTGCAATTGAACCGGTAAAAACCATGAACCGGACGGTTTTTATGGGAACCAGTGAACCGGTAGCGGTTTTTAAGAATCAAACCGGTTTTTAATTATGTTACCACACTACATTTATTTTTTTGATGTTGTGGCCATATAATAATAGATATACTAGTTTATTTATGCATATTTTCACCAATTTGTGATGATCCAATATTTAAAATAAAACAAATCAAATATAATATTAATAAATAAAAAATAGCGGTTCGACCGGTGAACCAACGACCAGAGCGGGTCGACCTCCGGTCCGGTTTTTTTACTATGCTCTAGAGGCCACGTGTAGATGGCTTAGTTGTCCCAGAAACTATTGATCGAAATACTATATATTTATTTATCGAGGGACAATTATGTTCTTGCCTCCGTCTTGAATCATAATTTTTCTTTTGTCTTTGGTTTTTGGAAATGAAGATCCAGTTTACCCTTGATTTTTTTTTTCATTTTTCACGTGTCCTAGGTTATTTTCATGTGTACATTCAAGGATATGTATATCCTTGCAAAAATATCTGAGTAAATTATAGATTCAACATGTGTACATTCAAGGATATGTGTACATTCAACATGTATTTAGCATAATTTATCACAAAACTATAGATTTAAGATATTGTTTCATGTAACTACAGATTTAGTGTCTTCGTTTATCACAAAACTATAGATACTTTATATAATCTATCACAAAACTACATATTTAAGAATTTGTTTCACAAACCTATAGATTTAGTGTATTCGTTTATCCTAGAACTACACATTTAGGCCCCGTTCTAAAGTGGCAGGTTAATGTGCTACTACCTACTATTCAGATTGCTACCAATTCAGCTCAGCCCAGCCAAGTCTGCACTTTAGAACGGAGCCTTAGTGTTTTCATTTATCACAAAACTAACTACAGATTTTAACATTGCTAAAACCTGTAGTTTTGTGATAATGAGGACACTAAAACTGTAGTATGATAAATGAAGATATTAAATCTATAGTTTTTTGAAACAAGATTTTAAATCTATAGTTTTGTAATATATTGTGCAAAGTACTGTAGTTTTGTGATAAACGAAGACACTGAATATGTAGTTTTGTGATATATGGTGCATAGTTCTGTAGTTTTATGAAATTCACTCTAAATCTTTATAGGAAGAAAATAATCGATGAAGAAAAAAATAAATAAAAGGAAAGAGAAAAAAACGGACGGTGTCTCATTGACCTTGTAGTCGTCGCTTGCTCCGCCTATAGCGCCAATCACCGTTGTCGCTATAGTGTCTCCACCATCAAATCGTAAGGCATTGCTAGATGTGATGGCTACACTCCAATTGCCACTAGATACGGCCAAAAAAGGGAGAAGACGAGATCAAAGAATGAGGATAGGAGCCTGATGACGAAAAGTGTGGAGCACATTGAAAGCCACTCGTCACAATTATCGTCAAATCTTCACCCAACCCCTCGTGAGCTTTACTCTCATCGTCATATGTCCATATATGTCAAATTGCTCTGCGCTCAGCCCTGTTTTTTTTTCCAACTCCAAACTTCAACTTCCCATTTTTCCTTAGCACATTTTTCAAATAGTTAAATGGTAAGCTATTTCATAAGTCTTCTATATACTCCCTCCGTCCTATAATATAAGGGATTTTAGAGAGATGTGACATATCCTAGTACAATGTATCTAAACATGCTCTCTATCTATCTAAATATGCTCTCTATCTAGATTCGTTTAAATATGATGTCACATCTCTCCAAAATCCCTTATATTATGTGACATCATATAATAGTTGATATTTAATTAATCATGTATTAATAAACTATTTCTAATAGTAGAAGTGTTATTTCAAAAATTCAAATAAATCTATTTCTCAAATTTATAATAGTTGATATTTAATTAATCATGTATTAATAAACTCTCTAGTTTCACCTCTGCTAGTAATCTCCCTCCAACAGAAGGAAACGAAGACGTGGAATGAGTACGGAGTGAATCAAAACTCAGTGACACGTGTGTGATGAGGCAAAAGGACATGAAAAGAATTTCTCCTAGGTAAAAACACAAGGCACGTCGGGAATTTTCCCGCAGATAATAATACTTCAGCGCCTACACCCCATAAGTTGTTGGCTTTGATGATGCGCATGGTTGTTTGCAAGCAGGATTAGATTGGCAAAGACCTTTTGGAGCCAGGGCCAGTTAGACAACTTCCCTGGTAACCACAAGAAAACTGGACAACAAATCACAAAACCAGAAATTTCTTGAAGAAATAACGAAATTTTCATTATCCAAACAGAACTTGCTCTAATTCGATCATCACGTACGTTTGCGTATAAGGAGTGCAGATTATTGTATCACAATTCTATCGTCGTATCGAGAAACCCATGTATAAACCTATTAGTGATGTCATGGCTCATCACAACGGGGGGCCGTAAAATACAATGTTAACATACAAAGTGAAACCAAAATTTGTTTATGTAATCTAGAAGAATCACTCTACTAGTGATGTCCTAGCATCATTAAGGGCCACAAAATGCAACGTTAACTAAGTGACTATTTCTTTTTTTTCTGTATTACTCTGTGCCCCTGCTGGCCTTGTACGTATTCACTAGTTGCATCTGTACATCCTGCGATACGGTATTGTGCTCCAGATACTCCATCGAAAATTCACCTTTCCCCTGCAGGACACAACAATAACTAATAAATTAAATACGCAAAATATCACTCATCGGTTCTCCCTATTTTCAGGCACTCATACTCTCTCGAGTAAAAAAAAAAGTATGTCATCTAAACCACTACCTTGATTTATTTAAAATAAAATCAGAATAGATTTAGCATTATAAAGTATTATTTCATAACTTATACAATATCTGGTTTTGGAAGCATGTTGTTTTAAACATTGACATGGTTTCATAACTTATACAATATCTGGCTTTGGAAGCATGTTGTTTTAAACATTTGACATGGTTCTCAAAATACAACTTTGGCCACTAATTTCTATTGCAACATATTCACATAATCCAATGAAATAAAAATATTATGAGAGTATTTTTCCGAAACAAATCTATAGATATGATTCTCATCCATTCAATCCAACTAAAAGTGCAAAAGGTATAAATGTTCAAAGTTTCAAATTTTGACTTAGAATTATGTCCAAAACGATATGTTTTCAATATAAGGAAACTATTTTCATGTATCAGTTCCTAACTTATATGTTCGATAATGAATTGAGTTTTAACTGCCCATAGTTCAGGACATGTTTTTGTTACCAAGAGTAGATACTTTTGAACATACTTATAAGTACTTTGGAACACCAATAACTATATGGAAGAGCAGAAGTTCATCAACAGAGCATGTACTTTGGCCAACATATCACATGCAGTATGTCTATTTATTTTTGGAGTACAGCAATGATGCACTACTATTGAATACAGGGGACAATTTTTCACTCTGGTAGCAATTTTTCACTCTTTTTGAAAATCATAGCCATTGCTGCCCAGATGATAATTGGATATTTCTGCTGACTATCAATCTATCACAGAGTAGTTTGACTGACTAAAACAAAGAGCATTTTCTGGGTATATATAAGTCAATAAAATAAAAGATAGACAAAGTATAGAAGAATAACATTTGACCTGTGTCATTGAACGAAGAGCTGTTGAATATCCAAACATATTGTTTAGTGGAACCTGAAAGAGAGCGAGATGTGATTCGTTAGTTTATTATTAAACTCAACAAAAAATGAGAATGGTACTTCTCACAGTAACTATGTTACAAACTATGGAAAACGTTTATTCCTTGTCTATAAGTACACATCAGGTGATAATGTAGGGTTGAATAGGAACAAATCACCGAACTAGTGAAGTTACTTTTGCACAAAAAAAGAAGTAGAAAGTGAACCTCTTTTTTTGTGCAAAACTAGCCGTTCTTAAGAGTAGATTAATACAATATCTATGCTACCAGCCCACCATATTTACCCATTACAAAGGCACTTCGAGTTCTGTAGTGTTGTGGTTAGTTCTGCAATGGCGCAATGTTATTCTGATTTCTTCAATTGTTTTTCTTACAAATCTTGCGCAAGCCATAGAAAGATCAACCTATAACAATCAACATTACAAGGCACAGGTGACTATCCATGGACAATCTTGCTGCAAATTTTCATACAGGACAAATAATGCCCTATGGTTTGTGCCACATTCTTAGCAGCCCAACTTTTTTTATGTTAATAAATCTTGTAAGGAATTTTGATACTTGTACAACAAGTACCACACTATATCAAACAAATTGCAACCGGGTACTAGATAAAGAACGAGGAATCACAAAAGGACAATTTTCAACACAAATAGGTGTGACCTGTGAAATGTAACACCTTTGAAATAGTTGCAGGATTATTCCCAGACATCTTGAGCATATAAAACAAAGGATGACATTTTGAAACGTATTTCTCTTCAAGAGCCGTAGGATCCACTAATGTTGTTAATATGGCTTATCATCTTACTAGTGATGAATGTTAACCATAAAATTCGATAAGAAACTCCTAGACATTCTATCTTACTAGCAAATAACATATGAAGCACTATATTTTCAAGATTAAATCATATGGACCAAGGCTTTTACATACATGGCAAACCACAACTGTGTCGTCGCCTTCCTGATCATTTCCAACAATGATACCCTTTCTCCTGTTTTCCACATGAAGAAAACAATATTAGACTTAGACTTAGTAGGCATAGTTATAACTTGACAAACAAGTTGCTAAAAGGAAATTTTCATAATAGATGAGGAAAAAGTAACATTTTGCTAAAAACCATCATCGGTATCAAACTGTCAATTGCATACGGTGCTATGCTCAACATGCCAGCATCACAGCTAATGGCACTATAACAGACTGTCTTTCCAGTGAATGGCAGGAAAATATTAACTTGAACCCAAAAGGAACACTTCACATGAAACTGATTAAGAGTGTGTAACCATACATTTCAGTAGAAGCAAAGTTACGATCAAACACTCACTTGTTCATGTCACCGGTTACCGTGCCCTGGAACTCTGTAGGAACTTTTAGTTCCACCTTCATCACTGGTTCCAATATTACAGGTCTAGCAGCAGCATAACACTGGCAAAAGGTGAGACAAAAGGAGCAAATCAATTTATAAGATTTGTATTTTCATCACTCTAATGTCACTGTTTACTTGAAAGAATGCCGATTGTACAAATATAACAAGTCTCACCTGTCTAAAAGCATAGATAGAAGCTAACTTAAAAGCAAGTTCGCTGGAATCCACTGCATGTGAAGCACCATCAGTCAGCACAATTCGAATATTTTCCACAGGATGCCCTATCAACGAACCACTGCAGTGCATAGAATGGAAACACAAACACAAGTTATCACTCTGCAAACAAAATAGACTTTTTAACACGTGATGGGAGACATGGACTCACGAATTGCAAGCTTCCTTAAAACCCTTCTCAATTGCTGGTATGAAGTTTGAAGGAATTGCTTGTCCAATGATCATGTTATCAAACTCAAATTTACCATCAGATTCTGATGGAAGAGGCTCAATGTACCTGCATATTGTTGCTTATTGTGAAGACAATTGATAGCTCCAACGAACTTCAGTAGAATAATCGATAAATGTATCCAGATAACAACTGTTAGGAACTTAGGATAGCATGGCATAAGCAAAAGGACTAAAGTAAACCAGAAGATTTTGATTTTCTAACGGAGTTTGGCGGATCTAAACCTTCTTTCGTGCACCAGTGTATTTAAGATATACGCACATAGCTTTTGTAAGATGTATTTTACACATACATCATGATACCCTTCCAGAGAAAGTAAAATTTTAGTATTTATGACCAACAAAATAAACATGTAATGCAAGGAAAGGAAGTACCATCACCAATTTAATTAACTCTAGGGGCACAAGCATTTGTATTTTGTCCACTGCGGCATCATCAAGTGCCTAATATGATAAGGAACAACTAACACCTATTATATGGTTATGCGCAAATATGAAATGCCCAATCCAGGCTTTTGATTTCATGTGTGAATTGAAAAATAAAGAAATTGATACCAAAGATGGACCCATAGCAGAAAATGAAAGAAATAATAAAAGCATATACAAGTCAATGCACTGAACATGGTCAGAACCAAAATCGGAGATGCTATTTCAAACACTCAATAAAATAAAACCAAAGAGTCACGTGCTCAAAGGAAAATGAAGCACATATGGATAGAAGATTAAACCAAGGCCATGTGCAACTAAACCAGTATTGAGTATTACCATGAGAAAAAAGGATTGCCTAGGAGCCCAATTGAAAGAACCCCAGGTGCAGATGAACCATGTGTAGATGGTTACAAGTTGCAGCCAAATGATACAAGACAGCAAAACAATGGCTAACAGAAGTAAAAACACATTTTACTCCTTCCAATCAAATATAAGTGACATATGGGCATTGCAACAGTTTTGGTGAAGTGTGACTGCTAAATTATGAATTTAAGTCCACTCCTTCCAATCAAATTAAGTGACTACTAAACCATTGATCAAATATACCGTCTATGATAAGCAGCTGACAGCTAAAATGATTTTTTTTAACTGTTTTTCAGAATCCGGCAATAATAACACTACAATCTAGATGGATTTGCAATGCATTTGACATGTGCTCAGTGTAATTGATTGCCTAGGTGCAGTGCTCCAACCATGGTGCACTTCATGTGTACTGTTTTCACCATGCAATACTCATCATACAAGTGGGAATCATAGGAATGGTAAACTGCTCAGCTAGAGAGTGTTTATCAAATGAAGTGGTAAGAAGTAGATTTTCTCACTAAACATTTCCAAATTATCATGTTTATGAAATACATATCTCCCTATATAACATTATAACCTATATATGTATTAGAAGCCAGTTAATATTTTTGAAGCGAATAAGTTGAAGATGCACCCACAAATTAAACCGAGAATTAAATTGTTATTAGTAACAAGGTTTATAAGAGCTCACCCGCAAACTCGTCCATATTGACCTTGACCACCAGATTGCTTTTTGTGTAAGTAATCAAATTCAGCACGCTGAGTGATAGTTTCCCTGAAGTTCACACGAGGTTTTCCGACCTTTGCATCAACCTACACATGTAGAAGGAGACTTAGATTTGTTGAAAGTTTCAGTAGCCATACAGGATTTAAGATGATCTTAACTTTCAACATAGGGATGTGGTTCAATTGATAAAAACAGTAGGCATACAATCATATAACAGTGGCTCAATCAGGCATCAGGCAGTGCAGAGAAATTTATCTGAGTTCTGCTATTTAGTGCTCACTCCACAGTATCACAAAGATAAATGAACATATGAGTGAACCCATCCTAAGATGATTTGGTCCATATTGAGGTCACCCTACAGCTTTGGCAGGATAGCCCAGTTTTTCAGTTTCTTACCTTGTCACCATGAGGGATGGCTTGGTCATGTTACCATCTCGCACCATTACTTAAACTAAAGAGGATTGGATAACGATGCCCCACTTTCCATCTGTTAACTCAAACCAAACACCATGATATTTCACCAAACTAGTGTAAAATATATTTTGTATATTTAACCTACTGCCAGTTCCCTATTGGCCATCTGAGCAAGGAACCTCATCGGTATCAAGAATTCAGGCCAATAATTAATGTGAACCAAAATGCGGACCAACTACTGATCTTTTCAGATTATTCACCAGATTATTGAAATGGGTTATTTGCTCCAAGCTTCGGAAAATATGTTTTCTCAAAAAACTTTCTTCTGCTGTACTACTTAGACCACTTGTTTTAAGATATCTGTTAAGTTTATTGCTTACAATATGTAATTTGTCCCTATAATCAAGTAGATAATCCACAGCAATAATCCACTCAATAATCTAAATCAAACGGGACCTCAAATGCTCCCTCTGTTCTTTCTCAAAGGATTTGTAGTCCATGTAATCAATTTTAAAATTTCACCAACAGTATGTAAATAGTCTAGATACACCACATGAAAGACTATAGTTACATTAATATTGTAGCATGGTTGTTAAGGTGTTGCTATAGCGTCGCTATGGCGTCCCTATAGCGCTAGGGCATGCTGAGGGGTTAAGGTGTCCCTCCGCCTTAAGGGCTTAAGGCCATAACCCAGAGAGAGAGAAAGAGAGAGGTGAAGGCAGCACCAACTACACCCTTTTCCCTGTTCTCTGCTCCATGTCATTGCCATCTTACTCCTCAGCTCTGGTTTCCACTCTCTTCCTCTCTCTCCTGTGCCAGATTCATTTTGACTCAAGGGAGCAGTGTCAGATCTATCAAGGGAAGGGGCACATACAAATAGAAGCATACCTGGATTCGTTCTGAATCAGGGGAGAAAGGAGCACATATAGAGCAGAGCTAGCACGAGGAAGAAGAGATGTACAGGCGTGACCGCGTGAGGAAGAAGCGACATTGGAGGCAGCGCTGTGAGAGGAGAGACACACCTGCTGCAGGCATTAGGGTTGTTTCCTTCACCATGGGATGGTATGAAGGTTAATGGGCTTTTGTGGGCTGGCCTGCTAGGCTAATTTTCTTTATCTCCCTCTTCTAATCGCTGCTAATCACGTAGATTAAGGAGTAGCCATGCCTTAGCGCTTTACCGCTATAGCGGTAAGGCGTGGGTGGGTCGCCTCAGGTCGCCTTACCGCCTTAACAACCATGTATTGCAGTGCACTTAAGTTTGGAAATTATTAATCAAAATAGCACCTCAAAAATTGGAAAAGGTCAATAAAACCATTAACGCATCTTCATGTCTAGGACAATACAGGGATAAACCAAACCAAAAATAATACGATAGTATTATTAACAATTGAATGTAACATCCAGCTCTGAGATCTCTTGATTTTGAGAATAGGTTTGCTGGGTAGCTATATGATTCCCCCACACAAAAACACACCAAACAGGTAGCAAATGATCTTTTGTGATTGGTCAGGATAACTATGGCTGTTTTACATATTCTTCCTATTGTGTTGGTCAGAGATTATCTACCTCCTTAATAGGCGTATCATGATATGTGCTTCCTTAACTGGCAAATCCACGGCCAGTTAGGCATGATATTGACATATTATCTCACAAAAGAATGGACTAGTTTGGCTGTAAAAGGAGGATTTCATCAAACACTGGTAATATAGCCTTACACAGACAAGCTTTTAGTACAATAAACATCCATCAATCCTAAATTGCATTGCACATATAGCCAGGGGAACGAATCATGCCATTGACCTAAGTATATATTACCTTGTACTCTCTCCTGATGCGTTCAACATAGATATCCAAATGCAGCTCACCCATCCCAGAAATAATTGTCTGCGATCAAAATTTACACTTTAAAGTTCACAAATGATAGATTTAGAAAAATACAACAGATAACAAAACAAACCTCTCCACTTTCTGGATCCAGACCTACACGGAAAGTAGGATCCTCTTTCTGGAAACGATTCAGAGCCTTTGAAAACTGAAATGTTATTTTAATTAATTATTTGTCACATGTATGGTATTAAAGTTAATATAGCATTCTTGAAAATAGAAAAGTAGTTACCTGTCCTCCAGAATCTTTAGATATAGGGGAGACAGCCAAGGACATCACAGGTTCAGGGACATTCATGGAAGTCATGGTATATTTCACTGATCCATCTGTAAATGTATCACCTATTGATGCGAGAACAAATAATCAGACCAACACAGAACAAATCCGAAAATGTCAACAGAAAATCGAAGAGCACATGGTAGTATAGTGGACAGAGGTACTTCTTGAATAGCCTGTGGCCCTACACTTCACTCAAAAATTTACCTGACGCACAATCAACACCAAAGACAGCAACAATTTGACCAGCATGTGCTTCTTGAATATCCTATATTGACCACAGAATAAAGAAGATATTAGCCTAGGGGTGGATTTGCTTATAAAGGAAACAATCTACTCCAATGATCAGATCAAACTAATACTTAGTAATGATTTTGGTTACAACATCTGGTGCAACTTACCTCCATCTCATTGGAGTGCATCCTTACCAAGCGAGGAACCTAGAAAAACATAATGGCACAAGTTTTAACTCTAACTGAGCATCTAATGTATTCCTGGCATAATTGCTACGTTTTACCAATGATTTCATATTATTTGAAATGCCATGCATATCACACAGTTATATAAAACATTAGGGTTATAGAAAAGCTAGAATCAACATAAATGCTCACATTTCTAAGTAAAAAAAAAAGAATTTTCCTAAATAGGTAATTTTCAATAATGGATATTTCAAATTTTATTTACCATGAACATTTCAAACAAATTACAAGCTTTCAATATTAAAAATATAATTTAATTAAAAAATATCAGCATTAATGTTTCAACAAAATCACCGAAAACAAGCAATAACTTTAAACATTCATATATTAGTTTTAAATTGTTATAAAATAAAATATAAAAGAACAAATCAATATTTTACATAGCAGGCTAGAAGATTAAGTCAAAAGTTAAATTCCAACATTGGAAAGGTAAAAACAAATTTTCAAGTTCATAAGTTTAAAGCATAAGGCAACAAATTTGAACTCAAACAAGCACCAATTAAGCTATTAATGTCTAAATAAGCACCACATAAATGTCCAAATCATTTTTTTAGGTTTAGATAGCTGAAAAAGACATCCTAATACGTAGGAATTCAAACTTGAAAATAGGTATAAAACTCCATTCTTCTCCATGTCAACCCCCACCCAACCCCCCCCCCCCCCCCCAAAAAAAAAAAAAAAAAAGATATTTGAGTTGGCCAAACAGAACATACTGTTATATTGTTTGAAATTCATCACAAAGAACTATGCTAGTCACCTCCATAGTAATCATAGCTATAATAGATTGTGTGCATTCTTTGCTCTTATAAAGAAAAAATGCTCTGGCACATAATTAAACCAGTAATTGGTACTCTTCTATCACAATAAATCCCTCTTGTTGTCTTCACAACATATTCAATCTATAGTTGCTTAGAGATCCTAAATAAAATTGGACATAGTGCTATGATTTATTATTAAAAATCCCTGCTAACGACAATTTGAACCAACTGCTTCAACTGCCTTGCTTGAGCTAAGAATTAAATCTTACCTTGATCTTCTTCCCTGTATTCACATTGTAAATGAAATCACCCTTCCTTATAACCCCATCATAGATTCTAGAACGACAACAACATGAAGGAAAGGTTAGTTCAGAAATAAAGTCAAAGCAATGTACTCTACTTCAGAGTAAAGCGCATGATACTGCAAAAAGGTTAGTCTGTAGTTGTCAGATACCTTAGATATGTCAATTGACCAAACCGACCTTCCTCCAGCTTAAATGCTAATGCCACAAGTGGCTCAGCAGGAGTTCCAGCCAATAAGACCTGACATCGAGACAAGAATAATTCACTACGAAAGCTAAAAGTAACTTTAAGTGTAAAAGAATAACTTAATTGTTACAAATAATGGCAACTTTAATCCCTCAGTTTCAAAATGTAAGGCATACTTTGAGTGGGCACAAGGATTAAGAAGAGTACTAAATCAAGAGAAAGATGAGTTTAAATTGCCATGCGACCCACTTTTAAATGCAATGGAAATAGAAAAGAATAGCTACTGAGATATGTTTTGAGAGAGACTATAATAAATAGGTGCAAACAAGGAAAACAAGCAAAATTGGCATGCAGGCTTTATATTTTGAAACAAGATTAGAAAAACTATATGCCTTATAAAAAAATGGAGGGAGTGCAAATGATCGGTACATGCAATAAAATTATCTGCCTTCCTTCCCAACCTATTTTTCAGACCATCCTCAGATCGGAACTGTTGTAAAGCACATAAAACAAAAACATTTGCACCACAGTTGCCTATTAAATATATCTTAGAGATTTTGTGCTACCTTCTCTTCTGATTTGTTTTGATCAAGTGCGTAGCTTTCAACTTCCATTGGACAAGGTAAATAGTCAAGCACACCATCAAGAAGCGGCTGGACACCCTGCGAAACCAGTCAGAATGTAAGCTCATGCAAATTCTGAAACATCCAGCAACTAATTTAAAGAAAATCTCACAGTTGTTAGTTTTCCCATTCCCATGATTGCTATTACATTGGAAAATCACTGGGCAATATGAAGCTGTACACACTATTATATTATGTTTAAACATCATTAGGAATTCAACTCAGCTTAAGAACCGACTTCTATTACTACAAAAGGTATTACAATATTCCATTTTCAATGGCAGGATGAACAATAGTTAAATAAAAAATATGAGGAACAACAGAAACAAACCTTATTTTTGAATGCACTTCCCATGTAAACTGGTATAAACTTGCGTGCTACTGTTGCTCTTCGAATAGCTGCCTGGTCAAAATGAAATATGATATCAAGACAAAAGTAGCACAAAAGTTAATTAATGACTAAATCATAAAGTAATTGATATTCTACAAATCCATGTCAGTAAATTTACTAGACAATATCATATCATGACTAATGTTGAAAAGTTCAACATGGAAATCTGGTTACAAAGTATCTAAATATGTTTTATCACATAGTTGATCGATTTTTCATGGCTGGCCAAGGGCACATTGCTCAGCTCTAGGCCTGACCAACGTCAGGCTCCACCCGGAACAATAACAAGTTTTCAACATGATTGAAGACTGAATTTAAATACTTAGATTTCGTCTATCATTGGTGTCATGATTCACCCCTAAGCTGGAACAGCTTTTCAGATGAATTTTCTTCTTATATACTATTACTACCTCCATCCCGAAATATATGCATCGCCAAAATCCCTTATATATTTTGGAACGGACATAGTATATATTTACTCCTACAAATGTTTGAACCAATGACAGTGGCCTCACCTCGAAATATAGTATATCCATATGTGTGTGACCCGTGGGGTGGGTACATCACCGTGTATATGCATGTGACTGGTCACATGATTCTCTCTAGGGCTTGATGGTAGGATGCGAATTTTGTACCCCTTCAGATCAGCAATAAAGTATTGCCAAGTGTATTTTTTCTTTTGCTTAACAATATGAGGTTCTACATTTTCAAGGAGAATGCTTGAGAGCATGCCCTGTTACCCTTACTCATGTTAAATACTTTACGGACTTCCATTGACTATTGAGACAATATGCATGCCATCTGGGGAGGTCCTCTTTTCACTCTGCAGTGTATTGCTAATCTATTCCAAAAGACTTTTAACCATGCACAATGAACTGTTGAAGAAATTAGCAATGGTAGTGTGATCATATGAGTTGATACCTTACTTCCTGTGCAGTGGCCTAAATGTCATGTAAATATGAATGGGAGGGCATAAACTTAAATAAAAAAATTTCTGCATAATGGTTCTTTTATGGTCTTTTTGATTTAGTAAAATATTGGACATCTGGATGCAGCCTGGAGAGTGGAGAACTGATTGGTCTTCAATGGTTTTCTATATAAGGAACTTCGATTTATTTCTAGTTTACATTTTATAGTATTATGCATTTGAGATCCATTGCAATACACAGGCATTTAAATATTGTTTAATATGAATAATTCCATGAATATTAAATGGCAGAGTAAGATTATAATATACGAAAAAATTGAAGTATGATTAACGAACCTTGAGTTGATTAGCTTGTATTGGTTCATCATTGAGAAAAGCTTCAGCAAGCTGATCATCTACTTCAGAAACAACTTCAATAAGTTCACGCCGCTTCTCCATGACTAAGTCTTGCATGTTGGATGGAACATCAGATGCAACAACATTCTGGCTGCACATTAAACATGAGGCTAGGTATGTTATTGAAATATCCAAATGCACATAGCCTTCAGGGTGAAGAACTTGTAAAGAACAGGGACGCACCCACTACCACCCTCGAACTTATAAGCCTTCAACTCCACAAGATCCACCAGGCCTTCAAACTCTTCTTCTAATCCTATCGGCACCTGTACAGCTGCATTGTGGTGCCGAAGTTTGGAACGTGCCTTCAATAGCAAAAAAGAAAAGAAAGAAAGAAAATGAAAGCTATCAGCTATGGAAATAGCAACATATCACTGTGAAATGCCTCATCAGAAATAAAAGGAATGTTAAGACCAAAAACAAATCAATTACAGGAACTAGGAATAAGATGGAACAAAACATCAGGGACAAAAATCCATGGAATAAGGTAAATGGTGCTTTGCAGTAGTTTCACCACGAGAACTGTACTGTTAGTGTAATCATGGTCCATGTAGCATCTTATAGGTGCTAAAAAACAAGTGCTAGACACTAATAAGGTTATACAGGAGAGAAAGTAAAGGCCGACAGGTTGCTCCATTACCATCTTCAATAATATCAGCAAATAAAATCAAAACAAGAAGGCAAAGCTACAAGTAAATACAACTCAATAACATCACTTCTGTTATCAAGTATCAACTATTTTTTGCAGTAAAAGGTAACGAAAGAGAAGTGGCAGCGGTCTAGTTGACTCCAAAGAGGGTCTTTGTCCTTGTCCTTCCATCTACTGATAGGTTGTTAAACAAAGACCAAATTGTACTTTTTTATTATGCTATGCTGGCCTCCTTTGATAAAGTTCTACGTAATGTGTTGTTGGCCCTCATATGATTTTTGGCCAGTCCTGCTTCACCACAGTAATTTAGACAAATTTCTTCCGTTGATGTGTGGTTGACGGCTGCAGCATTGTACAGATCAACTAATGCACACTGCAGACATGGAATGGAATGCAAGATTGACTTCTGTTCACAGAGGACAATGGTTTTTCCAAATCATAAAAATTCTAAGGATGGCATCAGAATGCATCAAGATGGATGGACTATGAGGCACTGAAACTCCTCCGAACCATTGTATCTGTCTGATAGTTCTGGTCAGGGTTACAATAGTTAAAATTAACGGCGTTTACTGCCCAGTAACTGGTCCAGAGCCAAGGAACAGTTATAAGGGCAACTATTGGACAGAAGGATATGAAATTAAATTTAGAATTATTCTACCAGTTTGAGGTTACTGGGGAAAAGTCCAAATTTTGGATTTGAATTTTAGGTAAAATCAGGTATCGGGCGTGTACCAGCCAGTTACTGGATGGAGGCTGGTAATTCCAGCCAAACTGGTTTCAGAACCCTAGTTCTCACATACCATCAGCTGTGTATCGGGAGTTTCAGCGCCTGATACAATCTGATAGAACAGCCCATCATCACTCATTTGACAGCCCAGTAAATCAAATAAAAAACATTCAGCTTAATTTTTCATTGTACTAGTCATATTGATGTATCAATGTTCTTGAGAAATTCTGTATCACCAGAATGGAAGCATTTGTCAGCAAAACATAGGATAAAGAGTTCATGGTTACCTGGTTGAGAACTTTCCATGGATCAGCTCCCATGCGATCCAACTTGTTGATAAATGCAACCCTTGGAATTTCATATCTTCTCATTTGCCGATCGACAGTAATTGATTGACTTTGTACACCACCAACACTACATAGCACAAGTATAGCACCATCAAGAACACGGAGTGCTCTTTCAACCTCAATAGTGAAATCCACATGACCTGGAGTATCGATGATATTAACCTGCATAAAATTGTATCTTGAGGTTTCACTTTCAAATACTTATACCAAAACCTAAAAAGCAATCCAAGACTGATCCAAAGAGCATTATACATGTACCTTTTCAAGTATTTTTTATACATAGTGGCATGGTAGTAATTTATCAAGATATTAAAGCAATATCAAACAAAAGTTCAGCATAGAGTGGAAGATAAATGAATAAGGTGCCATAAAATACTCCTGGAACTAACAGAAAATGGATATGAAGACAAAATCTAATACATTGGGAGACAATAACAAGTTAAAAACATAAATTATAGTATATTACTATTATATTATTTCAAACGCAAATAAATTGTCTAATTATTGCTTCAATATAAACTATACACCACATATTAGTCAAATCCAGCATATTTAGTTTAACAATGCTTTCACTAGCATATGATTATCAAAAAGGAATTAGAATCAGCAACTAAACAAGGAAGCACATGAGTAAACAATCAAGAGAACACTATTTGTTATAAATTTGCTAGAGAGTAATAAGCACACTAGTGAACGATTTGAAAGTTTCCTTTCGATAGCCAAAACATGGTGATCTAGCAGGCAATCGGATGTATACGAATCGAATAGAAAGATAAGTGAGACGGGCAGAAATTTGATGGACCTGGTATCCATTCCAGGTGCAGTAGGTTGCAGCGGACTGGATGGTGATGCCCTTCTCGCGCTCGAGGTCCATGGAGTCCATCTTTGCGCCCACGCCGTCGCGGCCACGCACCTCATGGATCTCGTGGATCCGGCCGGTGTAGTACAGGACGCGCTCCGTCAGCGTCGTCTTCCCGGAGTCGATGTGCGCGGAGATTCCGATATTCCGCATCCGGTCCATCGACTCGCGCCACCTCGCCACCTCCTTCTCGTCCCGCGCCCGCAGCGCCGACGCCGAAGACATCCCCCGGCGGGCCGACGCTGCTGCCGCCGCGGCCGAGAGCGAAGGGGCGTCATCGAGCGGTTGGAGGAGGAGCGAGAAGGGGCGGAACGAGGAGAGGAGACGGGAGGCGGAACGCCGTGCCATGGCCATCGCCGCTTAGGAGAATCTGGCGGTGGCGGTGGCGGCGGCGGCGGCGGCGGCGCAGGGCGGCGTGTTGCCTCCTAAAACCCTACTGGTCTGTTTGGTCGAGGGAGCTGGGCCGTCGAGGAAAAATGAAGAGGGCAAATTTGTTCAACTCTTGGGGATTTCTTTTTAATCTTTAAACCTTATTATTAGTTTTCAACTAAAAATTCTATAAATAATAAGTGCTCTATGGTAACATTGTTTATATGGGTGACAATGACAAGTCTTTATTTACCACAACACTATAAACTTACACAATAATATTATTCTGCCAGCTATAAATTATGGATGGGCGCGTGATTAATATTTTTTAGTATTTTAAATTTTGGTTTTTAAAATTAGAAAAACCAATCTTTGTTGCAAAAAATGCGTAGATCGGCTATTTGGTTAACCGAGGTCTAACTAAGTAAACTAAATTTATGCACAGGAAATAACGCGGAAGATAGCATAGAGCCACAGATAGCGTGGCGCGGCAATAGGCAATGATGTTGATAGTTGCACAAGGTGGCAGTGTGGAGTCTGGAAAAGGTGACGGCTTGACATAGAGATAAGTGCAAGCAGAAGCGTGGAGGAAGACATGACAAGGTGGTGAAGTGGAGCAATGATGTGACTAGCAGATCTGATGGGTTGGTAGCCACTGCCGTTAGGCAGCTAGGGTTAGAAGTAAGAGATTTGAGTTGGTGGTATGCTAGATTAGTGATGTTGAAGGATCGCCGAAACTGGTGAGTTTAGATAGATCGAGTAGTTTGGGTACCTGAGCAAAAAGACTATGGCAAAATTGATCTTCACGAAGCTACCACTAACCAAAGAATCGACAACTAAGAATTCAAGTTTCTCATATTCGATCTTGTTTTATTGTTTTCTTGGGTTTCTCGATTTATTTTGTCCACCCCTATTATCAAGGATGGCATGGTCAATATTAAAACTTCGAGTTAATAGTAGTTTTTAAAACTTATGGTGTAGAAAGTTAAAAAAAATGTGTGCGAGCATAAAAAATATAAAACATCTTGATGCACTACAACTGCAAGGTAAACATGAGATAAGATCACGATTAGTGCACTAATGTGTATTTTCAGTGCGTAGCAATCGTATAGTCAACATAACAAACATAACACTTTTTTTTCTACAACAACAAGGACTTGATAATTAAACTTTGAGATTATGCTTGATTAGAAGAGTGATGTTCTTCACATCTCATATATGCTTAGGTCTAACGGGGGAGAGGGGGGATTTTTTTTTGATAGATTTTAGAGAATGAAGGATTTTATGTAGGATTTAAATCTTATCCCACATTTTTTTCGTTTGATCATTTCGATCCAAGTATTAGGATTTAGGACTACAGAGTTTTTTTTCTATTACACAGAATATATACATACACACACCATTAAAAATATACACAGTACACCATCTTAACACGCTGTCAAACAAAGACCAGTGGCAAATCTATGGACTCACTAATACTAATAATAGCATCACGTATATAAATTTATACTAATTACACCCACGTACATGTAATATTTATGTAACATTTATGAGCACCGGATTCTATTGTTATACACTCTTTCGATTGGAAGAATAGGATTTGACAAAATCATGGAGAATTATAATGTAAAACCTTATTGTAAAATTATTTTTTGTTTTTAGGTTTACATATCTTATAGCTATATAAGCGACAGCTAAAAAAACTCCTACAATCCATGCAGTGATTTTTTTTCTCCTATAAGAAGTCCAATACATACCCTCTCTCTTTCAGAAGTAATTTCTTCAACAAAAAAAAAAATCACGCCATACAAAGGCACCTCCCCAGCTGATTTTAAGTTACAAGACATGAGATGCCATGAGTTTCAATTCTACAAAATTCTTTTCTTTAAACAACACGTACATGATAGTGCAACGTTTCATATTAATAGAACAGAAAAAAAAAATACAACTCTATAGCCCTGAAAGGCTATAGTCAGGAAAAGAAAATTACAACCACATCACGTATCTACAACTAGAGCCCACTACTAAAAGACATGAAAACGACATCCCGAAGGAAAAGAATCTTCTAAACGACGCCTTCAGGAAGCGTACAACACTGAGAATACCGTCGTCGCTCGTCCTGGGATTCAAGACGTGGTTTTCACTTAGAGGAATCCATTAGGGGACATGAGAGATCACCCAACAACGCCCCAAGAGGAAAACGGCACCCCCAGGCGTCACCGTTGCTAGCCTAGAGAGGCTAGGCTTTCGCCCCGTAATCTTCCTGTACCCCCGTATCGATTCTTCTACTGGACATAGAAGCTACCACCAACCGCACTCCTTCAACACGTAGCCATTGTGCCAGCGCCCTATCATCAACCGACCATCAAGTAGGTGCTCAACATCCGACGCGCTCCAATCCATACACACAGTTAGGTTGAAGAGTGAGAGGGTGAGAAAGAAGAATGGATCCCCTCTCCCTTGCACTAGCCTGCCAACATGGCCATCTTGTGGCAGCACAAGAGGACTAGCGTCTCGATTAGGACCCGTTGTAGGCCTACAACACCCACCTCGCGGTGCCACCGTCGTCGCCGCCTAAGCCAGGCTACCCACGTCGCCATAAGCCGCCTGTCCGCATCACCGCCGCATCATCCGTCTTGCCGCCACCAAAGCTCTAGCCAGCACGCCATGCCATGGCACGGATGCCGTCCCCCGCATCAGCCTCCACGCCGTCAGTTGAGCTAGCCTCCTTGACGTTGCCCGCACCGACCACTCGCAACTCCGATTGCTCATCGCGCTAGCCTCCCACAGTCCCGCCGCCATCAGGCTTGCCACCGTACACAGCGTCACCCTACCCGTGTAGCTGTGCGCCTCTGCGATGCGCCAGCCCTCAGCCGGAAGCAGCCAAGTCGGCAGAAAACCGTCGCCGCTATGCTCCCAGCTCCTCCCATCCTATCGCCACCTCCACCTTCCTCATCTTTGTCGGTACCATGCGGGCATGCCTGCCTTCAACGCCGCACCCTTCCTACCTCACCCCATCGCCATGCAGCCGCACCCCGCCGCCTCGTTACCGCTACCTGCTCGGGAGCCGGCCTCCTATGCCGGGGAGGTCAGATACGGACGAGAGATGGCCAGATCTGGCCAGGGACTCCATATCCGGAGGCACTGCCTTCCCATCGTCGCCCTGATCAACACCGCCTCAACCTCGTCATCCTAGTCGACTCCGCCTCGCCGTCGACGTTGCCACTCTCCTCGCCACCGGTAGCCAACCCTCAACCTAGCACCATCGCGGCCGTCGCAGCCTGAGACCAGATGAGGTTGTGGGCTCCGACACCGCGACCTCGGGGAGAAAGTAGGCCCCGCCGCCACCGTCTTTGCGGCCGCGCGGTTTCTGACAGCTCGCTCAAGCAACGGCCAGGCGAAGAAGGGAAGGGGGCGAGGGTGGTGGTACGGTGGCGGCGGTCACCACCCGTGTCGCCCTTGCCCTAGGAGCGACGCGGGGGCGCCCTTATCAAGATAGTATAACTGAAAAGGTTCTCTGTAATTCTACGAAATTATGAAACTCCAATTTTATTCATCCGGACTCACTTTTTATATTGCATCTCTTCTAAATTCCAAGTACCAGGAATACATCCAGAATGAAATCTTTTATTTGTGCAGAACACATTATCACTGCTATATTTTTTGTAATACTTAAATAATAGGCAAGTTCACTTTATATCTAACCGTAAATCGCCACTCGCCAGTCACCACCGCTGAAGTTTCTGAATTGAACTGGCATAGTGGCATTGCAAATGGACTTGTGCAAGATATATTCATCCATTTGTTTCCACTTCCATTGCAAGCAAAATAGGCAATAATCCTTATATCACAAACTTAATAACTTTTACCATGTACTTATATATAGCTAGTCGCTACAGAAATCGTTTACCAAAATTTTTGATACATATTAGGGGGACGAGTCTACGGATCGGGCGCCCAATTGGTTTGGAGAAAAATACACGACGTCAACGTCCGATTTACGTGCAAAACTACTTTAAACTGGTTTTTCTCTTAAATTACTTATCCAAATTATGATCCGATTGCACCATTAAATTCGTTGCAATTAAATCTTCAAAACAAGACCACACATAGATATATTCCGACGAATTTTTTTTCAACTTATTATTGAATTATTTTTAAATGTTGCACGATGTTCCATCAGGTATATCGGAATTGTTTCACTAAGTAGATCGAAAATGTTTCACTCGTTTAAATCGGGTGTTGTTTCACCTCATATAAAAACAATGTTTCATCAAAAAAACGAAAGAATGTTTCAGTTCACTGCAATATTTGATCCATACATAGTGAAACATTACAAGTACACTAGGTGAAACATTTTTCGGTGGAACAAAAAATGAAACGAATTCCCTTAATAGGGAGTTTCCAAAATATGTGGATTTTTTTTGTTGCAATGGAATATTTCAGTTCACTGCAACATTAGATCTATACATAGTGAAACATTGCGAGTACATTAGATGAAACATTTTTGGTGAAAAAAAATCCAAATTCCCTTAATAAAGGGTTTCCAAAATACGTTAGTGATTTGTTGCAATGACAGATAGGAGCCGAGACGTGGTGGGGCCAGGGCCTGCATGCAGCGCCTGGGGGGGGGGGTGAGCGCGCAGGGAGAGCGCCTGATCCGGCTCCCCCGCGACAGTCGCCTGGGTTTAAGAATTTTCGATATTAGGGAACAACAAAATACTAATATAAAAATACAAAAGTAGTTATGCTAGGAAAGAACGAATAAAAAGCAAACTGCTTATAGATCTATTATATCAATTGATCGATTTGCTTTACTCTGACCCGCCATCCATGACGAGCGCATGATTCTAATTCAAGTGTCGTAGATAGGGTGAAATGAGACATACAAAGCATGTTAGTGGTGGATTACAGTTAATTTAAAATATACCAAAATCATGAGGACATCTTGTAAGCAACATTTTTCACTTTATTCTTAACCCCTCATGGCAGATAACTCTGGGACTTGTATTTGCATCTGGATAACAGAAAATAATTAATGGTAACCAATATTTAACATCAAGTGAAGAATACCTGATTAATCTGGATACAGGGTGGCCATGTAAGGAAATCAAGCATACACAATGCAGTTATTATTGGCAAAATGATCTTCTGTGTTAGAGACAATAACAACCCAAAGTTACTATGAGAACAAGTACATTGTTGATCATTCACTACTATATCTCCTGTGATAATTACATACACAGATTTTTATTAAGCAACCGAATGACATGGTAAATAATCTATATTATTACATCGCAGATCGATGATACATAAACGATCCCTTAAGTCCTTGCTGCGCATGTAAACAACCAGATGAATACCGTGATGTTTATCAGGATTGAATTGCTTTCTATGCACCTAAAATTGATGGAATAATTTGAACGGTGTTAGTTGAGCATGCATTACCATTTCTGCTAGTAATAACCGCATTATGGCTTCCTCTTATCCGCAGTGCTTGCATGAACAATAAATAAAGGCCAATAATAAAAATCAGTATCTCCCAAATGAAAGTTGGATGAAGATTAAAATTTTTCGTGGCACGCTTTTCAAACTGCTAAACGGCGCGTTTCGTGCGGAAACTTTCTATATGAAAGTTGCTCTAAAATATCACATTAATCTATTTTTCAAGTTTGTAATAATTTAAACTCAATCAATCATATGTTAATACTACCTCGTTTTACGTAAAAAACTTAATTTTCATCTTCAGGAGAAAAGATCACCACCTCAAACTGCACAAATATGAAAAGAGTTGTTAGTCCAAATGTGCGCCGTGTATTGCAGGACAGCAAACTGGAACGAAGAGACTAATTTTTCATTTGGATGTATACAATAAAACTCATAATAATTTGCAACTGAGGTGAATCGAGTTTCAGTCTGGATCATATTAAATCTAAGCTTTGTAAAATGGGACTGACATAATTCCGCGATAATGGATTCACATTCAGTTTTGGAGAAACATCACACATAAAAAGGCAACATTCAGATAATGCTCATCTAGTTTCAGCAGGGGGAACAATCAGTGTAATTATTTAGTATGCAACATTCTGGCAGTTCACATTTAGTGAAGGCTACTATGATGTGAACCGCAAAACATTTTTAGATTATGAAACTTAAAAGTACCTCAAAACATTCAGATGAAGGAAAAGGACAGCTAATCACAGTAAAATATGACAATTTAATCTGATCATAGACATACTTTATTGATTAAATAGCCTGAAAGACCTAGAACAATGAAACCATGTTGAAGTCTGAACCCTGATATCTTAACAGGTGAACAGAAATGACGACCAGAAGCTATGGAGCTAAGGCTTTTAATATAAACTCCAGCATATGAGATACAATATTGGGAGAGGAGGTTTTTATTCTACTTGCCATCATATGAGAAACAATATTGAGAGAGAGGGTTTTTATTCTAAACTCCAGGATGGACCTAATGCCTTTTATTCTGAATTCCAGCATGATTCCACGCTATTGCCTAAAAATAAATATACTGAGGTTTATCTAAAACACCATTCCATTTGAAGCAATACAATTAGATGCCTCATCCCATTGTACCAAATCACATTCAGCAGTATCATTTAAGAAAAATCCGAATCATATGGTTAGCTAAAGCAGAGTTCTGCATCCATTTACATATAAAATTCAGAAGTGGATGCTAAAGCAGATTGCATGTTTTCAGTTAATGGTCAAGTATTACCAGTGTAACAAGTAGATAAATGATTCCTCCCAAAAAAAAGTACAAAAGTGGTTAATCAACCCTTAACATAAGTCATTTGTGCTCAAAGGTATGCATATTAACCATGAACACACTTCTTTCGGATAAGCAAATTAATTCAAAAAGTTCTCTTTTCCGAAGAGCAACAGATCTCGTCAAAACATTGATCGCACCAACAGGGTTTCCATGTCATCAAGTGGCCATCTTAAGGACCTCTTACTGCTGAATGTTCATATATGTCGATCCAATGGACAAAAAAACAACTAAATGCATTCCACTTATCAGAGGCAAAAATCTGCATCTTTCAGGTTGGATGCAAAAACAATACACATTCAACGCTTCAAGCTCATTCACCAACATGCGGTTCTTCCCTGCAACCTACCACACTCCCAAGTCTTCCTCGACAATTTCTTTCATGAAGTACCAATGATGCAATTCACTAATCCATGATCAGATGATAAGTCGGGCATAAAAAAAATCACTGCTGAATCTATAGATCATACCTCCATTTTCGCATCGAGCAGCATCTGAACACATTCATTCTTCGCTTAGCTGCCTCCCTCATCGGCTCATTGCCTCCGCTGGCCGCTGGCTACCTCACCAAGAAACCATTAGCAAATATGATACAAGCGAAACCCAACATGAGATATGGTAAATGAGGACAGCAACGCGGAAGAAGGGCAGTTCTTTGTGTGGGATTCAAAGACTGGTGGCAGACCTGGAGTCAGAATGGGTGGCCACCATGGTGCCTCGAGGACGTTGGTCAGTTGGGGGCTTCTAGTGGATGTGCTTCCACTGTGATCCTAGTTCTGAATGGGAGGTGTACATGAATTCAACAGTTAGATTTAACTTCTACCAATGTAGAACTTCCCAAAATCAACTAATATCTTATCAACTGTATTTTAGTTTCACTTCAAGATGAGGAAGCACAATCCACTGTGTAAGGGTGAGGTATAACATGTAAATGAGCAAATCTCTAGGGGAAATACTACATTAAGGCCCCGTTCAAATCTTCTGAAGATGAAGATTAAAAGCGGGTGCGCAAAAGGAGAAAGCCATTAACGCATGATTAATTGAGTTTTAATTATTACAAACTTGAAAAATGAATATATTTGATACTTTAAAGCAACTTTCATATAGAAAGTTTTCGCACGTTTTGTAGTTTGAAAAGCGTGCTAACGGATACCGAGGTAAAATCTTTATCTTTGTGAGAAAAGAACGGGGCCTAAGTATCATCTCTTTGATGAGGCCCCTTTACGTTTCTCTCAGCACTCAGCCACTGCCTAGCGCACGCTGTTAGTCTATTTTAATGTAGTAATAATAACATCAGGACTCATGCTCTAAAGACTCAAAAGTACTGACATATATTTACTCCAAGCCATACCTAAATTTATTGAGGAGCACCTGTCCTCTCATGGAACCTCTAGTGCCACAATCTCTTCCTTCAGGCGATCAATTACCTTTTGCAACTCAACTTTTTGGGCTTGTCGAGCTGCAAATGCCTCTTCAATCATTTGTGGCGTCCCAACTTCCCGTCTTGGTTGGAAAGTTCCTTCATCGGTAGTGGTGTCACTTGCATCTTTGTTCTGACCATGTTTTGACAACCAAAATGGTCTAAGATAGTATAGTGTCCTAGTACAAACTACTCTGTTGATCAATTGAGTATTCACATGTGCCAAACCACTAGAATAGTTGTTTCCTACAAAAATTGAAAAAATAGCATAAAGTTTACGTTATCGTCAACACATTTTTGTCATGATTTATTTGGTACATAGCTTGATTGAAATATGGAACTGTATTTTTATTAATCCTCATACCTGAGCCCATTCTTCTATTGGCCACCATGCAATCTTCCACAGGAGAGTTTATTTCTTGAAATGATGGGGACACGTCTTCATTTACATTTTTGATACCTTCCACACCAGCCAAAATTTCTTTTTCCACCATGTATCCCTTGTCTATCTGTCCTGTAACAGCGCATGTCTGCGTTTCCCCTGTTGGTGTATCCAAGAGATTAAAACCAGGCTGGACAGTATCAACAGCAAGTACTTCAAATGATTCTTTTCTGAGAACAATATTGCTTCGAACATTATCAGTTTCGTGATCACAATTGCTTTGGACCCTAACATCTTTCATCACTCGGCTGTCCTGAGGATTACTGCTTGCACTGATTATCTGACTTTCTGTATTTTGCCCTTCTAAGGAGGATGGTGCTGTTTCCAACTGCGGTGGTTTTTGGTGCATCCCACCGACCTCATCCTCATTATTGTCATCGCTGATCACCACAACGTCTTCAGGTGCTGACTGCACATCAACTATGGGTGAAGGTCCAAAGGCTTTGTTGTTGCCAGTGTTTGCAGCCACAACAGGTGTTGAGTGCACATAAACTACTGAGCTTCTATTCTCTTTGTCGTGTGTGACAGAAAGGTCTCGTGCTTCCTCTTTATCTTGCTGGCAATCATTGCCTTGTTCTTCTTTGGTGGCTGACACACAAGGTAATTCATCTACAATACTTACCAAGTCAACTGGAACATCAAACGACACTTCTGCTGAGTGCATATCAGCTACAGTTATGGCACCTAAGGCTTCATTGCTGCCAGTGTTTGTGGCATCCTCAACAACGAGATTTTGCAGTACTTCACTATGTAGCGAGCTTCTATTCTCCCTGTCATGTGTGACAGAAAGGTTGTGTGCTTCCTCTTTATCTTGCTGGCAAGGTTTGCCTTGTTCTTCTATGGAGGCTGACACACAAGGTAATTCATCTACAATGCTTACTAAGGCAACTGGAACATCAAACGACACTTCTGTTGAGTGCATATCAGCTATAGTTACTGCACATAAGGCTTCATTGCTGCCAGTGTTTGTGGCATCCTCAACAAGGAGATTTTGCAGTACTTCACTATGTAGCGAGCTTCTATTCTCTCTGTCATGTGCAACGACAAGGTCTGGTGGTTCCTTATTACCTTGCTGAAAAGATTTGCCTTGTACTATTTTGGTGGCTGATACACAAGATAATTCGTTTATTGTGCTTACTGAGCCTATTGGTGCCTCAAACGACAATTCCACTGCCTTTTCCTTTGCACCATTTCCTACCCTTTTTGGACTAACATCAGGAGGCACATCAATCTTTCTTTTTCTTGGACTAAGTAAAAGTGGAAGTTCTTTCATCTTCCTAGCTTTAACAACAGCAGCAGCACATCCCAACAAGTAAGGCTTCCACCATTGCACATAATCAATTGTAACAGCGGGCTTGTACTTGGGAACAATGAATACAAATTTCTTAGGCTCCATTTTGTATGTTTCCCATGCAGCCACCCAGTTTGAGTTAACACGGGGAAGAGTTCCAGGAATATCCTGGTCAAAGCTGAGCTGCCTTGCAACACGATGCGGACGGTAATGCTCAATGCAGCGCATGCCCACAAGCTCACAAGCACGTAAACATAGTATGAAGGATAACAATTCTGCACTTTCTGCTATATCTTGGCCGTGAACACGATGGCTACCCATCTCTGGCCGCAGCGCGAAGCTGCTACTCCCATAGGGCCTCCATTCAAACTTCTTGGGTGACATGAACACTGCGTGGACATAAACGGGGTCAAGCACCTTGAGAGCATTTTGCCACTGGGATTCCGTGGGTATGCCATGGCCGTCAGGTTGATTGGTGCCCGTGGTCTCAGGAGGGCGAAGCTCAGGGAACCGCTTCCAGAGCCAAAGCTGAACGATTTGCAGGGGTGCCCACACGACGAAGGCCTGATATCTTTTCTCCAAATTGATGTAGCGCTTGAGCGCGGAGAGATCACTGTATATGCTAGCCAGGGCAGCGGGAGCGAGCGCCACGCCGCGGCCGCGCGCCAGCCGGGCGGCGAGTGGGAGCACCTCCGTCCGGACCACATCGAACGGAGCCGCCGGTAGCACGAAGAGAGACAGCCACATGGCCAGGAACGCGCCGTGCTCGAGGCGCCCGCACGCTTCGTCGCCGCCGCCGCCGCCGACTTCGACCTTCCCCGGAGGGCGCTCGAGGAAATGTCTCGCCCAAGCGGTACGGTCGGGCCTGCTGTTCTTGTTCTTGCTGAGGTAGAGAGCGCGGCGTACGGCCTCGAGCGCGTCCACGTCGCTGCGGAGCGCGTCCTGCGGCGGCGCGCGCACGGGCCTGCCCAGCAGCGGCAGGCCGCCGAGCACCGCGACGTCCTCGAGCGTCACCGTGGCCTCACCCCAGGGGAACACGAAGGTGTTGGTCTCGCCGCACCAGAAGGCGGCGAGCTGGAGCAGCGCGCCCTCGTCGCGGCGCACCCGGCACGTGGTGGCGAGGACGGCGTCGAGGATCCCAACCTTACGCCACAGGGGCTCGTGGCGCGGGCGGAGCTTGGCGACCCACCGCCTCCAGAGCTTGGGGGATTCCGGCGCCCAGCCCTTGAACTCGACCTCGAGGCCGTCGTCGAGGACGGGGCCGAAATCGCTGGGAGGCAGGGGCGGGAGAGCGGGCGGGTGGGAGGCGCCCGCGCGGGGGAGGAGGAAGTGGGCCAATCGGACGGTGGTGCGGGACGCGTCTGCGCCACCGGAGAAGATTCGGGCGGTGGCCTCCTGTACCAGCGGCAGCGGCTGCTCGCCGTAGCCGGCGGCCATGGTGTTCGGCGGGCGGGGCTTGGTGGGCGGCCGATGCACCCGACGAAGAGGGAATTGGAGTGCGGTGTTTGGGGAGCGGAATCTGGCGGCGAGTGTCAGAGCTGCTTCCGCTTGCGACGCTGTCTCCGCCTTACTCTGCCATGCTTGCGCTGCACCTGCGCGGCGCCGGAGTCGGGGGGAGCGGATGGTAATGGAGGAGAGAGAGGATGGTCTGCACGGCACGGCGTGACGGTGGTGACGACCAAACACAGAAAACTCTTGGGTGGAGCCGTGGACTGGAGGTACACGAAAAGAGGACGTGACTACACAGCTAGTACCACTCCACCTGTAAAAGACTTTATCCATCTATACTTCAAATAAAATTTTCTCTTAAACTACTTATTCGGTCTACGATCCGATTACACCGTTGTGTTTGTAACGATTAAATCTTTATAATAAGATCTCACATGATTATATTTTGATGAAAAATTATAAATTACTTTTATAATAAATCTAAATTATTTTTAGATTTCACTAAATTACTTCTTCGATATATAAAAGTAAATTCAATAAAGCTTAAAATTAATTTACATATATTATAGAAGTAACTTATAACAAAAGGAAAGTAACTTTAATAAATTTATTTCTAATGCCGTGACAAAGTTATTTCCGTTTTGTTTTAAGATACTTTTATAATACATGTAAATACCTTTTAGACTTTATTGAATTTACTTTTATATGTCTAAGAAGTAACTTAGTCAAATCTAAAATAACTTATATATATATATATATGATAAAAGTAACTTACGTATATAATAAAAGTAATTTACAAATATAAATATTTTTTCATCGTAATATAATCATGTAAGATCTTGTTGTGAAGATTTAATTGTAACGAACACAATGGTGCAACCGGATTGTAGATCGGATAAGTAATTTGAAAGAAAACTTTATAAGAAGGAAGAAAAAGACATACATGTCTAAGAGGAAAAACAAGCATGCACTTCAGCACGTGTAGCAGTACTTCCTCTCATAATTTGTTCGTCGCTGGTTAACACTAAACCGAGAAGCTGCCGAAAAGAGGGGTTCTCCGGTGCTTGGAAGTTATATGGTCCGTTAATCAACTAAAATCTAATGGTCAATAGAGAAAGGTATCTTCTGAAAGGTAGTAAAAAGTGGGCCAAGGTACTTAATCCGTAAATTAAGTGGAAAGTTTAATAGGTAATTATCTTGATTTTGCAGAGATCAGGCTGAGAGAGGGTAATTAAATCATGACGTGGCGTGATCGGCAGGGGGCCTAAGAGCAGTCCCAACCCATAGTGTCCATAAGCAGTGTCTATGGTGCCATGTCAATAAGACATCACAATAGAAACTACACTCTACAACTTATGGTTTCTTAAAGTGGGCCATTAATAAATACATCATCTGTCTTCTCTACCAATCATATTTATTCTTCATCTATTATGAAGACACTATTCTCTCCTAATGCAAAACTTGATAGTGTCTAATGCATAGGTTC
The DNA here is from genome assembly GCF_000147395.1 of Oryza glaberrima. Lineage (NCBI taxonomy): Eukaryota > Viridiplantae > Streptophyta > Magnoliopsida > Poales > Poaceae > Oryza > Oryza glaberrima. Next base: position 20,107,530 of record NC_068328.1, on the reverse strand, counting down.
TCGCGTTGAAGCTGTGTCTTGCATGAGATCCAATTTCTTCCTCTCTTCACTCTCTCTCTTAATTAATATAGTGCCACATAAGCTAAAAGTCCTATATGGCAATATAGTTAATGCTATAGACACCAGCCTAGGTGAAGGGTTGGGACTGCCCTAATGCGCCACTAACCTCGCGATTAGTAATTGTGTAATTAATGATAAACTGAGAAATTAATTGATAATAATCGTGTACATATTTTCCTTTAATCTATATGGTATATTCTCATAGTATCTCAACAAAAGGGAAAAAAGAGTTATATTCCCGCCGTTTTATATTATAAGTTGTTTTAACTTTTTTCTACTTAAGTTTTGTTAAATTTGAACAAATTTACATGAAAAATTAGTAGCATTTAAAATATTAAATTAGTTTTAAAAAAAAATCTAATATTACATATATTTGTTTTGTGTTAAGAATGTTATTATGTTTTTATATAATTTTGGTTAAATTTAAATAAGTTTGATTAGAAAAAAATCAAAATGACTTATAACATAAAACGGAGGGAGAACGTGCCTAAGTCACAACAAAATAGGAGTAAATGATTGATATGGAAATTGAATGAGTCCCACGAACATGTATCGGAATTCGGAAGCACTACAGAAGCCGAAGAAGCATATTAGAGACGGAAACATTTGTAAGAAGTTACAGTGCTATCCATGTTTACAATATTTTTATTCCTAAACTGTCCTTATTGAATCAATGGTGAGTGTTTATCCGAGAGGAGGTACTGGAGGTACCTCTCAAGCACCTTAAAAGACCTCATAGGAAAAACTATGGGTGGAGCCGTATAGTAGGTGCCTGGGTGGAGAGTGGAGACGTGAAGTGGTAGCTAACGGCGTTATCCATAGTTTTCCTGGAAAGACGATGAAAAAACGGTCATCGGCAGTGGCTCCAGAGTCCTGTTCCGTGTTCACTCGCAACAGGCGAGGCAACGACTTTGGAAGCCAACTGCATGTGGACAGGCGTGTCGCTCCTCTTTGTTCTTGCCTTTTTTTTTTTACGCCATATATCCCACTTGGACAAATTAGAAGCAATTTTCTCTTATCCTCATTTGTTCCTTTCTTTAGATAAATACTCAAAATCCCCTTACAATAATGCAATTTCGAAGGGACCTTTTCCCTCGTGTTGAGAAAACTTTTCTTCTTCCGATTCTTCTTCATTCAATTCATTTCAAAAAAAAAAAACTTCCATTGGTATGCGCAAGAAATAAGCCAATTCGGCAACTTTTTGTTCAATTTCTCATGGAGTAAAAAACTTCTCATCAGTACGAGTCAAGGGAATGGCCCCCGGCCCCGGATTTTCATATAAAGGATACGACGAGGAAAAAGACCTTCTTTAACCTGAATTCTAATTGATTGGGTAAAAAAGATGTACTCGAAAATTCCCGAAAATTCTAGGTACGTGTTCTCGTATTTTATTATCAATGAAAAAAAAAAGGTTGTCTGTATGTAGCACTGGTGAGCTTAAAGAGCAAGTTTTTTTGCATAAAAAAAGTAAGTTTAATAATATATCCACATTATCCATAGTCAACCTAATAACACACTCACACAATAGCTATATATGGATATATACTACACCATTAATACTTAGCGCACCTCTCTCTCATTTCTATAAACACAAGTGTCATGTGATCCTTCTCATAGATGGGAGGTTTTGGGTGGATAGGACATGGCTGCTCGTTTTTTTGGGTGTTTGGTTGGTGGCGGAAGTGGGACATGGCGGCCCGGAGGGGAATATTCTCCTCAGATGCCGGATGGTTGGCCGCCCGAGCGATCGGACGAGCGGGGCCTCCATGGAAAGAGAGGGGGCGACGACGATGACGATGCGAGCCGATAGTGATGACGACGCTAATGCGTGCCCAGCGATGGCGATGACAATGCGTTGTGGCAGGTAGGGGCGGCAAGCGCCGTGTTGGTTAGAGGAGGGAGTGGTGGCAAGCTCGGAGATCCGGTGCAAGAGACAAGCGCGGCGGCAACGACAATGACGATGCGAGCCCGGCAACGACAACAACGATGCACTGCGGCTAGTGTGGCAAGAGGGGACGGCGGTGAGCCAGGGATCCGGCGCGAGAGACGAGCGCCGCGGTGAAGACGATGATGATCAAGCCCGGCTAGTGACAATGACGACGATGCGAACCCGGCGACGACGACAACAGTTCGCTGCGGCCGGTGTGAGCAGCGAGCGCCGCGTTGGTGGGAGGAGGTTGCAGCGGCTGGTGGGAGGAGGCGAGCAGCGACGGCCGCTGGGAGGAGGCGGCGGCAGCGAGCCCCGAGATCCACCCTGCTTTTTTCTCCTTTTTCCTTTTCCTTTTTCTTTTTTTCTTTTTTCTATGTGTATTTATAAAGGAGGTAGTGGTGTAAAATTGTTGGAGAATTTATGATTTGTATTATGTATTAATTTAATGGGGGTATATTCACCATCTCAAGTGAGAGGTGACTACACCTGCAAATGCACCTACTCCCTCCAGCCAAAAAAAAAAAAATTGGATCTCAAAATCCACCTTCATCCCTACGACCAAACAAAAAACTGCATCGCCATATTCACTTAACCAAATAAAAAACTAGATAACCATATCCAACAAAATATGGACCGACATATCTCATCCAACTTTGACTATGAACCTAACACACCCTTATAAAGTCCGTTACATCATATTGTATTTGCTTTTTTGACACATATAGAATCTACTATAAACTACTGAGTTTATCTAGTTTAACGATTTATTATTGATATTATCGTTTTCTATAATACTAGCCATATAGTCACGCTTTGCACAACTTTAGATGCCTGTCTTGAAAAAAAAACCTAGAGTCTAGAGATGGTTACAAGTTCCAACCAATGACCACTGTCATGACAAACTTTCATTTTTCGTTCAAAGCTAATCCATTAAAAACGCGTGCTCATGGAACCCACTATTTGGATCAGCATGCCAAGCGATTAAAAGCCATCAAAGCATACATACTGAAAAGTACTACCTCCTCCGTCAAAAAAGACTTCATTTTTCTACAAGAATTTGGACAAGTGGCTGCCATGAATCGGTTAGAAAAGTGAACTTGTTTTTAGGACAGATTTAGTAACAAATTTCAATTAAAGATATTTCGATTTCTTATTCTATTATGTTCATATATGTATTCCTCTATACATAAATAACAAATATCAATAGTATATAAAGCAATGCTGTTCCTCTTGACTCTTGTATTTGGAATGATTTTATAGAGACCATTTCCGCTTTCCATAATCCTGGGCAAGAATTTATAGAATTTATATGATATGGGTGAAATTGACCGTCTGCTCCTTCAGCTTACAAATTGTTTCTGGAGGAGGTTGGCGCAGAACTCCAAATCAAAGCGTACTTCTGGAGGGTCACCAATGCAATCGAACACAGCATCAGCTGTTGCAAAGTCCTCTTCTGCAGTGTATCTGCACAGCGCCCCCAAAAACATAATATCACGTACATTTCATTGGAACATGAGGTGAATAATTCTCACGTATTATTTATTTAGATTGAAAGATCAGAACAGAAGAAAGCAATGACGAATAACATAAAATAGAAACTTAACAGCAACATAATCTACCTATTTCAATAGCACATTCAGGGTTGTCCTACATATACAGTTATTAGCTAATGCATAATTGGTAATGGGGAGAATACCAAATTCTGGACCGATAGATGGCTGAAAGGCAAAACAACTGCAGAATTGGCCCCAAACCCCCAAATCTTTCTGGGAAGGCTCTCCGAAGGGCAAGGAAACATTGCACAGTGGCACAAGTCTTATTTACTTGGGTGGATGATACTAAAGGAGGTCTTACAACTCAGGCTTACAAAGTACCTAGCTAAGCGAAAGTGGAAAGGTAGTAACAAATGTTGCTTCTGTCATAAGGACGAAACCATTCAACATTTGTTCTTCCAATGTCATCTTACTCTCTTGGTTTGGTCTGTTATTCATATGGCCTATAACTTACGACCTCCTCAAAATGTGACTCATATGTTTGGGTGTTGGCTTACATGTTTCCTAAAGACATGAGAAATCTGGTTTTGATGGGTGCAACAGCTCTTTGTTGGTCCATTTGGCTAAGTAGAAATGGGGTAATTTTTGATAACAAGAGGGTGTCTTCTCCTTTGCAGGCTATTACTTTAGTCACCCGATGGCTTCGCACCTTGGCTATCCTCCACAAACCGGGTCTTCGGGATACTATTGTGGTGGTACCGCAATGTTTGGACCAGGTGGCACTGGAATTTTTTACCCAAGAGCATGGTTGGTGATCTAGTCTACGGATTGATAGCCACTAATATTTTTTTTTCGTGAGGGGGGTATACATAGGTCTTTCTTTGTGTGTGGCTGTGTGCATCTTATGCAGAGGCCGGGAGTGGGCTCAGTTGAAATGTATCATCTTGGTGTATTTGACTGAGTTTTAATAAAGCTTCCATTATCGAAAAAAAAAGGTTATTTGTGAATACCTTCGTATTTGGGACATGGTGGATGGGTTATCTCTACAAAATGATGTGCCGGACCAACAGAGATGGAAGTTATCAACTACAGGTTCCTACACATAGCAAGTCAGCCTAGAATGCTTACTTTCTTGGATCCATCAAGTTTGCCCCTTGGAGGTGTATTTGGATAAGTTGGGCTCCTCTACACTGCAAGTTTTTCCTATGGTTGGCCATAAACAATTGTTGTTGGACAGTGGACCGACTTGCCAAACATGGACTAGCACACCTGGCAACCTGTCCACTATGTGATCAAAAGGACGTAACCATCCATCCTTGTATCATGTGTCTTCTCTCGGCAAGTTCAGACCTTGATTTTCTTGAAGCTGGGAATGGCGGTTGCTGCCCCTCTGCCCCTCAACCTTCGGTAACTCGTTTTGCTAAATGGTGGTGGAAAGCTGTCAAGAATGTACCTAAGGAGCAGTAAAAGGGACTGAATTCATTGATCATCCTAGTTGCTTGGGAAATTTGGAAACACCGTACTGACTGCGTTTTCAACAGAGCAAATCCATACATCATGGAGGTGTTGTGGGCAGTATCAATAGAAGCTAGTTTGGTGCCTGACTGGAGCTCTTGTGTTCCAAGTTTTCCTTTGTAGGTCGCTAACCCAAGGGCACTAGGCTGCAGTAGAGTGGTTTTTGGTCGTGTGTCACCTTGCTGTTTGTGGATCTGTGAAGGGCTCGTGAGCCCTTGGTTGTATGGGTGGTTTATTTTCCTTCTTAATGAGATGAAGCACAGGTCTCATGCATTTTCAAAAAAAAAAGAAAAAGAAGAAGAATACTGTCACTATTGCTACAGCTAATGATAATCCAATCGGCTTCCACCCAGAAGAGATCAACAGATGCCTTTATTATGGAATACATGCAAAATTAGTGAAAGCGATTTGATGCAACTGAAATATTTCATGGAAAAAAAAATCTTACCCGCTTTTTGTTACGATACACTTCATACCAGCAGCTTTGGCTGCTGCAAGCCCTATAGTACTGTCTTCAACAACAACACAACTAAATATCCAAGAAAAAAGGTGTTAGTAAACTGAAAAACTATTAAACTGTTGATAAAAATGGTATTTATTACAAAATACATCATATGTCGACAAAGCTTTATTATATTTTTTTACTGGAAAAATAATCTAGAATTGCTTACTTATAAAAACATTTTTTTTTAAAAAAATGTAACTTAAAAAAAAATGTTAAAGGACGCACAATATTTCTTTTACATTTGAATGGATTAACAGTTATGAGAGTTGTCAAGCAGTAATTAACATCTAACCAAGCTAGTTCATTAATCAGTAGACTCTACAAATATTAATTACAAGTTTGTACTAACAGTCATTAAACATTTGTACTCAGAACAACAGAAAGAAACCCAGGCATTCCTTACCTAGATGGATCGACTCCAAGTGTGGTTGCTGCAAGTAAGTAGATTGCCTGCAAAGATAAAAAGAAACATACTCTCTCGTGAGAAATGAAATCCAGGAATCCAATTATAGCACAAGAAAAGTTAATTACTTCCTACATAAGCAAATATAACTTAATTTGGTTGAAAGAAGAGTTGATCTTCATAAAAAAACCATACTATTATTAAATAAATGTAAGGATCATTTTGAAGGAATCATCATCAATCCAGCAAACATCAAATTAAACTATCATGATTTCATTTGAGTGAACCAGCAACTTTCAAAGGAAGGCACTATCTGGGCCATATCATAATAAATAAATAATGGCCGCTCAGGAACAGCACTTGTACCACTGCTGCTGGCAAGTTCTCTTTATTTCTTTTCAGGGTTTGGTTGTAGTGTGCTTGCTTGGAACACCGTATTCTCTCAACACAACTAATTTGGAAATTGGAAGGCACAAAGTATCTAAGAGCTAATCATGTGGTTTCAGTGATGTAAAATAAAATTTTCCTTTTAAGATTGAGCATAGTGTGGTACAAGACATTACACATTTTCCCGTGGATACTGATGGAACACTAGTAGTTTAAACTATCATATTAGTTTATAATTCTATGCCCTATACACTTCGAAATAATTTTTCTTCCCATAAAGAACTAGATAGAATATTGTTTGATAGAATTAGTATTTATTGAATTAAAAAATAACTTACTGGATCAGGTTTTTTACGAGGAACCACATCTCCAGCAAATATGGTAATTTTTTCTGCACGATCAGGGCCCAGTAAACATGAAACTATTGCCGAAACCTGCATTCAGTCAAGCATAAATATGTGAGCTATCTGGCATACAAGTTCACAGCTACTATCAACATGTACTATGATTTAAAAAGTGTGAAAAATAGTACATATTAAGTTTTTATAAGAAACTATTGGAGTATTTCCTTATGAAAAAATCAGAAGAAAGATTTCATAAAAAATGAAAACAATAGTTATTACCAATCCTAACAATTAACTTCATAAAAGTACATTTAAGGTGGAAATATTGTGTTACTCACAGCTTTCTCATTTGAAGTACTGCATACTGCAACTTTCACTCCTTTTCCTAGGGCTTCATCTATTAACCTGTAAATTGTAATTAAAACATCTAGGTAACTTACCCCATACTAATTTACTTCAACATATTCCGAAGTTAGTAAATTCAACATTTCATAGTGGGATTGGATTGTTATGTCTTCCTAATGCATGTAGCGCAGACTTCCTCAACAGAAAGTAAAACAGTGAAGTTCATGATATTACTTCTGTAAAGCTTGTTTCAATTATCGTCATGATTTCATGTTATAATTGTAAGTACAAGAAGCAATATTAATTAAGATGCATTTAGTTTTCCAGCAAAGAAAAATAGCTTGGCTACAACTAGAATATAACTGCAGTTTATACATAGTTTGAGAAAGAGAAAAAGAATAATGAAATGTTGCAGAATGCAAATGAGAGTTAAAGATGAACAATTGCTAATGGCTATCCACAAGACATAATAACTGACTTGTATTAAAGTAGCAAAGCAGGATATCGAAGTGTTAGAACTTTTGAAGTGCATTAAGTTGCTAAAGTCCAAATTCATGTAAAATATATGACCTTTGAACACCTGGACGGAGGGGAAGCAACTTCTTCTCAATCAGAGCCATGAATAATTCTGTTTTCCTCTTGTGCAGCGAAGCAATAAACTCCTTTCTTTCGTCGTCAGTCTTTGGTGCTTTAGCTGGCCACCCCATTTTGCTGAAATACGCTGTCATCCTGAAATAGGTGCTAGAGTTAAATTCAACCAGAAAATTCAATTTTATTTACAGGAAAACATAAAAGGAACCAACATAAAACTATAAATCATTGTTCTTAGTGTAGCTCTTTTAGTATCACCATTGCCAAAAAGCATGTTCTAACATCTGACACTAATGGACAATTAAATCATTAAGTTCCAATGCTAAATAATCAGCTCTACACTGCTGATGATTAGGTCCTTAGTTTCAATTGGATAAGCAAAATTCAATTTGATGATCCTTCACCCTGGACATCTGGATATTGCTCTTGGCGATAATTAGATTGTTTGAATTTTCTTTAGGTAATAACTATTAGTTTCCGTGAAAAAGCATACACTTATGATGCCTTTATACACAAACGGAACAGTCCATGTTGTTCTTTGTGTTAGAACAAACAAATGGTTTGATGTCCCTGCCCCAGAGACAATATTTGTTAACCTTTCATATCAACATAAGCCAATAGACTTAGCAAAGGACAGTGAAGTTCTTGCACTGATTACCGAAGTTTAATATCCTTAGTAAATGCCAGTGGTAAAATGCATTTTAATGTTTCCCCTACCAGTCAAGATAATAGTCAGAATCAATAATAAATTGCAAATCTGTTATGTGAACAATTAGTGGAAAGCGTAAACTGTTTAGATGTATACAACATAATTAAGGAGATGGATTGCAAAATCTTAATTTTTTTCTTGTGCATTTAACACTATTGTTTTATCATTTATGTGTTCACAGTAGTGACTAAGTGTAAATATGTAAATTGACACAGTAACGGAGCAGCATATTTTTTTTCTTACAGTTTCAGGTTGATAACTACAGATTTCATACAGAACTAGCTGAATGCCCATGCGTTGCAACGGGAATTAAAAAAAGACTTTAAAACCTCAAACATTAAAATAAAATTATATCCACTGTAAATAATTCAATCATATTTTTCATCATTTTGTATCTCACTTTAAAATAAATTTTCCTTGTTTGATGGCTTCTGGTTGGGGGATGGGATAAAAGTCCACCTATCTCACTATTTGGGGGACCCACATGGTAGTGGTGGTGGGTGGTGGCAGATTCACCACTCACCACCACTATTGGGGTCTTTTAAAGGAGTATAGATATAACCTATATGGGCACAAACTACATTTTCAAAACATGTTTCGAGGAAACGCCTGTTTGTATTGAAGAATGCAAATGAATGGCTAGGATTTTGGCAGGCCAACAAATGAAAGAAAGCAGCAAAGTGTTGATTAACCTTTCCTTTCCGCCACCTATCTTGAGCAATTCTCCATATAGCTCAACATCCCAGCTAACACCTAATTCCCTCTGTAAACAACAAAACACGCAGTTTGATATTTCAGTCAGTAGGTACCCTTTAAATGATATAAAATCATATGTATTACAGTTGACAGTTGTTTTTCATCCACGGTTCATCATAAAGAAGAAAAAAAAGGTTTAATAACTGCCTATTGTTTTTTGTGTTAACGCAATAGTTGCAGTTGAAAAGTGTATTACAGTTTTCTATTGTAAGTACAGGTATCCCAGGTCGCTCTTTCATTTCCACCTAAGGAAGATTAACAACGGTTTGAACTAGGTGTCCAGGTGGAAGAAATTACAATGTACCTTCTTCAACACAGCCCGTTTTCACTGGATATGCTCCATAGTTGATGGCCACACTAACCAACCTATTTCTACCAATATATCAGGTAAATCACACTTGTGGTGAAGAAGCCGCTCACTGCAGCTATGGCAAGGTTTGGTGAGACTGAGTATTTCGGAAGTGTGATAGAAAAATGGGGTTACTTAGCGACAGAGATGGCCAATGAAATAAACAGAACAATTGAACATAGTTGACTTTATTTAGTAAAATATGGTAATCGGATAAACAACAGGGAAAAGTTTGTGTCGATGTCCCCTCATTTCTTGAATGTATATTAATATGTGATATATCACTATACAAACATGAAAATCAAATTCAACTTTTACAAGTTGTAACATATATAACTGTGAATCCACGTATAATAGTTTCAGCTTGATTTTTCCTTTTTGTTACAACTTGTAGAAGTAGAATTTCTCAATTTTAAAATTGATCACTACTTATCGAGAGATAAAAATCATTCTCCCAAAGAACCCCTAAATGTATATTGCGCTGCAGGTAAGCAAACAGCCCCTAAATGTAAATTGCAGTGCAGTTAGGCAATCAATGAATTTGAATTAGGCATTCCAATGATCCGAGTTGTAGTAATATTACTAGTACTAGGTGATCATCTACTCAACATTTTCACATGATTTAGGTTCGTTACTCCGCAGAAACAAATTAATCCGTGAACAACAAGACGTCGATTCCAGTAATTACCAAACATAAGCGACACCAACACTTTAGACCTGCGGAGCAATCGCCAAACGCGTCATCAAACCAAAATTAGCGAGACCGGGGCTGAAGGAACCGGACCTCGGCAAACGTCTCGTTGAAGGAAATGCGGTGGCCGTCCTTCTCCGTGTCCACCAGCACGCCGTCGCAGTCGAACAGCAGCGCCGCCGGGAGGGACGCGGCCGGCGCTCCCCCCGCGGACGCGCGGACGGCCTCCGCTCCCCGCCTCCTGCCCCCGACGGAGAGGCAGGCGGCAGGAGAACGCGCCGTCGTCGTCCTGCTCGCGGCGGCTACCCTCGTGGGAAGGCGCTGGCCGGCGGGCCGGCCCGCGACGGGGCGGGCGGTGGAGAAGGTCCCCGCGGGGAGCAGCGCGGACGATGATGCGGCGGCGGGGGCCATGGCGAAATGGCGAGCTGAACTGGCGAAGGAAAACGAACGTTTGGGCCGCAACGCCGAAGGTTGGTTTTGGCACTTGGCAGGGCAGGGTGGGCCGCCTGTGGTCCATGTGGAAGTGTGGATAGCGCGCCTTGTGGTCGCTACGCCTTACGCGACGATTTCGTTTCATACGTCCACCACCCATATGCCTCTCTTCCGTCGTCTCTTCCTCGGCTTTACCGTCTTTCCATCTCTTTCGTTCTTTATCTTTTCTTTTTCCTTTTTTTAGAGAGAGAGGTGCCATTTTACCAGTAGTACATACGACGTACAGGTATCTTTCGGTGGTTGGCAACTGGCATCTGTTTGAGGACAAAGTTGTTTCACGGTAAATTCTCTGTAAATATATATGTTTTGTTTGTATGGATTTGATACATCCTTTTGTTTTCTAAGGCTACTGACCTTATGGTGACGTTCTAAAGGGATCGAAAATCCTGATTAGCCACACGTAAAATGATAAACATAATTATAATTAGCATATGATTAGTCATGTATTAATTATTGAAAAAAATTAAAAATAAATTTATTTGATTTTTAAAGTAATTTATATATATAGTTTTTAGCAAAATGAGCTGATTTTCAGTTTGAAAAACGTACTAACGGAAATGGAAATTGAGGAAAATTGAGGAGTAGTCAAGCCTATCCCCACTTTAATACACGTCCAAGTCAATTTCGATCACCGGAAAATAAATGATAATCTCTTAAAAGGTGTTGTTTTGTGAATATTTTTATAGACTTAATCCATGTTTCTTTTTGTTTGGAGTAGTCAATGCTTTACCTTGTCAATCTGTATAGGAATTTTTTTTCAATTTCATTTCTTTCCTTTTTCCCTTTTTAGTTTTGTATTCCTGGTTGATATATATCTCTTATTATAAAGTTGAAGATGTTTTTACTGGTAGTTTGGTACGTCATCCATGTATGAGTGCGAAAGGAAAGGGGCCGCCATTCTCTTTCTTTCCTCAATCGTTCCGATCATTTCTCCGTATTTGAGTCGATTTTTAAGTTTGTTCGCTTTGGGAAATATAAAAGGAGATGTATAAGAAATCTCTTTTAAAAAACTCGCATGTTAACTTGAGACGATCGGACTCCTAACTGCAACTCATGATTTTCTAAAAAAAATATAGACATATATCCAAGCGAATTTCCACAGTGAATTTCACCTTAACTAAACCGTATAATAATAATAATAATAATAAGATTAAAATAGTCTTCACCCATTGCAACGCACGGGCATTTTTTTTTCTAGTGTGTATATATAGAGGGGGGGGGCTAGATTTTTTTCATAAATCAATGAAATGTTTTGTTATTTAAAAGTAGAGAAAAATCCAAAAAATATCATTGACAAGCGCTCTATTCCAAGAAATAACATCGCCAAGTGTGAGTTCCATATAATGTCATTGTATAATCTATTTATCCTAGAAATGCCATCGTTGTTAGGGTTCCATCAGTAACCTTAACGATGATGGTATTTCTAGAACAACATCGCTTGTACGATGTCATTTTATGGAACTCGCGCTCGTCGATGATATTTCTTGGAATTTGGTGTTTGTCAATGGTATTTCTTAAATTTTCTCTTAAAAGCACACACATGTGTTTTAGCATGGTGCTTATCTCTATCCTCACAAGGGGTGTTCTGTTCCCCTTAGATAGACATGGAGAGCCAAATTTTAAGGGATCTGGCTTACCAAACTTAACTGAATCGTTTGTTATCTCTCTCCACATGTTACCTGGGATAGATAGAATTATATCTTACCACTTATCTTCCCATATCTGGAGTTACAAGTTGGTTGTGTACAACCGACAACAAGGGTCCACTACCTGGTTTACCTCCTGTTGGCCCATATTGCAAGGCCCATTATGATGATACTGGGTCCTATGTAATCCACAGTAGCCCCCGAGCCCTTTGCCTTGAGATGTCTTGAACCCTAGGTTATGCCAAATGGTTACCCATAGAAGCCCTCTAAAAATATTAGAAAAGTAGAACTGTTCTCCTCTCATTCTCTTTTAATTAAACCAAACTAATAGCACATGCACTTCATAATCTCTTTTAGTGGTTCTCATTCAAAATTTACTCCAGTGTTATTAGTACTGTACATCTATTACTGTACTAATGGCTCATTTACCAGCAAAAGTTTTACAACATTGTTTTATTTAATCTTGCTGCAATGAAATAAATTTAGCATGTTGATTTTATAACTTTCTTTTATTTCTTTTGGAACCTGTTGTTCAAAAGTGCAAAATTTGTGATCTTGTTTCCAACTGTTTCAACTTATTTTGCAAACTTGGTTTACTTTACTTACCTTTTACCTTGATTTTCTAACTTTATTCAAATCCAAAAACTTGTGCTATTAATTGGATAAATGTCTTAACTCCCTCCTTTCACTTGTCTTTAGATGCCGCGCTTCAAGCCTGAGTACTTGTTTGGTGTTGAGGGATTTGTCCAGGAGTTGCGTACGATGTCCTTTGCCATAGGATTTGGGACTGCCCCTTTGTATGCCCAGATTCCTCATGATCGTGACGAAGAGAAGTGCCGAGTCAAAGTCACCTTGAACAGTAATAGTGAAGATATCCCATCAGTGATGTTCGAAGCTGGAGGAGGAAACTACATTCATGCATGTCAAGAGGTGGCAAGGATCGCTATAGGAGAGCTCCGCGATCGCCAAGTGATCAGTTGGCCGACACTGAGTATCGCTACCATCCTCGTCAACCCCAGAGAAGTGACCGTGGCAGCTACCTTGAGACTGAGGGGATTGAGAATGATGCTACCACAAGGCATTTGGTTGAGATGCTGTGGGCTATGGATGAGACCCGCACGGAATTGTGTTAGCAGCTCAAGATTTGCAAGCTAGAAGACAAGGTGGATCGTTTGGAGAAGGAACTAGCCGCATTGAAGAGAGAAGCACCGCCGCAGAAGGCCAGGGTTCATCTTACCGCAAGGAAGAGAGCTCTATTCGTCCCTCGCTACCAATTGGCGCCAAAGGTCCGTGTGGTGGAGAAAGAAGTCACCCCAGCCCTAGCGGATACTCCGGTCGTCAATGTAAGTGATGATGGTGAAGAAGAATCCAAGCGCACCCATTCCAAGATCGAGTGGGGAGCAACTCAAGATGATGGAGACGAACCGAACGAGCCTTCAATCAACTCCGATGCCCGGAAGACCTAGAGTTCCTTGTCAAGCCATTGTCTTAGATCGTTGTGTTAGTTTGCTTGTTTTAAGTTTGGTTGTGTGTGTGGGTCCTGCATGTGGTTTACATCAATGATGGGATGTAAGTGCATGCGTTTGTTTGCTTTCGAGTGTTAGGTAGTTGGTGAGTTTAGTGGTGTGGGAGTCTTCAGTTTTGTAATAATGAAACTCAGTTAAGATCAATAAAAGTTAAGTTAGTGGAAAAATTAATTCTCTGTCCTAAGTAGTTTTCCCCGGTTTCTCTTCTTGTGCTCCTGCCCATGCCAGATGGTGCAAACTCGCAGCAACGGGAATGGCCCCAACATCAACAATAACAACAACAATGGAGAGAATCCCACACTTGCCCAAGTCCTAGCTCAACAGGCACAGCTTATGAACATGATGATGCAGCAACTTCAGAACCAGCAGAACCAGGGAAATAACCATGCACCTCCCCAGAACAAGTTAGCAGAATTTCTTCGTGTGAGGCCGCCCATTTTCTCTAGCACCACTAATCCTGTTGAAGCTGGTGATTGGCTGCATGCCATAGAGAAGAAGTTGGATTTGCTTCAGTGCACTGATCAGGAGAAGGTCTCATTTGCATCACACCAACTACATGGCCCTGCCTCTGAGTGGTGGGATCATTTCCGCCTTAACAGGACTACTGCTGAACCTATCACTTGGCTTGAATTCACCGCTGCTTTCCAGAAGACGCATATACCATCGGAAGTGGTGTCTCTCAAGAAGAAGGAATTCAGGTCGCTCACCCAGGGATCTCGCACGGTCACCGAGTATCTGCACGAGTTCAATCGTCTGGCTCGTTATGCTCCAGAAGATGTGCGCACTGATGAAGAGCGCCAAGAGAGGTTCTTGGAAGGACTTAATGATGAGCTTTCTTACCCACTCATGGCTGGGGATTATCATGATTTCCAGAAGTTAGTGGATAAGGCTATTCGCCAGGAGGACAAGTACAACCGCATGGAGCAGAAGAAACGCCGGATTGCTCACTTCAAGGCATAACAGGGGAATAGTCAGAGGCCGCGTCTTACTTTAGGACCCCAGTCCATGCCACAGGAAGGTTCTTCGTCTGTTGTTCGTCCGCAGCGTCAGTTCTTCAACAACAATGCTGGCAACAACATCCGCAATCAAGCTCCACGCTCTGTTGCAGCTCCAACACAGCAACAGCCTGCCAAGAGGGAGCAAGGCAGCAAGCCCGGGGTGTGCTTCAACTGTGGTGAACCAGGCCATTACTCTGACAAGTGTCCGAAGCCCCGACGTGTGAAGGTTGTCCCTGCCCAGAGTAACTCTACCGCACCTACATCAAAGGCTCGTGTCAATCATGTTGCTGTTGCAGAAGCTCAAGGTGCTCCAGATGTGATTTTGGGTACGTTCCTTGTTAACTCAATTCCTGCAACAGTGCTTTTCGATTCTGGTGCCACACATTCATTTTTATCTATGAGTTTTGCGGGAAATCATGGGATGGAAGTAGAAGATCTTAGACGTCCTTTGATGGTTAGTACCCCGAGTAATCAAGCACTCTCTTTGCAACGTAGCCCCTCTGTCAGAATAGAAATTCAAGGAGTACCATTTCTAGCCAATCTTATCCTGTTAGAATCCAAAGACCTTGATGTCATCCTAGGGATGGACTGGTTAGCCAGATATAAAGGTGTGATAGACTGTGCCAACCGAAAAGTAACTCTCACCAGCAATGATGGTCGAGTTGTAATTGTTCATGCATTGTCTTCTGAGTCTTTAAGGTCAAGTCTGAGCCAAATGACTTTGGAAGAGATTCCTATAGTCCGAGAGTACCCCGATGTGTTCCCAGACGATTTACCTGGTATGCCGCCTAAAAGGGATATAGAGTTCAGAATAGATTTGGTACCAGGAACCACTCCGATCCATAAGCGACCATATAGAATGGCGGCCAATGAGTTGGCAGAAGTCAAAAGGCAAGTCGACGATTTGCTTCAAAAGGGATACATCAGACCGAGTTCATCTCCATGGGGAGCTCCAGTTATTTTTGTGGAAAAGAAAGATCATACCTAGAGGAGTGTGTGGACTATCGTGCACTAAATGATGTGACTATCAAGAATAAGTACCCGCTGCCCAGAATTGATGATTTGTTTGATCAGCTTAAAGGTGCCACCGTTTTCTCCAAGATAGATCTTCGATCAGGGTATCACCAGTTGAGGATTAAAGAAGAAGATATACCTAAGACGGCTTTTACCACTAGGTATGGGTTGTTCGAATGTACTATCATGTCTTTTGGACTTACCAATGCCCCCGCTTTCTTCATGAACTTGATGAATAAGGTGTTTATGGAATACGTAGACAAGTTCGTGGTGGTCTTTATTGACTGCCGAACCAAAGAAGAGCATGAAGAATATCTTCACCTTGCACTAGAGAAGCTACGAGAACATCAACTGTATGCCAAGTTTAGCAAGTATGAATTTTGGTTGTCTGAAGTGAAGTTCCTTGGTCATGTCATCTCAGCCGGAGGAGTTGCCGTTGATCCTAGTAATGTGGAATCCGTAACCAACTGGAAACAACCAAAGACAGTTTCAGAGATTCGCAGTTTCCTAGGTCTTGCAGGTTATTACCGGAGGTTTATAGAGAATTTCTCCAAGATTGCTAAGCCCATGACACGGCTGCTTCAGAAAGATGTGAAGTACAAGTGGTCAGAGGAATGTGAGCAGAGTTTTCAAGAGTTGAAAAGTCGCTTAATATCAGCACCCATTTTGATTTTGCCTGATCCAAAGAAGGGTTTCCAAGTGTATTGCGATGCATCTAAGCTTGGCTTAGGTTGTGTTCTGATGCAAGATGGGAAGGTGGTTGCCTATGCATCTCGTCAGTTACGTCCGCATGAGAAGAACTACCCTATTCATGATCTTGAGTTAGCTGCAGTGGTTCATGCGTTGAAGATATGGCGTCATTATCTTTTCGGTACTCGTACAGAGGTGTACACCAATCACAAGAGTTTAAAGTATATCTTTACTCAGCCGGATCTGAACATGAGACAACGGAGATGGTTGGAATTAATTAAGGATTATGACATGGGAATTCATTATCACCCGGGAAAGGTTAATGTTGTAGCAGACGCTCTTAGCAGGAAAGGCTATTGCAATGCTACGGAAGGACGACAGTTGCCATTGGAGTTATGCAAGGAATTTGAAAGATTAAATTTGGGAATTGTCAGTAGAGGTTTCGTTGCAGCCTTAGAAGCAAAGCCCACGCTAATCGATCAGGTTAGAGAAGCCCAAATTAATGATCCTGATATCCAAGAAATCAAGAAGAATATGAGAAGAGGAAAAGCTATTGGTTTCTTGGAAGATGAGCAAGGAACTGTATGGTTGGGCGAGAGGATCTGTGACCCCGACAACAAAGATTTAAAAGATACAATTCTGAAAGAAGTTCATGATACTTTATACTCCATTCACCCTGGTAGTACCAAGATGTACCAGGATCTCAAGGAAAGATTTTGGTGGGCAAGTATGAAGCGTGAAATCGCAGAATACGTAGCAGTATGTGATGTTTGTCAGCGAGTCAAGGCAGAACATCAGAAACCCGCAGGTTTGCTGCAGCCTTTGAAGATACCAGAATGGAAGTGGGAGGAAATCGGTATGGATTTCATCACTGGTCTACCCAGAACGTCATCAGGACATGACTCTATTTGGGTAATAGTCGACAGACTTACCAAAGTGGCTCATTTCATCCCAGTAAAGACAACATATTCCGAAAGTCGGTTGGCGGAATTGTATATGGCAAGGATTGTGTGTTTGCATGGCGTCCCTAAGAAAATAGTGTCTGATCGAGGTAGTCAGTTTACTTCAAAATTTTGGAAGAAGCTTCAGGAAGAGCTGGGTTCTAAGCTAAACTTTAGTACTGCTTATCATCCGCAGACAGACGGACAAACCGAAAGGGTAAATCAGATTTTGGAAGACATGTTGAGAGCTTGTGCTTTAGACTTCAGTGGAAGTTGGGATAAGAATCTACCTTATGCGGAATTCTCGTACAATAACAGTTATCAAGCTAGTCTCCAAATGGCTCCTTACGAAGCACTGTATGGTCGGAAGTGCCGCACTCCGCTTTTGTGGGATCAAACGGGAGAACGTCAGGTTTTTGGGACTGATATCCTGAGGGAAGCAGAAGAAAAGGTGAAAATCATTCAAGGAAGATTGCGTGTGGCCCAGTCTCGTCATAAGAGTTATGCCGACAATCGTCGTAGAGATCTAAGTTTTGACGAAGGAGATTATGTGTACCTTCGTGTCACGCCTCTTCGAGGAGTTCATCGCTTCCACACCAAAGGAAAATTGACACCGCGTTTTGTGGGACCTTACAAGATTGTCAGTAGAAGAGGAGAGGTCGCTTATCAGTTGGAGTTACCTCAATCTTTGGCAGGAGTCCATAATGTGTTCCATGTGTCGCAATTGAAAAAGTGTTTAAGCGTACCTACCGAAGAAGCTAATCTTGAACAGATAGAAGTCTAAGAGGATCTGACCTATGTTGAGAAACCAATCCGTATCTTGGAAACAGATGAGAGAAGAACCAGAAATCGAGTTATCCGTTTTTGTAAAGTTCAATGGAGTAATCACTCGGAAGAAGAATCAACTTGGGAACGAGAAGATGAATTGAAGTCAGCTCATCCGCATCTGTTCGCCAGTTCTTCCGAATCTCGAGGACGAGATTCTGTCTAAGGGGGGTAGGTTTGTCACACCCTAAAAATCCTAAATATGTAAATTGTTGTTTAATTGGAATTATTAGAATTGATTTTAAAAGCCTTGAAAAGAAGATCTAATTTTAAATAATAAATTCCAATATAAAATGGGGCTAGATAAAATTTCATTAAATACTTTGCTTGATTCTATAATTCCTAGATTTTTCTAGGATTTATTTGAGCCAAGGAAGTATTTTTAATAAATGGAATTGCATTTCATGAATAATTTAAATGGAAAAAGGTTTTTAAAAGTCTCTTTTGGCTTTGGGCCGAAAGTCGGCCCAAAACCTTTTCTCTCTCTCTCCCTGGCCCAAGCCGGCCCAGTCTGCCCGCAGCCGCCGCGTGCGCGCGCTCGCTGCCGCTGACAGGTGGGGCCCACCTGTTAGGCCTGTCGTCTACCTCCGGCCGGCCGCCGCCCGAACCCTAGCGCCGCGCCGCCGCCGTCTCCTTCCAAATCCGGCCGCCCCTTTCCGTTTCCGGTGAAATCAATAGAGGGGAAATGATCCCCGGGATCCTCTCTATCTTTTCTCTTATGGAATCGTCGGCTAATTTCGTTTGGAAATCCGTGGATTCGATCTCGAATCGGATTCATCTCTCTCCCCGAACCCTAGACCTTCCTTCGCGTCGCCGGTCGCCGTGGGCCTTCGCCGCCGTGTCCTAGCCGCTATAAAAGGACCCCCAAGCCCGCCGCTACCCGTCGCCACCCTTGCCTTTGTCTCTCTCGTCCGTAACGCCCTAGCCCCGTGAGACCTCGCGCCGCCGTCGTCGCCGCCGCTCCAGCCGTGCACTGCCGTCACTCCAGTCGTCGCCGTCGCTCGGGGAAGTCACCATCGTGGTCGCCGTCTTGTCGCCGTCCTCATCTGCCCCTTCGCCTGTCGCTGTCAACCGCCGGAACACCGTCGCCATCGTCAAGCCGAAGGTCACCGCCGCTTTTTCCTCGACGTCGTCGCTGTCCGTTGATCTTCCGCCGTTGTTTTGGTCACCGGTGAGTTCGCCGCGTTGCCCTCTTTGTGTTGGTGTCCTCCGTTCGCGTCGTCGCGCCATCGTTCGTCGGCGAGCATGCCGCCCGAGCCGCCGCCGGTGGTGACGTCACCGCTGACGTCATCGTCGTCGTCTCTCGTGGCCCGGTCGTGGACCGATGGATCTTGGCCGTCCGTTTTGGATGGATGGATCTCGGCCGTTTGTTTCCGTGAGCCGCCGCCGTGCACCCGGTCCACCGCGAACCCTAGCCGCTGACGCAATAATTCCCTTTTTCTTTTCAAAAATAATTCATTATTGCGTCATAATTCAATTAAAATCCATATAAGTGTTTTAATCCGATTTAATCTTTAAAAATTCATAACTAATTCATCTTAGCTCGGATTTAGTTGGTTCAAGTCTCTAAATTTTTCTAAAATTGAGATCTACATGTTAAAAATATCCACATGTACGGTTCATGCTTGTTTATGTGCTGTTTTGGTGTTTTTGCTCCTTTCTGTTTAGATTCCGACGTTTCCGGAGAGTTCGTTTTCGCAGGAGAAGAATTTGAAGAGTTCCAGGGCCAGCAAGGCAAGTCACACAGATCCCAAACAACCCTTTGAGCATGTTGATCCCGTTTAAAGCTATTGTTTCTATTCAACTATTGCATTTATTTTCGAATGTCATTGGGTGGAATTAACCTATTGATTGTTATAGCCCTTTTGTTCTTGATTACTTTATTCCTTGATACCTTGGGTTATTGTAACTTGACTAGTTGAGCTTTATATATTAGTTCAGCTAGATAATAGATACGATTGCTTAGCCATGCTTAGAAACTTTAGCACACTATTGGCATAACTTATGACTCACTATTATTTAATGATGGCTTAATGATAGCTCATGATGGTTAATCATGATTAGTTAATTAATTAATTTGCCAACTAAAACCTGATAATGGTGGGTTGTGAGCACATGGTTTTGATGGTCGTGCTCATGACAATTAAGGACCGGTTCACGAGTTTCGGTTGTGAAACATTAACCATGTCAACCACAAGCCAGCGTGGGCAACGGCTTTACCTTTTGTATAGCATGGTTCATTGCGGGGCACCAGACTGAGAAGTGGCGGAGATAAGCTCACGGGGGTCGCTGGGGAGTCCATGCCTTGTTTATAAGGGGGTGATTATGATCCAGGAATGGTGCGCTGTGGTGGATTGTGTTGTGCGAGGGGTACTGTCACAGCTCCTTTCCGAGGTACCGTGGTGGTATTAAGGCACATGGTGACATGTTGTGGGGCTGTGTCTTGTGGGTACAGTGGTACACCTCTGGCTAGAGTAAAACTATTCGAATAGCCGTGCCCGTGGTTATGGGCGGGTCTAACAATGTCTTTCGTGATTAGTTTCACACTTCTCACCATAATAAAAGATGCTGAAACTGGTAGTAATTTGATTAGCTCTTGGTTTGAAATGGTATATTCCTGGTTTGGAGATAGAACTGTGCAGCCGGGATGGTTGTTCAGAATGGTTGGGCCTATGCAACAGGGTATGTTATATAGCGTTGGATTAATATTGTTTAATTATTACTTAACTGTTTTATTAAATTCTGAAATGTTTATTAAATGCTGTTTATGCAAATGAAACCCTACTATGCCATCCTTTGTTATCCTGCGCACTTGCATATTTGCTGCGTGGCTTGCTGAGTATGTCATATACTCACCTTGCAATCATTCATCAGAGGAGGAGTTCTACAGTGATGTTGATGGTGTGGAGGATTAGGTGTAGCCTTGGTCAAACTGCCTGTGGAGTGGAGTCGTCTGCCGTTTATCTTATTTTTCCGCTGCTTAGATCTTTATTGATTGAGAGGAACTATCTACCTCTGTAATGACATTTTATTCGCTTATTAATTAGAGTAATAATTGTACTCTATTATCAATTTGTTATTGTGTGCCTCGGCTGATTCCTAGACGAGGGTTCACACACATGTAAGCGTTTGGAATTTTGGATAGAAATTCCGGGCGTGACAATTATGATGATACTGGGTCCTATTTAATCCACAGTAGCCCCCGAGCCCTTTGCCTTGAGATGTCTTGAACCCCTTGCAACTTAAAAGCAAATGACTCAATGACTCAATGTCTCGACTTAAAAGCAAATGAATCAATGACTCAATGTCTCAACCTAAAATTGCAAATGACTCAATGTCTTGAACCCCTTGCAACTTAAAAGCAGTACACGATAACCGCATAACGACAACCGACAGTTGGCCAATATTAGGCATATCAAAATTAATATGGATGTGCACCGAAACTCACCAGTGTTGCAAGGTCATTGTAGTCGATATGTAGACCATGAGGTGTGTGACAGTAACCCTTAGCCTAGCGGCGATGCAATGTGCAAGCCTAGGCCCATTAACACACACCAACAAATATAAAAGCATCAATTAGGTCAAGGGATAGGATAAATCCCCAAACCTTTTAGGTTGTCGCCTCCTAAAGTATCTAGGCCCCGATCGTTGATTTTGGTAATTAATGACAAGCACTAATTGTGCACTAACCATTTTATTTGCGTGAGATAATTTGAATTAGGACCACATGACGAGTATGTCAAGGATGATCACCATGGATTAAAATTTGACAGTGTAAGGCGAATGACGGAAGATGGTAAAGCTAGTCTATTTGTCTATCGAGGTTTTATCGCTGATCGAAATGTTTGATTAATTTGTTTTCTAGTTTGTTGTACTAAAGATAAGATGGGTGGCAACTTGGCAATGAGGTGTCAATAGGCTACACTAGAGCATATGCGTTGAGATTGCACTTAGTGGCTTTGATCCTTTACTTTTTTGGAGGAGGCTGAACAGGCCAGGGTTATGGGACCGGTTAGTCTGGGGGTGTCCTGAAGCTTGGCTTACCCTCCTGGAAAAGGCCAAGCATATCAGACCCCTAGCCTGCTTGGACCAGATATGTCCCGAAGCTATGTCCAACTCTTTGGGGGCAAGTCGAAGGGATCAGGCACAAGTGCCAATCAATTTGGCAAGTTCCTGAAGCGTTGGTTTTGGCTTTGGGGGCTGGCTGGTCGGTCCGGCCATTGCATTAAATGTGCACCAACAGTTAGTTTTTAAACCATTGACGCAACGGGTCAGATCATCCGACTGCTCCATGCTGGTCAGTCTAGCAATGTGCAATATTGGGGATTTTGTCCCCAACGATTAGTTTTGGTGGGTGGCGGGTATTGGGGGATTTTGCCCCCAACGGTTAGCTTTGGTGGGTGGAGGATTCTATTGGCACTCCATTCATTTCATTTGACCCCTTGCATCCATTCTCACACCACTTGAGCACTTGCTAATCCTTTGTAGGTGTTTGAGGGTAGATTAAGCCAGGGCAAGTACACGCATCATTGATTGAGCTAATGTGGCACTCTGAGCCCGGTTGCTACTTGTTACTCTTGGATGTTGCCATGAGATCTCTCCGATAAGGTTACGGAGGAGGCCCAATGTTGGTTGTGAGTGATTTGGAGTTCACCACCTTCGGAATGAAGGAAGAACTATCCTTAGTGACTGAAGCTTGTGTAGACCACTTTGAGACCGGCTCCCACCCTGCCTATCCCTTAATGAAGGGGTTTAGAGACTAGGTGTTTTGAGTGGTAAAGTTTGGCTCGCCTCAACAGTGACGTAGGAAGCCAGCAAGCTTCTGAATATTGGGAGAAAAAAACGATTCTCTTGTTTCATTTACTTATTGCAATTTACATTTCTAGAGATAACTAGAATCCTTGTCATCTTAGGTTTTCAAAACATAATCTAATTTCTTAGTTAGACATATCCCTCACCAAGCCTAGAAACTTAGGTTAGTTTGGTTAGGTGTTAAAATCGCCTATTCACCCCCTTGACGTTTTGATACTATACTGTCGCTTCATCTCCCTTGCTCTCGTCGCTTCAACTTTCAACGAGGCCTCCATCACAGGTAGGGTTCTCGCTTGCCAAAGCTAGAGGTAGCCCCCCATGACCATCCGGATCTAGATTCTGCACCTTCTAAGCTCAAAGCTCAAGCACCTTGCTTCCAATCCTCCAAATCCACTTTCTGCAACCCTAGCTACTGCATCACCAAGTCATCAACTTTCGTTGCTTTGATGCCACTTCTAGATCCAAATTTGGAGCGGAAAGCTTGCATCATTAATGGGAGCAAACTAGATGATCTGGTGGAGGACAAGCTATTGCCAGCGCAAGAGATCATCGGCTGGCGCCTAGCCATCACGGAGCTCTTCCCCACCCCTAATACGAGTGAGATTATAGGATTAGAGCCCTTCTTCCACCATGGCTTTGCTCTTGCAACCTCTGATTTCTATGGAATCGAGCTTATTCATGTAAACCTAACTCTATTCTCCAGATTGCTATCTTCATCAACCTCTGTGAAGCTTTCTTGGGATCCCCCACACTTCGCCCTCTTCCGTCACTTGTTCAACCTCAAGCCCCAATCTTCCTGAGCAAATCCCCAGGTGGTTGGAGGCGTCGTCCACCAGCTGTGGCCCAAGAAGAAGAAGGATTACTTCAATCTTCCCCTCAAATCTTCTTTGAAGGGGTGGAATTTTGAGTGTTTTTTACTACTCAAACCCCTCCCCTTCTCTTCCTCCGTATGCTAGTCATGCCCCTCTTATCTTCTTTCGACAAGTTGAAGGAGGCGAATCTGGCCGACGTCTACATCGCTTTGAACTTCATGCTTCGGCACATCCAAACACTCAAGAACAGGGTGCATATGAGTTTTGAGTATTGTGGCCCCCACATATCCCACTTGGGAATTGGATGAGAGGAATAGGGACAATGAGGCCACCACCTGGACAAAAATCTTCAAGCTAGGCATAGTGGTTACTACCAAGGAGTGCCCATACTCTTTCAACATTGAGAATCCACATCTTTAGGTAAAGCTCGCACATTATTGTCTATGTCCTTCGTTTTACTTCCACCCATAACTGTTAGTCATCATGCTAAGATCTTTATATCCGAGCCCCTAAGATGGTCGGAGAAGGGCTCCTGAAAAAGGCCCGCCAAAGATCCCGCCGAGTTCCTAAGCTCCAAGCGTGCAGGGAAAAAGCTAAGAAGCAGGCTCCCAGAGTAGCCGCTTTGCGTGGCCCCAAAGTCGGTAGCCCTTGGGTAGGCGTGAGGCCACCCTTATCCCTCATTAGGGACACGTCAACAAAAGCCTACTACCCCGCAAAGAGAGCTATCTGAAAGTTCAAGTGCCATTGATTTGGTTTTGATGATTAATAACAAATCCAATTATGTGAGACTAATGTTTTTATAAGCATTTCTTTGCCTATTCTCATGTGGATATGAAAGTGGAGTGTTGGTGGACCTAAATCACAAGGATGAAATGCATGGAGATCAAGCTATATGTATCACTCTTTCTCTTCATGTACATATTGATATGTTCGTATATAATATTTCCACGTGATTGGCATATGCATGTGAGACTAATGTTTTGTTTGAGTATTATCTCTTATTTAGTCTATTTACATTGAGAACGTGGAGATGATGAAGGTATATTTTTATTTTAATATCTATATTTGAGAAATGCCTTCTATTCTTGTATAGGATAAGCTCTCAATGTTTAATATCTTGTTATGCATACTCTTGCTTCACACAAATATTTTGTATGCATACATTTAGGGGGAGCAAATCCTATACTTTAGTTATGCATGTAATCGATCCAAGTTATTCACCTTCATTTAATTGGGATCTTTACATTTGAACATATATTTGAGTATATGACACTTGTGGTGTTGATTAATACTCATCATTTATTCATATCCTTTTATACATGCGATCGGTTGGTCAACATGTGGAGGTTGACAACCGGATCATTGGGACTAATAATTTTATTGAGTTGAATGAAAGAAATAGGTCCCAAGGATTACAAAGGTGTTGATGCTCAAGTGATATCATTACACCTAACAATACCAAGAATGACAAAGTGAAGATATTGAAGATGTGTGATACAAAGTGGCTATTATGGCAAGATGGTGAAGGGCAAGCGATGCTCGGTCGTGATGGACCATGCGGCGGTGAAGGGCAAGCAAGGGGCTTGGCGCCAAAGAACCAAATCCGGTGGTGGTGAAGGGCGAGTGACGGCTTTGTCATTATGGACCGTGAGAGACCATTTGAAGCTACAAGTAACTGCATCAATCATTTGAAGAATATATGGTGAAATGGTATCGGCATTGGCGTCCCTCAAGACAATGAAAGAAGGATGAAAAAAAGGCATTCCTAATGGTATAATTATCTTCTTATTTACATTTGAGTTTAGGAATGCCGTACTATTAAGAGGGATGCAACGTCGAGGTGTTTGTGTATGTCTCCGTGCTCAAAGTGACCTATCATAGTGCTACCTTGAGAGAAGCCCAAGCTTTAACCTATCCTTTGAGTGGTTTTAGACCTTGTTTTTGGTTGAGTTGGGTAGTCCTCTGAGTGAGCTTTCTATAGAGTCCAAGTTCATCAAAAAGGGACTCCCGAGCGAAAAGTTATAGTCGTTTTACTCTGTGCTTTTCGGAAAGTCCAAAAAATTACCGGAAACTCCGAAAATTTTCGGAGTTTCCGGTAATTTTTTGGACTTTCCGAAAAGCACAGAGTAAAATGACTATAACTTTTCGCAGCCATTTTTGGAATGTCCGAAAATTTTCGGAGTTATCCGAAAATTTTCGGACATTCCGAAAATGGCTGCGAATATGAGATTTGCTTCTGTAAGTTTTCGGACTTGTCCGAAAATGCTTTTCGGAAACTCCGAAAATTACAGTCTTGGCCTCCAACGGCTAGTTTTTGAGGGGCTCGGGTATATAAACTCCTCCACCCCTCCTTTGAGGGGCTGCTGCTCTTGGGGAGTATTAGACACATCCAAAGCCAAATAGCCATCCCTATTTCTCTACCTTTGTGGTGCCTCTTTGTGAGGGGGATTTGAGAAGGGGAGAGAGTTGGATTGAGAGAGTGAGGAGTTGAGAGCTAGTGAGCTTCACTCCATCCTTTGTGTGCCTCTTTGTGAGAGGGATTTGAGAAGGGGAAAGAGTTGGATTGAGTGATTGAGAAGTTGAGAGCTAGTGAGCTCCACTCCATACTTTGAGCACTCGAGTTCATAGCAAGCAAATCTTCGATTGTGTTTGTTACTCTTGGGGACTAAGGTCTTCTAGACGGCTAGGCGTTGCCGGTGAGCACCCAAGGTTGTGGTGTGCCACGGAAAGTTTGTGAAGGCTTCGATTTCGCCTCCGCAAGGGAAGAAATCAAGAGTGAAACCGAGGAGTGCATTTGTGCACCCTCGTGAGGAAAGGGTTGAAATAGGCCCGGCCCTTGTGGCTCCTCAACGGAGACGTAGGATCCGTGGATCCGAACTTCAGGAAACAAATCGCGCATCTCCCCTCTTGGTTTGCCCGTTCTTGCATTCTCTCATATTGTGCTTGAGCTTGTTTTTACCCGATCTACTTGCATGCTTAATTGATTTAGTTGGTGACCTTATATCTTGCTTAGATACCTTATTTGTCACCTTTTGATTCATATACATTTTGTTTGTTTGAGCTACAAGTTCATAGCTAGTGTTTATTCCGTTATCCGCCGAACTTTTCGATTGAGACCGGAACTTCCAATCCCATACCGGAAGTTTCGATTTGAATCAAAAGTTATCATCACTCTAATATGCTATGAAGTTGTGATAATTTTTAGGAACACCTATTCACCCCTCCTCTAGGCGACATCAAGGTCCTTTCACTATCCACTCAATCATCTGAAAACGCCAAGGTAGGCACATCTACTCTAGCACTCATCGCCAAGAGATTTGCATCGCTCGAGGCTAGGATATCTACTACCATCGATTTATCACTGTCCTCACCATCTGCACATTCATCTCATAGGCTCGAGGCTAGGATATCTGTCGTTGCCGCACGCATAGGCAAGAGTAGGGGTGAAAACGGTACAGAAACGGATGGAAACCATCTTTATCGTTTTCATTTTCATATATTTTTTCGGAATTGGAATTGGAATCGAAAACCCCGGATACAAAAGCGGAATCGAATATTATCGAAACTGAAAACGAAGCGAAAATGAATCGGCGCAAATACTGTAACGAAAATTTATCGGAATAAAAAACCCATCAAACTGATAAATCCAATTCTCAAGTCTCAACGGTCAACGATTTATCATAAAACATAATCATATAAGTCCAATTGTTAAGTATTAACGGTACATCACAAAACACAATCTATGAAAAAAATTATCTATGTTTAAGAGAGTAATGATGTTGATAAATCCCAATGTAGGAAAAAAATATTCTTATGTAATTTTAGATTTGCATAAAAAATATTTTTTAAAAAATAACAGTAAAACACCATGGTATTCACTATTAAGTGCTTTAAAAAATAACGCAGGGTATTTCAGTTACAAAATTTTTGGAAATTCTGAAAAA
This sequence comes from Oryza glaberrima, assembly GCF_000147395.1. NCBI lineage: Eukaryota > Viridiplantae > Streptophyta > Magnoliopsida > Poales > Poaceae > Oryza > Oryza glaberrima. The sequence goes on along the minus strand of NC_068328.1, from coordinate 20,079,752 downwards.
AATTCTGAGAAAATTTTCGGAAAGTTTCCGACCGATTCCGAGTTCCTACGGAAACTTCCCTTATCATTTTCGATTCCGTTTACGAGAAAATATTTCCTTATTTCCGTTTTCGAAAAATTCCGACCGTCAGATTCTGTTTTCAAAAATAGGTCCGGAATCCGGAAAGTTTCCGTACCGTTTTTGGCCTTAGGCAAGAGCCACTGGTCCTTTGCCTCCACATCATACAGAGGAGCAAGGTGAGGCGTCGAGACTCAGCTGTCGTGGCGCTCCCACCATAAAGTTGTCAACTTCTTGACTTTGGCTTGAACTTGCATGTGATGTCTTTGAGTGTATCTTGTATAGCTGTGATCAATGCAGGTGGTCATCGAAAGAAATTCCCGCTACAAATGCTAGCGAACCATCCCCAAGTGATGTTGCGTCCTCTCAAGAGGGAGGAGAGATTCCCTAGCCGAGCGCCACCTAGCCATCTATCCTGACTCCTCGATGGTGGAAGAGTAGCCAACCAAGCCTGGCCCGTGCATGGGCTTTGGTGAGGAACAAGGTTCTAATCTTCTGATAGATATTTATAACTCTTGATTTGGCGGACACTTGACACACAGGATCCGGCTTCCAATCAACACGATTCAAACCCTACAATCGCAACACCACGTCTCCTCTGGTAATCAACCGGGCGCTACCCGATTGGCCTCTTTGAGAAGGCTAATCCCTGCATGCGAATTGAAGAACTCAAGCAAGAACAGGGTATATTACAACTTATTTTACAGATGAATGATTAAGAACTTAAAGTTGGGTTTCCACAAACTGAACTTGCAGCGAAACTGCAACGACAGAAATAATATAAGAAAAATCCGGCTATAAAACTATGACAGCTAATGTGAATTCCGCAAATAGGACTAGGCTGGGGGTTAGCCCTAGGTCGTCCACCCCTTGGACTTAGCCCACGATATATTTACAAGGCTCAAAACCCAAATCAGATTCGGACTGGATTATGTATGTGGCTTGTTTTACAGATTCTCTACAGCCGAGTTGAAACTTTAATGTGGGACCAAAACCATATGAAAGTATGCCGAGTTGGACCTTTAATGTGGGACCAAAACCACATGAAAGTATGCGCATATTGCGGGGTTAATCTAACGGGTTAATTAACTATTTGCCATTTTTAAGATGTGAAATTTAACAAATTTGCCATTGGATCCGGTGGTAAATCTTTAAATACTACATTGAAGAATGGGAAATAGTTAAATACCTCTAATCTAACGGCTGAAAAATGGATAAATTTTAAGGGAAAAACCTTTGAAAACAAAACCGCAAAAAATGGCATTGGGTTCAGTTTGGGCCGAATTTTCGGGGCACTAGCCCATCACTAGTAGTACGAGTAGGCCGTACGACTCCGCGGGCCCACCTACCAGTACCAGTCCAATACCTTTTCCCCGTCTTCCCCCACCCAACCCAAGTCTTCTTCCTCGTCTCGTCCGTTCGTCTCCTCGCCCAGATCCGCCAATCGCCCATGGAGTCCCCACCCCACCCCCTCCTCCTCCTTCTCACGCTCCTCGTCGCCGCCGGCGCCGCCTCCGCCGGCGCCGATGACCTGGTCGCCGAGCTGCAATCCCTGCGGTCCCGCTCCCCGTCGGGCGTGATCCACCTCACCGACACCTCCATCACCCGCTTCCTATCCGCCCCGGCGCCGCGCCCCTACTCCGTGCTCGTCTTCTTCGACGCCGCCTCGCTCCACTCCAAGACCGACCTCCACCTCCCCCAGCTCCGCCGCGAGTTCGCCCTCCTCTCCGCCTCCTTCCTCGCCCACAACCCCGCCTCCGCCGACCTCTTCTTCGCCGACATCGAGTTCTCGGAGTCGCAGCACTCGTTCGCGCAGTTCGGCGTCAACTCCCTCCCCCACGTCCGCCTCGTCCGCCCCGAGCACACCCGCCTCGCTGGCTCCGAGCAGATGGACCAGTCCCACTTCTCCCGCCTCGCCGACTCCATGGCGGAGTTCGTGGAGTCCCGCACCGGCCTCGAGGTCGGCCCCATCGTCCGCCCGCCCCTCGTCTCCCGCAACCAGATGATCCTACTCGTCATCCTCTTCTTGGTCTCCATTCCGTTCCTCATCAAGAGGATCATGGACGGGGAGACCTTGTTCCATGACCGACGGGTTTGGATGGCTGGGGCGCTGTTCATTTACTTCTTCAGCGTGTCCGGGGGGATGTACGGGATCATCAGGCACACGCCGATGTTCATCACCGACCGGTCCGATCCAAACAAGCTCGTGTTCTTCTACCAGGGGTCTGGGATGCAGCTCGGCGCCGAGGGTTTTGCGGTTGGGTTCTTGTACACTCTCGTGGGGCTCATGATCGCTATGGTGACACACTTGCTGGTGAGGGTGGAGAGCCTGCAGATCCAGCGTTTTACGATGCTGGCGGTCATGATAATTGGGTGGTGGGCAGTGAAGAAGGTGATTCTTTTGGATAACTGGAAGACTGGATATAGCATTCATACCTTCTGGCCCAGCAGCTGGAGGTAAATGCTTGTACAATGGCAGACGATATGGATGGTTTCTTCCTTCGGTTTCTGAGGTATGGAATTTCACCTTCCTTTCATGTCTGTAATTTTGGATGAAATATTGTAACTTGAACGTTTGGCATGACTCTGCTTTTTTTAGCAACTACTTGTTATGTTTGGTGTAGATTTTGGTAATTCAGAAATTCTTCTTCAGTCAAACACTACTCTGCCCCAACTTCTGAGTGACATAACAGATTCCTAACATAAATCGAACAACAGAATCAAAGATCATTCAATATTTTGTGCAGGACTTGCTAGCCTCGTTATATAACACTAGTTGCTCACCCATGCGTTGCACTTTACAGTATTGTAAAAAATGTAAATATCTGTCAAATTTTAAACTGATGAATAAGTGGTTGAATGTTTTTTCTTCAAAATCCCTTTGAATGATTGAACTTAATATTTAAACGCTAAGAGCCCCATCGGTTGGCCTAATAAGCCAAAGCAAAAGCCAAAATTTGAATTTTTGAACTTGATTTTGAGCTTGATTTTAAGATATTTTTAGCGTAATTTCTTTTTAGTGTTGGCTTTTAAGTCGCTACAAACAAATATATTAAATTTTTACCTATAAATTAATTTTTTATTCCCTAATAAGCCGTTTGGGCTTATTAGGAAATATGGGCAACTGATGAGGCTCTAAAGCACTTGCTGCAATTACAAACTCATAAAGAGTAAAGTCCATCACCGGTCCCTAAACTTGTACCGCTGTGTCATCCCGGTCCCTAAACTCGCAAATCGACCATTCAGGTCCTCAAACTTGTTCGACTGTGTCATCCCGGTCCCTAAACTTGCAGATCACTCATTTAGATCCTCCAACTTGTTCAGTTGTGTCACCCCGGTCCCTAAGCTGCCATGCATCGTATATTCCTCTTCTTGCTTTAATTTGCTTCAATGCATGCATGGCCAATTAAAAGACGCATAGTGGTATTTGATTGGTTCATGGATAGACCAGAATGCTTTTATTTGACACTGTGATCTCGCTTTGTCTTCTTTGTCTTCACTGTTGAGTTCTGTGCCTTCATGAATCATGATTTCATGCAAATTAGTACATCATTCTCTATCTTCTAACTCAGGGCCTGTTTACTTTGATGCCATTTTCAACCTTACCAAATTTTGGTAAAGTTGCCAAAAAAGTGGCTACATTTAGTTTGCTGTCAAATTTTGGTAACTATATAAGAAATCCTGCCAAAATTTTGGCAAGTTGCCAAAATTTGGTAAGGTTTTTTTTGGCAATAAAGTGAACAGGCCCTCAATCCCACCTACATTCATCATTTTGGTTCTCTACTACTGTTGTCCATCGAATTCCGCTTTTGATCCAATTTGTGTCTTCACCCCCACCATCTGCTGCCCGCTGCCTCAATGCAATACAAAATCACAATTTATTGACGGCTTTTTCTCCATAAATTCAGTGCCACCTAACTGCTTTGTCGCCACACCAGCTACAGCGGTATGTTGTGTTTTGCGGCAATATGCAGCAACCCTGCTGCTTTGCCTCTCCCAGGTGTACCGCGAAGCTAAGAAGGCGAAGGAGATCGATATGCCATGTCTCGCAGTCCTAGAGTGGCTGTCGACGATACAGTCGCGGGCAGAGCCATGGATTTCTACGATACCGAGCCTGATAGAGATATCAATGTCATTATGGATGTAGAGATTGCATCCAAAGAGTCCACGATATTTTCAGGTCGTGTTTTATTTAGCACAAATCCTAAATCCAATCTACGGTTATAAGAAGATGATCCATCTAATTAACGGTTAGATCTTTATGGTTAACGTGGGAGCTCCTAGGAAGTGCCCAATTTCTATAGGTGGATAGATAGGCATATGCATCCTTAGTAGTTGGTACTTTGTTGTAGCTATGAAGTTCCACGTATTTTGCTATTGGCTTCTCTAATGGAAAAAGGGACCATGTCCTTTCTGAAGAGCCTTAGGATATGTATACTACAGTGACGCCTTATATGTGCTTAATATGCATGAATTTGCTGTTGTTCTAATTGTCTTTTGTATAACGTACTGCTAGATGATAAGAGCATGTGCATCCCTTAAGACCTATTTTAGGTATCACGGTGGATGCTTTAGCACTTTCTCCCTCAAGATGCTTGTTAGTTTTTTGTGCTCCATCGAAGATGCTAAGGTCAATGGTAGATCAAGGAATTTTATACTATTGGGTCAATTCCTACCCATATTTAAGTGAAGTCGTATCTAATTCTTTCTGGATTTACACATGAAAATGAAGTTTTACAAGGTGGTTCTAAAAAGCTGCGGGGTTGAGCTGACCCCACAATTTCTACGTGGACAGAGTTGTGGACCTGTCACCGGCTAAGGTTATCAAATTTTGACAGTGTTGACTAAAATCACGTTGAAAAAAATTTGTTTCTTAGCACTAGGTGTTACTGTATTAATCTTAGATGGTAAGCATTTTTAGCTTTCAAACCTTTAGCCGCACCTACCTTTACATTCCTTTTTTCATGAATACATATCGGCTCCACATTGCTTAGACCCATGGTAGCTTTTTTTTTTTAATCTTCGTTAGCACCTTTGAGCACCTAGGGGGTGCTTATGTTCTCATCAATGAACTCAGATGAAATGTATAATTAGGCATCAAAGTGTTTAGTCTAGGATTGATGCTATATTGTTTCTTTTAGGGTACATTATGTTTCCCATGTGCTTTCTATATTGGCTTTGCTGTTCCACATCAATGCTTCAGTTTCATCCTGCATTTGTAAACAATATGTGATCCGTCATATAGAACATGTGATCAGCTTTTTGCCATTGACCTTGTCTATTGAAACATCTTGTGTGGATATGATTGATGTTCTTGGATTTTGGGTTTCTTGATGCTAATGCATGAACAGTTTCAAAGACTCATTCACCAAGGTTTGTGTATAGATACTACTAGATTTGGCTGTCTCAACCAATGCCTACTTAATAACAAATTCAAGTTCTACTAGCTAGATGCTTTGACCGCAGTCAAAATATTATCTAAACTTGTATGTAAAAGTAGTGGCTACTTGTAGAAGTTACTGTATGTTCAAACATTTTTGTTGACACGAAAGGAGAAAAATACAGTGCAAGCTTGGGTCAGTCTTTTTTCAACTTCCCTCCTGTCCTATTTACAATTAGTTTGTTATTACTAAGTAACTCAGAGTAGATGTAACAATATATTTTCTTTGACTGTGCTACTCTGGGTCATACTGTTGTTCAACTCCAAGGGGCATAATGATTTGGCCATTTGGGTGGTGTACTACTATACTCTCCAATCACGACCAAGTGTCAGAATTGGAAATGTGCAGTTAAACCATTTTGGCTATATCATTATGAATAGTTGTAGCAGTCAATAGGATTGTTGAAAGCCAACGCAGTTCAGATTTTTTTTATCCTGATGATCTAATGATAGGCACAGTAATCTCATTGTTGAGCATACAGTTAACTAATACTTTTTTTCAAAGAAAACTGATATGCTCAATAGTATTTTGGACATTTTAGATATGTTAATAGTCTAGCTGCAAAATTGTTTTGGATTCCAGTGCATTCAGTTGATGATTTACTATTACCTGATTGCTTCTACTCTGAAAACATGTATTTCAACTGTTTGTCAAGCAAATGGGACTCTGCTGATGGCTCAGTTGCTTGGCCTGACCTTACCCACTTGAACGAGCAACTCCAAAGTGCCATGTAGCTAAAAAATTGCCATGTTATTTTATGTCTTAATGAAAATAAATTACCTGCAATCCACACTCCACACTTTTAGAAAAGTCAAACATGTAGGGCTAATGCGGCCATACCATATTGTAGTTGGAAAACACAAGAAGCTATAGGGTTTAACCATTCTGTTCCTGAGCAACAAAAGCTTAAAGCCTAAAAATCATGTGTGCAGTTGGGAGGAAGGCTTAGGCTTGGTTGTGGGCGTTTCCTAATGGGAAGATGGTTGGGGTTTAACATAATGTTAGTTCTAATGGAAACTTTGGGATTTATTAATTGTGTATGCAAAACATTATTTTGCAAACAATCTTCTTTTATAGTATGTTTTTAATGTCCGAAGATTAATATTTCATTACTTTAGTCTTCAAAATGTTTTCAATATTCTGGTAAATACTAGAAAAGCATGATAAAATAATTTTTCATGATAAATGGCATTAGCATTTTCATATAATCTACATACTTACCTGATATTTTTAGCGAACATCAACATCCTAGAAGTGGATTGAAAAAAAATACAAATGCCATGCATGAAATTGTTTCATATGCCCTGCCATTGATAAACATAACAAGTAGCCAATGAATGTTGTGTGTGATATTATGCCTATCAGTATTTGGTTCATTTCACAGTGTCTAGTCTACTCTATTGCCAGACAATAAAAATGCATTTGTTCTGATTAGTATCCATGATGGAGCTATAATGTGATTAGATCTCTTTTAAGTTCACGATCAATTCGCTGTTTAGCCTCTCCTTTGTGAAGGCTGCAAAAAAGTGAAGTTGTGGTTAACAAGTAGTTCATTTATGCTCCGGACCTTGCGTCTTGAATATAGTAGATTAATAATGAAGCTGCCATGTTTATTTTCAAAAATGGGTAGGTTAAACTACAGGTTTCTTAAAAGAATGTACAAATAGTACTCCCTCCATCCCAGATTGATCATCCTCTAAGTAAAGGGCACTAAAGCCAATGACATCAAAATACTCCCTCCATACCACAATATATGGCGCGCACACATATTAAGATTCAACTTTTAAAACATTTGACCAACACTTAGTATAATATGAAATTAATTTTATTTATTAAAAATTATATCATTAGATTGAGATTTAAATTTACTTTAATATGGTTATAATTTTGTTGCTACAAACCTTATAGTATATGAGAAATTATAAGCTAAAGATTAGTTTTGGAGACCGTGCCAGCTTTGACCGCGTCTTATATTATGGGATAGAGGGTGGGATGGAGGGAGTACTGTTTACTAATTGTCATCATTTAGTCTTTTTACATAACAATTGCTATGCTACGTTGGACAACTATTTCATTATTTGCTTATGTTATTTCAGGTTATGGAATTATCCAACTTTGACCGTGCTGAGATAGAGCATATTTTGGAGTGTTGGGACTTGCCAAGTTTATTTTTGCAAATTTCTGATGCTGTAGTATGAAATATGTAGACCTCAAGTCATGTTAGTTATGCAGAGGAATTATGACATTGCACATCTATCACTTGAACAAGAAAGTTTGGCTTTTGAATTATTGGTTTGGTTTCTTCGAATGATGTATCGTGGTTGATGTAGCTTGTCAGGTGCATTGTCATTTTGGAAAATTGCTTAATGGAAATCATTAGCATTGAAGGGGCCAATAGGTCAGTGACCTCTGTAAATGTTGGATGCGATATGCTTGCTTCCAGAAGCAATCCCCGTGTTCTTTTCACCCATGGGTGGTACCGCAATTTGGCAGCATAATTAGGCAACTAGACAACTACTATATACTGTTAGATTAGATTGTATTTTACGTGCCAGCGTTATATAAAGTTCTTCACCTATTGAGTCGCAAGCATTTGAAGATCAATCTACAATCTGGATCATATTCAATGAAATTTGTTAATTGTTGGATCATATTCAACGAATTTTAGTTGATCTTGAGAAAAAAAAATTATTGGGAACATAACCGGCTTGCAAAATTTGAATTATCACAAAATCTTGCTGCACGGTTACGGGGCACATTTTCACACGGCCACCAATTTGCAAATGCACTAACGTTGTTCAGCTTATGCATATTCTTCCTCCGTTTCATATTATAAATAGGTCGCTTTGATTGTTTTCCTCATTAATTTTTTCAAGTTTGATTAAGTTTGCAGAAAAATTTAGCATAGAATCTTCTGGGTCCAATTCTATGCGTGACGTGAATGTCAGGGTGTGGTCGAAGACATGGGCACGGACAGCCATACTTAGGGCTCCACTGAAGATGGCGAAATCTGTTCTCGGGAGAGTTCCTAGACAAGTCAAGCCACTCTGCACTCCTGCCGAGCACCTAACTTTCGTAAATTCCCTACTATGACAAGCTCCGTTCGATCTAGTAACCCGCCGAAATGCAGAAGCGTAGTTAAAGTGAATGGAGTCCACTGTCGCTAACCTCAACTCCGCCTTAGTGGCTGATGCCGGGCCTCCGCCCCCTCAAGACCCTCTCCAGAACGATGAGGTTCTCGAGGACGCTAACGCTACCAACGGCCCTATGCCAACAACAGTGAGCATCGCATCCCCGAGAACGCATCGCCACGACGACATACTCATCAACCGCCTCCCCATCAAAATGCTCACGATCTCCGCGACCAATTGAACGGCCGAAGGCGGGAGCAACAAGACCAACACGATGCTGGACACCGACAACCTCGCGACCAGAATCGTAGAGACAATCATTGAGATGACAATCGTAACTGCGACCGAGATCGATATCGTCATGATTGCCAGAGCCGACAAGACGAGAACGAACGAGGTCATTGAAGTCATCGCGATGATCGAGAATGACAAGACTCGCGATCTCCAGCTCTAAGGCAAGGCCGAAGCCATGACTACTGATACCCCGCCTTCATCGTCCTCGTCATCATCCAAGGCGGTTCACGTGGACCTCATAGTCGCTGACCACCCCTATTACCTAGAGGTGGATGCAGAGCCTTTAAAGTCAACTAGCCCTTAAAATTCCGTCCCGCAGCGGTAGAGAAGTACGACATGAGCATAGATCTAGAGGAGTTTTTGCACGTCTATTCTACTATCCTATACACCGCCAGTGCAGATGACAATGCACTGGCAAATTACTTGCTGGCAACATTGAAAGGATCTGCTCAGTCATGGCTGGTGCACCTTCCTCCCTCAATATCTTCCTGCGCGGATCTTTGGAAGCATTTCATCGCGAATTTTCAAGGCACCTACAAGAGACATGTGGTCTAAGATGCCTTGCATGCCCTCAAACAAAAGCACGGTGAACCTCTTCGAGATTTTATCCGACAATTCAATGAATGTCAGAATATGATCCTAGAGATCACCGATGCATATGTGATATGAGCATTCAAATCAGATGTCTAAGATTGCTACACAATCCAAGAACTGGCGACATGACAGATAATATCTGCGATGAAGCTGTTCGAGGTCATTGATAGGTGTGCTCACGCAGACAAGGCCGTTCGAAGAAATGATGTGAAGGGGAAGTTAGTCAATGAAAATAGTTGGCCAAACAAGATGCTATGGAATCAAGTTGGCAATCTAGTCGCAAGAAAGGAGGAAAGCGAAAGGCACAGTCGGAGGTTCTTGTCGCAGAATAAGAGAAAAGCGCTCCCCAACGACCTCCTCCTCAAGATGATGGCCTTGTACTGCAATGGTGTCCGGTGCACAAGACCAACGCTCACATGTTCAAGGAGTGCAATGTATTTCAGAAAGCCATGACTAGGAAGATAGCCCAAGACAAGGGAAAACGAGTTTGCATGGTAGAGTAGGGCACCAATGACCTTCCGTTCGATGCCGAACTAGATTTTCCTGACTTCGATCAACATGTGGCGTATATCTTCGGCGGTTCAACCTTCTATTCTTCTAAGCGGGAATACAAGAACACGAAGTATGCTCTACATCTCGGGTATCGACGTCTAAGATGAATTGGTCAAATCAGAAGATAGAGTTCTTTGACATCGACTACCCTTCTCTGACGACAACCCCTGGACAATACCCGATAGTAGTCGAGCCTACTATTCAGAACGTTCTAGTCGCGCGATTTCTCATTGACGGTGGCAGCTCAATCAATCTCCTCTTCCTCAGCGCGCTTGACGCAATGGGGATTCCTAGAAGCGAGCTCATCCCCTCAGAACAGCCCTTCCATGGCATTACCCCAGAGTCATCATCAAGGTTGTTGGGGGAAGATTACATTGCCCGTGACCTTTGGCAGAGTTGACAACTTGCAGACATAGCATATCATTTTGATGTAGCAGAGTTCGATATTGCCTACAATGCTATATTCAGAATAACAACACTCGCCAAATTCATAGCGGCTTCGCATTACGCCTACCAGTTGATTAAGATTCTGGGACCTAAAAGGATAATCATGGTGCCAGGGAACACGAAGATGGCCATGCAATGTGACAAGATGAGCCTTGATATGGTCGAGCAAACTACCGCAGTCCCGCCACAATCGAGCCTCCTGGGAAAGTGAGCAAACCCAACTTGGCACCCAAACCAGACGACGCCATAAAGATAATCCCGCTGTCTAGTAGCACACTCGACAAACACGGCCAAGATTGGCACCGAGCTCGACAGCAAATTGGAACTCAAGCTCATCACCTTCCTCTATGACAATGCAGATGTATTTACCTAGCAGCCGTCCGACATGTCCGGAGTCTTTAGGGAGGTGATTGAGAACAAGTTGATGGTTTGACCCGACGCAAAACCTGTCAAGCAGAAGTTGCGTCGCTTCACGCCAGATCGCAAAGAGGCTATCCAAGAAGAGCTCAATAAACTTTTCAAAGTAGGCTTCATCAGAGAAATCCTCCATCTAGAGTGGCTTGCCAACCCAATCATGGTACGCAAATCCAACGATAAGTGGAGGATGTGGGTACACTTCACAAATCTCAACAAGGCATGCCCAAGGACTATTTTCCCCTTCCACGGATTGACCAACCGATAGATTCTATCGCAGGGTGTGAGCTGTTGAGTTTCCTCGACACCTACTCCGGGTACCATTAAATCAGCATGGCCAAGGAAGACGAGGAAAGGGCAACCTTCATCACCACTTCGGTGTATTCTGCTACGTCAAGACGCCTTTTGGCCTGATCAGTGCCGGATCAACTTATCAGCGCCAAATCCAAGGGGCTTTCCAATCCCAACTCAGCAACAACGTGGAGGCCTACATTGACGACATCATCATCAAGAAAAAAAAATCGAGATCGTCTGATCGATGACCTAAGGGAAACATTCAACATTCTTCGGAGACATCGGCTCAAGCTATATCCAGAGTAGTGTATGTTCAGAGTACTATTGGGCAAACTGCTCAGATTCCTAGTCTTTGGACGAGGTAGCGAAGCAAACCCCAACAAAATCAAGGCCATCGAGGAAATGAAATCACCGATGAGGCTCGAGGAAGTCCAGAAGCTTGCCGGATGTATGACAATACTTAGACGATTTGTGGCCAAGATGGGAGAACGAGGACTGCCTTTCTTTAATTTATTGAAGAAACATTGACAGGTTCGAGTGGACATCAGAGGCTGAAGAGGCATTCCTTGTACTCAAGCGATACCTCGCCGATCCACCAGCACTTGTTGCCCCACAACCATAGGTGGAACTCTTCCTCTACATCGCCAAAACGCCGTACTCCATAGGTACTGTCGTTGTTGTCGAGCACGACAAGGTCCAATTCCTAGTCTACTGCGTCAGTTAAGTCCTTCATGATGCCAAGACCAGATATCCGAAGATCTAGAAGCTGCTCTTTGCCATGGTCATGACATCCCGAAAACTGCGTCACTGCTTCCAAACCCACAAGGTCATGGTCATCTTGTCATACCCCCTTGGTAAAGTTCTTCGCAACAAAGAAGTCATAGGATGCATTGCCAAATGGGTCATCGAGCTTGGCCAATTCAATGTCCACTTCGTCCCACAAACGACTATCAAGTCTCAGGTACCCGCAGATTTCGTCACCGACTGGACCGCCCCAAGGACGGCAAAGTCGATTGTATGGACAACGAGCGATGGACAATGGCCTTTGATGGAGCATTCAACAACCAAGGAGCAAGATCTGGATTCGTTCTCACGTCACCAACAGGAGATCAATTTCGACACGCTGTCCAATTAGATTTCTGAGCAACCAACAACACTGCAAAGTACGAAGGACTTAGAGCAGCCGCATCACTTGTGGTCAAACGACTAGTTCAGAAAGGCGACTCAGAAATAGTCACCAAACAAGTGCATAAGGATTACAAATGCTCTAATCCTGAATTGTCCAAGTACCTTGTAGAAGTCAGAAAACTGGAGCATAGGTTTGACGGGCCTATAGTACACCATGTCTAAAGCAAAGACAACGCCGACGTCGACAAACTTGCTCGACGAGCTTCTAGTAGAGAGCAAATGGAACCTGGCATGTTCCTAGAAGTATTAATCAGTCCATCTGTTAAGAGTTCGCTGGACGACGACATCAATATCACCACCGACATTGGCTCGGGGGCTAGTACTCAGATTGATAAAATCATCATGAACATCGAGACCACTCAGGACTAGCATTCATCGCTCATCGAATTCCTTAAAACTGACAAACTGCTGGAAGACGACATGGAAGCAGAAAAACTCTCCCGACAAGCCAATTCATATTGTATGATCGGGGACAATTTATACAAGAAGGCAGCTAACGGAGTACTGTTGAAGTGCATCACTTTCGACGGTAAAGAGCTGTTGCTCGACATCCATGAAGGATTCTGCAGATCACATGCTGGAAGGTGAACGCTAGTAGGCAAAGCCTCCTGATAAGGTTTTTGCTGGCCTAAAGCTCTCCAAGATGCCTTTGACATGGTACAATGGTGTGAAGCTTGTCAATTTAACTGCAAACACACCAAATTACCAGCACAAGCCCTCCAAATTATCCCTCTGTCCTGGTCGTTTTCGTGATGGGGGCTTGACATCCTCAGTCCTTTTCCACGATGACTAGGAGGTTACAAATTCTTGTTTGTGGCTATTGACATATTCACTAAGTGGATAGAAGCAAAGCTAACAAGATAAATCAGAGCTAAGCACACCATCAAGTTCATGAAAGGGATATTATGTTGATATGGGCTTCCAAATCGGACATTGAAGGACAACGACTCCCAATTTACAAGCGGTGCCTTCCAGGACTATTTCTCGGAATTCAGAGTCAAAATATGCTTCACATCAGTATCCTATCCTTAGAGCAACGGGCAAGTCAAGAGGGCCAATGGGATCATGCTCCAAGGGATCAAAACACGTGTATACGATAGGCTCATGGCCTACAATTCACGTTGGGTTGAGGAGCTCCTTTTGTTCTATGGGTCATTCGTACCATTCCGACTGCACCGACCAAAGAGACCCTTTTCTTCCTCGTGTACGGATCTGAAGCCATGCTCCCTTCAGAGTTACGTTACCGGTCCACACGAGTCAGGGCATACTCAGATGAGGACCAGGACAATAGGCGAACAGACGATGCCAACCTACTAGAGGAGCAATGTGAACGAGTTGCACTCCGAGCAGCCGGATACCAACAAGCCTTACTTCGTTACAACGAGAAGCGTGTTCGAGCCCGCACACCTGACATCGGCGATTATGTCCTCCGACAAGTCTAAAATCAAACATGGTGAAATAAGTTTTCACTCAAGTGGGAAGGACTGTACACGGTGGTTCAAGTCTTACAGCTAGGTGCATGCAAAATCACTGACGACGAAGGCCGCGAGTTATCAAATGCTTGGAACATCAATCAATTACGTAAATTCTATGTATAAGATCAATACCCAGTCTATAAGTTTGTTTATATTAGTCAATATATATACGTATTTCATTGTTCCAAAAGCACAATGTCTTGTCCATCAGTCCCCTATTCTCATATCGCCACAACTCGAAGTCATTTCTTATTGACCTATTTCGTTAAGTTTGACTAGTCATTGAGTCTTAAAACCTTTCCCAAAGACGCCTGGCACTATTGGGCTAGTCAAACACTAAGGGTCAAACGACCGTGTTATATTGGTCATGTCAGAGTACCCACTGTAACGTATTAATTAGCTGTGTACTCGGGAATTGATTTTCCCAACTTCACAGCCGGGGGCTAGGAATTTGCCGCTTCAACACAGTTTGTTATGAGATTTAAGCTATTTTTTTTTGGAAAGATTATACTTTTCATAAAATTAGCTGGGGGCTAGGAAGGGAACCCGACTTCGTAATGCCAAGAATGGCTCTTGTGAGAAGTACTCTTTCATTGTTGCGAATGCAATACTACTTTGATATATTACAAAACAGATTAAAGCTAAAATACATTAACATCTTGGTCAAGTGTGTTATGCATGGTACGCTAATTATTACATTTTCCACGACGGCCACACCCACTGTATAGAGGCAAACACATCCTCTGCAAATGGAGCTAGGGACTGCGCCAATTGATCGATCTTGGTGGCCGTCCGTGGAGAAAGAGAAAACCTCTGCCGAAGACAGTTCATGTTCATCTGCGGTCACAAAATACGGATGCACGCGAGCACATGACCACCAGCGAACTGATTGGTCCGACACTCTCTTGCTTGAGGCTTTTGTTGATCCAATGAGCGGTGCCAACTAGGTCATCGCATGTACTCCACAGCCAGCCTAGATAACCTGTTATGGATCTCTTAGGAGCCAGACGAACCACATGCAACTCTTGGCATAGCTGATCAAGCGATGTGCAACAACCTTCAGGATAAGCTTCCATCTGGACTTCTCTTCCCTTGAGAAGCTTCGAGTTCTAGCCTTTCTTGATGTTGTCGGTTGCTCGCTCCAGCTCTTCCTTTTTGAACTTAGTTCTCCAGTACTCGGCCCAGCATTTCATCTCCTCGAGAGAATGTTCAAGATCTGGAATAGACAGCGACACCATTAGCATCCTTTGTTCTGAGTACAGGAGCAATACACTATAATTTCGGGTTTTCGCACCTTGATATTTCTCACGAAGGAGCGTGAGTTGATCATCTTGAGAGGCCAACGTGCCATCAGAAGCGACGACGACCAGAGCACGGTCGCCATCACTCGGGGTTGACGAGGCCTAGGGCGTACTAGGATGTGCAATTAAGCCTGACGAGCGTCCGCCTTGCTGGACGTTCTCATTCTCGACTTCAAAGCATCTACAGAATACAAAAGACAAGATGGAAACCTTAAAAGGATAACAGAAGGGAAGTGTTCTCGGGCAACAGACGAAATACTTGTCCTTAAGGTTGCAATGAAACTAAAATTAGCATATTACTCTTCAAAAAAGAGGATCACAGACTCCCCGACATCCTCCAATTCTGATATCATGTCCTCGCGACGCTTGTTGGCTCCTCCCTTGGTCATCATTTGTTCAATGTTGACCTCCGGGCGTGTGAGTTTGAGGCACATAAGAACGTGGCATGCGTCGGTCTGGATCCTAGACCTCATTCCCTTGTCTACTTGGTCTGCATGGGAGCTCGCGGCGGTCTCCAACTTGGTTATCAGCGACCCAAGGGACACCAGGACCGTGGTTTCGTCAGGAAACTCGGGATGAGGAACGCTCATCCCCAGGCCCTTTTGCGGCCACATGAGGCGCCCGTAGTTCTAGTGCAGAGCTTGCCAGAGTGAAGCCAGGTTGTCCTTGGACTTGGTGAGTGCATGCTTGATTCCTCCGTGCTGGCAATCTCCTCCTGCAGCTTGGCGTTGTCCGCACGCTCTTCCGTTAGATGGGCTTCCAGCGCCATAATGCGGTGTCAACCGAATAGGCGACTTTTGCAAGTTGTCCAAGCTCAGCCACGGCATCTCAGGCACTTGCTTCCAACAATCGATAAGCTTGTAGCAGCTTGTTGGAGGCAGAGGTCGAGCCTGAGATGACAAGGGCGCCGGCCAACGGAGGAAGAAATGTAGGGACAACAGCAGCAGCAGCAGTAGCATGAGGTGACTTGGAGCTCACCTCCTCACAAGCCTTGGCACATTGTCCCGAGGCCGCAGGTGAAGGGCTGCATTCAAAACATCTTG
The DNA here is from genome assembly GCF_000147395.1 of Oryza glaberrima. Classification (NCBI taxonomy): domain Eukaryota; kingdom Viridiplantae; phylum Streptophyta; class Magnoliopsida; order Poales; family Poaceae; genus Oryza; species Oryza glaberrima. The sequence continues at coordinate 20,063,521 of NC_068328.1, read as the reverse complement.
GGTTACAAAAGCTACACGACGTCAAGTGGAAACAAAAAAAGGTCGAGTTGGTACTCATCCGACTTTTTGTTTCATCGGTAGCATTCCCTTCTTGATGGAGGCGGACTTTGTGCTGGAAGTTATTTGCAAACAAGAAAGGTTAAGATCGAGAAGGCTACCATGATTGTCAGACAAACCTGGAATAGAAGCCTCACCTCAGAGCTGCTCGTCCTAACTAGTGTCTCCACCCTAGTAGTCTTCTCGAGAGAGGGCAAACGTTTTCTTTTGGATCCACTGCCCTGGGCACGAGGGTGGCGGCTGCTTGCTCCAACACAGCCAGCTCCTTCAAAGAAGCAAATGCCTAGTGGTTGACAAGCTGGCTGATAACATCCGTTAGAGGCCATGCTAGTATGGGTCAAGATTACTACTTCTATAGCCAAATATATGATAGATATGGAGAATAGTCCGAGATGCTTACGTTCACGATGATGTCCTTCTTGGCCTATGGGAGGTTGCTTATCGGCATCGGGATGTCAGCAGTGGCCGATGGTGGATCGACCACTACCTGCCCTACCCACTTCACCACGGCTGCATCGGAAACAGCTATAACAAAGATAACAGTGAAAGATTAGATGTTAGAGACAGTTCATAGTACTAGGGTTGTCAGAAAACTTTGGGTTCTACCAAAGTGCGATATCCACGTCACGTCCTTTGCCCCCATGTACTCGTATGCAGGGTGAGCACGGGCTTGGAGAGACTGGATTAGACGACGAACAAAGTCTTCTCTACAACTTCGTACCCAGTCAGACCGCGTTCTTAGAGATCATGAATTTTGTCATTGAATCCCTTCAGAGCAGGGGTCAGAGAATTTTTGGAGGTCCATGACCCCAGAATATGAGGGATTTTCTTCAGGAATAGCAAGACAAGGAGTGGTATCAGTGACATGAAGATAAAACCAGCTATCCCTCTAGTATTTTCTAGAGGATGGACAGTTAAAGAGGATATATCTACCCTTCATCTTGTCCCTCAGATGGAGACTACAACATCCAGAGATTCTAAAGGCCTCCATCCATCCAAGCTTATAAAATATCTAAATAGAGCTATGGAAAGCTGTACCCCAAGGTAAGCCTCGCATAAATGAGTGAAGATACTAAGGAAGTCAAGGGAGTTAGGATTCAGATGGAGAAGGTGCATATCATAAAAATCAAGAAGAAGTGAAAGAAACTCGGAAGGACTCCGGAAGATCCATGGAGAGTCGCTGAGGAGATGAGGGAAGTTTGTGGCTTAGGGTTTTTTTTTTTTTTGCTTGTTGGAGCAGTGGGAAGGTGCGCGAAGGGGAAGCAAAATGTTTGTTTAGGAAAACGTAACCCAAATGGATCTCATAAGTGGAATTTATAACCCGCGTCCGACGGTTCGAATTTGGAGGAAGACGGAGAAATCACCGTCGGAGTTTTTGTGGATTTGTTTATAGTAGTTTAAAGTTTCTGACTTCAATCGAAATTCAAATTTGAGTTGAAGTCTTGGACAAAGAGAATAGAAGGACCATGTCATGTACTCTAAACTTACTCAGCTGTTCGAGAATGGTTAGGTGAGTTCGACAATGATTTTCTTCAGGATCTTTGCTCTGGAACATTAACCTACTCATTTGCATTAGAGTCGGGCGTTACTGTCAGTGTCAGGGCGTTACTGTTAGTGTCAAGGATAAGACATACCTCCTATATATGGGTTTGTGTAATACGGCAATACCATATACTCGATAGTATATGAGAATGTATCCTTTAATTAAGGAAATACGATTGATAAAGAATGAAATTATCTTCCTGGAATATAAGGTGTCCGAGTCTTAGTTGGGGAAGATAAGGTCTTCTTAGGCCCATATCCTGTTTTATCTCTTCGAATTATACTTGGAGAATAGAATGATCTACGCTATAAATATAAGGCCCCCTTGTCCAGGGAGGGGAATTGAGTTACAAGCCATAGCCAAAGCCACATCAAGAAGCAATCTGGAGGAAGCCAGAGCCATATTCGCTGAGTAGATTTCGTCAGGTCGTTCTCGACAGCTTCTAGTCAGTGGATCAGTCTAGTTGTCCTATTTCCCATTGTAATCTTTGTGGTATTCCCATCCATATATCCATATAAACTTGAGTAGGCTTATTACTCATCCTAAGGGCTCGAACTAGTATCAATCCTTATCCCATGTTCGTATATCCGATCTCGCGTACATCCTGGTTCCAACGATCCCCATACTTTATGAATACCATATAGGGTATAACTTGTTGAACCCTTATCAAGCAAATGCTATGAAATAATCACGACAAAAAAAATCACAAAATCAACTTCAAAATTTATAGAACAAACTATGATAAAAAAACATAAAATCAACTTCAAAAATGAAAATTTTAAATTTATATTATGGCTATAAAATAAACTATGATGAAAAAACCACAAAACCAATCCCAAAATTAAATTTAAAAAGTATCAAATTTTGGCTTAAAAGCGTAAGTGTAAGCGAGATAATAGGATGTAAATCATCTCCAAAAAGTTTGGACTATTTCAAGGCCTCTTTATAGTGCAAAAGCAAATTAAGAAAATTTAAATACAAACTCTTGGTTCATATTTAGGCCCCATTTAGTAGAGCTCCTAATTCAAACTCACAACTCTAAACTTCAACTCCAGTGAGAGCTGGCTCCTTTAGGAGCTGAGGTAGGTAAAAAAGTGTTTGGCTAGATTACTTAGCTCCACATCACCACATCCCTCATCGCCATTTCGTCCAACACCTTGTAGGCGTTACCCTGGCGTTGCCGCCGCCGGGCAGCCCGCGAGCCGCCAGCGCCGGTCAGCCCGCGAGCCACCGCCGCCGGTTGGCCCACGCATCTCCGCCACCGCCCCTGGCCACCGACTGTCGACGCCGCCGCCTCCTCGGCTGCCTCGCGCACGCCGCCACCTAGGCTGCCACCTGTCGACGCTGCCGCCTGCGAGCCGCGGCCGCCGCCCGCGAGCCGACGCCAACGCGCCGCGGCCCGCGCTCGCGACCCCCACATGCTGCCAACGTAGACGCCGCCGCCGCCGCCACAACCAGTTGTGGCCATCGGAGAAGGATGGGGAAGATGATGGAGAGGAGAGAGAACGGGAGGAGAGAGGTAGGAAGTGGTAGTTCAATGGCATTTTTGTGTAAATATAGTAAAAAAATTAAAGGGTAATGGGTCTTTTGGTGTGGAGTTATGGAGCAGCAAAAAACTAGCTCCACCCCCATAGTACAAATTTCTGAAGCAACTCTACTAACTTCGCTCCAAAAAAAAAGGAGAATCGGTACTATTTGGCACAGCTCTAGCTCTAAGTAAGTTGGAGTTGGGAATTGGAGCTGTGCCAAACGGAGCCTTAATGGGCTTGGGTGATGTAAATGGATAGTACTGTGCATGCCCATCCTTTCCACATCATGATTAGGTAGGTGTAATGGACATCAAGTAATTTTTACCTTTGTATATTTGGGTATGGATAATTCAACTAAATGGATAATTAGGGGGTGTGGCTAATGGGCGATCGATCGCTTGGAGAGATCGATCCCCATGCCCCCCTTACACACCTCTCCTCCCTTCCTCCTCCCCTTCTTCTCTTCCTACTACACTACAAATTTAAAAAAAAAATAAAAAACAAAGTTGGAAAAATTTATGTATAGAAATACTATATATAAAAAATATTTGAATTCAAATTTAAATTTGAAGCGGGTAATTAAACTTTTGACTTATAAACTTTGGGTCTATAAACTTTAGGTGTATAAACTTTAGATGTATAGAAATACTATATACAAAAAATATTTGAATTCAAATTCAAATTTGAATGGGATATATAATTTTTGATTTATAAACTTTGGGTCTGTAAACTTTAGATGTGTAAACTTGAGGTGTACAAACTTTAGGTGTATAAATTTACTAAAATAGGAAAGTAAAGCGGTGCCTAAAAAGGAAACCACGTGAGGAGAGGGGGGAGACCCGATCACCCATGGCGATCAATCCCCATTAGAGCAACTCCAGCAGAGACCCTAAACTCAGCCCCTAATCAGTTTTTGAGGGTTTAGAGATAAAAACTAGATTCAGCAGGGACCCTACTAGAGCCCCCAAAGTGAGGAGGCCCCTAGATTCTCCTCCCAAGCCCCCAGTCCTGGGGGCTCCGAGTACGGCCCCCATCGACTTTTTTTCCTGGCGCGAAAAAAAATCCGCTTCGCGCGATCTCGCCTCGCCCGCGCGGCACTACGACCAGATCTCCTTCGACGGCCGCCGTTGACTCCCCCACCCACCTCCGCCAAGATCGCCCCAAAAAAGGTGAGGATTTTTCCTACCTTTGTTGTCGTCGTCGTCCACAGGGCCTCCGACCTCCGCTTGCACACCTGGCCTCCGCCTGCATGCCAGCCGTTCGAACGCTCGGCCATCGTCCGCCTGGCCACATGCTGCCCGCCTACACACTGTGTTAGAGTCCGGATATTCTTTGTACATGTGATAATGCTCCATATAGCTGTCGGACAGAGTTTGTTGTGTTAGTTAGAAGCGATAGAACTTATCCATGTAATCTAGGTTCTCACAACAAACTCTGAACCGAAGCTATATACCTCATTGTAATCCTAGCGCCCATTTTGTGGCAATCATCAACACGTAATCTCCTCACCGTAGGAGTTCCTCGCTTCCACATGGTATCAGAGCCTGTTGCTAGATTAGATTAGTTCGTCTTTGTGTTTCTGCAAATGGCGAGCTCTTCCTCAGCAGCGGCGATCTCCAATCCTTTGTTCGGGATTCAAATCTCGGATAAACTCACCAAGAAAAATCACCCCCTCTGGTCTGCGCAAATCCTTACCACCCTACGGGGTGCGCAGCTGGAAGGGCATGTCACCGGCACAGCTGAAGCTCCGGCGGCCGAGTGCGAGAAGGAAGATGGCGACAAGAAAGTCAAGACCACCATCTCCAACCCGGAATACATCAAGTGATTCAGTCAGGATCAACAAGTCCTGGGGTTCCTCTTCTCCTCCCTATCACGGGAGATCCTGCAGCAGGTGGCTGGCGCACAGACGACAGCCCAAGCATGGAGCATGATCAACGACATATTCTCCTGCAACTCCAAGGCGGGCGCCATCAACGTCCTCCTCGCCTTGACGACTACTCAGAAGGGACCCATGTCCATAAGTGAGTACATTGCCAAGATGCGATCCCTTGGCGATGAGATGGCGGCGGCAGGGAAGCTCCTTGACGATGAAGAGCTGATAGCGTACATCATCAACGGCCTCGACTCCGACTTCGACGCAGCGGTTGAACGATTGATGGCAACGACAAGAATTGCTCCTCTCTCAATCTCTCATGTGTATTCCCAACTTTTGAGCTATGAAAACAGGATCAGTATTCGCCAAGCCTACCTCACTACTTCGGCAAACGCTGCAAATCGTGGCGGTCGTGGTGGTCGCGGTGGAAATCGCGGGCGGTGCTCCTCGCGGCGGTCGCAGTGGCGGCCGTGGTGGCGCAGGCGGCGCCAACACTGGGTGAGGGCGCGGTAACGACACCCACCCGGTGTGCCAAGCCTGCCATAAACGAGGTCACATTGCAAGTGACTGCTGGCACCGCTATGATGAGAACTACGTCCCCGACGAGAAGCTAGGCGGTGCGGCCACATATGCCTATGGTGTTGACACCAATTGGTATGTGGACACCGGGGCAACAGATCACATCACAGGGCAGCTAGATAAGCTGACTACAAGGGAGAAGTACAAGGGAACAGATCAGATCCACACTGCTAGTGGCGAAGGTATGAATATTAAACATATTGGTCATACCATTGTTCCTACCCCTAGTCGTCCCTTACATCTTAAAAATATACTTATTGTTCCACAAGCATCAAAGAATTTAGTCTCTGTTCATAGACTCGTTGCAGATAATTATGCCTTTCTTGAGATTCATGGAAAATATTTTTTGATTAAGGACAAAGCCACGAGGAGGACAATTCTTGAAGGACCATGTCGGCGGGGTCTCTACCCTCTTCCTGTCGGCACCCCCTTGAGACAAGCCTTTGCTGTTGCGCCATTGTTTGAACGGTGGCATGGTCGCCTTGGTCATCCCTCCAAGCCGGTTGTTCTTCGAGTCCTTAGTCAAAATAAGTTGCCATGTCTTAGTAATTCAGTTAATGAGTCTGTGTGTGATGCTTGTCACCAAGCAAAATGTCATCAATTACCTTTTCCTAGATCATCTAGTGTGTCGAATAATCCCTTGGAACTTATTCATTCTAATGTTTGGGGACCTACTTCTACTTCTGTAGGGGTAAAGAAATATTATGTTAGCTTTATTGATTATTACAGTAAATTTGTTTGGATTTATTTCCTCAAACATAAATCTGAGGTTTTCCAGAAATTTCATGTGTTTCAAAAACTTGTTGAAAGACAATTAGATCGAAAAATCCTTGCCATGCAAACCGATTGGGGAGGTGAATATGTCAACTTGAATACCTTTTTTTAATGAGATAGGCATATCCCACCATGTGTCTTGTCCTCATACACACCAACAAAATGGAGCTGTTGAGCACAAGCACCGCCACATAGTTGAGGTCGGTCTAACTCTTCTACCCCATGCTTCTATGCCACTCAAGTTCTGGGATGAGGCATTTTTAGCAGCTTGCTACCTCATAAATCGCCTCCCAAGTAGAGTTATAAATTTTGATACTCCTCTTGAGCGCTTGTTTAAATAGGCTCCTGATTATAAATCTCTCAGAACCTTTGGTTATGCGTGTTGGCCAAATCTCCGTCCCTATAACTCTCATAAGCTCCAATTTTGATCCAAACAGTGTGTCTTTCTTGGTTTTAGCAATCTTCACAAAGGATTCAAATGCTTAGATGTGTCTACCGGCAGGGTGTATGTTTCTCGTGATGTTACATTTGATGAACAAGTTTTTCCCTTTGCAACCCTTCATCCAAATGCCGGTGCCCGTCTTAGAGCAGAAATATCTTTGCTTCCTTCAAATCATATGAACACTAGCACATTGGATCAAGGGGGAGAGGAACAAAATGATCAAATGTTTAATATTCACATACCAAATGCTACTAATGATGCCTGTACAGACGCAGGGATAAATGACAGGTGCAGTGCTGAGGACAGTGGTCAAATCGGCAACGAAAATGGTGAATCAGAGAGCTGTGCTGGTACACACAGCCGGGTGCACGGAGCACCGGAAATTTGGCGGGAGAATCCTCCTCGGCAGCAGTGCATGACGAGACGACGGCGGTCTCGGGATCTGGAACTCAGGGGGAGCAGGCAGGCTCCCCTGCACGGCTGCTGCCGCGCTTGCCGGCGAGGGACCAATCGGGAGCCGGCGCGTCATCTCCTGTCACCAGCTCTCCCCGACAGCACAGCAGTACCAGCACTTCCTCGGCGCCGGGTGTGCAGCAGTCACATCCGTCAGGATCATCTACACAAATGGAGCCAGCACAGCACGGTGTGTCTACTGAGGTAATGAGACCAAAAACTAGGCTACAAAGTGGCATTAGAAAGGAAAAAGTTTACACTGATGAACCTGTTAGATACAGCTGTGTTTCACATATTCTAGAGAGCCACAAACTTTGGATGAGGCCTTAGGAGATAAAAATTGGAAGGCAAATTTTGCTACAGGACATTGCTATTGTGTGGTTTTATCCCTAGGACACTGCCCAAACTCACTTTTGGGGGAAAACACTCCATAAACGTAGTAATTTGCTAGTGGGCACCACGCCGATTAAAATAATAATTTCCGGTTGAAGAGGAGAGAGAAATCACGTGAAAGTTCTATAATGTCCTTGGGCCCACATGCCATATCTTCCATCTCTCTTCCACCGGGAGCGCCGTCGTCCGTAGAGTGGAGTGTCGGGAGCGCTGGGAGTTGTGCGGCGGCGGCAGTGGTGGAGTGTAGCGCCGGAGCACTGGGAGTCGTGCGGCGGCGTCAATGGCGGAAGTGGCGGCGGCAGCGGCGACTGCGACTGTCCCGGTTGTGGGGGCGGCGACGCCGACGACGACCACGACGACACGCGGCGATGGCGGCTGCGGCAAATGCGGCGTGCGGTGTCTACGCCTTCGCCGCGTGGGGCGGCAGTGGCGGAGGATGAGGACGACAACCAGGAGGCTGTGGCGAAGGGTGAGGACGACAACGAGGAGGCGACGGCGGACGGCCCCGAGATCAAGATCCTGGCGCGCGGCGGTGGCAGTGGTGGCGGTGGCGGTGGCAGTGGTGGCAGTGGCACTTAGTTGCAGCGGCAATTGCGACGGCTTTGACGGCGGCGGTGGCGCTGCGTCGGCATGGTGACGGTGAATGTGGCAGCGGCAGCGGCGACGACGACGACGGCACGAAAACGGACGTCGGTGACGGCCGGCCGGAGGAGATCGAGAGAGATCGGAGAGGGTGGTAGGTCGCGATGGGGATCAGGCGGAGATAGAAGAGCTGGCATGTGGGCCCAAGGGCATTTTTGGCATTTCACGCGATTTCAATCTCCTCTTCAACTGGAAATTATTATTTTAGTCGGCGCAATGTCCACCGGCAAAATACCATGTTTATGGAGTGTTTTCCCCAAAAGTGAGTTTGAGCAGTGTCCTAGGGCTAAAATCACACAATAGAAGTGTCATGTAGCAAAATTTTTCAAATTGGACAGAGGCAATGAATAGTGAATATAATGCACTCGTGAAAAATAAAACTTGGCATCTAGTACCTCCTAGCAGAGGATTAAATGTGATAGACTGTAAATGGGTTTACAAAATTAAGAGGAAAACTGATGGTAGTCTAGACAGATATAAAGTCAGGCTTGTAGCAAAGGGGTTTAAACAAAGGTATGGCATAGATTATTAGTCCTGTAGTCAAGGTTGCTACTATCAGAACTGTACTGTCTATAGCAGTTTCTAGAGGGTGGATGCTTCGTCAGCTAGATGTACAGAATGCTTTTCTTCATGGAATCCTAGAGGAAGAAGTATACATGAGGCAACCACCAGGATATGAACAAGGTAACTAGGTGTGCAAACTTGATAAGGCTTTGTATGGTTTAAAACAGGCTCCTAGAGCATGGTACTCTAGGCTAAGCACAAAGTTACATGAGCTAGGGTTCAAGTCATCTAAATCAGATACATCCTTATTCTTTTATAGTAAGGGAGATATTACAATGTTTATGTTAGTGTATGTAGATGACATTATAATAGCTAGCTCCTCAAATAATGCTACTGATGTTCTGCTTAAGAGTCTTAATCAAGAGTTTGCACTAAAGGATCTAGGTGAGTTGCATTACTTTCTAGGGATTGAAGTAAAGAAGGTAAATGATGGTATAGTTTTAACGCAAGAGAAGTATGCTAAGGATGTGTTAAAACGAGTTAATATGAGTGACTGTAAAGCAGTTAATACTCCACTGTCTATCTCAGAAAAGTTGAGTGCTTATTTAGGAACATCTCTTGGACCAGTTGATAGTACAAGGTACAGAAGTCTTGTTAGTGCCCTGCATTATTTGACTTTGACTAGACCTGATTTATCCTTCTCAGTAAACAAAGTTTGTCAGTATCTACATGCTCCAACAACAGAATACGGGGCTGCTGCCAAGAGGATTCTGAGATATCTAAAACATACAGTTAAGCTTGGTTTGAAGATTGGTAAATCTAATTCCTTGCTTGTTAGTGCTTTTTCTGATGCAGATTGGGCAGGATGTCTGGATGACAGGCGTTCAACTGGAGGTTTTGCCGTGTTTATAGGACCCAATCTTGTATCATGGAGTGCACGTAAACAAGCTACTGTGTCTAGATCCAGTACAGAAGCAGAATATAAAGCACTGGAAAATGCTACTGCTGAGATTATGTGGATACAAACTTTGCTTCATGAACTGGAATTCAGGCGCCTAAAACTGCTAAGGTATGGTGTGACAATATTGGTGCAACTTATATGACAGCTAACCCTGTGTTTTATGCTCGTACAAAGCATATTGAGGTAGACTATCACTTTGTTCGAGAACGAGTTGCGCGGAAGCTGTTGCAGGTTGAATATATATCTACTAATGATCAAGTTGTAGATGGATTTACCAAAACTCTGACTGTCAAACAGGTAGAGATGTTCAGAAACAATCTAAACCTTACAGGATAAGATTGAGGGGGAGTGTTAGAGTCCGGATATTCTTTGTACATGTGATAATGCTCCATATAGCTGCCGGATAGAGTTTGTTGTGTTAGTTAGAAGAGATAGAACTTATCCCTGTAATCTAGGTTCTCACAACAAACTCTGAACCGAAGCTATATACCTCATTGTAATCCTGGCGCCCGTTTTGTGGCAATTATCAACACGTAATCTCCTCACCGTAGGAGTTCCTCGCTTCCACACACTGGTCCCCATCCGCACGCCGCTCGCCCTACACTGGTCGCCCATCCACGCGCCAGCCAGCCTTCACACCGCCCAGTCACTCACCGATCGATTTTTCTGGAGAACTCAGAAGTAGTTTTGTGGTAGGAATACTAGTTCATCTTTTCTGAAAGCACTTCTTGATCGGAGTACTTGTGGTACTGTGGTTGTCCTGGTGGATCTTTACTTTTTTTTAATACGTTTTGAGAATTGTGCTAGACTTTGTAGACCGTAGAGGAGAACCTGAATTCTGACCTGTATCACTAGGGATGAAAACAGATCGGATACGATCGGAAACTAGCTTTATCATATTCGTTTTCATATTTTTTTTCTCGGAATCGAAATCGGAAACGGAAACCCGGATACGAAAATGGAATCGAATATTATCGAATACAGATACGGAGCGAATACGAATCGAAACGAATACGGTAACGAATATTAATCGGAACATAAAAGCCCATCAAACTGACCTTCACAAATCAACGAAGAAATATAACTTATTGTTTTTTCTAATAGAGAATGTTACATTTCCAAAGATCAACAATTAATAATACCATAACTAGAAACATCCACAAACTTGCAAATAGTGACAAAGTCACACTGTCACACACATTACCGGTTACAAACTTGTACATGCTGACAGTCACACGCATTAACACATAACAGCCACAAACTTGCACACATTTGCATAGTCACACACATTAACACATAAAAGTCACAGTACATAGTTTAGAATTTAGATGTAACATGGACTGATGGACTGTCCATCATGGACGTAGTTCTTACAGAAAATTTAAGTAGTTCTTACAGAAAGTTTAAATGCAACTTGGACGTAGTAGTTCATTACAGACATAGTTTAGATGCAACCTGCAAATTAAATTGACAAACATTTCATTCAAACACTCATTGTCTCATTGGCACTTTGTCGTCGTCATCATCATCAACATAGTCCATCTCAATATCACCATCACCATCTTGGCCGACGGCGCCGACGAAGAGGTGGCTGTTGGCTGACGGCCTGACGCGACGACGCTAACGAACAGGCGGCGGCTGTTGGCCGAGGCGACGACACCGACGAAGAGGCGGCGGCTGTGGTGATGGGACGACGCCGACGAAGGGACGAGACGACGAGGCGGCGGCGGCAGCGGCGGCGGCGAAGGGGCGAGGCGGCGGCGGCGGCAGCGGCGAAGGGGCAAGATGGCGGCGGCGGCAGCGGCGAAGGGGCGCGGCGGCGGTGGGCGGTGGCGGCGGCCGCCGTCATGCGTGGCCGCGTGGGGCGGCTATTGTGTGAGTGTCGCCTGTTGCTTAGCTAGCTAGGGTTTGTGTTGCCTGTTGCATGTTGGGTTGGGTTGGGCTGATGGGCTCTTTGGGCTGATTATTCTGAATGGCTGATGACAACTCCGGATATCCGGGAAAAAATCCCGGATAGTTTCCGACCGTTTTCCGATTCCGTCGGATATCACCCTTACTGTATTCGTTTTCGTATCCGAGAAAAAATATCCGAATTCGTTTCCGAATCCGAGAAATTCCGGATAGTTCCGACCGAATTTTTCCGAATCCGAAAATTAGTCCGGACGGACAGAAACTATCCGAACCAGTTTCATCCCTATGTATCACTGTACCTATATTAGTAGCACTACATTGTGTTGGACTGCACTAGTATTGCAATGGATCGATCTGAACCATTGACATATATACTTCATCAAGTTTATCCTAAAATAAGTGCTTGTCCTATGCATATATATAATCTTGCACATATATATACTATGTACTGTGCATATGCTTCTGTAGTTGCATTTATATGCTCTAATTTTGCAATGTTGTGATGGCAGTGATTTTTGTACATGGACTTTTCCGACGATGACGATGATCTCCTTGCTGAATGGTGGGAGCAAGAGGTGTTGTCCGATGATGACGACTACTATATTGTAGCTGCTCTTCTTACGGACATAGAGCATAAGAGAACCAAAAGAAAGCGTCGTGGTTTAGTCCCAGGTCGTGAGATAATTCATAGGGACAGGTTTGACTGTATGCATTGGAGGTGGAAGAATTGCCCAACAGGCTGAAAAGGGGGCATGTGGATGGGCCAACCATGATTCTTGAAGCTGTTGCATCTAAAGATTTATGGATTTGGCATTCCTTCTTTGGATTACCATGTTCCCTTAATGATATCAATGTCCTACAAAGATCACCGCTCTTTCAAAGGCTTACTCCAGGGACAGCGCCCGAGTTGGAGTTTATGGTGAATGGTAAGAAATACACCATAGGGTACTATCTTGCTGATGGCATATATCCTTCTTGGGCTACTTTTGTGAAGACCATTTCTAATCCACAAGGTAACAAAAAGAATCCATTACGCAAAAGTTCAAGGAGTGAGGAAGGATGTTGAAAGAGCATTTGGTGTTTTATAAGCCCGCTTTGCAATGGTGAGAGGTCCTGCTAGATTTTGGGATACAGAGACCCTATGGTACATAATGATAGATTGCGTAATCATGCACAACATGATCATCGACAATGAGCGAGATGAAGATGTAGACTTTGACTATGATTAGGGGGACAGTGAGGTGTTGAGGAAGGAGGATTACCAGCGACGCGATAAACATGTGTTGGAGAAGTTTCTAAAGATACATAAAGAAATTGAAGACCAACAAGCACATGAGCAACTTCGAGATGATCTTGTGAAATATTTGTGGGCACTTCATGGTGCTCGGTAGTTTGTTCATTTGCATTTTCTATCAACTATGGGTTATTTTCAATATTTGCTTGTAAGATTTATCATTTTCATGTTAGAAAAATTTGAACTCAAATTTGAATCGTGATGTTTGAAATTGTAAATTCGAATATGGTTAAATTCCATGTGCTAGAATTATATATATTTGAATTATTATGGTGTTAAACTATATATAAACATAAATTATATACTAAAATAAAAGAGGAAAAGAAATAGAGGCTAAGATATGAGGGCTACCGCTAGAGTTGATGACATATTTAGGTCCAAAAGAATTGGGGCAGCCCGCATTTGACATTTAGGAGCTCTAAACTAGGGGTTACTGCTACTGGAGATCCTCTCAGGAGTTTCGTAATTAGGGTGGATGTTTGTTATCCATACATGTATTGTCCAGGTGCAAATTATTGTAATATTCCCTTCGAGAACTAGGTAGCTCGTGGAGTATCTGATACGTATGTCAAATTGCCAACTCTTGAATCGTGCGAACACTATATATTGTTTATAAGCTTGTCAAAATTAAACATTTTCATTGGACAGAAACATGCGGAAACTTCTGCTCTAGTACATTAACTAAAACGAGGAGGACGACAAATTAAGCGCAGTATGCGTTGGTCTCCAGAAGCATTGATAATTAATTGCGCATGTTAGCAACGATTAGAGGCATGTTTCAATTCCATCTGGACGAGCAGCTATCCATCTACCCCATGCAAAATCAACCTCCAAATATGCACTTTATTTGTATAACAACAGTACAATGCCGCAACTTGACACGTCTGAATTATGATTAGCCAAGTCTACGGCTGAACGTAGTAGCGACGACTTTCAGAAGGAATTAGGCAGAAATTAAACAGGTACGGCGTAATAAGTGAGTACGTAGCTAGCACACGTTGCCTCGCAAATCGCAAATGTGTTAAGCAATTACACTTGTTAAGCTACAACCTCCGTCCTAAATATAAAGATTTGTAGGATATTTAAGTTTTATATCATAATGTAAGTATTTCTATACTAATTTTCATAATTCCAATCATTGCAATCATTCTAAAGCTAATTAGATTGAAAATCCAAGCAATTAAAAAATTTAAAAATTAACAACTAAACCGAAAAAAATGAATCTTTTAATTTAACTACTTCCTCCATAAAAAAAGATAAATCTAAAATTAAATATGACATATCTGAGTATAATAAATCTAGATAAAACGTTACATCTAATCTTAATTTTTCTTTTATGGAGGAAGTATCTTATAACGGGCGAGTAGTAGAAGCCTGCATTTGGATAGATGATTGGGTTGATCTCTCTGCACAGTGTATGCGTCCCCAGTTGCAGCCTCTGTTTTAAAAAAAAAAGTTGCAGCCTCTTAGAATAATTGCTGCAGCGACCGGCAGCAGTAGGTGGGGGCGTCACCCTTGCTGATTTGGATCGGGAGTTATCCGGGGAAGTTTCCGAAACAAACATAAAATATATATGTCGAGGTCGATTCTTTTCTCTTTTCCCTTTCTTAATATTTAGGGACTGGTAGCAACCTACTACTTAGGCATATTCTAATCTCCTATGCTAATCACCTAAAAAGAATAATGCTCTATGCTAAAGCGACAGTAGTGCACGCACACGCAACTCAATAATAACAGAGAAATATTTTTACTAGCTACCAAATCATTTAGGAAACAAAACTTGGCATTACTAACAAGAAAAGGACACTGCGATCTTTTTGTGAAAAATAAAAAACTGCAATCATGTTTACAAGAGCGTGGCCAACAGAGTGCCTATACTGCCCATGATCCTAATTCCTAGATTATTGAGGTTTTAAGTAAAAATGGGTATTGAATAGTAGCCCTAAACAAACTCTTAAAAAAAAAATCTCATCTCATCTCTTAAAAAGTTTGAAGTCGTTGCATACGGGAGCACGGGAGGAGACGACTGATTCGTTTAATTTTTTATGTGGCCCACCTTTCAAAGTTTAATTGTGTTAGAAGGGAGGATATTTTTATCCTTTAAATGGATTTGCTAAATCTCTGGCGCCATAAAATTCCATTGATTACAGTCAGTTTGTATACCTATGCGTTATGCCACACAACTGCACAGAGGCCTCCCAACTGTGTTACCTTGAGATTGAAGATTATTTTCTCACATACATCATGATGAGTGATGACTATATATTAATTACATTATATGTAATTTCAGGACTTACATATGTAATTTTCGAACTTACATATATAATTTTGAGACTTATATTGTAAATACACTAAAATTACATATGTATTTTTGGGACCAAAATTACATATGTATTTTTGGGACTTACATATGTAAGTTTAGGACTTACATTATAAATACACTAAAATTACATATGTATTTTTGGGACTTACATATGTAAGTTTAGGACTTACATTATAAATACACTAAAATTACATATGTAATTTGTAAATTTACAATCTAAATACATACCGACTATTTTTTGGTGAAAAATATGGCGCCATAAATGTAACTACTCCCCCTTTAAATACCATTAGAGATTAAAAAAAGAGGATTGAATTTTGGTAGTATGTTGATGATGCTTTAATTCTATTTCATAAGATACTCTGAGGTGCAAGTTTAATTTTTTCCTATTCTCAGCCGTCCAAGTGGTACGAGCTGGATGGTCATCATACAAATGATAAATTAAGATGATACACAGAAAATGATCGGTCTTGATTTTGAGGACAAGAGGATTACTAATAAAAACAAATTTAATATATATTCTCTGTTCTTGATCGAGATGTAGCAACGATCATATATGTTTAGTTCGATCGATAGACGATAATAATTTTATGCTTTTCTTTTTCATACCCTAACGTATATTTAAATTTTATTGATCTAGGTTTTACTGCCAAGGAGGAATCATAAATTGGTTAAGTGAGAGATTATGTACAAACAAAAATATAAATTGCGAGCATTCACGACCAACTTTCTCCGTTCATATTATGAGTCATTTAAATTTTGTTATTAGCAAATTTCTAAAATTTTGACCGGGTTTATAGAAAAATATATCAACATAACATTAAATTAGTTTAACTAAATTCACTGTGAAATATATCTTAATATTGTATTGACTTTTTATTGTAGATATTGGTATAATTTTTATAAAAGTAATTAAAATGAGACAAATTTAACTTAGGACAAAACTAAAATCGGAACGGGTAAAGGATAGAACTCGAAAGAAAGTGACTTCTTGGTAAATGATTTTTTTAAGCTTTGAACCAAGATGGCGTGTGACAAGAGATTCTGAAAATGAATGTTAAAAGCATAAACAATGTCCTAGTTCGTTTTCAAACCAAATGACTCCTGCTTCTCGTCGGGTCTAATGATGGCGAAGGAGCAGGTTTTTATTCGGGCATTCACAATGTAATGAAGTAGTGGGTAATAAGTATTGAATGCATCCCTACTACCAGCTATTATACATTGTGGAGGTGGTAAAGAACTACTACCAGGGTATAAGCTTACTACCAGGTATGAGTACTTTATGGTGGGTCCCATCTATTTTTTTAATTGTGGCAATTGGCATGACTCATGTTTAAATAACTTTTTAGATGGGTCCCACCGTACTATCCACTCTACACACTATTACCACCTGACATGGGCCCACCTTACTACCTAGTTTTGCAATAAACATTGATGATGCCTTAGTTAATTCATGGCAAAAGGTGGCATACAAACCAGATTATAAGGGCATCCTCAATGTATGTGGGACTTACAAAATTAGGTTATAGTTGTTTCTATCTCTCACAATGTGTGAGTAAGATATGGCGCACATGTAAAGCAATGGTTGGATAGAAAAGAGAGAGGGCGAGAGAGGTAATAGTTTAATGTCTTTTATGGCATAGTTGCTATCTCCTCTATTATCCACCTCCACAATGATAAAGTAAGGGGTCTTACAACCCATTTTTCATCCATATTGTGGATGCCCTAAAGGCCATGTTTCGTTAGGCAAAATTCCCTCAAATACCAATATCCATCTTTAACGAAACATAAATTTTCTCAAATACCAATATCCATCTTTATACTTTTTTATGCGTATAATAAGAGGCATACACATTAGACAATTAATATGGCAAGAGAAATTTATTATATTACACGAACGAGACTACCGATCGGGCGCTCGATCCAGGCGTGGAAAAATCGGGCGCTGACGTCATCATGTACGCATACGTGCAAAACCACTTTAAACTATTTTTTCTCTTAAATTATTTATCCAAATCATGATCTGGTTGCACCATTAAATTCGTTGCAATTAAATCTTCAAAACAAGACCACACATGGATATATTCCGATGAAAATTTTTTTAGCTTATTATTGAATTATTTTAAAATGTTGCACAATGTTCCACCAAGTATATCGGAATTGTTTCATTAAGTAGATTGAAAATGTTTCAATCGTTTAAATTGGTCATTGTTTCACCTTATATAAAAATAATGTTTCAGCAAATAGCGAAAGAATGTTTCAGTTCACTGCAACATTTGATCCATACATAATGAAACATTATAAGTACACTAGGTGAAACATTTTTGGTGGAACAAAAAATAAAACGAATTCCCTTAATAGAGAGTTTCCAAAATATGTGGGTGATTTGTTTCAATAGAGTATGTGATGGAGACACATGACAGGTGGGGGCGGCGGCACATGGGTGAGGCCCCCGGGGGCGCGCGCATCGTGGAGGGAGGAAGTGCTCGATTTTCCTCCCTCCCCCCGAGCGACCGACGGGGAGGATTCTCAATATTACACAGTACCTTATTGTGTCCAAGCCGTCAAAATGTTATGGCTTGCTTCTGGCTGTTCATTCTCTGTAATTCACTAAACAAAAGAAATATATTATATTATTGGCTAAGAGATGTCCTGTTAATTGTTGTAAACCTTGGCAAGGTGGGAATAATTAACTATTTGCTACTCTTACAAGTGGTTCTAAAGGATTTGCCACTGGACCCACATGTCATAGACACATGAGGACCCACATGTCATAGACCCAAATCGTTAATTGCCATATCTTAAAAGTGGTCAATAGTTAAATGTTCCGGCAAGTTGGCATAAGTCGACCTATTCTATTTTGAGCTTTGTTTGAATTAACATGGTGAAAGAGAAAGAAGAAAAGATCAGCGACCTAGGTGGCTGAGATCTAACTAGGTCCGTCGTTACTTTCAATTAGGACAAACATTTTCAATATATTATATTTCTTACTGTTTTTTGAGTTGTAATCCTCGACTAAAGATAAGTTTGCAAAGCACCGGTGATTTGCATGCATATAATTTCAAACCACTACACAAGTTAGTCATATATTTGTAATGGTATTCCAAGCGCTCGAAAAGTTATAATGTTTCAGTAATTTAAAGTTGTACATTGCTAGGACTAAATTTTAATGATATCTAATATACAATTTTATTTTAGTTAAGCATTAATTTTGTTACAAATGGTTTTACTTTATTTTTATCTAAGTTTAATTACTTGTGCACATATTACTGTCAGTTATTGTAAATTTATTTTATTTTTATCTTAGAACAATTCATTGTTGAACCTTTTATCTAAATGAGTTGTATCAAGAAAGTAAATATGTGATATGCATCACACAAGTTAACTCTCCTCGCAGAT
Source organism: Oryza glaberrima (assembly GCF_000147395.1). Taxonomy (NCBI): domain Eukaryota; kingdom Viridiplantae; phylum Streptophyta; class Magnoliopsida; order Poales; family Poaceae; genus Oryza; species Oryza glaberrima. The sequence continues at coordinate 20,044,844 of NC_068328.1, read as the reverse complement.
ACCATATACTGCAAACCATATTTTTGAGTGTCTCTGTTTCGTTTCAGGCGGTTGGGAACCCAACTCCCCTGCACGGAAAACGGAGCAGTCCATTAGCACGTGATTAATTAAGTATTTGTTATTTTTTTTTCAAAAATAGATTAATTTGATTTTTTAAACAACTTTCGTATAGAAACTTTTTTAAAAAAACGCACCGTTTAGCAGTTCGAAAAGCGTGCACGTAGAAGACAAGGAAGAGGAGTTGGGAACCTGCCCAAACGAACAGAGCTCGGTACTCGTATCCTAAGGTGTGAACCTCTTACTAGGTATATCTCAGACTGCTAAATTTTATTCATAACACAACTACCAAAGTCCGAGTTGAGTAAGACAAGACAAGTAGAAGTTTTCGTTAGGATCAATACAGAGACATAGTCTATCTATCCCATAAAAAACTAACCTAAGACTGAATGTGACACTTCTAGTATAACAAATCTAGATATACTAGGATTTGTCACATCCAGTACTAGATTCGTTATTTTTGTGACGGAGGGGGCTAAGCTCTTTTCACAAAAGCTAATCCATCAGGAGCCCTTGCCACAACCCATCGAGATCACAATCTCAATGTATTAGTTTGCTAGGCTTCCACCATATACTCTTGTACATGTCAACATCTAGTCAACACATAAATATGAGTAAGGCTATTTCGTATGTTTCCATGAGCCCAGACCTATATAAATCTCATATCTTTTATGTGATGTGTTCTTCGTACGTACGTATCTTCATACCAGGTTGCCCTACACACCCACAACTATTGTAATTGTGTTTCAACCATTCGACAAGTTCGAATAGAGAATGAGGGTTGTGGTGAGAGCCTTTAGATTTTTATCCAAAGAATGTGAAGCATAAGCCATTTGAAATGTAGATATTCCATTCACAATTGGCTTTGTTTAACATAATGAAATTTATTTTGAACTTTGCTTCAAGGAAATTACAACTAATCAATACAAAGGAGAAATGACGAGTGACTACGAATTATGAAAACCACTACTTACTTTCATTATTTTATAGTTGGGGAGAATCATCATAACATTGTTTGTTCTCAACGACTTACAAGTTATATGTAGTCCCTATTTTCCTTAACTCAAAAGTAAAATCTCAGAATCAATGGCTGATTACTGTGTTGATAGAATTTCATATACATTAATTACCATGACGACTGACATCAAACTAAAACGAAAGATAATATGAGAGAATCATCCGTCTAAACTCTAAATCATGTCATCGTAATTGGCCGGCGGAGGCATAATGAAGAAGCTAAACAAATCTGACTGAAGTATGTACTTTGTGTTGACCAATTTGGCTCTACTTAAATAAAACATAATTAGCGATCAAAATGCACTGGTATAATATTAGCAGTCGTTTTTCTACGACGGGAGGCAGACCGATCGAGTGTGTTAGGAGTTAGGAATAATCCACAGATTAAGACGACGCAGATCCTAAAACACACAACATTTATAATCAAAATCAAAAAACATTCCTCGCGTTCGCGTAAAGCACAGCAAACCGTGTTGCCCCGCTGCGCGCGCGTGTGATTGGCTGGCTCGGTCAGGGTCAACGTTGGTTGCTACTACTACTTGCTACCAACATCAACAAGAAGAAAACCTGCATGATTTGCGGCTCCTCCTCCGTCCATCCAGGCTGCCGGCCTGCCGCTGCCGAGTAGTAGTAGTAAGCGCCGCGAGTACGACCTCGTCCAGTCTCTCCCTCCCTCCCTCCCACCCTGCGCGCCTTCCTCCTTCCATCTTCCAACTACGGTCCAACCCCAACTACTCTACCACCTCCAACTTTTCAGACCGCATAGCATATCCCCCACCCTTTCTACTTCTTCCCTTCCTCCGCTCTCGCCACCCTCATGCTCTTTATAACCCGCACCACCTCATCCGCCGCATCGATCCTCCCTCCCTCAATCGCTCAAACTGCATTCTACAACCTAGCTAGCATTCGGAAATCGTTTCTGTGCTCACCACGTACTCACCAGCGCAGCGCGCCATGATGATTCTTGAGGCGGCAGCATTCCTTCTTCTAACCGCCGCCGCCGCCGCCGCCGGCGCGAGCACCGTGGTGGAGCCTGTCGCGTCGTGCTCCGCCACGGACAGCTTCGCCGCCGACAGCTCCTTCGCCGGTAACCTGGGGCGCCTCGTCTCGCTCCTGGAGGCCAAGGCCCCGGCCATCGGGTTCGACATCGCCACGGTCGGGGTCGGCGGCGATGGGGAGGATCAGCGCGTGCACGGCCTGGCGCTCTGCCGCGGCGACGTCGCAAGGGCAACGTGCGCCGAGTGCATCCGGGCGGCGGGTGCGCTGGCGCGGCGCGTGTGCCCGTCCAAGAAGGACGCCGTCGTCTGGCTCGACGCCTGCATGCTCCGCTACTCCGGCGAGCCATTCTTCGGCGAGGTCGACGCCGAGCACCGCGCCGTCGTCCCGCCGGCCCGCGTCCTGCGGGGCGCGGACAGGTCGGCCGACCTCGACAGGGAGGTGTCCCGGCTGATGAAGCGGCTGACGAGGACGGCCTACCTGTCGCCGCTGCTGTTCGCCGCCGGGGAGGCCGTGGCGGTCGGCGGTGCGCAGAGGCTGCACGGGATGGCACAGTGCACCAAGGACCTCTCCGGCGGCGACTGCAAGATGTGCCTGGAATCCGCCATTGATCAACTGCTGGCGAGGGGTTGCGCCAAGGAGGGAGGCAAAGTGTTGGGTGGAAGCTGCAGCTTGAGATACGACTTCTACTCCTTGTCTGATTCCTAGGCTAATTTGGATTTTGCAATTTTAAACTTGTAATTAAGGTGACCACATTGTGCATAGAGATTCCCATGTAATCACATACTACTACTACTACTAGTACTCCTACAAGAAAGAGCTCTGCTCATAAATAGAGCAGAATATTGTCTTTCAATTTTGACAATTTTCAATTTTCTTTGGACACTAACATCGTGAAATGTGAGCATCATCGATCGTCATGAATATGTGATTTGAATCAAATTTAAATCCTTTGGCCCGGCAGTAATTTGCAAAGAGTTCAAACAGCGACGCGCTACAACGAGGCAACTTGGTAACTTGGCATGGTACAAATTTGATTCGAGATTCATGACTCATAGGATTGAGATTTTACGGGAGTTTGGCAACGCGCAGGACCAAGTACGGATGAACCAAGTGCGATGGGCGACACATTCAACAAGATGAATTCAATGTCCTGCAATAAGCACGGCTGACCTTTTGGATAACTAAATACTTTTGCTGTTTTCAAGTCAAAACTCTTGACAAGATCCTAAGGACAACATGACTTCCCGCGTGTTTTCTTGTCATGTTGGAACGAATTCTATCTCCAGTCACAGAATATGTGATGTTTTGGACAACCGCGTGATCACTATGACACTAGCTCAATAAGTTGTACTACATCGGGTATAAACCGCATCGTGTTTCGTTTTGCACTAGGTTTAGCATATACTTTCACTTTACACCAGGTTATCTTGAAATAAGTTTCACTTAAGTTCTTAACACCAGTATACATCATCAAACCTATAAAACTATCATGAAATTTCACAGAATCTGAAATAAACATTGTGAAACATGGTATACATTCAAGAAGTTTCATATATTTTTCTTCAATTATAGCTTAGTGAACATAGATGTTCTAACCCAACAAATCATATACACATGCATTATATTCCCTACGTGTTCTAGAGTACGATAACATCGACTTTTAAATATACATTTAACCATTTATCTTGTTAAAAAAATATGTTATTGCCATTTATTTTGTTCTGATTTTTTAATCATTAAATAATTTAAGCATGACTTATGCTTTTAATATTTGCAAAAAAATATGAGACAAATGGTAGTTCAAAAATTAACGACATTATCCGTCAAAAACCAGAGGGATTATACTAAATACAAAGATATTTAGAAAGCATTTTGGTGTACATTTTTACGCCATGACCGTATGAGTCTAGTGTTTCGTGGGTTTTATGCATCCCATTGTACTTTTAAAATGTAATACCATTTTATTTTTATTCTCCATAATTTCCTGACCGAGAGAAAGAGAGAAGAAAAAAAATGTGTTGTTTAGATGTCTGCACAATATACCACTATACTACATAAATGATCTCTTCATGCCGACAAAAACTAATTTTCACAGGCGAGTGAGCACTCGCCTGGAGCGCCATGTGTCTGCAAAAATCGGCATTTTGCATGTGGGCAACACAATTGCATGCATAAAATCATTTTCACGGACAGATGACCTAAGAAAGCCGCTTGCAAAGACCCGATTTTTGCATGCGGGCAAATAAGGATGCTTGATTGCAATGATTTAAAAAATAAAAAAAGAAAAAAAAAATCCAAAACCCAAACCCTTGGTCGCCGCCGTTGTGTGCCGCGCTGCAGCCCTTGCCCCCGCTGCCTGCGGTTGTGGTTGCCGCTCGCGATGTCGTGCCGCCCTTCCGCCTCCTCCGTGCAGCACGCGAGGATGGATCCGCCCTCTTCCGAGCACTCACATCGCCGTCGTGGTCGTGGTCGCCACTCCTGGTGTTGGCGCCACCCTTCCGCCTCCTCTCCACATGTGCGAGGGCGGATCCACCACTCTTGAGCCCTCCGGCAGCGAATCCACCATTCCTAAGCTTGTCGACGGTGGGTTGTCCGCTCTCGATTTAGCCCGCACGTACCCGCAAGTTCGTGGTTGCCATTCCTGGTGCCACACCGCCCTTCCACCTCCTCTCCGCCGCGTGTGAGGGTGGATCCGCCGCTCCTGAGCCCACACGCAGCCGCTGTGGTCCTGGTCTCCGCTTCCAGTGCGGCGCTGCCCTTCCGCCTCCTCTCCACCGGACGCGAGGACGTATCCGCCGCTCCCGAGCTTGCTGGCAATGGATCCACCGTTCCTAAGCCCGCCGGTGGTGGATCCGCCACTCTCGAGCCCGCATGTAGCTACGGTGATCTTGGTCGCTGCTCCCGGTGCAGGGCCGCCCTTTCGCCTCCTCTCCACCACGTGCGAGGGTGGATCCATCGCTCTCGAGCCCGCTGGTGGTGGATCTGCCCTTCCGAAGCCTACCAATGGCCGGTGGATCTGCTGCTCCCGAGTTCGCCGACGGCAAATCCACCCTTCCCGAGGACTGTCGTCGCCAGATTCGCGGCGCCTGTTGACCGCCACTAGAAGAGCCGATCGTCGCATCCACCTCAGCCGCTGTGTAGGAGAGGAGAAGGGGGGAGCGAAGGGGAAGATATGAGGAGAGGGAGTGGGAGAGGAGTGATGGGAGGTGGAGCAGATGGGGAGGCAGCGGACGATGGAGAGGAGGAGAAGAGAAAAAAAGGAGGCACATTGAGTGAGAAGGGGGATGAGGAGAAAAACGGTACGGGAGAAAAAAGAGTAGTGCGTGGCCAGTGCGAGGACACGTGGAGATAGCCCACTTGCTCTCCACGTTGCCTGCTTGCGAAAATCTATTTTTTAGGCCCCCTTAAGAGGCCCGCGTGCGATAATTGGTGTATTATTGCATTGGACCTCTTAAGAGGTCGCCTTCAAAAATAGATTTTCGCATGCAACCGGTAGTTATGATCCGCCTGCAACTTGAAAGTGTCTCGCCTGTAAAATTTGATTTTGTAGTGTACAACACATTCCGTGGTAGGTAGTTTGTTGGTCAAAAGAAGATTTTGTTAAGTAAACTCAAGTACGCGCTAATCAACCACAGTATTATACTTATTTCTAAGTGTTCAATTAAGTCAAGCTATGATATTAAATACAGGTAGCCCTGAATAGTTAAGAAACTAGTTGCACTACAACTTGTGTGGCGTTGATAAAATATACTACTCGCTAGAAACAGGAGTCTATTGAGCTGTTTCAGGCTTGCAACAAACTCACAGAATTTCATACAATTTAAATCACACATCAATGATTCTATGATAATGATCGCTAGTATACATGAACCCCCATAAGTGCCAGTTAGAAACCGGCAATAGGTGTCAGGTTCTTACCCTATGACCAACACCTATAGTATTAAGTGAAATAACAAAAAAGAGCCTAAGAAGCCGTCATTGCCGGATCCGGCAGCCGACGGCGAGGCGCATGGCGAGGCCAGGGAAGAGCTCGGTGAGGGGAGGAGTGCGACGGCCTTCACCTCCACCTCCTACCCAGCCAACGGCCGCCACCTTGCCCTCCGAGCCGGCCTTCTCCACCACCACCGTCGTCGCCAGATCTGGAGGAGGAGAAGGGAGGAGGTGAACAGAGAGGAGGGCCACCAGGAGAGAGGGGGGAGCCTCCTTTTCCACCTCCATCTTCTTCCTAGCCACCGGCCACCACCTCGTGCTCTGCGCCAGCCTTTGCTGCTACCTCCGCCACCAAATCGGGAGGAGGAGGAGGAGAAGGGAGGGCCACCGGAAAAAAGTACGAATTACCCCCCTGAACTATCGCGGTCGACCGAATTACCCCCCTAAACCCGAGAACCAGACATCGTTCAATACCGGACAAATTAGCTCCTCGACTCAATCTAGAGCGATTTTATCCTACGCAGCGTATGCTTGACAATCCAGTCAGCATTTTCTTTTTTTAATGGTAGGGCCCACCTGTCATATATACTCTCTCACCTCCTCTTTCCCCTTCCTCTCCGTCAGTCTCTCTCTCTCTCTCCCCCTCTCTCTCGGGCCATCGGTCTCTCTCTCCCCCCTCTCTCTAGGCCGTCTGGCACAGGTCGAGCGGCGGCGGGAGGTCGACGTGCACGGCGGCGTGCAGGGGCAGGTGGTGGGCGGTGGTGGCAAGTCAAAATGGTCGTGTCTCTCTTTGTCCTCGGCTTCTCCCTCTGTGTGTCATCTCCTGGCTCCGAATGGTGGGCGGTGACGACGAGCGTGGCGGTGGCGGCGGTGTTCATGGTGACGTTCTCGTTGGGGTTCGGGTCGTCTAGCGCAGGTTGAGCAGCGGTGGACGGTCAGCGCCCACGGCATTGCGCGGGGGCGGGTGATGGGCGGCAGCGTGGGAGGCGCACCGCGGGCCACGGACGCCAGCGAGGAGGCGGTGGGGCTGTGGCATCACGGACTCACGGAGAGGGCGCGGGAGGCGGCGGGCTGCGGCGAGGAGGGCGCACCCTCGCCGGTGCATCCTCCAACCTCATTCGCCCCCTCTTGGCGGCAGCTGGATGCCGTCCACCTCATCCGCCTGTCCTCTTCTTTGGAGGCCGCCGGTCAGGATCCGCCGCCTCCTCCTTGCTCGGCTCTCCTGACGGCGCCATAGAGAGAGAGAGAGAGAGAACGAGGGGGAGAGAGAGACGCCTACCGTCTCCAATGTCCTCAGCACCGCCCGCTACTCGTCTCGCCCTCCCCACCGGGCTCGCCGCTGGCCTGAGAGAGAGAGAGAGGGACGATGATGATGACGTAGCCCGCCTCCTCCAACACCCTCCTCAGCGCCGCGCACCGTGCCATTCCCGTGCTCTGCCGCCGCCCCCCGCACGCCGACCGCCCGTCCGCACGTCGCTGCCGCCGCCCACTGCCCATCCACACGCGCCCGAGAGACAGAAGGGGGAACGGGAAGAGGGGTAATGACAGGTGGGCCCTATTTTTTCTTTTATTTCTTTTTGCTAATTGGATTTCCACGTCGACGCCATGTGTATGGCACGTAGGAGAAAAACCGCTCAGGATTGAGTCAGTGGGGTAATTTGTCCGGTATCAATAGTTCGAGGTTTAATATGTCTGGTTTTGTGGTTCAAGGGGGTAATTCGTACTGTCGCAATAGTTCAGAGGGATAATTCATACTTTTCCTATGGTAAATGGCAGGATAATTTGTCTTTAGTACTCCCTGCTATCTCATAATATAAAGCATAGTTAAATTTATCATGGTCTTCAAGTAAAACTAATTTTTAGCTTTAATTCTCATATGCTATATGAAAGTAAATTCAAACGTTAATCTAAGGGCATGTTTGGCACAGCTCCAACTCCAGCTCTCCAACTCTCTTGGACTGATGCTCAGCCAAACAGTTTCAGCTACAGCTAAAATGGGAGCTGCACTAGGTGAAGATCTCTCACAAAATAAGCTAGAGAGTTGGAGCTGGGTTTAGGCTACTCCACAACTCCACTCCAGACCCAACTCCTGGAGCTAAATTTAGGAGTTGGAACTATACCAAACTTGCCCTAATAATATTATATTACATCGGTACAGCTAGAAATACATGCAAATCCATTCAAAATTTCAGCTCTGCGTTAAATAGGTTGCACTTTTAATTATTTATGAGAAAAGGAACATGTCATTGGTACAAAAATATTTACTAGGTAAGTATTGCCTTTGTTTTATATTATATGTCACTTTATTTTTTCTAGTAAAACTCTTTTAAATTTAACCTAATATATAGGAAAATATAATAATATTTTTATCACAAAATAAACATATTATCAAAAATATATTCAATGTTATATTTAATAAAACTAATTTAGTGATGTAGATGTATCATATTAGACAGAGGGAGTACTACATACACAAATTAATTCTTTATAAATTTAATATATCACCAAGCTGGTATATATCACCGGGTTAAATGTGATACTGTTTGTTCACCTATATCAAATTTTATTCACATGAGCATGATGTACTTTGATGTACCTGCAAATGACATTTGCAGATGAAATTTTCCACTGATATATCCCTAAACCGAGATTCAGAGGATGCCTTTTTTTTTGGCAAGAGGTGAACGACATATACAAATTAATTATGGCTGTGTTTAGTTAAACGCAAAGTTTAGATTTTAGTTAAAATTGGAGATGATGTGATTGAAAAGTTATATGTGTATGATAGGTTGATGTGATAGAAAAGAACTGAAGTTTAGATCTTTGATGTAAACACAACCTATGTATTTCGATGGTCTGACTGGATAGACAAATGGGTTGATCGAGCAACCTAATCAGCTTATTTTTTAGTGCCAGAACAATTAATAAACTGGATGGCCATAATTGACCGATCGAGACCAATTTTAAAATGAGAAGTTCACTACGTGTGCCATACGTATACGGTAAGTATACTATGTGTGTGCGCTGCAGTATATGCGTGCTACGTGCAGTTCTGCTGTTCACTCGGTGGCGTGACGTGGGCTGCGGCGAGGGCAAAATTGAGAACACAACCTGTACCATTCAAGTATTCAACCTACCAAGACACAACCCTATATAGCAGCTTCACGGGTTAGGAACATATTGATGCTCATTAGCGACATGATGAAACACATCCGCACTGGAGCTATGCGTACACGCGTGCAAGTTTTCAAAAAGCGATTGGCATGGAAAAGAAAACATTGGAGGAAAGAAAGAACAATGTTTAATCCTATAAAAAAGAGTGATTTGTCCCTAAAAGACCTCGTGCATAATTGAGAACTCATGGAAGTTTAAATGGAATAACTTGCTGATACAAAATTCTCACAATAAACGTACTATTGGAACCATTTGAGAACTAATCAATACTTCAAGTTTGCACCCTTTTTAACAGGAATTAGAGATTATACAGCTATCATTCTTCACATTAATTTGGTGGGGTGATCAAAAAATAAGATTGTCTCTTGGCATACAGTTAAGGCTACTGAAGAATATGCAATGATGTTTATATATATGATGCATACAATATGTCTGCCCTTACTATGATCCTTGGAATACCAGGTTCAACTTCCTGGAGATGTTAGATATGGAGCAGTAATATTTTTGCATTTTTGAAGCTTTTTTTACAAATAACTGCAAACTTTTGAGCGTCATGTAGCGAATTTTTCAAAACATTATAAAGATCAAGGGAAAGGTCACCCTTACACATCACGATAAGGGGTCTGCTCCATCAAGTAGACTGCAGGTGAAATCATTGTTTACCAGAACTATTTTCTCTGCCTTGATAACAGCGTCTAGTTGAAGAGGTGCAAAACTCCGACCAGGGCCATAGAAATGAGGAAAATAGTTTGAATCATCAGCTGCCTCATAAACTAAGCCATCTGAAAGCTACAACAAACAAGAAGAGAAAATGCTATGAATGTGAAGTGGCACAACGAACAGATGAATTCTACTGAAATACAAACAGGCATGGGCTTGCTACTTGCCTAGTTACCAGGGCAAAATACATGTATAGTTTTTGTTCATGAATAGAGATAACAAAAAAAACCTGGTGCGTTCTGAAGTATCCATCTATTATATTATTAAAACAACTTTGAAAGAAGACACCACGTTCGCTGTGGGGGCTAGAAATTTCCACATTAATCGGAGAAAAAGAAAAGAAGAGTCCAACTAGAAATACAATTTTAAAATAGCTGAAATTCGAAATTAAAAATAAGCAATATTGAAACAAGAGGCCTTATAAGAACCCAATACGAGATTAATCAAAATTAAAAATAAAAAAATAAAATCCGAAATTAGCAAAAAAAAAAGGAAAAGAAGAGTTCGAGTAGAAATACGATTTAAAAATAACTAAAATTCGGAATTAAAATTAAGCAATATTGAAAGAAGAGTCCATATAAAATCTCAATACGAGATTATAAAAATTTAGAATAAAAAAAATAAAAAAATCAAAATTAGAGTGGTGGCGGTTGATGTGACATCTAAAAAACTATTAATAAAACACCAAATGGAATCCTAATGACGATTAATAGGAGGGATAACGCGTAGGCCGTGAAGTAACAGGTCAAGGCGGTCGGCAGGACTTCTTAGAGAGTAAAAAAGTATAATGATATAATAATATTCGATTTTTAAAATCTCAATGACAATAAAAAGAAGAGGCGGCGGGCGGGTTGTACAAGAGTACAATGGCAGAGCCGTCGACGGTTGGTGGGACTTCTAGAAAGTAAAAAATGAATTCCAATGATAGTTATGTTCAAATTTTACAATCCCAATGACAACAAAGAGTAAGCAGCAGACGAGTCGTAGAGTAGTATAGTGGCAGTGTTTGACAGGACTTCTAAAAATTATAAAAAATGAAACCCAATGAGACAATAAACTTTAAAAACTATGAGGTCCAATTTTTAAAGGTTCAGGACTTCTAAAAGGTAAAAGAATAATCATGTTTGATTTTAAAATCGCAATAGCAATAAAGAAGGGAGACAGTGGGTGAGCCGTAGAGGAGTACAGTGGCAAAGTCACTTATGGTTTGGTGGGACTTCTAGAAAGTAAAAACTGAACCCAATCGATAATTACATTCGACTTTTAAAATCCCAATGACAATAAACAGAAGAAGCAGTGGATGAGCTGTAGAGGAGTATAATGACAGCGTTTGATGGGACTTCTAAAAATTATAAAAACGAAACACAACGAGACAATAAACTCTAAAAACTATACGATCCAATTTGTAAAGGTTCTAAGAAGAATGAATAGAAAAAGTGGTAGATCGAGTTAGCAAATAAAAAAAAGAGATGACAAAAGAAAGTTGTAGCAATTGGTGTGACTTTTAAAAACTATAAAATTAAAAACACAGGGATAATAAGGTTTGGTCTTTCAAAGTCTTAAGTCTTAAGACAACAAGATAGCTATCTAATAAGTTTTAAGTAAAATCATATTAAAAAAATATAATTTTATATGGATGCTAGCCGCTCAATTGCGCGGGCCAGCCAGCTAGTTTAATTTAAAATGATCTATTATGTGACTACATCCAATGGAGTTTAAATACACTGACACACATTACCTTGGAAGTGTCAACTTGTAGTAGGTATAGATCATTCCTTCCTAGGAAAAAGTTCTTAAGCGTTTTCCTCACCTAAAACAGGTTGAGAATGAGTTCTAAAGAATACATATACAGTGCCAAAAAGGAATGGTTGGAGGTCATATATAAACAACGCCCAGATCAAATTACAAGACAAATATATTATTCAGTGTATCACGAAAAGTATATAAATTGAAGTACTTATATGCAATAGTAGTAACATACTTTTGCACAAAATTGTTTTGTAGAACTTGAGTGTACCAAACAATAGGTGTCACAGTTTAGAAATGTATATGGGATTGTTGAGTAAGCAAAACCATTTCCATATATCATATATGAAAACACAGCCAAAGAACGCAATATGAATAGCAGGCCCTTTCTTAATAGGCCACAATTTCTGAAATTTAACATCCTGATATAATGAGATGCCATGTTTTCTTTTCGCTAGCATTTACCTACAACCTGTTTGCATAAACTACAAATGGGCACCAATTTGCATGTCTGTCAAAGCAATCAAGGGAAATAGTATGTCCTTCTAAAGCCAAACAGAACGACTTCCGCACATTATCTATTATATTATTAAAGGAATAGAAAAAAAAGCATCCACGTTCGCTCTCATGGCCTAGAAATTCTCACTTTAATCGGAGAAAAAGGTAGAGTCCATATAGAAATAGAATTTAGAAATAGCTGAAATTCGGAATTAAAAAATAAGGAATATTAGAACAGGAGACTAAAGTCCATCTAGAAATACAATTTAGAAATAGTTGAAATTCGGAATTAAAAAATAAGGAATATTAGAAGAGGAGACTAGAGTCCATGTAGAAATACAATTAGGAAATAACTGAAATTCGGAATTAAAAATAAGGAATATTAGAAGTAGAGTATAGAGTCCATACAGAAATAAAATTAGGAAATAACTGAAATTCGGAATTAAAAATAAGGAATATTAGAAGTAGAGTATAGAGTCCATACAGAAATAAAATTAGGAAATAACTGAAATTCGGAATTAAAAATAAGGAATATTAGAAGTAGAGTATAGAGTCCATATAGAAATACAATTAGGAAATAATAGAAATATGGAATTAAAAATAAGGAATATTAGAAGTAGAGTATAGAGTCCATATAGAAATACAATTAAGAAAAAAAATAGAAATTCAGAATTAAAAAATTAAGGAATATTAGAAGTAGAGTATAGAGTCCATATAGGAATTTAAAACTAAATAAAATTTGGAATAAACATAATAAAATTAAAAGTAGAATTTAGAGTCCGTATAAAAATACAATTTACAAATAACTAAAATTAGAAATTAAGAAAACATGGGAAGAAGAGTTTAAAGTCAATATAGGAATACAATTTAGAAGTAACTAAAATTCGAAATTAAAAATTAAAGAATATTGAAAGATGAGTTTAGAGTCCACATAGAAATACAATTAGAAATAATAAAAATTCAGAAATAAAAATAAATAATATTGGAAGAAGAGCATAGAGTCTATATAGAAATACAATTTACAGAAAATTCAGAATTAAAAAATATTAAAAGACGAGTCTAGAGTCCATAGAGGAATTTATATAATTTACAAATAACTAAAATTTGATATTAAAAATAACTAATAACTAACACTTATATAAAATATAATATGAATATTATACATTAGTAGTTTTGTAAAGTTATTGCAAAATTTAAATTATGTTGTAATTTTAATATATTTGAATAATATAATGAGAAAACATATATGTTATTATATGAGAGAAAATATAATGATGCTAGCTGCGCAATCTGCGCGGGCCACCATGCTAGTTATAGATAATATAGATTATTCTTCACTGCTTTGTTACGGTCACTGCTCAGAAACATCCTAAATGAATCAAAAGATTCCAAAGGAAATGGCATCTAGGATGGCCAATTGGACACACACAAGAAGCAGGAGATCTCCACAAGAAGCTCTGTAGGCAAACAAAAGATGAAATCACACATGCTGCGAGAGGCACCTCTAATAGCATTACTGATTTGCGTCCAACCTTCAAGCCTGGGTTGTAATATTTGGATGGCTTTATCCCTAATTTTAAACAGCAATTTTCAGCAAAGTAGTCTAGCACCCTAGATCCACTGAAAAATCAGAGAACCAATGACTAGGCCCAAATCTCCACTTGAAATGTGCATATGATAAATAGAGAGATCCATGGGGATCCCGCGAGTCGGAAGAAATCAGACGTCCCTGCTTTCTAATTGGGAATTACCTGACTGAGGTCGCTGAGGTGGATACAGCCGGTGGAGCGGTCGAGGTCACCGCCAAGGGTGCCGCCGGTGCGCTGAAGCTGCGCCCACTCATCCGCCGTGCTGATACGGTATACGAACGCCTGCGGCGCTGGTTTATCCATTTCGGCCGCCCGCTGACAGTGCTGAGGGTTGACCATCAGATACGTCTCCTCTACGTTTCTGCTCCAGAGGGCAGAAGATTTCACTTGTTCCTTTTTTTTTTAGGAAGCACTATTGGTTCTGGCCAGCAATAAAGAATTTTATAGAAGAACGGCAGTCCAAGTTACACGCTACAAATTACAAAACCAAATGTATGTAGGCCATGTTTAGATTCACTTTAAAATTTTTCACCACGTCACATCGAATGTTTAGATACATGTATAGAGTATTAAATATAGAAAAAAATAGATAAGTAATTACACAGATTGCGTGTAAATTATGAGACGAATTTTTTAAACCTAATTAGTCCATGATTGGATAATGTGATGCTACAGTAAACATTTGCTAATAATGGATTAATTAGGCTTAATAAATTCGTCTCTCAGTTTACAGGCGAAATCTTTAATTTGTTTTGTTATTAGTCTACGTTTAATACTTCAAATGTGTGTCCGTATATCCGATGTGACACGCCAAAACTTTTTACCCTTGGATCTAAACATAGCCATAACCTATCTAAATCTATCTTCGGATGTGTTTAGTTCACGCCAAAATTAAAAGTTTGGTTGAAATTAGAACGATGTGACGAAAAAGTTGGAAATTTATGTGTGTAGAAAAGTTTTGATTTGATGAAAAAGTTGAAAGTTTGAAGAAAAAGTTGGAAACTAAACAAGGGCTTCCTTGACTCGTTGTATATTCTGTAAATATGCAAGAGAATTCCATTCTATTTACACCGGCCCATGAAGAAGCCGGCCTAGATTTAGTAAGATCAAAAAAAATGTTGTTACAAAGTTCAATAGGAAAGTTACTGAAAAGAAAATCTAAGAGTCACACTGCTTAGAACCATTAGGCGGAGTGAGTGGCGGAAGCTGGATTAAAAATAAGATTCGACGAAGATGTTTGTTTCATAAGGCCAACTAAGCACAACAAATACTATATCTATACTATAATCGCATAAAAATATAATATAATTACAGACAAAACCATTTTAAAACAAAGTAATATTTTTTGCGCCATACATAATTCATCATACACCAAAAATTTTATAAAACATGGTCGATAGATATCTTTAAAATAAATTATATATATATATAGTAAATTTGTTTGGTGCTCCATGGTGCCCGGGCACTATTGTTGAAATTGAGTATATACCCAATTCAAATGAGTATGAAACTTTTTCAATTACTTAGATATTAACATTAACTACTTTACTAACTAGTTCAAAGCAAATTTGAACTGAATTTGTAAGATTTTGATTCTAGGTATATAGCATCCATACATATAATTAGTTAGGTATGTAATCATGCATTGTGAAATAAAGTTAAATTTGAGTTGTTTTGTTGATAGGTATAGGTATGAATCGAATTATTATAACTAGGTACATACTCACAATTTAAAAATTTTGAAAAATTTAAGTGATTTCGTGTATTTGATACCATGGTGCCCGGGCACCATGGTGCCCTATATGAGTGGCCTATGTGTGTGTGTGTGTGAAGACATACCTACGTGCGTGACCACACCATGTCCTTATCCCTGTTCCTCTATGTCCATAGACCATAGCAGCAGGACGAAATCGATTAGGCGCTAGCCGCTAGGCAGCTAGCCACCACAAATGACGATGTCCTGCACGTGTCTGCACGTGTTGCTTGCGCTTGGCCCTGGCGGCTGGCCTGTCGGGCGCTAGGCTGCTAGCTGCTGCAGTGTTGCACTGCTGCGGACTGTTGGCCGCACGGGGATGGCCGGCCGGCCGGACTAGACGGTGGTGGGGCTAGCACGGCCGGACTGCGACAGTGACAGCATCGCATTGTCAGCTTAGCACCAAGCAGGAGGAGAGAAGGCGAGGAGCGAGCTATTGGCTGCGAGGAGCGAGCCGTGGGGGGCCGGTCTCCTGGCCGTCAGCCGTCGCTCAACGCCGGCAGGCCGTGGCTAGGTGTCGCGTGCACCGTGCGGTGCGGAGAGTTGTCGTAGGCTCTCCGGACCTCCCATTATATTTGAGAGATGAAGTGAATAATTTATGTCATCAAATAAATATAATGAAACATTCGACGCCTCGAGAGAAGAATATTGGAGGCATTGCTGGGCCTTTAGCCTGCCAGTCAACTTCAGCCTGAGATGTGCCCGTCAAACTACTCGAAGGCAGCGACCAGATATGTTACACATTTAGGAGACTTGACAAAAAAGGCTAAAGATCTATATCATCTCAAACATTCTTAACTCATACTCATGTGAATTTAGTTCTCAGGATGTGCACTAGATTCACACTTTCATCTTAAGCATGGACATACATAGCAAACACATTTCAGATGAAAGCGATTAAAATTTACAACTACTTTAGAGATACATAGGCCGATCGGCCAAATAGATGTATGAGGGAACATCGGAAGCTTGTCTACCCAATCCCCAAGCACACCGACTAGGCGTTTACCCCATTAAGTTTAAGTCCTAGAAGAAGCAATCGATTACCCGCATCACTCAAAAGACTAAGTTTACAACCTGCAAGCAAAAGGTTAATCCAATAGCAAGAGTCAGTACATTATTAGAATAATGTACTGGCAAGCACTAAGACAAGACTAACACCCTACTTGCAAGGCATATAATCAAGGAAGGTATAATATGGATTTTTTTAGCATAAAGCAAGTTTTATTTACATAAAACACATTCAAATCAGATTTGCTTTCAAATAAATTTCAGCAAGCTAGTACTTAGCATATGGGCATCAAAGTAGGCATTAATCATGTATAAATATACACCTCACATCCACGGCAGCAAGGAGATCATTCTCAAATCTCATCATAATTTGAAGATAAAATTCAGCATTTAGAAGAATAACCACAAGTCTATACTCAATACATATCCACACACCGCTCATAACCGCGAGCGCGGCTAATCGATTAGTTTTAACTCTAAAGAGTTTGTACACTTTACCCACATAATACGAAATAATAATCATGCAAGAGCATGGCACGCGATACATAAGTACCCGATTTATTACCCGCAACAACGTTTTTCCAAAATTCATGATTTAGCCTTACACCAGCACGACATGTGTTACTCCATCCTAAGCCATACACGTTATATAACCTAGAACCGTTAAGTGGCGGGCCTACGCCTTAAACTTAACACTGTGATGGCGGACACAACGGGAACCCACCACGTGGCACAATACTGTTGTATTGGACACGCTTAGTCACCTAAACTACCACATCGGGGTAAATAGGAAGCTCCTTTGAATTATTCGAACTCATATACACCGGCCTACCAGAATGTAAGGCTAAACCATAAATAATTTACTAATCTTGGGCTATCCCATACTAGCACATGTGGTTGTACTGTATATGAAATGAATTGATATTGAGTGAAGTCCTTAGGTCGGTTTGGGCGCACTCTCCCCCTATCAGTACACAACTAATCACCATATGTGCACCACTTAAGGCCCAAACCTAGAATTCATGTTTTCCATCATTTTATTTATCAAAATCACAAGTATTAAAATTTTGTCCAGATTATTTCAAAATCAATTTTCATATTTGTAATGAGCCCATAATGACAAGGAAGATCATTCTAAGCATGGCTAAGCATTATAGTAACCTAGTGACATCAAAACTCATATATAAAGTGTTATAATCATATTATTCCTAAGGTTAGGAATGGGGATATGGATATACGTGGGGTTAAGGTGATAATGCAAGTAGTAGGAGTTTGTCTAACAAGTTTAACAAAATTATAATTTATTAGTGTACAATCGACATGCAAGATTTGCAAATATTTTCAATAACCTCCAAAACATAGGTTCAAAGTGATCAAAGAGAGAGGGAGGTGGGACTTGCCTTGTAACTTGGAAAAAGTTAGCACCAAAATCACTTCTTCACCGTTTAAGCAATCATCTATACAAAGTACACGTTATGCAATTAAACACCGAATTATGCTAAAAATCCAAAATGCTCTAAAATGCATGATTTGTGCATAGTGGATAGGTACTGGTCTAAGATGAATTTAGGTGAAAGAATTCCTATTTTATCTCTTTTTATTTGGGAGTTATGAAATTTAGAAGTTTACTCGGTATAATATAGGATTTACTTAGGTACTATTCTGAATTTGTTGTAAGGTGATTCTTATTAAATTTAAATTCGCTGAGGTGAAGATATGTATTTTCTAAGACTAACACATTTGGTTTCACAATTTTTAGAGTTAATATGAATTCTTTATGTATTTTATAAGTTATAACGTGTTGTAGGCGTATAGTGTTCTATATGCACATGCCTTTGATATTTGAAGTCCAAAACTTATTCTACTTTAATTGTGATGAATGAAGCAAATAATTTTGTTAACTAATATATCCCTAGTTCACAAGTTTAGGACCTTTATTATTTTAGTTCATATTTTTATAAACAAGAGGGGTCCTATGTGAATAACTTTATAAATATTAACCTAGGAATTAATATATGATTAAAGTGTACTAAGTTTTGGTGGAAGGGATGGATATGCCTTCATTGGTTCAACAAGTTTTATTTGGGTTTCATTATAGCTAGAGTGTGTTTCTATATGCATTTATATATATGTATTGCTTAATCAATACTATGTGATTAGAACCTATCCTATAAATTTAAAGTTTAGAGTTGAAACCTGTACAGAAGGTGCCATATTTTACTCTACTATGTTAAATTATATTACTTGCTGGTTCTATAGAAATTTGGTTCACTCCATTTGGACTAAAGATGAATTTTCTACAAATTTTACAAATTAAAGGTTGCTCTATATTGGTTATTACTTACATAAATATTTAGAGGCTTTTATCATACAGTAAGTATATACTTTTATTTTACAACTTGGAAGTATATGTTTTGGTTATTCTACAGAACTTGGGTTTACTCAAAAAGGATCTAAGATGAATTTTATATGAATTTCTAAATTTCAGCTTATATAAAACTAGTTATTTTAAAGGTAATAGTTTTAGAGGCATTTGATGCAAAGCAAGTATACCTTTTTATTTTATTCTACAGGAGAGCATAAGTTTGTGATTCTGTGGAATGCGAGTTTACCCCAAAATAGGTTGAAGTCAATTTTCCATATATTTTTATAAGTTTGTGCATGCTTTATGTGTGATTTAACTTAGATGAATTTTAGAGGTGAAATTTGTACTGTGAGTGAAATTTTTTATTTCATAACTTTAAATTTCATAATCTAGTGAGTTCACAGAAATTTGAATCATCTCAAAATAATCTATATTTGATTTTATATGGATTTTACAAATTCTAGGTATTTCTCTTGTATATTCTCCGAT
The DNA here is from genome assembly GCF_000147395.1 of Oryza glaberrima. Taxonomy (NCBI): domain Eukaryota; kingdom Viridiplantae; phylum Streptophyta; class Magnoliopsida; order Poales; family Poaceae; genus Oryza; species Oryza glaberrima. The sequence continues at coordinate 20,025,496 of NC_068328.1, read as the reverse complement.
TTTATCTCCAGGGGTCCACTGTCAGTCTCTTACTGTTTTGCAGAAAGGTCCCTAGTTTTTCCATAAATCAACTCGCAGTACTAGGCCCCACATGTAAGTCTCTAGTACTTTACGCTTTAAACCCTAAGCTTTTAGTTTACTACAAGACAGGGTCCTTGTCTTCAACCTCCAGCCGCCGATGTACAGGGAGGAGTGGTCGTGAGCTTGGCGAGCTCGCCGGCGGCGATAGGTGGCTCGGATGACGTTGGGGTAAAAATAGAAAATTTAGATGAGTTCTTTGCAAAGCCAATGGTGGTCTTGTTACAAGCCATAGTGGACAGAATAGATGGTGGCGATGGTGGAAACAGCGGCATGTCTCGGGTTGCTTGTGCATGTCGAGTTCTAGAGCAATGTGATGTGAGATAGTGCATGCATGTGGTCTTAAGGTACTCAAGGGTGCTCACCGAAGCTTGAAAATGGCTTACAGAGGCCCGACGGGATCTTGACGATGGACGGACATGACAGCAGCGGCAAGAACCTCCGAGGTAACGGCGTCGGTTCAATCTACTTGAAGAGTGGCCATGCTGTTGACGTTTTTTTATCAACACATGATCACCTAACGATTTGCGGTGTAAATAATAGAGTCCTCAAAATCGATAGATCGGCTAATGAAACCGATTTCGAGATTAATTCACTTCCGCGGAATCACACGACTAATTTACAAGCAAATTAGAAAAATGATAAATATCATAATTACGTGACGACAAACGATTAGTTTCTGGGCAAACTAGCAAAGATAACTGTGGTGAAACCATGTGTCTTTTAGGGACTTAAGCACATCTGTTAAAGCAGTGTGCGTGTGGTGTATGCCCAATAATTTGGAAGTTTCTTTATTCACAACAGCAAGCTCTTCTTTATAGCTGTTTTGCTATGTGAATTTTCAAAGATATTGTCAACTTTAGGTTGCAAAGCAGTCAGTATATCACCTGGATCATATTATTCAGGGATTCACACCGCATATGCTATATATTGGTATCAAGTCACTTGGTTGACTATAATTATCAAAAACCACTCAGTTGGTTGGATTATTTATTCCTTGACTATATGCTTGGTTTGTTCAATTAACCACATAGTCGGGAGCTACACCTATTTGGTGCGTCTAGTCGATGCACCTGACTTTATTTTTCAGCCCTCCACAGTCTTCAGATTTGGTAAAAGTACTCGGGAGACCATGACGAAGATGATTGAAGCACTCGGCTTTGGAGTAATCTGATTTAAGAGAAGATTATTTTTTCGACTGCGAAGGTCTCAGGGGCTACTGTGGAGATTATGGGTACCCCATACCCACGCGGCGTGGTTATCCGACTGGTTATAGGGGATAACTTATATCTATAAAATATGTAACGTTTCATAACTTGGGTATTACGTTTCCCTGTATATTATGGAACGGCCTAATGTCCTGGTCTGATAAGATTGTAAAGTAGATTTAGAAAACCGATACCGTATTGGTTAAGGTTTCTATATTGTAATCCTGCCCCCATCCTATATAAGGTGGCAGGAGGCCCTCTAGGGGGTATGAGACAACTAGATCGTCAGATCTATAATACACCCGGCGGACTCAAATCCCCAAACAGGAGTAGGGTATTACCTCTCATTGAGAGGGCCTGAACCTGTCTAAATCCTTGTCTCCGCATCCATCCACTTTTAGGTCTCGTACGCTACCCCCTTTTCATATTGCCGAAAATTTGTTTCGACAATAACCTCCTCGCTTTCGTGGAGAAGCACGACCGTTTTTCAGCACAAAACGGCAAAGGTTAACCAAATCCTAGGATTGCTAGAATCCAGCTATGAAAACAAAATAGAAAATAACGGAAAAGTAAAGAATGAGAAAAATAGTAGATTGATAGATTGTTGGGGGTTCTCCCGTTCTACTGTTACCGATATACTCCCTCCGTTTCGAAATGTTTGACGCCGTTGACTTTTTAGCACATGTTTAACCGTTCGTCTTATTCAAAAAATTTAAGTAATTATTAATTCTTTTCCTATCATTTGATTCATTGTTAAATATATTTTTATGTAGGCATATAATTTTACATATTTCACAAAAGTTTTTAAATAAGATAAACGGTCAAATATATGCTAAAAAGTCAACGGTGTCAAACATTTCGAAACGGAGGGAGTATATACCGGCAAAATGATAATGGTCCCACCCAAAATAAACAAGGAAATAAACTAATAAAAATCCATTCTTATCTTTACCGCTGAACGCTCTAACTCACCGGTTCCCATGATCCCATCTCCTGCCAACCGACGCCAAAACTCCATATCGCACGCGGGACGCAGCGGCACCCAAATTTGTCTCGGTCAGCAACACGAACTCCTCAAGGATCTCCAAATTTGCATGCATCTGACTCCTGCTCTGCTTCTGCTTTCAGACTGACATCAAGCAACTTTAACTCCCTCACATGATCAAATGATAAAGCCACCCTCCAATTTACATGGAACCATCTATTGCATCACAAATTCCTACACATGTAAACTGAATTGATTTCAAGCAAATCATAAGATAATTTCACCATCTATTCCAAAATAATGTGGCCTGCACAAATGAACTAACTATAAGCCAAATTATGATACAAACACATGCATGCATGTCCAAGAGGTTGATTAGGTCCCATAGATGGTGCATGTGCAAAGAATCGATGAGGGGCTCACCAGCGAAGGAGAATTTGGTCATGGCGACAGTGGCCGAAGTAGAAGACGATGGAGGCCGATCTCCGTCCATGGTGCTCCATTCTTCTCAGTTCTTGAGGGGTTTTTAAGAGGATCTCATGGAGGAGTTGATGGCGCGATGGCTCTGCTTGATTTGGTCCAGAACGACGGGAACAGCGACGAGGTCACAACGGCGTCGCGCAGAGCACGCCCCAAGGCCGGCGATGACACAGTGGCGTTCCCGTTGATTCGCTGCACGAAAGAGGATGAAATCAAAAGGAGAATCTTGGGCATGGTGAGGAGAGTATGGAACGTGGAAGAGATAGGGTTGGCGAAGACTCATCGGCGACGACGAGCATCGTCTTCGTCACGGCCGGTGGTGAGATCGAAGGCGAGGAGAGCAGCAACAGCTCTCTCCCTCGGTTCTCTCGGCACAGGACTGGAGGATGAGGCGAGGCGATGCGACTGTGGGAGAGATGGAGAGTGAGCTCGGTGTTAGAGTTCGGATATATTGCATGTACATGTGATAATGCTCCCGTATGGCTGAGGATAGAGTTTGTTGTGTTAGTTAGACAAGATAGGATCAATCTCTGTAATTTAGCTGTACACAACAAACTCTCACCGAAGCTATTTATCTCTTGTATCCTGTCGCCCGGTTTGTGGCATTATTATCAACACGTAACCTCCTCTCTGTAGGAGTTCCTCGCTTCCACATGGTATCAGAGCACCCCGCTAGATTAGATTAGCTCGTTTCTGCATCTCTGCAATGGCGAGTTCTTCCTCAGCGGTGGTGATCTCCAACCCATTGTTCGGGATCCAAATCTTGGAGAAATTCACCAAGCAAAATCACTCCCTCTGGTCTGCACAAATCCTTACCACCCTACGGGGTGCGCAGCTAGAAGGGTACATCACCGGCACAGCTAAAGCTCCAGCGGCCGAGTGTGAGAAAGAAGATGGCGACAAGAAAGTCAAGACCACCATCTCCAATCCAGAATACATCAAGTGGTTCACCCAGGACCAACAGGTGCTAGGGTTCCTCTTCTCCTCCCTGTCACGGGAGGTCCTGCAGCAGGTGGCTGGCGCAAAGACGGTGGCCCAAGCATGGAGCATGATCAACGACATGTTCACCTGCAAGTCCAAAGCTGGCGCCATCAACGTTCTCCTTGCACTGACGACAACTTAGAAGGGACCCATTTCCATCTCCGAGTACATCGCCAAGATGCGATCTCTTGGCGACGAGATGGCGGGTGCAGGGAAGCCTCTTGACGATGAAGAGCTGATAGCGTACATCATCAACAGCCTCGACTCCGACTTCGACGCAACAGTTGAAGGATTGATGGCAACGGCAAGAATCGCACCCCTTTCAATTTCTCATGTGTATTCTCAACTCTTGAGTTATGAAAACAGGATTCGGATTCATCAAGCCTACCTCACCACGTCGGCGAACGCTGCAAATCGCGGTGGTCATGGTGGCCGTGGTGGAAATCGTGGCGGGCGCAGCAGCGCACCTCGCGGCGGCCGTGGTGGTGGCAGCGGGAACACAGGCGGTGCCAATCCTGGGCGAGGGCGTGGCAATGACACTCGCCCAGTGTGCCAAGTTTGTCACAAAAGAGGTCATGTTGCAAGTGACTGCTGGCATCGCTACGATGAGAACTACGTCCCTGACGAGAAGCTGGGTGGTGCGGCCACATATGCCTATGGTGTCGACACAAACTGGTATGTTGACACTAGGGCAACAGATCACATCACAGGGCAGCTGGAAAAGCTGACCACAAGGGAGAAGTACAAAGGAACAGATCTGATCCACACGGTCAATGGCGAAGGTATGAATGTTAAACACATTGGTCATACCATTGTTCCTACCCCTAGTCGTCCTTTACATCTCAAAAACATACTTCATGTTCCACAAGCATCGAAAAATCTAGTCTCTGTTCATAGACTTGTTGCAGATAATTATGCTTTTCTTGATATTCATGGAAAATATTTTTAGATTAAGGACAAGGCCACGAGGAGGACAATTCTTGAAGGACCATGCTGGCTAGGTCTCTACCCTCTTCCTGTCGGCACACCCTTGAGACAAGCCTTCGCTGCTGCGCCATCGTTTGAACGGTGGCATGGTCGTCTTGGTCACCCCTCCAAACCAATCGTTCTTAGAATCCTTAGTCAAAATAAATTACCATGTCTTAGCAATTCAGTCAATGAGTCTGTGTGTGATGCCTGTCAACAGGCAAAATGTCATCAGTTGCCTTTTCCTAGATCATCTAGTGTTTCGAATAATCCTTTGGAACTTATTCATTCCGATGTATGGGGACCTGCTTCTACTTCTGTAGGGGCAAAGAAATATTATGTCAGTTTTATTGATGATTACAACAAATTTGTTTGGAGCTATTTCCTTAAGCACAAATATGTGGTTTTCCAGAAATTTCATAAGTTTCAAAAACTTGTTGAAAGACAATTTGATAGGAAAATTCTTGCTATGCAAACAGATTGGGGAGGCGAATATGTCAAGTTAAACACCTTCTTTAATGAGATAGGCATATCACATCATGTGTCTTGTCCTCATACACATCAACAAAATGGAGCTGTTGAGCGTAAACATCGTCACATAGTAGAGGTTGGTTTAGCTCTCCTAGCCCATGCTTCTATGCCACTTAAATTATGGGATGAAGCATTTCTAGCAGCTTGCTATCTCATAAATCGTCTTCCTAGTAAAGTTATAAATTTCGATACTCCTCTTGAGCGATTGTTTAAGCAAGCTCCTGACTATAAATCCCTCAGAACCTTTGGTTGTGCTTGTTGGCCAAATCTCCGTCCCTATAACTCTCATAAACTCCAATTTCGATCCAAGCAATGTGTGTTTCCTGGTTTTAGCAATCTCCACAAGGGGTTCAAGTGCCTAGATGTGTCTTCCGGCAGGGTGTATGTTTCTCGTGATGTCACGTTCGATGAACAAGTTTTTCCCTTTGCAACACTTCATCCAAATGCCGGTGCCCGTCTTAGAGCTGAAATCTCCTTGCTTCCTTCTAATCTCATGAATAACACATTGGATCAAGGGGGAGAGGAACAATATGATCAAATGTTTAATATTCATGTACCAAATGCTACTGATGATGCTTGTATAGCTGTAGAATCTTATGATAGGAGCAGCGCAGAAATCTGCAATGGAAATGGTGATCAGGCGAGTGTGGCTGCTACGCACAGCCGGGTGCACGGAGCGCCGGCGGTTTCGGCGGGAGAATCCCCCTCGGCAGCAGCGCATGATGGGACAGCAGGCTCGGGATCTGGAATCTAGGGGGACCAGCAGCAGCGCTCTCCTGCGCGTCCGACGCGTTCGCCGATGGGAGGCCAGTCAGAAGCTGGCACATCGCCTGCCGTCAACTCTCCCCGCCAGCCCAGCAGCATCATCACACGCCCAGAGCAGGACGTGCAGCAGTCCCATCCACCTGGATCATCTGTGCAAATGGAGGCCGCACAACAGGGTGTGTCTACTGAGGTAATGAGACCGAAAACCAGGTTACAAAGTGGCATTAAAATTTATACTGATGGTACTGTTAGATATAGTTGCTGTACATCTTCTGGGGAACCACAAACTTTGGATGAGGCTCTAGGGGATAAACATTGGAAAGAGGCAATGGATAGTGAATATCATGCTGTTATGAAAAATAAAACTTGGCATCTAGTACCTCCCAAGAGAGGTTTAAATGTGATAGATTGTAAGTGGGTATATAAAATTAAGAGGAAAGCTGATGGCAGTCTAGACAGATATAAGGCTAGACTTGTAGCAAAAGGGTTCAAACAAAGATATGGTATAGACTATGAAGATACCTTTAGTCCTATAGTCAAGGCTGCTACTATCAGGACCATACTGTCTATAGCTGTCTCTAGAGGATGGACACTGCGTCAGCTAGATTTGCAGAATGCTTTCTTTCATGGAATTTTAGAAGAGGAATTTTACATGAGGCAACCACCTGGTTATGAACAAGGTAATTATGTGTGCAAACTTGATAAGGCCTTGTATGGTTTGAAACAGGCTCCCAGAGCATGGCACTCTAGGCTAAGTACAAAATTGTGTGAGCTAGGGTTCAAGTCATCTAAATCAGATACATCTTTGTTCTTTTATAGCAAGAGAGATGTTACAATGTTTATGTTGGTGTATATAGATGATATTATAATAGCTAGCTCATCTAACAGTGCCACTAACACCTTGTTGAAGAATCTTAATCAAGAGTTTGCACTGAAGGATCTAGGTGAGTTGCATTACTTCCTAGGAATCGAGGTTAAGAAAGAAAATGATGGTATAGTTTTGGCACAAGAAAAATATGCTAAGGATGTGTTAAAACGGGTTAATATGAGTGATTGCAAAGCTGTTAATACTCCTTTATCTATCTCATAAAAGTTAAGTGCTCATGAAGGGACACCTCTTGGACCAATGGATAGTACAAGGTATAGAAACCTTGTTGGTGCTTTGCAATATCTGACTCTGACTAGACCGGATCTATCTTTTTCAGTGAACAAAGTATGTCAGTATTTGCATGCTCCAACAACAGAACATTGGGTAGTTGCCAAGAGGATTCTGAGATATCTAAAGCATACAGTTAAGCTTGGTTTAAAGATTAGTAAATCTAACTCCTTGCTTGTTAGTGCATTTTCTGATGCAGATTGGGCAGGATGTTTGGATGACAGGCTATCAACTGGAGGCTTTGTTGTGTTTATAGGACCCAATCTTGTGTCATGGAGTGCACGTAAGCAAGCTACTGTGTCTAGTTCAAGTACAGAAGCAGAATATAAGGCATTGGCTAATGCAACTGCTAAGATTATGTGGATACAGACCTTACTTCATGAGTTGGGAGTTCAAGCGCCTAAAACAGCTAAGGTATGGTGTGACAACATTGGTGCAACATATATGACAGCTAATCCTGTGTTTCGTGCTCGTACAAAGCATATTGAAGTGGACTATCATTTTGTTTGAGAACGAGTTGTACGGAAGTTGTTACAGGTAGAATACATATCCATAAATGATCAAGTTGCAGATGGATTCACCAAGACTCTAACTGTTAAACAGTTAGAGATGTTTAGGAAAAATCTAAACCTTATAGGATAAGATTGAGGGGGAGTGTTAGAGTTCGGATATATTGCATGTACATGTGATAATGCTCCCGTATGGCTGAGGATAGAGTTTGTTGTGTTAGTTAGACAAGATAGGATCAATTTCTGTAATTTAGCTATACACAACAAACTCTCACTGAAGCTATTTATCTCCTGTATCCTGTTGCCCGGTTTGTGGCATTATTATCAACACGTAACCTCCTCTCTGTAGGAGTTCCTCGCTTCCATACTCGGCATTGCCACAACGATGAACACGCGTTGAGCGCGCCTGAGAGTTGTCGGCGCCGATATCTCCCTCTCACGTTCTCTCTTGTCTGCTGGTCAGTTGGAGGAGTTGCACAGAGAGGAAGCGAGCCACAGCCACTGATGAGTGGGCAGAGACCAAGGTTAGGGAGAAAGGGAAGGGTAGAAACATAGGTAGACTTGATTTTTGGACGATTTTCCAGGATATATTTCTCTTCCCTTCTTTGTTAATTCATTCATTAATTTGTGTCGCAGATCAATTCATGTGGATTTTAGTGGAGGTAGATAAAGATACCTCAGATTCCATTTCTTAGATTCCATTTTCTTTGGTTGCACTAAAAATATATGGATAGATTACTCACAGAAATTAGCAGACGATGGGCTCGTTGGAAACTAGTTCGAACTTTTAGAAGAGCTAAACAAAGGAAATAAATTCTGGAAAAATTATATTTACTCATGATAATTGAACTAGTATTTGAATAAATTATTTTCTCTATACACTTCCATGCAGTTAAATGCACTTTTAAATAAAGTATGGTTTGTGCCGATTAGGAATAGACTATTATTCGACTGGTTTGACTGATTTATTTGAGGTATCAAATTTAGTTATTAAATTGTATCAAAATTACTGTGTGTTGTATATGTTAAGTGAGTGTACATGAATTTTCCCATGATTTTATCTTGAACAAATTATTTTAGATAATTAGCAAGACTTATCTCTTATATGTGTTTCCCTTTCCTAAATGTATGTAAATGTTTATAAAAGTTATATTTGGACTCTTCTTAACCTGAGATGATGTTGATATGTTAGAATTACAGTTTACCTTACACATGTCATAAGCTTCTTACCTATTTATGTATAAGTTTACTTTAGTATAAATTAAGAGAATGCTTATAGAGATGATTAAGATAGAATTTACCCAATATGAGTTAATTTATTTGTTCACTTTCATGTTCATGACTTGTCTTCAGATGGATGACCAAATTAGTTTTGTGGGGCTTGACATCGGCCTTGTTGATATATTTTAAGGTGTACTATGGTTCCTATGTATTATTTTCCAATAGTTAGCACTAGGCTCTGATGGTTTAGTTGTTTATCTAGATTTGAGTTATTATTCATGAGACCTATTATGAAATACAAATCGAAAATCCAAATGCACATGAAGGACTCAAGTCAAAACATGTTTTATGTAAGTTTGCATGCTTTCACTTGTGTTGCATTTTTGTCATAGGTTATAAATAAAAAAAGTTTTAATTTGCCCTCAAATTTTTATTCATGCAAGAATTAGATCAACTTCAACTAGGTTTAAAATGGAAAATTTTGGTCCACAAAAATGGAAAAGTTAGCTTCCAACTATTTTGACATGAAATTTTTAAGGTCTAGAATTTGAGTATGTTACAAGAGTGCAAGTAGCGAGACGAGCGCGGCATGCAGAGTCGCGGTCACGGTTGAGACGAAGCGTTGATGGCGCCGTTACCGAGGAGTCGCACACATGTGTGCCTATAGATAGACTCCCTAATTTCCTGAAAATCCTAAATTGGACAGTCGGGCTTCTCACTTATGGGCCAATTATGAATAAAATGTGGTGGTAAGCGGCCCAAGGAGAATATGAGGGGTTGGGGCGACGCATGCCATAGCTGGGCCGATCGCCCCATGCCGCTCAATGGGTACGTCCGCCCCTGAGTCACCTACCAAGTAAGCACGGACTAGGGCGTCCCAGCTCAGCACCCATGCGTGATTACGATAAGGGAACAATGTCTATTGTGGCGTGAGCATCGCATCAAGCAAACCAATCCTCCAAGTCCAACATTCTTTTGTGAGGGCATCAACTACTTCACTCTTTATTCAACTGCCTCGAACACCATGCATTTCTCTCTTCCCAAATCATCTAGTATAACATAGGAAAGGCCGTGTCGAAGACCTTCCCTTGCTTGTCTAGGCCCACGCGTACATCCAAGCGCCTGAACACGCAAAGATGTAGCCTAGAGGGGGGGTGTGAAAGGGTCAAATAGGCCTAGAGGGGTGGTGAATAGGCTAATTTAAAACTTTATGCGGAAGCTAAAACTGAGTTAGGGTCGGAAAGTCTGATCCACAGTCAGACTATCCGAAAATATCAGATAGTCTGATGTTGGATCAGACTGTCTAATCCATTAAAGAAACACAACAAGTAGATCTAGTGCACAAACAGGAGTATAGCGCAAACAGTGACTAGATCTATAGCGGCACAATTAAGCAAAGCTAAAGACGGGATGAAGAGATATCACCAACAATGAAGTTCACCGAGTTGTTCCCGGAGTTCAAATCCTTGACGGGATTCTACTCTCCGTTGAGGAGCTCACTAAGAGCCGGGTCTTTGCTAACCCTTTCCTCAAGAGGTTGTACTAAGCACTCCTCCTTCCACTAAGGGGTATTTCTTTCCTTGTGGAGGTGAGATCCGGCCTTCACAAACATCACCCGGCCAACCACACGTAGATCGGTGGCTCGGGAGTAATACCTAGCCGTCTAGGAGTCCTCAACCTCCAAGAGTGACAAACACCACACAACTCTTGGTCAAACCCTAGTGCTCAAGATCGAGTGAAACACACACTAGGCCCTCAAACACCAAATCCACAACCACCAAGATCCACCACACAAAGAATGAGGAGGGATTTGAGAGAGGGAGAAAGAGCTCAAAGATCCAAAGCACCTTAGCACCAAGCTCAACCCAAAGTGAATGTGAATGAATGAGTTGGGTAACCCTAGAAAAGGGTTAGGTGGGGGTTATTTATAGATCCCCCAAAATGTGGCCGTTGGGAGAGAATATTTTCATTCCACCTCGGAAAGTCCGAGGTGACATCGGATAGTCCGATGTTTTTGACCCCCAAGCACGCCAGAGAAAGAGAACGAAATTCTAGAGAATTTCGGACAATCCGATAGATCGGATAGTTTGATGTCATATCGGATATTCCATTATTTTTGAATCATGAATTTCATCCTCTCACAGGGACTCAAGTTCCATTGAATTTCGGAGTCTCTGGGTCATCCGATACTCCGATCACATTGGATTGTCTGATTTGAAAAATCACTCAAGAGGAATAAAAAGCAATTCAAGACAGAGAGTGAAGTTCTGAGAAAGTTCAGACAGTCCGATGTATCGGACAATCCGACCTTATATCGGATAGTCCGATATTTTTTAGCCAACACTCAGACCAAAGATAGAGGGCAAAGTTCTAAGAAATTTCGGATAGTCTGAGCATCAGATAGTCTGATTAGGATCGGATAGTCTGACAGGAATAAAATAGGAACAGTCCAAATAAAGGATTTTGAGCACTAGTGTTCTACCAATTATATGCATGTGGTATCCCTCTTAATAGTACGGCATCCTAATACTCAAGAACACAAGATATACATGGAATAAAAGACAATTACCAGAAAATATGTCGCAAAGCTTGTAAATTCAAGTTCCACTCCTTTTTATCCTTGCATCCATCTCATCAAAGAGCATTAGTGAACCTCTAATTGTGTTGTCATTAACACCAAAATAAATGAGGGGTCCTAGATGCACTTTCAATCTCCCCCTTTTTGGTGATTGATGACAACACAATTAGAAATAGTAAAAGATTAGGATTTAGGTGGAGCTCCCCCTAAAGATAAGCTAGAAAAGAATATGAGAGCTCCCCCTTAATCTATGCAAAAGATTAGAAATCACAATATAACCTCATGCATATGCATATGACAAGATACATCACTCATTTAAGCATGGATAAGAGATAATTTCACATAACATGCACATAACATCATCCAAGTCTGTGAGGTTCAACAAGACATAAACATGCATAATAAAGACTTTAAACATGACACAAAAGCCCAAGGTTCAACTAGCCACCACGAAAAGGAGATAGATTTTTTTAAAAAGTTTTGATAGGTAGGTTGGTTCTCCCCCTTTGGCATCAAGGCACTAAAAGGGAAAAGAGAGTGGATCACTCATCCTCATCAAAATCCTTGTCCTCCTCACTTGACTCCTCATCATTGTCATCTTCCTCCTCCTCTTCTTCTTCTTCCATAGGAGCCTTGCCACGATCTGCACGAGAGGAGCTTGCCTCAGCTGCAAAGGGGTCCTCAAATACATCCTCCCCACTGTCCTCAACCTCAAACCCATCGGGAGAACACAACAAATGGGCGTTGTGAAGGAGGTTCTTGATCCGCCGAGTGTCCTTCTTCCTTGCTCTGCGTTCCTTGGCTTGACGAACTGAGATGGTCTTGCACATGTTAAAGATGGACTTGAAGAACCGCAAAGAAGAGTTGGAGTCCGACGAGGTGACAGTAGCGGAGGGACCAGCACGAGAAGAAGCACGAGTGGTTCGACCAGCCGGCACGGAAACAGCCTTGATGGGACGAACTTGGTAACCGGTGTGAGCCACTTCCTTGTGAAACTTCTTCTTGGACACAATCTCAATCATCTTCATAATGTAAGGCCCATAGCCAAGTCCTCGCTTAGGCATCATGGAGATAAGCCGGATTTCTTCAAAGATGAAGTCAAAAGCATCAAAGAGCTGTGGGTGTGCCTTCATCTTGTGGAGCAAATTTCTTGTATAGGCAAGGACATTGCTAGCATCACCTTCCTTAGGATTAAGAGTTTTGCGCAAGAGCTTGTTGAGATAGGCATAGAAAGGAAGGAGACCTTTGATGGTGCCTAACTCATAGTCCACATCTTGGTACAAGAAGTGAAGAGAATTTGTGTCCATGGGCTTCTCATCATGAATCTTGACACGATTGGTGCGAGAGCGAGCCGGAAACCCCAAAATGGCAGCAAACTTGGCATATGTCACTGAGTATATGATGCCATCTGTCATCCAATGGATAATCTTTTCTTTGTTTGGCTCAAAGTAAACGGTAGCATAGAATTGTGCGATGATCTCTTTGCACCATGGGTATTGCAAGCCCATTAGTTCCTTCAAGTTTTGCCGAGCACAAGCTTCAATGACTTCATCAACAATTGGATCATGCAACTCCTCCATATACTTCCAATCAACGCATTGCATGGGAATTGCCCCCTTCTTAGGTGCAATCACTGTCTCATAGTAGTCCTGCTGAAAAAGGTTCCAAAACCGAGGATCAGTGGACAACTGTTGATATTTGTAGGGATATTTCTTACGCTCTTTCTCCACTTCAGTCCACTTGCGGTTCTATCTTGTGACTCTCCGATGATAATTAGGATCTCTAGAGGGAGCAGTGACAAAGAAAGGCCCTTCTTCATGAGCGGCTTGCTGAGCGGCAATGTCCTCTTCTAACTGAATCTCTTCCTCAAAGGATGGAGCATGAGAACCACTGTCTTGCCCCAGATCAGAAGAACCCGTGGGGTTGCCTCGCCTCACTTTGCTAGTTGGAGCACTTGAGCCTTCTCCACTGACTCGGCTGCGGCGAGGGGGGAAGAGGAGCACCTCGCTCCACATTATCCACTTGAGCTGCTATATCTTCAGAGGCTTGAGCTTGCGTGTCAATAGCATCTTTGCGGGATTCGGACATTCGACGTATAGCATGGCGAGCTTTGCAAGTGGGAGAATGACCTCGAGAACTCATTGGAACACGGCGAGAGTAAACTTGATTCTTGAACTGACCCTTGATCATGAGGATACACTGATTTAGAACAGAGGATAGTGATTAAGAATAACTTGGAAGGAGAATATTTAGGCATGAATCAAAAGAACTTTGATCTAGGCCAAAAGGAGGTCGGATAGTCTGATTTGCCGTCGGACTATCTGATGGCATATCAGACATTCCGACAGCCTTTTGCCCTAGACCAACAAATCTCGATTCACACAAAAATATCCGATGGAATCAAATGATCTTCTAGGAACTAGGTCTAGGCACTAAAACAAGATGGTTCACCGAAGGGAATATAGAAATAATGCACCATGACGGAGATCGAAGAAAAACAAGGAAATATCTCAAGAACCACCAAGAAAATCACTGGGGAACCAGTGATTTGGAAGGAGTTGAGGGAGGGAAACCACCCCAAAGCGAAGGAATAGCAGTCGGAGACTCCGAAACGAAGATTTTTGGTGGCCAAGAACTAGAGTTTTGAGTGGAGAGAGAAAACGACTGCTCCAAATGGGTGAAGGGGTAAAAAAAATTACCCCTGGGGAGGTTAAGTCCCCTTGCCCTCGGCCCCACGTCGGATAGTCTAATTTGAAATCAGACTATCCGATGTGGTCCGGTTGTCTGACATCATGTCAGACAGTCCGACATCCTTTGGCAGAGACAATAAAGGATGGCACAAAGAGAATGAACTTGATGGCTAGACTATTACTTGGGCAAAAGCAGCACAAGAGAAATAACTAAGCACCCTCGAGAGAGGGAATGTACAAATCTATAGCAAATTGTGCAAGGACCAAGATTCATTAGAGAATGAGACCCCCGTACACATAGATTCAAGCTATCCACATAGATTATGACTAGTGTCCATTCATGAATTGAATGTGCACTTTGTCATGATGTGGCATGCAAACTTATTCTGGTAAATGAAAACAAATGCATGCAAAAGATCAAGCCACATTCCGAGAATCCAAGATATTTAGTTCACTTCTCAACTCACAAAACCTAGCTTCATCTAGAGGCTTGGTGAAGATATCCGCCAATTGTTTGTCGGTTCTCACATGTTGGATGTCTATGTCGCCTCTTGTGGAATGGTCTCTCAAGAAATGGTGGCGAATATCTATATGTTTGGTTCGGGATTGTTGGACGGGGTTATTGGCTATCTTAATGGTGCTCTCATTGTCACATAGGAGTGGGATTTTGGACACATTTAGGCCATAGTCTCTCAAGGTTTGCTTCATCCAAAGAAGTTGAGCACAACAACTCCAAGCCAAAACGTATTCCGCTTCGGCGGTGGATAGTGTGACGGAGTTTTGCTTCTTGGAAGACCAAGAAACAAGGGACCTACCCAAAAATTGGCAAGTACCTGATGTGCTTTTCCTATCTACTTTGCACCCGACATAATCCGCATCGGCATAGCCAATGAGATCAAACCTCGCTCCCTTAGGATACCAAAGACCTAGATTAGGAGTGTGCACTAAATATCTAAGAATTCTCTTCACGGCCACAAGGTGACACTCCTTCGGAGCGGCTTGAAATCTTGCACACATGCACACACTAATCATAATATCGGGCCAAGATGCACAAAGGTAAAGGAGTGATCCAATAATGGAACGGTATACCTTTTGGTCGACGTCTTTACCTTGCTCGTTGAGGTCGAGATGGCCATTTGATGGCATGGGAGTGTGGATTGGCTTCGCATTCTCCATTCCAAACTTCTTGAGCATGTCCTTCAAATACTTTGTTTGGCAAATGAAAGTTCCTTCCTTGAGTTGCTTGATTTGAAGGCCGAGGAAGAACTTCAATTCACTCATCATGGACATCTCAAAACGCTTGGTCATCATCCTACTAAACTCTTCACTAAAAGACTTGTTAGTAGAACCAAATATAATGTCATCGACATATATTTGGCACACAAAAATATCATTATCATGTCTTTTAGTAAAAAGAGTTGAATCGGCTTTCCCGATCTCAAAGCCGTTTTTCATAAGAAAATTGCGAAGACACTCATACCAAGCTCTAGGGGCTTGCTTAAGCCCGCAGAGTGCCTTGTGGAGCTTGTACATGTGATTGGGATATTTTGGATCCTCGAAGCTCGGTGGTTGCTCCACGTATACCAACTCGTTGATAGGCCCGTTGAGGAAGGCGCTTTTGACATCCATTTGATATAGCTTAAAATTGAGGCTAGTAGCAAAAGCAAGCAATATGCGAATTGACTCAAGTCTAGCTACCGGTTCAAAAGTTTCACCGAAATCTAATCCTTCAATTTGGGTGAACCCTTGCGCCACTAACCTCGCCTTGTTCCTTATCATGACCCTGGCCTCGTCTTGCTTGTTGCGGAAGATCCACTTCGTGCCAATCACATTTTGCCGAGGTCGCTCCACCAAAGTCCACACTTCATTCCGGGTGAAATTGTTCAACTCCTCTTGCATCGCCATCACCCAATCTGGATCATTTAGAGCTTCTTCCACCCTTAGAGGCTCAAGAGAAGACACAAGCGAGTAATGCTCACAAAAATTTGCAATACGAGAGCGAGTGGATACTCCCTTATTGATGTCTCCTAAGATGTTGTCGGTGGGGTGATCTCGTTGGTTACTTTGGTAGATTCTAGGGTGAGCTAGATTTATCGGAGAGGGTGGCACTTGCTCGCCTTCTTCACCTTGATCCAAGCTTGAAGTAGAGGGATCGTCGGCTTGGGTCGATGTAGGTGGCTCCACTTGTGTTGAGGAAGAGGCCCCTTGTTGTGACTCCCTAGGACGTACGTCTCCAAGAGCCAACCTCTTGATTGCTTCGCTAGGGACCTCCTCTTCACCTAACACATGTAAGTCAACTTGCTCTACTTGAGAGCCGTTAGTTTCGTCAAATGTCACATCATGCGCGATCCCAACAATACCGGAGGTTTTGTTGAAAACGTGGTATGCACACTCATTTGACCCATACCCAAGCAAGAACCCTTCATCCACTTTAGGAGCAAACTTTGAGGATCTAGCCTTCTTATTAAGAATGTAGCACTTACTACCGAAAACACGAAAGTAAGAGACATTTGGTTTGTTACCGGTAAGAAGCTCATAGGGACTCCTCTTAAGAAGACGGTGAAGACAGAGGCGGTTGATGGCGTGACATGCGGTGTTGACGGCTTCGGCCCAAAAGCGGTGCGATGTCTTGTATTCGTCCAACATTGTCCTCGCCATGTCGATGAGAGTCCGATTCTTCCTCTCGGCTGCTCCATTTTGTTGAGGTGAGTATGGAGCCGAGAACTCATGCTTGATGCCTTCTTCATCAAGGAAACTCTCGATGCACGTGTTCTTGAACTCCTTGCCATTGTTTCTTCGAATGTTCTTGATCTTGAGGTCGAACTCATTTTGGGCTCTTCTTGCAAACTTCTTGAAGATGGCTTGTGTCTCACTCTTATCATGCAAGAACACCCACGTGAAGCGTGAAAAGTCATCAACAATAACAAGACCATATTTGTTACCTCCAATGCTTAGATAAGCAATTGGCCCGAAGAGGTCCATGTGAAGAAGTTCCAATGGTCTTGTAGTAGTCATTACGTTCTTGACCGGGTGATGAGCTCCAATTTGTTTCCTAGCTTGACACGCGCTACACACCCTATCTTTCTCAAAAAGTACATTTGTTAGACCAAGGATGTGATCGTGCTTTAGAAGCTTGTGAAGATTCCTCATACCAACATGGGCTAGCCTCCGATGCCAAAGCCACCCCATGTCGGACTTAGCCACTAAGCATGTCTCATGTTTAGCTTTAGTTGAGGAAAAATCCACAAGATAAAGTATCCCCTTAAGAACACCCTTAAAGACTACCGAGGAGTCATCCCTTCTAAATACAGTCACATCAACATCGGTAAAAAGACAATTGTAGCCCATAGAACATAATTGAGAAATGGACAAGAGATTATAGTTTAGAGATTTTACCAAGAGGACGTTAGAAATGGAAAGATCATTAGAGATTGCAATCTTACCCAATCCCATTACTTTTCCCTTTCCATCGTACCCGAAGAGTATGTTCTCTTGCGAAGTGCCATTTGGATCAAGGGAAGAAAACATTGATTCTTCTCCGGTCATGTGATTTGTGCATCCACTATCAATCACCGAACTTCTTCCACCGGAGAGATATTTCTACAAGAGATCAATTTCTAGTTTTAGGTACCCATACTTTCTTGGGTCATCTCATGTTAGTGACAAGTGCCTTAGAAACTCAAAGAACTCTCTTGATAGAAACATTTTTGCCCCTAGGCCCAACATATTTAGCAACCACACGACCACTAGCATTCTTCCTAAGAACATAAGATGCATCAAAAGGACAATGTGAAGCATGACCATTAGGAAGGATACTTTTGGCCTTAACAAAGTTGCTAAGACCTTGGGGCTTCTTGATCAACACACTCTTGTCCACCTTTCCTTTTGGTGGAGGAACATACCCAAGGCCTTCATGATTGAAGTTGTCCCTTTGATAGCCTAGGTATTCCTTTAGGACCTTACTACCCATATGGCACTTAAGCAAGCCATTGTGAAGGAGTCCCATAAGCTTCTCATTTTGCTTTTGCAAAGCACTTAAGGAAGTAGAGTTAGTAGCACAAGCATCAATATCAATATCCTTACACCTAGCACATGGTTCATTGCTTGGAACAATTTTGGAACAAGGTGCCTCGCTAGGGAGAGAGACACCATTCTTTAAGGTTTCGAACTTCTCTTCAAGAGAGAGATAAGCTTTTGTTGACATAAAACATGAGGTCTGGGAGATCTGCTTAACTCCAGTGTAGGTCCAAAGCTCGCCTTCGGGTGTGTTAGCGTGCCAGTTGATTTGATCCTGCAATCAACAAGAAATAGAGACAAAGAAACCACGATTAAACCTATAAATGATAGACGATCGGCTAAGTGCCGATGACATATCATTTATCTTTGAGCCGATGTCATATGTAAATCGATCGGCGGTTATAAATAGATAATAAAGTACTAAACCTACTCGATCGGCTGTAGATATCAACAATATATAATTTTATATCGATATATACTTAAATTGAGTGATTGGGATAGATCGGTCGCCATGTCGAGACAGTATAAATCACTTAGATTGAAATATATATTAATAACAGAACTATATATGTTTATAGCATAGCCGATCGGATAGATCTAGCATGTATCGGCTAATACTCCAATACAACACTATGTTAAGATGTTGAAACAAACAGAATATACCAAACATAAGCTTAATATACTTAGATGCAATAATATCCTGACATAAAGGGCAGATTTAACATGTCAATGAAACATATAAAGCAAATATAATTAAATCAGATAAGATCGGCTGAAACTCCGATACTACCCTAATCGGCAACCAGAAGGCAGGCTAGAGATTGATATTCTAAGCACGACTTAATAGATCAAACTCAACTGATACAGCATTAAGTATGAAAAGAAGAACAATATCTAGACAATCAAGTCGCTGGAAGTTTCATAGAGTGGTGGATATCTTATATAATCTAAACCAACATCGATATTTAACCTAATCGGCTGCCCTCTATTAACAGATGTTAGCCGATTGTAGGCTAGATGGCGATATCGTTAGAGATTATGTAAGATATATGATAACTCGGCAAATTACATAAACAAGATTAGAGTATCATAAAGATGGAAGGACTAATCCCGAGAACACAAGCCGTCATAACAAGTTTTACCTCTTGTTGAAGATCGAAACTGATGCAGCTCAACCCGAAAGGAAGAACTCATCGAAATAAAACTAAAGCAAAAAGGGTGGCGATGCGCCGAAATTGTATTGAACGTGTGTGTTAAAAATTACATAGGGCTCGGGGTCTATTTATACTCGAGAATTACAAGATATGTCCATACCGGACACGACTATTATCTCTAACAAACTCTAAGATACCATAAGTCCTTGCGGCAGACTTTTGCCCATATTTATCTGTAAGAAATTTACATAAAATATCATAATTAATAGATACAATTGCCTTCCCAGGACTTTATCCATGTATGGCAATCATCTTGAAGTACGTCAACTCAAACCTGATATCAAATACAAGTCGTATTGTCGGAATCGGCTGCATCACTTAACCCAGTTTGACTCGGACTTAACCGATTCTAATCGTAGCTGATCTGGGCTCCAGCCGATTCTTGCTCTGTTCTCGAATTGATCTCCGCCTTCGGCTCCACTTCAATCTAATCCTCTTTTCCGATGCTGATATTACCAAATTTGGTCGTTAACACATGCCCCCCAAGTCCGGAATATTTGGTACTGTTTCGGATTTTCTTAACATCGACTCCGAGCAAGTTTTGCACTTTACCGTTTTCCTACTGTTATTCAAGCGCTTTAAATACTAGGGAAAATTGGAACCATGCCATTATAATTTTGCAAAATTTGAGATATGCCATCCTGACCCACATGTCATTAACTCATGTGGGTCCTACATGTCATTGAGATACCGATGGCATATCTCAAACTTTGCAAAATTATAATGGCATGGTTTCAATGTACCGATGCCGCAGAGAAATCTTACACCATTACTCCCGTTTTCACCGCTCAAGCGAAACTCTGCCTTCTCTCTCTCTACGGCGATTCTTCCAACGCACAAAGCGATTTCCAGGCGACTTCACCCCCGGCGAGATCTCCGCCCACAACGATGTCGTCCTCCGCCAGCCCGTCTGCCGCGCCATCAGCTGAGTATGCCGAGGTAAGTCCCCATCGGCTAGATACCCTTTCTCAACAGCAGATCGATTTTCCTCGCCTCACATTGCTCTTCTTCTTTCCGGTTGCTTTGGATTTGCAGCACCTTTCCAACCTAATTGCGATTCCCAGCTTGTCGCATGAAAACCACTATTTTCTGGGTCCAATCGGCAATCTTGACCCCACTGATTTTATCATTGGTGAAACCAATAGGATCCCCTTTAGGCTAGCCAACCTTAACCTGAGGCACTGGAAAAATACTTTCAAGTCTTGGCCATCTCTTGAGAAAACCACCCCTGAGAAAAGTTAGATCACATGGTACCAGCGCGTATCGGCTAGTAAGAAAGTTCACTGGGATGAGATTGGAATCGGCCAAGCACTTGACCTAACCATAGCCAACTCAGCTAAGGACGAGCCCTTAATGGCAGCCGCCTCTTATTTTTGGTCCAACACCATTAACGCCTTCTTGTTCAACCAAGGGCCGATGACTCCAACTTTGATCGACATTACCATGATCACCGGTTTAGATGTAACTTCATCGGCTAATCTCATGAGCATGAACACCAAAAATCAGTTTGATTACAGAACCAAAAGCATAGGTGGCTGGTCTGGCTATGTGGCGGCATATATGGGCCAAGGATCTGTTACCCCTCGAGAGCATGTAGCTTTCTTGCTCATGTGGCTAGAAAAGTTCCTCTTCTGTGGATCCAGTTGTGGCCCTACAACCAACTGGCAATTTGTAGCTGAAGCCTTAGAATCAAAGAAAGAATTTCCATTAGGCAAGATCCTCCTCGGTTACTTATACCAAACATTGAACAACGCATCGGCCAAAATAGCCGTTGGCTCATTAGTTGGTGCAGGTGGACCATGGTGGCTGCTACAAACCTGGTTGAACCTGATGGTTAGGAAAGTTGTCAATCGGCCGCCTGTGATAGAAGCTGAGTTCCCATTGCCAGAGCCGATTGTAGGAGACGATGGAGAAGAACGCACTCATCACAGATGCACATCATACGGAGAATATGCATCCACACCAACCGATGCTCGAGCGAAGCTATCGGCTGAGCTACTCAAGGACTGGTTCTGCAGCTTCTACGAAGATTTTAAGAAAGATGCACAGGTCTGGTTTCCTTATGAAGACTCAGCAGATCTTGAACTTCCATCAGACTTTAGATTTAAAGACATTAATCATGAAAAATTCCAAAAATCCAGAGAAGTTCTTACAGCTGCAATCAGCCCATGCATCCTTCCTGTCGACATTCACCAAGGGAGAAACATCTAAGTCTCCTACGAGTTTTATCACCCAGTGAGCTCGGCCAGACAACTTGGATTGTGCCAACTCCCAATTGGCTTATTCTTTGCCGACAAGATTCAGTGCCGAGGAGAAATCAAATCCACTCTAATGATGGATCGGCTACTTAACCTACCAGGACCCCCTCTGGGCAGTATTGATAATATTGAGTTGGCAGGATTTAGAAGCAAAAATTTCGACAGATGGTGGGGTGAATGGAAGTTGCACTTGTTTTATCAATCAGCTTCGATGTATATGACAGATCTATTCCCTGATGTCATACCTCAGGTAAACCTCACCATTGTTAGCTTGAATAATTGTTAGCCTATTCATTACTTGACTAATCTCTTGTTCTTGTTCTGCAGACAATCCACTCTTCGGCTAATTACTCATAGACTTTGTGGTTGCAGAAGAAGAAAACTGTTGTAAAGAAAAAACCAGCAGCGACAATTGTCAAGTCGGCTCCACCAGTAAGATGTCTTTAATTCTTTTACTTAATCAATCTCAACCGGCTCTATATAACACTTGTCTATTCTACAGCCTCCTCCTCCTCCTTCTCCTCCTGTACAACAACCGTCAAGTGACCGGACTCCATCGGCTGTAGGGAGTCATCACATCGAGGAGGAAGAACAACCAGCTGCTCCTGCTATCCCAATAAGTTTTCCTTTGTCTCAATAATTAGATCGGCTACATTTTACCCAGCTCTTACTCTTTCCGAAATTGTCTCTGCAGGTTTTAGCCGATCTTTTCTCTTTTGACATCAGAGATTATCTTGATGAGGCAGAAGAAGATACTTGAAGCAAAGCTTTAGCTCCTCTATCTGACGATGTAAAGAGAACACTTGAAGATATCTCTCAACGGCTAGCTAGAAGCCTCTTCTTTAGATAGCTTGGTAGTTGACTGCGGATCAATTAGGACACGGCTGCATGAAGTTCAAGCTCTGATTCCCGAAGAATTGGCTGATGTCCTAACTCCAGCCGCTTATCTTGAACAATATCAGTTCAAGCTGGAAAAAGCCAAGCTAAGACTAGCCGAACGCCGTGAGCGCAAGGAGATTGAAGCCACAATCCAGGTCAATCGGCAGCTTGTGCATGAAGAAAAAGTCAAACTCGATCAGCTATCTAAGGGTCCGATTAAGTCCAATATTGATCGGCTCGAAGCTCACAAGATCGATCTCTTGGCACAGCTTGAAGAATGCAATGCTGAACTGGATATGGAGCACAAAAAGCTAGCCGATCTCCCAAAATCTATCGAAGAACAAAAGGCAAGGCTCAAATCGGCTATCAAGAATGTTGCTGACCTAACAAGTCCCTGAAGGTCATCTCTGGAACTGATGCTCAAGATTCCCAAGCCATTGAAGAAGTTGACAAATTAGGCTATCCAGTAGTACTTATCTCAATAACTCTTGTGTAATAGGACTTAGAAATTTTTGTAATCGGCTAAGATGCCTTAATACCCCGCTGTTTTAACAATACCTTTGTGCCGATTAATACAACTTCTAAATTTGCTCAAAAATTTTCACTTTCATCATGCGATTTTTGAATATATGTGCCCGCCTAATTTTATAATGTCAACAGCATTAATAAAATTATACAAGCAACTTAGGGCGATATAGTAATACCGGCCATTGCACATCGGTAAACCATAACCGATTACAATTGGAAAAAAAAAACTAAGGGCAATATAACAATATCGACCATCTCTAAGCGATGAAAATTCATTGGCTATCATGTATCGCAACATCAGCCGATCATGCATTAACCCAAACACTTAGGTAATATTTCTTCAAATACTTGCCATTTAGTAATTCCGTTCTTCTGGAGCCGATTCTAACCTCCCATGGCAAAACAGCCTCATGTCCATAAACAAGCTTATAGGGAGGGACTTGGATCGATCCATGACACGCCATCCGATAAGACCACAATGCTTCGGCTAACCGAGTATGCCATTGCCGAGGATAATCAGAAATTTTTCTCTTAATCAATTTGATTAAGCTCTTGTTAGATGCCTCGGCTTGCCCATTAGCTTGTGCATAATATGGTGAAGAATTCAACAATTTGATACCCATGCTATCGGCAAACTGAACAAACTCATCGGACATGAAAATTGAACCTTGATCGGCTGTAATAGTTTGAGGAATACCAAACCGATAGATTATATGTTCTTGAACAAATTGAATTGCATCCCCAGAATCAACTTTCTTCAAAGGAATCGCCTTTACCCATTTGGTGAAATAATCAGTCGCCACCAATATAAACTTATGTCCTTTACTCGATGGTCGACTTATCATACCGATCATATCAATTCCCCAACCTCTGAATGGCCATGGCTTAATAATAGGATTCATAGCCGACGCCGGCGCTCGCTGAATTGCTCCAAACTTCTGACAATCTTGACACCCTTTATAATATTTGAAACAATCTTCCAGCATTGTCGGCCAAAAATACCCTGCACACCGAAGTAACCACTTCATCTTATGAGCCGATTGATGAGTACCACAAATTCCTTCATGAACTTCGCCGATTGCAACTTTAGCCTGATCGGCACTCAAACACTTAAGTAACACTCCATCAATCGTCCGATAGTAAAGCTCATCATCCAATAGAGTATATTTCAACACCTTATATCTCAATTTCCTAGAAGCTGATTGAGATGGATTATGTAAATATTGATGCACATCATACCTCCAATCACCGGCTGTTATTGCTGCAATTTCAACCTTAACATCTTTGATCATCGGCTTATACCCCGATGCCCCTTGGGCCAAATCATTAGCTTCAATATTTTGTTCTTGAGACACATGCTTTAAAGTAACCAGTCGAAATTCCTGCATCAGTTCTTGGCACTTCTCATTATAAACCATTAATGTATCACTCTTGCATTCATATTCCCCTGCCAATTGACTGATTACCAGCAAACAATCACCCATGATTTCAATAGCATCGGCTTCAACTTCCTTGAGTAATTGCAACCCTTTGAGCACTGCCTCATACTCGGCTTGATTATTAGTCGCATAAGGTTTTATAGTATAAGCAAACTCGAAACATGCCCCCCGAGGGGAAATTATAACCAAGCCTATACCACAACCATGAGTACACACCGATCCAGCAAAGAATAAAGTCCATGGCACAACTTCAACCGAGCCGATTGAATCATCACAATGTTCCACAATAAAATCGGCTATAGCTTGTCCCTTAATAGCCTTCGGCGACTCATACCGAAGATCAAACTCAGTTAAGGAAAATATCCACTTTCCAACCCTTCCTTTTAAAATCGGAGCCGATAACATGTATTTGACAACATCGGCTTTGCATATGACAGTACACTCGTTAGATAGTAGATAATGCCTCAACCATGTACATGAAAAATACAAACACAAGCACAACTTCTCCACAGGGGAATATCTAGTTTCAGCATCCAAGAGCCGATGACTGAGATAAAATACAACGCGCTCTTTTCCATCCAACTCCTGAATCAAGACTGAGCCGATTGACTTGTCACCGGCCGATAGATATAATCTAAAAGATATCCCTTTCTGTGGAGGAATCAAAACAGGAGGAGAGCTAAGATATTCTTTAATATCATCCAAAGCCTTCTGTTGCTCTGCCCCCCAAGTAAACTGCTGATCAGCTTTTAATCTCAACAATAGTGTAAAAGGCTCTAACCTTCTAGACAGATAAGAAATAAATCTTCTAACAAAATTTATCTTGCCGATCATCTCTTGTAGTTCTGTCTTGTTCTCCGGAGGCTGAATCTTCTTGATCACATTAACACTCCTTTGAGTCACCTCAATCCCCCTCTCATGAACAAGAAATCCCAAAAACTGGCCAGCCGATACACCAAAAGCACATTTTGTCAGATTCATCTTCAGGCCATATTTTCTGGTTCTCTCGAAAACCTTCCTCAAATCGGCTATATGGTCCTCTATTTCTTTAGACTTAACAACCACATCATCAATGTAGACTTCAACCAACCAGCCGATTAGATCATGATATATGTAATTCATGGCTCTTTGATATGTAGCTCCAGCACTCTTCAAGCCAAAAGTCATCACAACCCATGCAAATAAGCCGATTGCACCAGGACATCTAAAAGCTGTCTGATGGATATCTTCTCCGGCCATAAAGATTTGATTATATCCTGCGTTTCCATCCATAAAACTCAAAATTTTGTTCCCTGACGCAGCATCAACCAGCTGATCGGCTACTGGCATTGGGTATTCATCCTTTGGGGTAGCTTTATTCAAGTCTCGGAAATCAATGCACACCCTGACCTTACCATTCTTCTTAATAACAGGAACTATACTAGAAACCCATTCAGCATATCGGCAAGTACGAATAAAACCAGCATCATATAATCATTTAATTTCAGCTTTGACAGGTTCAAGCATATCGGCTTTGCATCTTCTCAGAGGTTGCTGGTGTGGTCTAACCCATGGTTTGATAGGTAGCCGATGTTCTACAATCGATCGCCTGAGTCCAGGCATCTCATAATAC
The DNA here is from genome assembly GCF_000147395.1 of Oryza glaberrima. Taxonomy (NCBI): domain Eukaryota; kingdom Viridiplantae; phylum Streptophyta; class Magnoliopsida; order Poales; family Poaceae; genus Oryza; species Oryza glaberrima. Next base: position 19,999,401 of record NC_068328.1, on the reverse strand, counting down.
TCCCAAGCGAAGCAATCTCTGAATTCTTTCAACAGCTCTATCAACTTGGCTCTAAATTCTGTGGATAAATTCTTACAAATAAATGTCGGCCTTGGTCGATCACCTGGACCTATATCAATTTCTTCCAAATCATCGGCCGACATAAAACCCTGTCCTTGTTTGTCATCGAGATCATCTACCGTGTCCTTGATGTAGACATCTGAACCCTCCACAACGCCCTCAAAATAACAGCTTGGGTTCTCCATCTTCAATTGGCTGTATATTAGAATCGGACACTTTTAGAAAATCTCTATCCCAAACTTTTCCAGATAAACAATCGAGACCATCCATCTCCCAAAGAGCTAAATCGGCACTAGCAACATTGACTGACCTGTCGGCTGGCACAATCTCAATCTTGTCGTCTTGCCACTGAATCAAGCATTGATGCATGGTTGAAGGAATGCAACAATTAGCATGAATCCAATCCCTTCTAAGCAACAAGCTATAAGAACCATTCCCATCGATGACAAAGAATGTTGTAGGGATAGTTTTGTTGCCAACTGTCAGTTCCACATTCAAAACTCCTTTGGTTTCTGATAGATTGCCGCCAAAGTCTTTGAGCACCATGTTTTTCTTGATGAGATCTTCAGCGTTTCTGCCCAACTTTCTGAATGTAGCGTAAGGCATTAAGTTAACTGGAGCCCCACCATCGACCATCATCTTGGACATTGGCTTTCCATTGACATAACCATTTATATACAATGGCTTAAGATGCCGATTCTCTGTCCCCTCTGGCTTCTCAAAAACTGCCTGCTCAGGCAACAAAATCAATTTAGCTGATTCTTCTTCAACTTCATCGACATTGGCTTGCTTGGTCCCAATCTCGGCAGGTAACGTGAAAACCATGTTGACCAAAGCAGTTACGACACTTTTCCCCTTAGCTAACCTTTTTGCCTCCTCAGCTATAGCTTCATCGGCTACAGGAACCTGATTCTTAACACGCCACTCCTGCCTCGACTTTGTTTTCTGCAGCCGATGGTTAATTTCCTGTTCAACATCCTAAAAGCACTCCCTATTCCTCAATCTTTGAACCCTTCTCTTTTGATTCTTCGTGAAAATACCAGAAGGACACCACTGATTTTTCCTGATTTCATTGTCCTCTTGGCCATGATCTTGATTCACTGGACCCAATCTTTGATGAACAGGAACTCTTGTCTGCCTTAGCCGATTGCCCCTACCATATGATCGGCTTGAATTCTCGGCAATATCACTGCACCCAGGACAGTCTGCAATAGACGGCAGCATTAGACCTTCATTCCAACAAAATCTAAAGAACTCACAACCTCAATGAGGATCAAAACCATCGTCGTCTTCTTCATGATGCTTCTCCTGCTGCTTGTCATACTTCCTTTGATATTTGTTGATAATCTTAGCCGAATTCACCTGAAAACCCCTTGCACGGCCCCTATCGGCTGTTCGGCCAGCTGTATGCACCATATTAACAGGAAAAGGATTGCCATCAACCTTCATCAGCCTCTTAGAGTCGTCAAACTTGATTTTGCCTCCCTCAATAGCCGCTTGGATCTGCTGCCTGAAGACCTTGCAATCATTAGTCGTATGAGATCCAGAATTATGCCACTTGCAATATCTTTTCTTCCCCAATTCTTCAGCCGATGGAATTGTGTGACCGGCAGGAAGTTGAATCTGTTTCTCTCGGAGTAGCAAGTCGAAAATCTTATCAGCCTTGGTTATATCAAAGTCATACCTTTCCTCTTTACCTGAGCTCTTTACCCATTGGCATGGTATAACCTTCTTACTCCTTACCCACTCGGCTGCAGCTATCTCAGAATCATCATCTTCATCATCCGATCCATATTTATAAGGGCAAACATGATTAACCTTCCTAGAATTTTTCCTAGCCTCTGCATACCTTTGTTCATGCAAGGCTACCTTCTGTGTAAGATGTGACAGGCTTTCAAAGTTTTCAGATGATAACTTCTCCCTAATTGGAGCAATCATACCCTGAAAAGCCAAATCGGCTAACTGGGCATCAATCAAACTCAAGCTGTAACACTTATTTCTCATCTCCCTGAATCTCTGGATATACTCATGTATTGGCTCATCATGCTTTTGCTTGATTGACGTCAGATCGGACAGTTTCATCTCATGAATCCCACTATAAAAATAGCTATGAAACTGCTTTTCTAAATCAGCCCAACTGTTAATTGATCCATATGGTAAAGAAGAAAACCAAGTAAAGGTTGACCCAGCTAAAGACAACCGGAATAACCTAACTTTCAAAGCATCCACAGCCGATGCTTCACCACATTGAGCTAAAAATCGACTAATGTGCTCATAAGTTGATGTACTATCTTGCCATGAGAACTTTGAAAAATCTGGAACTTTGAACCGGTTGGGCAAAGGAACTCTCTCAAACCACTTAGGATATGGCTGCCGATATAGATTTCCAGCATCTTTCGGCCTAAGCCTGAACTGCTCCTTCATGACATCTGCAATCAAATCGGCCCATGGCCGCTATTGAGGTGTCCCTTGAGGTTGTTGTGGCATCGGCTCGAATTGGTTGTATTGAAGAACAAATTGGGGCTGAGCCGATCCTGCTTGCTGGTATTGAACATGAGGTGATGGTGGCTGATATTGATAATTCAAATTGCCCCCTGGTAATTTTGAAGATCCGGCTGAATATTACGCACCAAATGTTCAGGAATAACTTGCGGAATTACCGTGCCATCTGGTTGTACGTGATGTACTAAATGCTCTGGGACAACCTGATTTGTAGCATGCTGCACAGGCTGCCCACCAGGTGTTGCAAACCCTGCCGATGCATTCATTGAACCTTGCTGTTGAATCGGCTGGACAACCTGTTGCCTTAATGGAGTTTGCTGAACCGGTCGTACAACTCATTGAGCTGGGGGTGTTTGCTGCACTGGTTGCACAATTTGTTGGATTTGGGGTGTTTGCTGAATCGGCTGCTGCGGTTTGGATCAACAGTGTTTTGGGGAGGCAAAAACATAGATGCAACCTGGTCTTGTGTTAGCCGATCCACATTCTGTCCAGCGTGTTGTGGTTGTTCTCTTATCAGCAATCGGGGATTGACCAATTGGCCTGGAGCCGAAGGTGGTATAGTAGGTGCGGGAGCCGATGCTGGTGCCATCGGCTGAGCCGATGGTACAATAGAAGGAGCTGCTTGAACGGGTGGATGAGTGTTGGTGATCAAAGGCCGATAATTTGGAAATACTCCTCCTTGCAAATAAACTGGGCCTGCAGCTTGGTATTCAGCTATTGTACCATCGACCATTGACTTCATCATATTTGACAATGTATTGACTAACATCCCAGATAGATTGATCAAAGCATTGTGCACGGCATAGTCAACCCGATCTTGGAAGTTATTGAAAAACTCATGTGATGCATTGCCATCCTGATTAAAATTTCCTCCACGCAACCCCTGAGCACCATCACCTTGAACTCCATGCACCCCATCACCTTGAACCCCATGGACTCCTTGAGAATTGTCACCTTAACCTCCTAGAGAACCGTCTGTAGCACCATTGTCACTCGGTTGAGCCGAGCCGTCCGGAGCTTGTTTCCCGTCTTCACCTTTAGAAGAACTGGTCCCAGGATCATTGGCAACTACCTTTACTTTATACTTCTAAACCAGTGTTCCCTTCCTAGTCTGCATGAATGAGTTCAAAAACTGATCCCGTGCCTGCTGCATCATCGCGTCGAAATCTTTCTTCTGATCAGGTGTGAATTTTTCTGGATCGATGGGCACGACGTTTCCTTCATTGACGTCGGTCAATCCCAACTTCTGGATCTTTTCCTTAACAGTGCTTGGACTAGCCGAGGATGGCGATAGCGGTGGTTTCTCGGCCATGAGGAAGAATTGCTTGCTGACTTCTTCTTGGTCCCACTGGGCTTGCCAAAAGCGTGTTGACGTAAAACACTAGGCCTGCGAGATCTGCTTAACTCCAGTGCAGGTCCAAAGCTCGCCTTCGGGTGTGTTAGCGTGCCAGTTGATTTGATTCTGCAATCAACAAGAAATAGAGACAAAGAAACCGTGGTTAAACCTATAAATGATAGACGATCGGCTAAGTGCCGATGACATATCATTTATCTTTGAGCCGATGTCATATGTAAATCAATCGGCGGTTATAAATAGATAATAAAGAACTAAACCTACTCGATCGACTGTCGATATCAACAATATATAATTTTATATCGATATATACATAAATCGAGTGATTGGGATAGATCGGTCGCCATGCCGAGACAGTATAAATCACTTAGATTGAAATATATATTAATAACAGAACTATATATGTTTATAGCATAGCCGATCGGATAGATCTAGCATGTATCGGCTAATACTCCGATACAACTCTATGTTAAGATGTTGAAACAAATAGAATATACCAAACAGAAGCTTAATATACTTAGATGCAATAATATCCTGACATAAAGGGCAGATTTAACATGTCAATGAAACATATTAAGCAAATATAATTAAATCAGATAAGATCGGCTGAAACTCCGATACTACCCTAATTGGCAACCAGAAGGCAGGCTAGAGATTGATATTCTAAGCACGACTTAATAGATCAAACTCAACTGATACAGCATTAAGTATGAAAAGAAGAACAATATCTAGACAATCAAGTCGCTGGAAGTTTCATAGAGTGGTGGGTATCTTATATAATCTAAACCAACATCGATATTTAACCTAATCGGCTGCCCTCTATTAACAGATGTTAGCCGATTGTAGGCTAGATGGCGATATCGTTAGAGATTATGTAAGATATATGATAACTCGGTGAATTACATAAACAAGATTAATGTATCATAAAGATGGAAGCACTAATCCCGAGAACACAAACCGTCTTAACAAGTTTTACCTCTTGTTGAAGATCGAAACCGATGCAGCTCAACCCGAAAGCAAGAACTCATCGAAATAAAACTAAAGAAAAAAGGGTGGCGATGCGCCGAAATTGTATTGAACGTGTGTGTTAAAAATTACATAGGGCTCGGGGTCTATATATACCCGAGAATTACAAGATATGTCCATACCGGACACGACTATTATCTCTAACAAACTCTAAGATACCATAAGTCTTTGCGGCAGACTTTTGCCCATATTTATCTGTAAGAAATTTACATAAAATATCCTAATTAATAGATACAGTTGCCTTCCCAGGACTTTATCCATGTATGGCAATCATCTTGAAGTACGTCAGCTCAAACCCGATATCGAATACAAGTCGTATTGTTAGAATCGGCTGCATCACTTAACCCAGTCTTACTCGGACTTAACTGATTCTAATCGTAGCCGATTCTTGCTCTATTCTCGAATCGATCTCCACCTTCGGCTCCACTTCGATCTAATCCTCTTTTCCGATGCTGATATTACCAAATTTGGTCGTTAACAGCTTTGTCCAAGCCATCCACTCTCTCTTGAAGTTGAGCATTTGCCACCTCAAGATTAGCGTGAGACTCTTTGGTTTGCTTGTAAAGCCGTACCAAAGCCTCATTTTTCTCTCTCCTTAGCAAGCTCACCCTTGAGTTCATGAGACCGCTCTTTCTCACGAATGAGTAATGCCTCTTGCCTCTCAAGGGTTGCATACTGATCCTCAATTCTCCCAAGCAACTCACTCAAGTGTGGTAGAGACTCCTTGGTTATGGACTTGAACAATTCCTCATCCATAACCTCATCCTCAACATCATCCTCCTCATCACAAACAAGATCAACATTGAATGACTTGAGAGAGGAAGGTACCTTAGGCTCTTTTGCCATGAGGCAAATGGGAGCATCCTCATCACTTGAGTAGTTGAAGAGTCTTCGTGGTGATGAAGGCTTGACGGCAAACGTGGCAACTCCTTCTTCATCACTTGAGCTTGACTAGGAGTCGAAGCCGAAAATCATCCCAAGGTGAGCTTGGCCATAACGTTCCCGCTTGCTATGCTTGTGCTTCTCCTTCTTCTCATCCTTCTTTTCGCCCTTCTTATCTTCCTTGATGTGGGAACCATCCTTGAGGTAAGGGCAATCCGCAATGAATTGCTCGGGCTCTTTGCACACGTAGCACACCCTTGCAGAATGTCTTCCACTTAACTTGTTGGAGTGGTGCTTGGAAGAACTTCCCTTGAAGAAGCCACTTCACCTCATGAACTTGCCGAACTTCTTGACGAAGAGAGCCATTTCTTCATCATCGATCTCCTCCTTGCTCTTGCTCTTGCGGTTCTCTTCTTCTTCTTCCTTTGCCTTCAATGCCAAATCTTCCTTCTTGATGCTTGTCGTTGAGCTTTGGTTGATGTATTGGATGACCTCCTTGGACTCTTGCACAAGCATGTCATGGGCAAGGATGCACCCGAGCAAATCATGAGGTGTGAGAGTCTTGTAGTCCAGACGCTCACGAATGATAGTTACTAAGGTAGAGTTCCTTGGAGTGATTGCTCGAACCATCTTCTTGACCACAACCTTATCGGTCATGTCCTTGGAGCCAAGTCCCTTGATCTCATTGACGATCTTGCTCAAACGGTCATACATGTCGCTTGGGCTCTCTCCATCCAACATCACAAACCTCTCAAATTGCCCTTTGAGGATCTCCACCTTGGACTCGCGAACACTATCCGTGCCTTCATGCAAATTCCGAAGCGTGTCCCAAATCACCTTGGCACTCTCAATACCGTCCACGCGGTTGAACTCACTTCCACTCAAGGCGCTAAGTATTGCATTAGCGGCTTGAGCGTTCTTGTGCTCGTTCTCGTCATCCTCCTTGGTGGGATCCTCGGGTTTTTGCAAAACATAGCCCTTTTCGACTATTCTCCAAATAGATGGGTTAATAAACTTCAAATGCATCTTCATCTTATGTTTCCAAGCGGCATAGTCCGTGCCGTTGAAGTACGGAGCTTTGCCGCTATAGGTACTTACATAAGAGGTAGATGTGGATGGATAGTCATAAGGAAACGTAGATCCCTTATCACCATCTTTGCCATCCCCCGTTTGGCCCGACATGATCTCTCCAAGCGGTTAAGCCTAATTAGGAGATTAGGCTCTGATACCAATTGAAAGGGTCAATTAGGCCTAGAGGGGGTGAATAGGCTAATTTAAAACTTTATGTGGAAGCTAAAACTGAGTTAGGGTCGGAAAGTCTGATCCACAGTCAGACCATCCGAAAATATCAGATAGTCTGATGTTGGATCAGACTGTCTGATCCACTAAAGAAACACAACAAGTAGATCTAGTGCACAAACAGGAGTATAGCGCAAACAGCGACTAGATCTATAGCGGCACAATTAAGCAAAGCTAAAGAAGGGATGAAGAGATATCACCAACAATGAAGTTCACCGAGTTGTTCCCGGAGTTCAAATCCTTGAGGGGATTCTACTCTCCGTTGAGGAGCTCACTAAGAGCGGGGTCTTTGCTAACCCTTTCCTCAAGAGGTTGCACTAAGCACTCCTCCTTCCACTAAGGGTATCTCTTTCCTTGCGGAGGCGAGATCCGGCCTTCACAAACTTCTCCCGGCCAACCACACGTAGATCGGTGGCTCGGGAGTAACACCTAGCCGTCTAGGAGTCCTCAACCTCCAAGAGTAACAAACACCACACAACTCTTGGTCAAACCCTAGTGCTCAAGATCGAGTGAAACAGACAGTAGGCCCTCAAACACCAAATCCACAACCACCAAGATCCATCACACAAAGAACGAGGAGGGATTTGAGAGAGGGAGAAAGAGCTCAAATATCCAAAGCACCTTAGCACCAAGCTCAACCCAAAGTGAATGTGAATGAATGAGTTGGGTAACCCTAGAAAAGGGTTAGGTGGGGGATATTTATAGATCCCCCAAAATGTGGCCGTTGGGAGAGAATATTTTCATCCCACCTCGGAAAGTCTGTGGTGACATCGGATAGTCTGATGTTTTTGACCCCCAAGCACGCCAAAGACAGAGAACGAAATTCTGGAGAATTTCGGACAATCCGATCGATCGGATAGTCTGATGTTATATTGGATATTCCGTTATTTTTGAATCATGAATTTCATCCTCTCACAGAGACTTAAGTTCCATTGAATTTCGGAGTCTCTGGGTCATCCGATACTCCGATCACATCGGATAGTCTGATTTGAAAAATCACTCAAGAGGAATAAAAAGCAATTCAAGACAGAGAGTGAAGTTCTGAGAAAGTTCAGACAGTCCGATGTATCGGACAATCCGACCTTATATCGGATTGTCCGATATTTTTTAGCCAACACTCAGACCAAAGACAGAGGGAAAAATTCTAAGAAATTTCGGATAGTCTGAGCATCGGATAGTCTGATCAGGATCAAATAGTCCGACAGGAATAAAATAGGAACAGTCCAAATAAAGAATTTTGAGCACTAGTGTTCTACCAATTATATGCATGTGGTAGCCCTCTTAATAGTACGGCATCCTAATACTCAAGAACACAAGATATACATGGAATAGAAGATAATTACCACAAAAGATGCCGCAAAGCTTGTAAATTCAAGTTCCACTCCTTTTTATCCTTGCATCCATCTCAACAAAGAGCATTAGTGAACCTCTAATTGTGTTGTTATTAACACCAAAATAAATGAGGGGTCCTAGATGCACTTTCAGGGTGAATAGGCTTTCCTGAAAATCACAAACAAATCGCAGCGGTAAAATTTAACAGGCCCGGAACCTCCTGGTGTAGAAAACCGGAATTTCCGGTCTGCTCAGACAATCCGGAACTTCCGGTGTTCTTGTACCGGAACTTCCAGGCAATAGAAAAACCTGGGAAAAACTAACAGGGACTAAAGCTAAAATTCACGAGATGAATCATAGGATAACTGCAGTAGCACAATCACAGGCACATGCACAGAAACATCACAGAGTGGACAAAGATGATTTTTTTTTCCCGAAGTTCGAATCTTGCAATCCTACTCTCCGTTGAGGTGCTCCAAAGAGCCGGAGCTCGATTAACCCCTTGCCTCACTTGTGCAAAATCCTTAGAGGAAATCTACAGCCTTCAACCCCAACACCTCTAGGTTGTTCTCTAGAATTGAGTGACCACCAAGATCCAACTCAACCTCCTTCTAGAAAACACCACAAGTGTGAGTAGCTCTGCTAGGAAAACCTCTAGGACTTCAGCACAAGGTTCTTTACTTACTTACCTCGTTTTCTTGCGGAGGTGAGGAATACCTTCACAAACTTTCCCGGGACATCCACAATTGCAAGGAAGCTCGCGGGCGACACCTAACCGTCTAGGAGAAGATCTCCAAGAGTAATAAGCACCGAGATGACAGCCCACGAGATACCCTAAGTGCTCACACCAATCTTAGCCTTCAAACCTTCTCCAACTCTTCTCCTTCACCCTCAAAATCTCACTCTCTTACAAGAATGGCTCAAGATTGGGTGGAGGAAGCAAAGAAACTCATGGGAGAGGCTAGCAATAGCTATGGAGTGGAAAAGCAAAACTGAAATGGCCAAAGGGTGAGCTGGGGACGATCTAGATATATATAACGGCTAGGTGACGTCATCTAGCCGTTACTCACATTTTTGAACTGGGAAGGGTCCGGAACTTCCTGACCACTGGAAGTTCCGGACAACACTTAGGAAAAATTTCACCTCTCAAAGGTCCGGAACTTCCGGGTCCAGGGACCGGAACTTTCGGCCAGCCTTCTCTGCCCGAGGAAGGGCTATTTCCAAAAATAGCTCCCAAAAATATTTCAACACTTGAATCTCCCTAAGAGCACTTGTTGTATCCCAGAACCACACCTGGAACCCCTCTTAATAGTACGGTTTTTCCTAAAACTCGAATGCAAAAATTAAACTATCCTATGCGCCCTTCGAGTTCCAATTCCGCTTGAATATTTGTTGTGGGGGGTTCTCCAAGCATCTCTTGATCACATACAATCATCTTGGGACTAAACACCTGAGTATGCTAAATAATACTCATTAGTCCCTTAACCCTATTCGTCATTAATCACCAAAACCCATTAGGGGGATAAATGCAACTTCAACACCAAGCTGTGAGATCGATTAGGTCGGGTGGTTGGGGTGGAAGGTGAATCCTGTGGTGGAAAACTCCCCATACTTGCTTGGAGAAGGAACACGCCACAAGTAGGTGATAGCATATCAACGGCTCCATCATGCAAAGGGGACAAACTAGCTAACTTGGCAATCCCCATCAATCTAGGTTGGCTGACATCAAGCAACTCTTCCATGTGGCAAGGTACATGAACATCTTACAGCGACCTAGAATCTTAGCCCCCCCAAATCAGCTCAGCGCAACCCACGAGGACTTTCCCCAAGAAGAACAGAATAGCTATCGTTAAATGTTAGCTTCAACATCAGAAACTTGATCCCACAACTGAAGATATTCTAGTAGTGTCCACATCGAAAGTCTGTCTTTAATTTCACGCACCCACGTGTAATCGTCGAGAGCCGCTACCACCGTGTGCATGCTCCTTAGTACAAAAGAAAAGAGCACCTTTCTGAAACTCATTCTTCATACAACTAAGGGTGTGTTCGGGAGGGAGAGTTCGGAACTTCTCCTCCCCGCAAGGAAAATGAGATCGCTTATTAGCGCATGGTTAATTAAGTATGTCGGAGGAATGGAGATGCGGTCGCCATCTCCCTGGGTCCTTAGGGCTTTGACAAATTAAGTCAACAAGAGACATACAAGATCTACATCTACAAGAGACGTACAAGATTTACATATTCAAGAGATGTACAAGATTTATATCTTCAAGAGACTTATAAGATTACATCTTCAAGGCGTCTAGAAGAGTGAGGAAACATAAGAGATCTATATCTTCAAGGTGTTGAAGACGGGGCGTACCACTTAGCACGCCTCAATCAGGTTATATCCATCAAGAACTCCTTCAATCATTGACATCTTGGAGAAGCTCGTCCGAGTCAAGAAGAAAATCTATAAAACAGCGATGGAGTTGATGCGAGCGCCCTGGGCATGTTGGATGCCCCCGGCATGCACTATGTCCCGAAAACACGATAGTCCCTGGCACACCCCCTTGATTTGGGCATGCCACAAGCCCTGGGCTCATCACCGAGGGCTCTGCCTCCTGCCCTGGGCTCGCCCTGGGTTTCTCTGTATACCTAGGTGGGCCTAGTGGTTTAACTGCAGCTAACCTCATGATTATCATTGTAGGGGCTACCCGCATCTGCATCTTGGTGGTGGCACCGTATGTAGCCTCCTACATGCCACATCAACCAAAGGAGTAAGAGAGAGGCAGCGTGTCACGTCCTCAAGCGTCCACCGCCCAATATTCCATCAGTTGTCCCATGGGCTGACCCATGGGCTCATGATATAACTAGATGGAAACTTCTTCAAACTCAGCACCATCTAACAGTTGTGGGAGAACTGACACATTCGCCTGGCATGTCAGGCGGGACATTGACAAGACTAAGCATATCGATTTCGTTGGAGTGGGCCCTGCTTCTGCATACATGTATTGGTATGGTGGACTCCCATTCGCCTATAAAAGGAGGATCCATGCCAATGAATAAGGGGTTCGATTCCTTAGCAATTAGATCTCGTAAAAGTTAATTTCACAATTCTTAGTTAATCATATAATCATTATTCGCATATGTATTTAGCATATGATTAATATTTTAATATTAGCCCATACAATACACGGGTTGATGACTAGTAATCACAATGCAGCAAAATTTTTCCACAAAATCAATGAGGATGAAAGTGGTAAATGTTTAAATTAAAAACAAGTTATGGATGGATTAATTGTTAAAATAGAATTTTAAACTAAAATAGAATGATGCCCCGTCATTGCGTATTTTTTTTCTTACAATTCTAGCAAATGTTTCAACGGCAATAATTTGTTTCACATAGATTTCAGACTTGGACATAATATAATCCCTAATTAATCCAGACGACACTCCTATTAGTCTCTAGGTGATCAGGTACACAGAGATATCGGCGAAGGGCACCAAATCAGCATGGAGCAGCTTTTGCTAGTTAACAAGGGCGCATGTCCTCCGGATCTCCCCCTGGCTGCCGGTGAGCACGCCCACCCTGCCCATGTTCACCATTGACACGCCAAAGTCCCGGAGGAAGCTCTCCTCCGATCTCATGTACTCGTAGACGAGCCCCCTGGTAACGTCGTTCCGGAGCAGCGCCTCGTCGGAGTGGAACATGCCCTTCCGCTCGGCGACGAGGCCGTAGTAGGTGGCGTCGAAGGTGGTCGAGCTGCCGGGCACCATCTCCAGCTGGGTGGTGTTGTCCTTGGCCGACCTGCACTGCCGCCGCAGCCCCGCGGCGTACGTCGCGTCCAGGGTCGGGTCCGTGTTGTGGTGCGCCGTGAAGTTGCGCAGACGCTTCGCTATCGACGGACAGTGCGTGTTGCCCAGCGCGTGGGCGCCTGAAAGTTCAAAGTGTCATGCATAAGAATATAAACAAAGTTACATAATCTTTAAGAATGCTAGGGTACTTTACGTCTGTACTGCAGCATTCTTTGATTTTTTATATTTTCTGCGTCTGATTTTCATTTTGGCAATTTTGAGACCGACCATATTCCGTTTATCCCCTTATTAGTAATTGATTATTCCTTGAAATGTGTGATGTTGTTCTATACTTTGAACAAATCGTAATAGTTTTTTTTTTTTGAAATTACACAGTACAACGCAGACACTCACAACGCACGCGCACTTACTCCTATGAACGTACGCACGTAAACCCTACCCCTATGAGCATCTTCGAAGACTAGGCCGGCGAATCCTTGAGATTGACGAAGTCACCACAGGCGTCTCGCTGTCGACGGGTACGTCGCCTACCACTGAAAGCACAACGCCGTTAAATCCTAGAAAAAATTCGCTCTCATAGGGAGTCGAACCTAGAACCTTAGATGCTACTGAGGTTCTTGTAAACACTAGGCTACAGGTCCTTTCGCAAATCGTAATAGTTTCTCCTACACGCGACATCAATAGGCCAGTAGTAAAAGAGACATGTGACTTCATGCTCTGTCTGATGCTAGCTTTGACGGTCGACATTATCATACAAAACTACAATGGGTTTCAAGTAGGGCATCATATCGACCTCATGACAAAAATTACATATACATGGTTGTTATTCAAAATTTTTAGCTGAACAGGGGGTTTAGACCTGAAATAATTCAATCAAAAATATTGGAAAGTAATTAAATACATATCACCAGTACTGACCACTTCGTTGTCAATTTGTTACATTTTGGAATATTTCACTCTTAGTATAGGCCCTATTCATGTTGCCAGACAACGGAGCAGCTGCAACTACTATGAGTACACAGGCACAAGTAAGCTACTTGACTGCTGCAGCCATTGCCGCAGAACTGGATGCCGAACAACCGCGTAAAAAACTACCCAATCCATTTTATATTATAAGACGTTTTGATTTTTTTAATCATTTTTCTAAAATTTAACAACGTTTGTAGAGAAATATAGCAACATCTATAACACAAAATAAATTAGTTTTACTAAATTTAATATTGTATATATTACGATAATATGTTTGTTTTGGATTAAAAATATTGCTATATTTTTCTAAAAAAATTCAGTGGTGCGAAAATGGTATCATTATGTTTTCACTGAGATGATGTCATACTATCTCCTTTATATTTTTTTCCTTGCATATTTGTATAAGTAATGATTGGAAGTGCACGGGTGATTATCGGCAACTACATGTTGTCCTGAACAGGAAACTACTCATGGTCTAATTTTGCCACTATTGGAGTGCTATCTTGGTGAATCCACTAGAATCTTTTAATGTTTTCACATGAAGCCAATTCAAAATTTTTACTATATATGTTATTTCAGACCGAGTATAGTTCTAATTTTTTTTCAAACTTTCAACTTTTTCATCACATCAAAACTTTTCTACACACACAAACTTCAAACTTTTCCGTCATATCGTTCCAATTTCAACCAAACTTCCAATTTTAACGTGAACTAAACATATCCTCAATATCTCATCAGGTGAAGTTTGAACACTTTTGGTCTGCAAGAAACTGTATGTGTGACGCCTGAAAGCTAGGCTGAATGGAGATTAAATATGTGGCTACGTACCTGACAGAACAGCCAGATCCTTGAGGCTGAGGCCCTTGGAAGCAAACCTGGTGATGAGCCTGCGAATTCCATCGAAGGAGTCGGGCAAGTAGGTCACCGCCTCCTTGGCGCTCGACACGCGGCCGTCTCGCCGGCCGGTCTCCACCTCGTACAAGTTGCCGTCCTTGCTCCACCGTCCTTGCCTCACCGCCTTTGTTGCCTAAGCACAAAGACTTGCATCTTAGAGTGATTTTACAGTTTCTGATAAGGTATTGAGAGTTACAATATTTTTTTAAGTGTAAAATGATCTCTCACGATATCTCCAGTACTAAAAGAGATCAAACTTTATATTAAAAATTATATTAAAATTGTGATAAAATTTTTCAACATATTAAGGTATGAGATGGAATTATTAATTAATAATCTTCATTAATTACTACTCCCTCCGTCTCAAAGTAAGTCCAGTTTTGTACTGTTAATCTCCAACGTTCGATTGTTCTTCTTATTTAAAAATATTTTATGTTAGTATTTTTTATTATTATTAGGTGATAAAACATACTCCATTCGTTTCACAATGTAAGTCATTCTAGCATTTCTCATATTCATATTAATATTAATATATATCTAGATTCATTAACATTAATATAAATATAGGAAATATTAAAATGACTTACATTGAAAAGCGGAGGGTAAATACTAGTACTTTATGTGTAACTAATTTTTTCTAATAACACGGATGATTAAACATTAGACGCGGATACTCACGACTGTATTTATTTTAAAACGGAGGTACTAGTGATTACCAAGGAGACGGCGTCTCTGGCGGCAATGGCGAGGATGTCGGTGCAGGAGACGGTAGCGGGGCACTTGTGCTCCAGCTTCTCCTTGATTGCGTCGATGACGTCGTACGCGTCCAGCGTGTGATTCGGCTTGGCGTCCTTCTCCGCCGTGTTCTTCTTGGTCGAGTTGATCAGCACCGATCCTTCACACCCCTGTACGTTCATCGACCAATTCCATGGTAACATATCGATCAAACAATCATGGTCTTGAAAGAATGCTAATTTGCACATTTTAATTTGTACGGACCACTTCATCTACGGCATTGCGGATGTTTGTCTTGTGGAAAGAAAAAATTTGGCACTTGTCAGGGCTTGTGAGTGGATTACTAGTGTTTTTTTATGATTATTTTATACAGAAAGTTTCAGAGGGTCACCACTTTAGTTTGTGGACGACTGATGATGGACTGCATCTCATCATTTTAGACCGGCTTTGGATGCCATTGCACTCAAAAAGGCAATCAAACAGGATGCAGAAAAAAGGCCCATTTTGAAGGAATCTAGCTAACCCACATATCTTATCCTCTCCTCCTTTTTACTTTTTCACCTTCACTAGCTCACAGTTAAACCCTTTTTTTTTTAGCTTTGAATAATGAAACCTTTGAATCAGTAGTAAAAGAGTAAAGATGACATTTGGACTTCAATCTATAAAAAGAAAATAACGAGACAAGTAGTAATAATGCATTTTAGTTTACCCTGACGAAACAATCGTGGAAGTGAAGCCTGAGCAGCGGCGCGGTGGTGGTCGGGTCGTCATGGACAGCCGCCGCCACCACCTTGCGCACTATCTTCTCCGCCTCCGGGCACGACTCCTTGTAGAACCCGACCGTCAGCCCACCGCCGCCGCCGTATCCATGGACGACGGGAACAGCCGCCGCCACCACCAGCAGCAGAGAAGAAAGCAAGAACCACCGGCGAGGAGGAGGAAGAAGCACGCGCACTGCCATGGCAGTACACTACACTACACTACGCTGCAGGTAGCTTAGCGCTCTAGCAATGCTTAAGTGCAGCTGGCTTGTCAGAGAGAAAACACTTGTTAAAAATGGAGTGCCGTGTGTGTGTTTGAGCAGGCAGCGAGTGAGTGGGACGTGTGCCTGTGTGTATGTATATAAAGGGCCAAGGAGGCGAGGAGTGTGTGTATATGTGTGGATGCCATCTACGGAGTACGAGATCTTGGGGAGTGTTATATAAATGGAGTTGCTGTTTCCCCGGCTGTCATGGGCATGATGCCATGTGATTAGGCGTGGGTTTCCGGGATTTTAGCACCGTGACAGCGTGGTGGAGATGTTATCTGAAATGTAATTAAACTCTAGCAGGGCGCGCGATCGACCTATGCTGATTAACCCAGTGCTAGTTGTTGCCATCAGAATATCCTGGTGATCGCGGATCAGATGCTGACAGACGGGCCAAATTACCCTCTCCGGGTTTTTCTTTTCTTTTGGATTTGCTAAAAAAAAAAAACCTTGACAGTTTTTCCCTCAAAACTTTCCGTTTGTGAAACCGTTAGATCGTGTGGAGATTTGTTTGAGGGAGTGAAGATTTTTTTTTTTTTTGGCATAGCTGCACAAGGCGGACTTTCATACGAGAAGCCAGATTGCTAAGGGGCGATCGATTGCCCCAGCGATCAGATTCGTATCGCCCCCTCCCTCCACTTGGTTTTTTTTTTTTTGCACCACATTACTTTTTTATTTTAGTAAATTTATGTATCTAAAGTTTATACACCTCAAGTTTACACATCCAAAGTTTAGAAACCCAAAGTTTATAAATCAAAAGTTTATATATCCGATTCAAATTTGAAATTGAATTCAAATATTTTTTATATATAGTATTTCTATACATCTAAAGTTTATAGACCCAAAGTTTATAAGTCAAAAGTTTACATCCCCGATTCAAATTTGAATTTGAATTATATCCGATTCAAATTTGAATTTGAATTCAAATATTTTTTATATATGGTATTTCTATACATCTAATGTTTATACACCTAAAGTTTATAGATCCAAAGTTTATAAGTCACAAGTTTACAAATCCGTTTCAAATTTGAATTTGAATTCAAATATTTTTGTATATAGTATTTCTATAAATAAATTTTTCAACTTTATATTTTTTATTGTTTTTTAAATTACGTAGTTCCTACGGGTTGATCTCGTAGTTCCTACGGGGTGGAGATAATGGGGGTGTAGTAGGAAGAGAAGAAGGGAAGGAGGAAGGGGGGGAGAGGAGTCTATAGGGGTGGATGGGGATCGATCGCTTGGGGTCTTTTTTTAAAAAAAGACCACATAGGTTGTCTTTTTTAAAAAAAGACCACATAGGTGGTCTCGTAGCATAGCATAGCACATAGGCATGCTAGCCACCGTGCCTATGTGGTCTTTTTTATTTTATTCTATCTCTATTTTTTAAATATATGAAGCCATTAATTTTTTACAACCATTCGTCTTATTCAAATGAATAATATTTAACTAAATATCTTTTCTTTTGTTGTGGCTTGATTTATCAATAAAGGAACTTTAAATATTACTTATATTTTTTTATATTTGCACACATTTTTGAATAAGTTGAATGATCTAAGTTTGTAATAAATCAACAATGCTATGTATTAAAAAAACATAGGGAGTAGTAATTTATATAAGTTAAGTATATCGTAGTGTAATTATAATGTACATCCTCCATTCAAAAGTCTTAAGGATATTTTATTTATTATTTTTCAAAATGATATAGGTGTGTGTGTATATATAGTCTTCCTGCATCTAAGACTTACATAAAAATATTGTGTTTTTGTTTTGTAGTGCTAGATTAAATTATTGATTGGAAATCGAAACCCGAATAACCATCTTAATATTTAATACTCCTCATTGGTTTGCATGCCTGCAGGCGTATAATCCTTGGTACTTTTTTTTTCTCAATGAAAAAAGTAATATGCCTTAGATTTGGATGGAGGGAGTAATTGTCGAATGTTCTATGGCAACTATTTTTTTTCATATTGGTCATCTTTAACTTTTGGATAAGACTATTTATCTTATAAAAAACTAATCCCTTCGTTTTATATTATAAGTCACTTTTACTTTTTTTTTCCAAATCAAACATTTTTAAGTTTGATCAAATTTATAAAAAAAATATATAAATATTTCCAACACAACACAATCAGGTTATCAAAATGTATTAAATATTACTTTTAATAAAACTAATTTGGTGTTGTAGATGTCGCTAAATTTTTCTATAATTTTGATTAAACTTAAAGAAATTTGAGAAGAAAAAAAATAAAACGACTTATAATATAAAAGGAGGGAGTATGTAATTATCATTTGTTTTGCCCTGATTTATTTTACCATTAAAGGCAATGTCTTATATATTTTTTTAATATTTGCACAAAATTTTACAAACTTGGTGTTTCATAATTTATTTTTATTTTATATATGAAAAAGTACTGATCAAAGCTTGGTACAACTCGATCATGAACTCAATGTGAAAAGTACGACCAGCGTGCGAACGAGAAGAGAGTACCACAACGGTAGCTGCGGTGAATGTTGCGCTGTGGGATATTCTGTTATAGTTAATCGTGTTTACTGCATTTCCTGCGGATTAATTAATTGGTTGATGATTGATTATTAAATTAGCTAGTCGTATAACAGAGCAGCCAGTCAGTAGTAGATGGAATTACGATGCGATCGGATTTCAAGCATACAGGACCCCAAGTGCGGACCACGTGGGGTCGGGGAGATTATTTGCTTTCTTTTCTATGCGGCCTGATGGCCCAATCTTCTGCCGTATGTCCTGGTTGATCTTATCTATAGCTTGCTAGCTTCATTAGCTTAGAGGCGACTTTGACCAAAGCTTTTACTCGCCAATCAGCCATACACTAATTAAGCTTCTCTTGATATTACCCTTCAAATTAAGGATCAAGGCATGCATGTTCCGGTGTTCATTATGACAAGTACCACGGTGGGGTGTGTCACATGCATGTTTTGCAGCTGGAGATGTATAGAAAACCGTGTATTACTACTTGAGCGAGGTACAAAAGGTCACCGTCGTACGTCGGCAAGCTCGAGCGGCCTCAGCTGTTATGCCCTCGGGTGGGTCGGCACACGGGCCAAACTCTTGCTGAAGTGCTTCTCCAAGTCATGCTCTACTGCCGACCGTGCTCGGCTGCTCGCCTTGCATTGTGCCCTCATTTCAGCCGCCACGCTTGCCGATATGGCGATATCTGCTACTGCTACTGGTACTGCTTTTATTTTCCTCCTTTGTCCTCTTGCTATTTATTTTTTGGTCATGGCTCACAATTCCTGCCGGTTAGGATTGTTTTCTACGCACACCCTCTATTATAATAAAATAAATCAATATATATAATATTTTTAGATTCGCAATCATTTTAGTAGTTAGGAATTGATTTATTTTAAACAAGAAGCAAGCAGGAAGTATGATTGGTCCTTAGAACTCATATGTGTTTGGTTTTATAGGATAGGATGGATCGAGCCCACTTTTGAGGGTATTTGGTGCGTCTATCATCTAAAAATAATATTCCTTTAAAATTTATGTTGGCATTTTTCTCAATCAAAGCTAGAGTTCTCTCGTGTTGATATGTGGGCTATGTCTTGAAAACTAGGACCATTACACCCCTCATGCCGAACTGATAGTTAGGATCATTCCATCCAAATACATGGATGAGTCTAACATATCCTATTTCATCCCGAAACCAAACACACGCTAGAAGGAGAGGCAAAGTTTTTAAGGCTAATGGGGACTATAGCTTCTCTAGCTTTTGAAAATTAGAATAAAGTCCTTGTTATTATTTCATGACTCCAATGATATTGTAGTTTAGCTAGTTTGCTCTTCTTTTATACTTGATGTGATATACTCCAAATCAATACATGTAAATAGGAGTAGAGCCATTACCCATATCAAGTCCGAACCTGTATAAAATTTTTATCCCATGTCCTCTTTATTCTATATTCATGTATGCCATGTATACCTTGTTATCAGTAGTACCTTACGTCCCTAAATACTGTGGTCGAGTATAACCCGTTGAAAGTGATTAGCTAGATAGAGGGCCTGTACTCCAAGGTATTATCAAGATGACTTCGAGACATTGGCGGAGGGCTCGGTAGGGCGAGGTGTGGCGTTCGCCATACCTCGCGCCGCCCGCTAACCCCCCCCCCCCCCCACCCCCTCATGTCACAGAGCGGCAACCGCCAGCCGGAAAGGACGCAGAGAGTGCGGCGACTCTGGAGGAAGACAAGCGATGACCGAGACACATCGTGGGCGTGTCCACGCGTGGCCGTGCTGGGCCTCTCGTTGGTAGCTAGTAGGCCCATTGTGCTCAGGCCTGCCAGTGGTTTCAAATCCACCCCGCACCTACACCAACCCAAAAGCAACTACACTAGCCCACCCAATCCAAACCAACCCACAAAATAATTTTCTAAACCCCACCCAACCCCACCTGCACATTCTATCCACCCGATCCAATCCAACCCACAAGTTGTTCCCCACAGGCAACCCATGGATTCTACCCATGGCTAACCAAAACACACAAGCACACAACAGTCGGCTAACAAAAACACATAGTGACACAGCCACACAGTGACACAGGCTCAACTGAAATTAGTCAGGCAATTTGTACAACACTTTGCCAATATTACACGAATAGTTAGTTTAACATGTAGAAGCATGCTACTTCCGCAGCTCAAATCAGTTAGCATGCAAGCCATGATCCTCTGATGTGATTGCTTGATGTGGTTATCCCCACAACCAAAAGGTGGTTCTACTCTCTTGATGCTCATCCATCTCAGGTGCTTTGATCTGTAATAGCATCAAGAGAGTAGAACCAAAAGGTTACAGTAAAGATTCAATAATACTGATACCACAAAATTTAAGTGTAAAATATCAACATAGAGCTAAAATCCATCATACAAAAAACTACTACCTTTTCAGACCATCATACTTTAGAATAAGTTAGCGTACAAAAATAAATGATATGGCCACACATACAAGCATCAGCTACCAACTGCATTATAGTTTTCAAGTTAATTTGAGAATAATCATGCAAACTATAGAGACCAAGTTTCTTACAAGCTAAGAAAGAAACAATGTTACTTTGTTAGTCTAGCTAGTAGTAGATAGGCAAAAAAATATACATTTAATTACCTTGTTTCTTCGGTTTAAATAACCAATCTTTAGCACAAACTAGTGCCTCAAGCATATCCGGTGTCAAGGAACTTCTTGTGTCTCCAAGTATCCTTCCTCCACAACTAAAAGCTGATTCCGAAGGCACAGTGCTGAGTGGAATTGCTAGAAAATCCCAAGTCATAATTGCCAGTACAGGAAACCTTTTAGCATTTCTCTTCCACCAAGCCAAAACATCGAAATCTTTACTATCATCCTCACAAACTTCTTCTAGATATGTCTCAATCTCAGACTTATGTAATCGTGTTCGGTTTGACTTGAAAATAGCAAACTCTTGGTCAAGTTTTCTTTTGCCTAGAACTGGCGAGCCTACACCACTAGCTTCTCCTTGCCCAGAATGTGATAGGGAGGATACACCCCTTCTCCTTGCAATTCATTCATATACTCTAAAGTAAGACTTCATCCACTCTATAACAGAATCCACTTTAGTTTCAGCTTCATTCATATTGGGAGACACCTTGGCATAAAAGAATTCCAAATAATCTCGTTTTCTTCTTGGATCTAAGACAGTGCTAAAGACAAGTGCCAAATTAAAATTGTTTGGCAATTTTTCATCCCAATACTTAGCAAACTTCATATGCATAGCACTAGCCAATTGAGTCAAAATACTAGTTGTTTGCCAATCAAAATCACTTAAAGCATGGCGAATGCAGAGAACCAGGTGCAAGAATGAGTGTGCTGTTGGTTTCCTGTCAGCTGACACAAGTCTAGTAGCCTCTTCAAAGGCTTTAAGAAACTCACAAATTGATTCAGCAGTCAGCCACTCTTCGTCAGATGGTGCAACCTCACCATTTTCAGTGGCATAACTATTAAGGACAGCTCTATAGACCAATACTTCTAAAACCATTTTGAAAGTTGTGTTCCAACGGTTAGGTACATCAACAGTTAAACCAAATTTTGAACGAAGGCCTGAACTGTTGGCAATTGAATTGAACGCTTGGATACGTGAGGCTGAATTTTCTATGTATTTCAAGAGCTCATGTATCTTATGTATTGCCCCACGAATTAACCTCATTCCATCTTGAACCAATAAATTGAGGATGTGTCCGCAGCACCTAACATGAAAATGTCTAACTTCAAATAACAACTCATTCTTCTGATTTTTCACCATTTCCTCACAAGCAGCCGTGTTATTACTAGCATTATCCAAAGTTAAAGTAAATAGTTTGCCCCTCAAGCCCCAATCAGTCAAACACCTCATCATGGCTTCTTCTATAGCAAAGCTAGTATGTGGATACTTCACAGGCTTCAGGCTTATGATTTTCTTTTTCAGACTGAATTCTGCATCAATATAATGTGTCGTGACAACCATATATCCTAAGTTTTGATTTGAGGTCCACATATCTGATGTTAGGCACACACGTGAATCAATATTTTGTAATTCATCATGCAGTTCTTGTTTCATCCTAATGTAACAGTTGTAAATCTTATCATGAATTGTTTGGCGACCAACAACTTTAAAGGTTGGTTGCATGGACTCCATCCACTCAGCAAAGTAAGGATCTTCAATTTTTCGAAATGGTATCTCGGCATGGATGAAAAATTTTATCATCAATTCTTCACTCCTTATAGGATAAAACACAAAATTTTCCACGGGTTGTTTCCGAGCAATTGCTATGAACCTATTTCTAACTTCAACCTCAACTAGTGGACAAGAGTCGCAAACATGGTTTATGAGATGACTAGTTCCTGATTTTCTAGTTGCTGTCAACATTAACCGACAATATTTGCACTGTGCTTTGGGGACACCATCTACCATAACAAGCTCCTGCTCAAAATGTTCCCACACCTTTGCTCTTTTACGTGGTTGTGAAGATAATTCATGACTAGAACTATTGCCAGTTGAACTTTCTGAATTGTGTGTAGACATGTTTAATAAGCTTGCTTGTGACAATATTAAAAAAATTAACATTCAATCTGCTACAAACAGCCAAATTAATATGAATCTAATTCAACCCATATTTGTAATCTTGTAGAATCTACTATCAATCTGAGGTATTTCCAAATCAGTATTACCAGGCATAAGTCATAAGTCCTGAAAACGAGAGAATACTTGCCGGATCTTGAAGGGAGAGAGTATTGCCGGATCTTGTGGGGGCCGGGGCAGGGACACACGGCAACAGATCTTGCATGGAGGAGAGCAGCAGCTTCTTGGCGCCGATGGAGCGGAGATGGCGATCTGGCGGAGCGGTGCCGAGAGATGACGCCGGAGCGGAGGACGAGCGGGAGGCCAGGAGCCAGTGGAGCTGCAGCCGCTTGCAGCCAGGTCGAAGTGGCGAGCAGCAGCAACTTCTTGGCGCCGATGAAGAGGAGATCGTGATCTGGCGGAGGCGCGGAGCACGCCGGGAGATGACGCTGGAGCGGAGGATGAGCGGGAGCCGGTGGGGCTGCAGCCGCTTGCAGTGAGGACGGAGTGGTGAGGAGCAGCAGCAGCAGCGACGCCGTCGGTGGCGATGGTGGCAGCGGCGGCGGAGGAGGAGCGGAGGACGCGAGCGTGTGGATTCAGTCCATGGATTAGTCCCGTGGATTCAGTCCATGAATCAGTTATTTTACTCAGCCTGCATCCACCCTAAACCAATCCACATGTTTTGTAAGCCCAGTTCAGTCCGGTCCAAAATGAAATCCCAGGCCGTTTCAATCCAACAAAAGGATCCAAATGAGGATCCAGCCCACTTAATCCAAACAAAGTCAGCCCACTGGCAGGCCGAATTGTGCTTGCTCTGTGTGACTATAAATGTGGAACCCCATCTCCTCCACCTCCATCGCGCAGGCAGGGCAGCACGGAGGCCGGAGGGCACAACAGCAAAAGCAAGCCAAGCGCTCAACCAGCCATCACTCCATCCACTCATTGCTATTTATCTTATCAACCTCAAATATACTATACTAATTAATCTTTGCTATTTGTTTTGCATATTCTACATATATCTAATATCTTTCCTCACTCACTAGTTCCTACATGTATGCAATGTATCATTGAAAGTCTGAATTTTGAGGAGTTGAGGCATTTTTTAAGTATCTACTCTTCTATTTGTACTTGTTTGCAAATGGATGATGAATTGTGAACTTGTGATTAGGGCTTGTTATTAAGATAATGTTGTGTCATACAACATCGTGCATTGAGATTGTTTTTTCCTATATTTTTGATATGTGCTAACTCTCGCTGCTGCCACACCTAAATTTTTTTTCATCCTCCGCCACTGCTTCGAGAGGAAGTTTTTTCCAATGAAGGCTTTTATGATCGCTCTGATCAGGGAGATACAACCCAATCGATGTTCACCCTCCTTTGGATCAGGCCCGTCACCTTCCAAGTCTACTCAGCACCGATGCTCCCGATCAATTATCCCACTGTTGGGAGGACCATGTCAGATCGACCCAATCAACTTACTCTTGTCCCAAAAGCGGTGATGTCCAATTCATAGGACATGGTACCACTCCTTCATTGAATGTAAGTTTTTTTCACAGGGTAGCAGCCAACAAGCCGTTGTTTTATATTCTGGTCGAGTTCAAGGTGTTTCTCAGAGAGGTGCCAAGTAAACCACACCCTACCGAAGCTTTTGAGGGCCAGGAACTTTAGTTTAGTATTCTCACTACTACGAAAACCATTTTTCGTGGCGGCCATTTTGGATTTTTGCTGGCGGAATTTGCAGCCGCCACAAAGCAAAGACCAGTGAAAATCAAGATCTTCGCTAGCGGTTATTGCCCGCCAGCAAAAATCTATTTTCGCTGGCGGTCGTCTTAAGCCAGCCGCCAGCAAAAATGCATTTTCGCTGGCGTTGGCTTAAGACGGCGCTGGCGGTTGTGTTAAATCGAAAATACCCATGCAGCTGCAGAGCCCGCCAGCAAAAATACCCATGAAGCCCCATGTTTTGATTCATTAAATTTCAAAATTCAAATCCACATCTAGATGCTCATTTCCAAATTCAAACACGAATTTACACATCATTTACTCATCATCATCAGCACAAATCAAACATCATTTACACAGATCAAAACATGTGCATCATCTGGAACAACATGCAAAAAAAAAAGAGAAAAAAAAATCAAATCCAGCCGCGGGAGCACGGTCGACGGTGTCGAGGTCGGTGCCGCCCTCCCCGTGGTCCAGCGGCGGCGGATCCGGCCTCCCGGTGGCCCGACGGCGACGGATCGGGCCTCCCCGTGGCACGGCGGCGGCAGATCCGCCCTCCCCACGGCCTAGCGGCGGCGGATCCGCCCTCCCCGTGAGCCGCCGCCTGCTCCCGAGCGCCGCCGCGTTCGCGCCCGACTCGCCGCTGCCCGCGCCCGAGCTCGCCGCCGCCTTCGCCGCGCACTCCGTGTTGGGAGATAGGGAGCTGGAAGAGGAAGAGAAGAGGGTCGGAGCGGCGGTCATATGCGGCGGTGGAGCTGCGGTGACGGCAGCCGGCGGTGGTGGGAGGCGACGAGCTGGCGCGGTGGAGAAGGGAGGGAGGAGACGGAGAGAGAGGCGGGAAGGGAGGAGAGACAGCAGAGACGGTGGAAAAGGGATAAAGATGGGACTGGTGGGTGGGCGGTGGATTTTATTAGCCTCGAATTTTTTTAGCGGTCTTTCTTACCTACCGCCAGCGAAAACGTGATTTTTCGCTGGCGGACACTTAAGAGGTCCGCCTCAAAAAATAGAGTATTTTTCATGGCGAACCTCTTAGCGTGGCCGCTAGCAAAAATCGGTTTTCGCTGGCGGTCCATGGCCCCCCACCCCTCGATATGTTTTTGTTGGCGGTTTTCGCGTATGCCCGCAAGCGAAAATAATAGGCCAACACCATGAAAAATCGTTTTTCTAGTAGTGTCTAGTGCTAAGTGGAGTAGAATAGAATAGCTCTCGTTGTCCTCGGAGTCTTTGGAGGAATTCGGGTATGGCTCTAGTAGCTTTTCTTATTTCTTTTGTAAGACTTTCGGAAGTAATAAAATGTTATTCTTTATATACTCTCGGTACTTTAGTTTATCTGAGTATCGGCCTTACTTTCTATTTGCATCGGTATAGTCGTGTAGTCAGCCTACCAGGGATGTGGAGTGGTGTGGATTTAGTGTCCGGTTATTCGGTTGCTCTATGTCATCTTGGAGGATGTAGAGTAGTATTTAATAATGTAGACGTGGTGTCTAGATTATTAAGTATCATTATCTGGGCATATATGCTACAGGTCAGTCGAGGTGAGCCGCTGATGATGACAGCTCAGTACGGGCATTCCTCCACGATAATATATATTCCTAAGAAACTTTCCTGGGGAGGGTACTCCTCCGTATTTAGCCCCGGTTGGACCATGACAGGTTGTCGTAAGGAACTCGGCAATTCGAAGTGGTCCCTCAAAGCACCAGGAGGGCACTGTTAGGGGGTATTGGCTACATGGTTGTATACTAATAGATGTAAACTAAGATTGAGTGTATACTATTATTATAAGAATTGATTGTTTTTCTATTTCTTCTTCCACATAGCTTAGGAATGATTAGTGAGAGATATGAGTTCTTTGCTTCATGTCACTTTACCCTATAAATATATTAACCCATGCTTAGACTCTGATCATACAAGTGGCATATATACATTATTAGCATAGTTCTCTCTTACAATCTTCCCTTGGGATTAAATAAATACGATACTTTGGAATACTCTCGGGTGAAATGCTACAATGGTATATCCGTGCGCTTGCGGATTCTTTCTTTAACAATATATATTTCTTGTAATGTCATTCAGAAATATCAACAGGAATCGGTCTCCAGCCATCATCCATCCTTCATCAGCTAACTCCATAATTTCGCACCCAATGCACACCATCTGATACAGCCTTTCTAGCCTTAACAAATGCAATATGAGATCCTAAAATCACGTCGTTGACTTCGCTCCATATTTTCCTTACTTAACGGAATATACAAAATTTTACAGTTAGCACTACCTTGTAGGATTTAAATTTAAACAAATTTTACCTGAAGTTAAATATATTTAGGAAAACTAAAAACTTGCCCCACATTGGGTAAATGACAATTACCCAAAAAAATGAAATTCAAAAACAAATATTGCCTTTTTTTTCTAAAAAGATATAAAATGTTTGTAATTTAAACAATTTACGAAATTTTTAAATTTTGTAAAATATATCTAAATTCAGCCAAAATAGTTTCAGATTTAAATCTTGCAAAGGGTGAAATCATCTTTTGCAATGTTTTTTTTCCATTAGAAGATAATATATTAAAACTATGGCCGAGTGTTTGTTAGTAAACAGCTATAATATTAGGGTGTCATAAAGCAAATTTTGCATACAATTTTCTTTAACAAAGCCCTCACATGCAACAACATGGAAAGAAAAGAGGGTTAATTTGCATTTTTTTAGCTTGTCATATGAACTCAGATGGTGTTCAACTTGGCAGAAAAAAACAACATGAACAATTCACTTATTCAATTTACATGATTAGTGATTATATCACGCCAACCTCGCCAGTTATGGTATTAGTGTATTTTAATATTATTTGTTTGAAATTCATTTTATGCAAAAAGTACTCCCCCAATATTAAGAATATAAGGCTTATTAGCTTTTTTTTACATTCTCTAATACTCCATCTGTTTCATATTATAAGTGGTTTAGCTTCTTTTTTTCAAACTTTTCTGAGTTATAAAAATATAGTAACGTTTTGAATCCCAACAAACATACTATCAAAATATATTCAAAGTACGTTAGGTTCAATTAAATTATTTTGGTGTTATAAGAGTTGTTATCATTGTTTATAAACTTGATCAACTTGTAAAAATTTAACTTATAAAAAAACCATTGTGATTTATAATATGAAACGGAGGGAGTATTATAATCGGGCCATTGATTTCTTTAGTAATGTACTAATATCAACAACTACGAAATTAAGATCATACGAAAACATTTTCTGAAATAAGAATACAATGATATTATGTGTGTGATACTAACACATACTATATTGTTATTAGTAGATTCTTAGGTGGCATTTTCTAATTGAGTTACAGATTTTTCGTAGGTTTCTGTTAGGCTTTTCAGATGATTAAACGGTGTATTTCGTGCAAAAAATTTCTATATAGAAGTTGTTTTAAAATATCAAGTAAACCTATTTTTCAAGTTTGTAATAATTAAAAGTTAATTAATCATGCACTAATAGCTTTCTTGTTTTGCGTAACCTAACTTCACCTTCCTCTTCATCCATCTCAATTTTTTTCAATGATGATTTTGCTAAAAACAAAGAGCGCCTTTACTGAAAACAAAGGGCATAGGTCAGATGTGCATAGGATCATCTTGTTTTCTATATAGCTCTATTAAAGCATGTTATTATAAGGGAAAAGAAAAGGGATGTTAACCGATATATTTTATTTTCGAGGGGAAAGGCAGGAGCTCTGCCAATTTCATTAAAGAAGGAGAGAAACAACGTACCTCAAGGGGTGCCACCCAAAGAAGGTACAATGCAGTCGCAAAAGATTTTCAGGAAATGTAAAGCTACAAGCATCAATAAGCGGTGCTAAATCATCTAAAGAATCTGAGCTTCATCAAGTCGTGTAGATGGTTAAACCATCAAGATTTCGCCTATTTTCTTTGATCATTTTTCTCCGACAAGCTTCCCACCATTCCATAATGTCCCCATTGTAAAGGGATGTCGTGGGCATATGAAGGCCTAGTTTTGACCAAATTTTGCTCCATACCTATCTAGCGAACGGGCAATCCATGAAGAGGTGTCTGGCTGTCTCCGGCTCAACTCCACAAAGGGAGCAAATTAGGCTATTGTCCCAACCCTAGAGCTGGAGCTTATCGGAGGTTAGGATTTTCCTTTGGACCATTAGCCAACCGAAAAATTTTCACTTGGTTTTCCATCTTTGCTTTCCAGATGTAGTTGAACCTCTCCTCCTGTATGCTCCCCAGGAATTGGATCCGGTAAGCCGAGTTTGTTGAGTAGATGCCATTTGGGATCCATCTCCAAGTTACTATGGTATCCGTTTGCTCCTCTAGAACCTCTCCTCCTGTATGCTCCCCAGGAATTGGATCCGGTAAGCCGAGTTTGCTGAGTAGATGCCATTTGGGATCCATCTCCAAGTTACTATGGTATCCGTTTGCTCCTCTAGATGTACCTGTTGGATTAGGTGCCAAAGAAGAATGAACTCTCTGACCTGGGTGGTTGTGTTCATCCTCTTCATCAGTCTCAACCAACAGTTGTCTTGTAACTCCTGTCCTATGCCACTGTCCTATTTTTCCTTGTCACGAGCTGAAAAAGAGATGGAGTCAATTCCTTGGGCGATTGCCCTTCCAGCCATCTGTCATGCCAAAATTTAACTTTTCCCCATTTGTTAACTGATAGTAAATTTAATATGTTTTTGTCATTTATAGATAACTAAATGCCCATGCTTTGCTATGGCTAAAAGGAAAAAAATAATAATATTGTTGCCTAAAATAAAAAAAATATTTTTTATGAAATATTTTACCCACCTTTTAGATTTAGTTACTACATCTGTTTCATATTATAAGTTATTTTGATTTTTTTCTTAGCCAAACTTCTTTAAGCTTGAACAAGCTTATAAAAAAATATAGCAATAATTTTAACACAACACAACTTATTTTTAATGAAACTAATTCGGTTTTGTTGATGTATTTTTTCTATAATCTTGATCAAACTTAAAGAAGCCTTACTAAAGAAAGACAAAATAACTTATAATATGAAACAAATGGAGTATGTCATGTTGAAAAGTATAAGGGGTAACATATAAAAACCAGAATGGAGTAGTGTCACTAGAATTTTTTGAATTGGAGTATAGATAATGAGACACAAACTTTTATACGGATTAAGTTCTTTGGAATAATTGTTGAAATAGATTTTTTCTAAAAAAAGAGAATCTCATGGGATATTAGGAAACAATACAAATTTAAATATTTTTTTAACTCGTGGTATGGGAGTATGAGACAATGCTTGCTGCACCACGATATCTTTTTCATAAAACTTGATTGTTTTGAGGAAAAAGAAGTTCAATAGATAAAGTAAAAACGGGGCCTTGTAGCAGAAGTTCTTCTGGTGGCAAAAGCGGGCTTTCGGGACTTGTGCTGTGGATACTGTTGTGGGCTTTGGGATTTCATGCGGACTTGAGTCCAAATCCAGTCCGCCAATCGCATCCAGGGTCTCTCTCGTCGGCCTATCCCAACGAAATCTCTCCCAATCCCTCTCTTATCCCCTGAAAACCACTCACCGTCCATTTCCCCTCTCCCCACCCCACCTCCGCGTCTCCTCACCATGGCTTCCGCCTTCTCCCCCGCCACCGCCGCGCCCGCCGCGTCGCCGGCCCTCTTCTCCGCCTCCACCTCCCGGCCTCTCTCCCTCACCGCCGCCGCCGCTGCCGTCTCAGGTAACATCTCCTCTCCCTCTCCGCTTTTCCGTTTCCAAAAGCACCGCATTCGAATCCCCCAAGCCAGGACCTTGGCAATTTACTTACATTCGAGAGTGGTTTCTGCTGCGCAGCCCGTATCCCGTCACGGAGAGGGTTCCGCCGCGGCCGCTTCACCGTCTGCAATGTAGCCGCCCCCTCCGCCACCCAGCAGGTAACCCCACGCCCTCAAATCCCTTCGAGACTTGGGTGGATTGTTTCGCTCATGTCCAGCATCTTGGTGAAATGCGCGTAGGAGGCTAAGGCGGCGGGCGCGAAGGAGAGCCAACGGCCGGTGTATCCGTTCGCGGCGATCGTGGGGCAGGACGAGATGAAGCTGTGCCTGCTGCTCAACGTCATCGACCCTAAGATCGGCGGTGTCATGATCATGGGAGACCGTGGCACCGGCAAATCCACCACCGTCCGCTCGCTCGTCGACCTGCTCCCGGATATCCGCGTCGTTGTTGGCGACCCTTTCAATTCCGACCCTGACGATCCCGAGGTCATGGGCCCTGAGGTCCGGGAACGCGTGCTGGAGGGTGAGAAGCTTCCTGTTGTCACGGCCAAGATCACCATGGTAGATCTTCCCCTTGGTGCCACTGAGGATAGAGTCTGTGGCACCATTGATATTGAGAAGGCGCTCACCGATGGTGTCAAGGCGTTCGAGCCTGGTTTGCTTGCCAAGGCCAACAGGGGGATTCTTTATGTGGATGAGGTCAATTTGTTGGATGACCATCTAGTAGATGTGCTTCTGGATTCTGCTGCGTCAGGATGGAACACCGTGGAGAGAGAGGGTATCTCCATCTCCCACCCTGCTCGGTTCATCCTCATTGGGTCTGGTAACCCCGAGGAAGGGGAGCTCCGGCCACAGCTGCTTGACCGGTTTGGGATGCACGCGCAGGTTGGTACTGTCAGGGATGCTGAACTCAGGGTGAAAATTGTTGAAGAGAGAGCTCGGTTCGACAGGGATCCAAAGGCGTTCCGTGAGTCCTACTTGGAGGAACAAGACAAGCTCCAGCAGCAGATTTCATCTGCTCGGAGTAACCTTGGTGCTGTGCAGATTGACCATGATCTTCGTGTTAAGATTTCTAAAGTGTGTGCGGAGTTGAATGTTGATGGATTAAGAGGGGACATTGTGACTAACAGGGCTGCCAAGGCGTTGGCAGCACTCAAAGGCAGGGACACTGTCACTGTAGAGGACATTGCCACTGTTATCCCCAACTGCTTGAGGCATCGGCTTCGGAAGGACCCACTTGAATCAATTGACTCAGGATTGCTCGTGGTTGAGAAGTTTTATGAAGTCTTCACCTAAATTATTCTGGAGGTAAATGGTTTTCTATCAGAAAGTTCGGCAGGAGGGCTTTTGTTTGAGTTTAATGACATTGTTTCAGAGGCTTGAACTTGATGTCTATTTGTACATCTATCATTAGTATAGATTTTATTCCCCTTCAATCGAAATGCCTGCTATGAGTTGCAGATGGTTCGTACATTTGAATCTTCCTTGTAGTCATTGATGCAGCCAATGATTAGGAAAGGAGCATCTAAGTCAAGCTAACATCTTATATTTCTTTTTGAAAAAAAAAAGAATCTTGCAACATATATGAACAATCTTTGAACTAGTGTCCAGAGATAATGTCATGCCATAAATATTCTGCTGCTTTTGTCATTTCTCCTAGATGAAAGGTCCTAAAAATAGAAAATACAATTCTAGAAATCTTGAATGGATCTTTTGCCCAAGTAAGCTTCAATAGTAATTATCTGTTGGTATTTTAGGGAATTACATTCTGTGCTACTAGAAGTTTTCATCATCATTTTTACTCACTGTTTCAATGAAACAATGTACAATGGAGGTCCTGGACTCACTTGTCATTGGGTCAATGAGGAGTTTTGCAATTTCTTAGTGGCATATAATAAGAATAGCTGAACGCCCAGGTGTTGTGATTGAATAGAAAAATGAATTGAATGTCACTTTAACTGTGCTTACATGTTTTTAATATTGGTAAAACATTAAACACGTCTTGTGCAAACATAAGGGTATAAGATAAAGGGTGCATCAGTCCATGGGAGCATATTTTCCTTTTTCTTGTACATATTTTCTTTGTACAAAAATACATGACAACGAAATGTTATTCTCCAAAATGATATATTATTATCTCAAATGATAACTGATCGAGTAAGATTATAAAATAATCTGTAATTGTGACAATTGATGGTACTAAAGAAATTCTTGACATTCCAAACTATGAAAAGAAGGTGAGTTCAGGTCTCTCTGACATTCTACATGCATAAAAAAAAGCACGCATTCATTTTGATTTATCAAATTATTGGTCACCTGTAATGCCTAAAAAATATAGTAACAAACTTCAGCAACTTGAGAAACTCTTTACAAATATGTTAATGAAAAGGACTCCTGGATATTGTAGGTTTATTTATCTCACCCAACAATAAACTTGAGAAACAGTTCCTTTTTGTGTTGAGTAATTAGATCAGTTAGTGACATGCATAGTGCGGATGCTGCTTTCATGAGGGTATAGGTACTGCAGAACACAAGTAGCATAACGAGCAATTTACTAAATCAAGTTGTATAAGAATGTAGTACCAAAATTCACAACTTTGAACTATGGACAAATGTTCAAGTTTGTCCACACGCTAATTACTTGAACTGTAGTTTTGCTGAAGACTGTTACTTATACTCTACACTAGTAATCGTGCACGTGCAAGGCACGTTTTGGCAATCTATGTACAAAGGTAGAACAATAGTAACTTTTTTAAGGCAATCCTTTTTTTTAATTGTGCACGTCCAATGCACGTCATGACATACATTAAACTTACATTCATTCGAAAATCAAATTCATAGTAGTATATAATCAAAAGCTAGGACTTTTTAATAAAATTATCAGTCAAGCATCATGTCCTACAAGTCAATAATATTATATATTTAAAAACAAAGGTAGTAATATTCATGCATCAAAGTGTGACTGCAATTTTGGATCTTTCATCAGGCCCCTTGATTGAGCAATGTACCAGTTAGACAGACTTAAGAGAAATAATTTTTTTCATGTTTAGTATAAAATTTCTTAGAATTTCTAACTGTTCCCTATGCGCCAAGTGGGCGATAAAACTGAAGGGAATGTCTTGGTTAGGTATAATTTATTCGAAAATTGTAAATATAACCCCTTTCTCACTCCATGCCAAATTTTGCACAGAACTAAATGTAATGCCCTGCTAGGTTGCTATAGAGTACAACCACTTAACATTGGTAACACTTGATGAATTACAACAGCTAGACGATTATGAGGGTACAAAACACCATATGAGGAAAAACGCATTAGTTTAACCTAAGATAATTTATTGTGCTAACCATCTTCCTCATGTATTGCCTTCCTCCAACTGAATCATGCATTATGCACTTTGTGAATTACTGCATTGATATCCTAGATCATTCATGCTCCGGATCTGAGCGATGGTCAATCGAATCACCATGGAAAAGCTGTTTTCATTTTATTTTTTTTTAATAATGAGTTTCCCTTCCATTTATGCCTATGAAGACATGGTCAGACTTAACTGTGCTGTAAAAGAATTTTATCACTGCCCCATCTTGTTGTTGCCTTTTGCTCTTGAGCAGCAACTTGTATTTTATTTTTCAATCTCAAACCATTAAAGCCACAAATGGATCAATTTTGATTTAACAAAATTCATAGTAACTAAAGCTCCTTATGACATACCATCCTAGTGATATAAACTATTCGTTGTTCAATTTGGAACTGCACATATATGTCAAATGAAGCTCGGATCCAAATTATAGCTATTGAAGCGGCAATCTTATGATAAGAAAGTGATCTAGCTAGCTGCATACAACTTCCAACCTGCAGTTAGGACTAAATAAATATGTAACCCTCTTTTCAATTTGGCAATTTAGAAAAGTATTAACTGGCATATGATGAACATCAAGAGTATCTCGACAATTCCAGATTTGCATCAAAGTGGACATGCATGAATGGAGGGATGGCAATATAAGTGAAAAAAAAAACAGTAGTTTTTTTTAAAATAAATTCAGTCACAACCCATCAATAGACTATCAGTAGCACAGTGCCGTGTAAAAATAAAGAATTGCAAATATGTACAAATATGTTCAAGTGCATAGCAGGGAAATGTTGGGCTAGTTGTTTATGCGCAATCAACACAATCTATTATATATAGGTGTTCAGGAGTAAAGAAAAACTCTCATATTGTCTGCAATATATATATATATATATATATATATATATATATATATATATATATATATATATATATATATATATATATATATATATATATATATATATCTTGTCTGCAATATATATATATATATCTTTGACTTGTAAGCAATACTGGTTTAGCTGCCAACTGGACCTGGAAAACGTAATCAAACTTTGGAGATAATTAGACAAAAAAGAATCAAATAGCATGCAAGCGTATAACAGTACCTAAGAAGCATTTTGTCGAACATTTGCTGCTCACGCAAGAGTGTGATGCAACATCTGGCACCAAAGGTTATTACCTTGTGTCTGTTGCTTGTTACCAGGATTGGGAAGAAATCGTGGTTAAGCCGTTTCAACAAACACCCTTGCAAGCACAGTTAATCAGTTTGTCTAGCAATCAAGAGACATGACATGCAATTCTGAACTTTCTTTTCATCCACAAATTCTTTCACTTCAGTTTCGTGCGAAACCAATCATGGTAGACAAAACAACAAATTGAGTGAAAGGAAGATGGCAAAGTTTAACTCACCTACAACTGAGCAGCCCATTCTTCTGGCCGGTGCATCGGATCCGCTCGTCGATCTGGCTTGACTGGGGATTTCATCGGCACGGGGGATGCTTGACTAGTCGATCTGGTTGCGGCGTCGGCGGAGGCATGGTGTTGTGGTCCTGTGGGCAGGGCGACGGCGTTGGTTGCGGGCAGCGACGATGGTAACCCACCCTCAAGTGGCTCGCTGCGCCACCGGCGAGTTCCATAGCGATGCGGAGGCGGCGGCAACCGGGGCGCAGCTGAGCGGACGACTCCTCTCGTGAGTCGCGAGCTCTCCTTCGCGCTGGGACGGAGGAAACGGCATGGCAGATTGGTGGGTTGTCTGGGCACGGTACAAAGCTAGGAACGCGATTTGGGGAGGAAATAGCGGCCAGTGATGGAGCTGCGGTGTTTGCGCAGCGGGAGGATGCCCCATGCGAGGAGGTGTTCGGCGTCCGGGGATAGCGCGGCGCGGCAGCGGTGTAAACACGGGGCGGATTTCGCGGTGGTGGGGTGCGTCGAGGTTACGTGATTTCACGGTAGGATCGCCTGCTCGTAACCATTTGGAGCCATCAGATGAAAAGATGATTTCACCTAGTGGACTGACGGATGAGATGATGTCACCTGGCTGATCGACAGATGAGATGAGATGGGATGATTTGGCAGGTAGGATTGGGAGGTACAACTCCTTCTTTTTATATTAGTATAGATAATTGTAGCATTACTACATAATTTAATCGGTAAGTACCCTTATTTCCTCCTGCTACATCATTTTTTACTGAGTTTCCCCCTTGCCTTCTCATCATCGTGTGGTCTTTGACATGTTCACTACAATTGGTGGATTGATTCATTCAGCTACTTCTGCTTCCTTTTGCACTAGCCTTTTATTTCAGTGAACTCTGGTTCTGTACAACAACTGCTGATCACAGTATTACTTATGAAAATAGGAAACATATGTTTTATATTAAAGCGTCTATGTAGGAACAAGCAGGTGAAAACATCAGTTAAACATAGTTCAGGTGTAGTAGACTGAACACCTGCAAATCTATCTGTGCACCATAGCAAATTGACTGAATTGTGATTTGCCAGCACATTAGAATCACCCTTTCTTCAGTTGCTTTTACTGTCGAATGCTCGGTAACTAATCGCCATAAGAATTCACTGAAGCGTGTGTCCCGACGTGATCAAACTACATGGACTACACCTTGGTGCAGACCCTGGCATCCTTGTACACCTTGCCGGGGCGACACACGTAACCTTGCTCCGGCGCGCAGTGCGCGTCCTGCGAGCACACACACATCCCCTCCAGCGCGCAACCCGGCGCGTCCCTGGTCGGCGCACGGCCGCCAATGCCAAGCATCATGTCGCTCCAGTCGCTGGAGAAGAGGCCGTCGGGGTCATAGGCGTCCTTGATGCGGAGGAACTCGCCGATGCGCGGGTACTTACGGGCGGCGCCGACGAAGGCGAGGTTGCGGTTCTTGCCCCAGTGCGGCAGGCCGCCGTACTTGAACACCCCCATCTGCTCGATCTCCTCCAGGACATCCTCGAACAGCCGCGCCCTGTTGGGGTCGCGGCTGCGGTAGTACGTCATGTCGAAGTCCACCATGTCGTCCGACTGGCCGCCTCCTGCCGCCGGCTTCCCGAGGTGCGCGGTCGACGCCTTGACGTAGCGGATCAGGATTCCGTCGTAGAGCTCCACACCGCAGAGCGCTTTGGGGTTCATGTCACGGAGCCGCCGGACCTCCCCGACGAACGCCCCGGCACGGCTCACCGGCAGGCTGAAGGTGGTCTGGTGGAAGAAGCTGGAGCCCCTCACCCGGGGGTCCCACGGGCACGCCGTCAGGAGCGCGTCCTCCGGCCCGGTGATACAGCCGCCGGACGCCTGCATCCGGTGCTGCGGGCCCACCACCGGGTACCCGGTGAACAGCCCGCCGCTCCGCCGCATCAGCCCGTACCCGGCCGACGAGAGCGCCGCGTGGGTGACCCTTGACGTCACGCACTTGCCGCTGCCGTTGCCCGCGCGCTCGAACAGCTCCTCCGCGAGGCGGTTAGTACGGATCAGAAGTCTCGGCGTGGCACGGAAGCCGATGAAGTCGAGGACGCCCTCGCCGGAGGCGTTCATCGGCAGCCGGTCGTCCACGCGGTACACCGCTCGCCCGATGCCCGGGTACCAGGCGATGTCGGCGAACTCGTGCTGGTAGCCGAACTTGGTCACCTGGTCCGCCAGGTCGTCGTCGTCGCGCTCCATGAACGTCACAGAACGCTTGAACAGAGGTTGCAGCGCCAGAGTCACCTGCACTAATCCCATGGCTGTGCATTACTTGGTTTGTGCAACGGATCAAATTTTAGAGGGAAAGAAAGGAAATAAGATGGTTTCAAAATTAAATTTATCCCAAAAAAAACTTTCTAAATTCCCCCTTTTTAATCACTATTTAGTATTTATTCGGTCCCTCCTTTTGGCCTTGCCGGATCTTAAAGAAAAAGTAAGAGGATCTGAAAGCACAAATTTATAATGAAGGACAGGATGCAAGATGCATCATGACAGCATGTGAAGAAATGAGAATAAATTCTTTGTAGCCCAAACAACTCCAAAAGAACTAAAGTGGAAAAGATTGTGATAATTACACTAAAGCTGGTTATTTTGTACTCCAAGTATTATATTTTGTACTCCAAGTATCACACAATCCCGGCAGATCGACTACGTACTCATTAAAAAGCGATGTACTAATTCGTGGAAGTACTTGTACGTAATAAGAAATGAGCAATCTGTCACACTGTATAGGAGTGACTCTGATGAATCAATTGTTTAGATCTCAAGTTTCAGGTAAAAGGAGTGTTTGCTAACACATATCCCGCTAGATTTGCATGTTAATTGAATAAACATGTGTCACGAGATAATATTTTTTTAAACTAAAAGATGACCGCGTTGGCCTATATTTTTTTTTGGATGTACATAATTAAAGGAGGAAAAATTTTAAGACCAGAAAATTCAACGAATAGTAATTCCTCTATTTCACATTATAAGACGCTTTGGGTTTTGATATATTCATGTGTCTATGTATATGTTTTATATATGTGTTTAAATTCTTATAAATGTTAGTGAATCCAGACGAAAGATGAAGATGCCAAAACACCTTATAACGTGGACTGAACGAAGGGAGTTAGTCTGATTATCACTATGTAAGTGCCGTTAATTCTAATTATATAAACAAACCAAACTATTACATCATATTCACTTGTATGTCCAAGGGTAACATCAACTGTAGTTTGATCCTTTTGTATATCATCGTTTGTCAATCGTAGACAAAAATTAATTCTATGTTAGAGTTGATTTTGAGTTTTTTTCGACATAATTCAAACCACTAATCATACACATACATTTTGCCCATAATTGTTTTTTTTTACTTGCATATCAGTAATTAATTGTTGTTTCTACTGGATCGGTCAATAGGAAACGGCCCCTGTACCAGCTGGAGTGCTTATATGGTACTACCCCTTTTTATTAGCGTCTCTACCAGACTAGCGATGTACCCTGTAGGCTGAAAACCTTCAGAAAACGTGTTAAGTTTTAGTGCATTTTCTTCAGACGTTTTTATCTCCTATCACCAAGTTGTCCCACAAATTAATACTGCATATTATTAATAAGAATTGTAAAAAAAATCATATCAGTGATCAACCCATTTCGATACAATGGTTGATGTAAAACCAAAATGAAATTGTCAGTCTTTAGTCACAAAAGGTTTTAGAAAAATAGACGAAGAGGCTGCAATTTTTTGTGGCGAAGAGCACTTCAAGAAAAAAAAAAGGGGGGCGGGGGGGGGGGGGGGGGGGGGGGAGGATAATCAATATATTTTCAATAATGCCAGGAAGAAACAGAAACAACCTATAATTAACTTAGCTAAAATGTTTCGTCGTCTTGTTCAATACTAGTCCTACATATAGCTACATATAACTTAAACGTACGCATACAGTGGAGCATACCTAGATACCTTACCTGAGAAATGACTCCGAGGACGCCTAGGGAGACCTTGGCGGCGTCAAGCTCCGGGTCGGCCGCGGTGAGCACCCGCACCTTGGCGTACCCGTCGGCAGCGGGCGCCGGCGTGACGATGCGCATCCCGACCACGTACTCGTGCACGGCGCTGCCTTTCCCCCACAGCGAGCTGCCGTGCGCGCCCGTGCCGAGCATGCCGCCCACGGTGAGCCCCCACCAGTAGGGCGCGTACGGCAGCGCCATCCCGGCCTTGCCCGCCTCCGCGATGAGCTCCCGCAGCGATATGCCGCTCTCCACCGTCACCTCCATCCTGCCGGCGTCGACGGCCACCACGCGGTTGAGCCGCCTAGTGCTGATGACGAGGCCCTCGCCGTCGCCGTCGCCGGGGCAGGCCAGCTGCGGGATGCTGTGGGAGTACCTGGTGGCCACCTTCATCTTGGTCCCGGACGCTGTCGCGTTGGCCACGGCCCGGACCAGCTCCTCCTCCGTAGAAGGATACACGGCGGCGGCCGCGCGGCACGTCGACCGGTCCGGGAAGACGCCGTACGCGCTCGACACGGTGCAGTTGGCCGTGCCGCTGCCGGACGAGCACTGCACCGGGTCCGGTGGGGGGCTCGCGGCGGCCGGCGCCTCAGCCGCAGGCCACGCCAATGCCACGACGAGGACGAGCGGCAGCAACCGCACGAGAGTGATCATCATCTTGTTGTGCTCGAGGCTCATTCTAATTAAGCGACGGCAGCTGCAGCCACTACATATATATGTTGCAATCAACCATTGGTAGCAAGCAAAGCAGCTTGCTTCCACGCCTATATACTCCCTCCACATTATAATATATGACACCGTTTACTTTTTGACCAACATTTGACTACTCATCTTATTTAAAATTTTTATGCAAATATAAAAATACTTATGTCATGCTTAAAGAATATTTGATGATAAATCAAGTTGCAATAAAATAAATTATAATTATATAATTTTTTTAAATAAGACGAAAGGTCAAACATTTGTCGAAAAATCAACGGCGTCATACATTAAAATAGACTGATGGAATTTAATTTTTGTGTGATGAACTAGCGGCCGTTCTAGCTAGTGACAGCGGGAATTGATGATAAATATATGCTCCATATATATGCCCAAGCATCAAATTTGCCTATAAAAAACATGTACTTCATTTTTTTTTATAGAATCTGCATGCATGTGCACCAAAGTAAGTAAAGCATGCAAGCCAGATTGCGATATATACGAGTATATGACCAAGATTTGATAACACGTAGGAGTGCAACAAAACATAGCGTGTGGTGAGGAGCTTGCTCTACAGAAACTAGCCTGGTACTAGCAAATTAAAGTAGAGGAAAGCTTGAAGCATTATCTTCTTCTGCTCATGTGGTCTATAACTAGTCAGGTGTCAGGATGTCCGTTACAAGCTTGCAATAAACTGCTTGGCGCATCTACTTCATATTTGGTGTTGCCACTTTTAGATTTAGCAATTAACTATTTGTCACACCTATCTCAGTGACATATGGGTCCACATGTGTCTATGACATATGGGTCCAGTGGCAAATAGTTAATTGCCACATCTAAGAGTGGCATATAGTTCAATATCTCTCATATTTGTGTCTACGCGCATACTTCTTCTTCCAACTGGGATCGACGTTATCTCTTATATACGAAATGCCATTTAAACTTTCTATAAACACTTATAAGCCATCACACACTGGTGGAGAAACCATCTTTGATCGGTCGACCCAAATCTACAATAGTCCCGGTTGGACAAAAAATATTTTTAAGTCCCGGTTTATAAGAACAACATGACTAGATGATTTTTATTCCTGGTTGATAACAGCAACCGGGACTAAAGATGATTTTTAGTCCCGATTGGTTCCATGTCAGACCTTGTTAGGCGCCTAGGATCTTTAGTCCCGGTTTGTAACATCAACTGGGACTAAAGATCTAACTTTAGTCCCGGTTGGTGTTACTAACCGGGAATAAAAATTAACACATACTGTATAATCCCTATTACTTATCTTCTTCTCTCATCCACACAACAAGCTCTCTCTATCTCTTTTTTTCCTCTCTAACTCCCTATCTCTTTCCTGCCTTATCTCTTTCTTTTTCGGATAAGCGGCGCTGGATCGAGCGAGATCGAGCGCATGAGCGGGCCGGCGGGGCGACGGCCGGCGCGGCGGTGCGGAGAGCTGTGCGGCGGCGGCATGCGCGGTGGCGGCGGGCGGCGCGGTTGCGGGTGGCGGCGCGCAGGCCGCGCGGTGGGGCGGTGGCCGGCGCGGCGGCAGCTTGCACGGCAGCGGCGGGCGGCGCGGTGGCGGGCAGCCCCGCAGAGGGCCGCGCGGCGGGGTCTGGCCGGCGCGGAGAGGAGGCGGCAGCGGCCGGCCGGCAGGCGCCTATGTGTTTTTTTTAAAAAATTTGTGATTTATTGCATGATCTGTGATGTATTTGATTTGTGTGTGATGTGAACTTGTGATGTATTTGCGATGAATTTTGTAGAACTTGTGATGTAATTTGATTTATGTGTAATTTTTTTAGGATTTGTGATGTATTTGATTTGTGTGTATAAGTAACTTTAAGATTTGTGATGTGGATTTGGGATGTTACTTTGATTTGGGATTTGGGGATATGCATGCCACTTGATTCGGGAGAAAATAAAAAAGAAAAAAAAGGAAGAAAGGGGACCATCTGGACTGCTGTTATTCCCTCTTTAGTCCCGGTTGGTAACACCAACCGGGAATAAAGATAGGGATCTTTAGTCCCGGTTATTTCGCTCGGGACTAAAGATAGCGATCTTTAGTCCCGGATTCGTAGTTAGGGGGTTACGAACTGGGAGGAAAGATGGTTTCTCCACCAGTGACATGTACTTGTACAAACGTTCGTAGATCGTTATGTGGCGTTCTAATAAATTTGAGAAAATACTAAAAATACTAAGAAAGAAAGAAAAACATTCGATTGTTGATTTTCTCTTAGGGCCCCTTTGATTTGGTGGAAAAACATAGAAATTTTGGAGAATTTAAATCCTATAGGAAAAATTCCAATGAATGCTTTTGAATCAAAGAATTGAATCCTATCC
Source organism: Oryza glaberrima (assembly GCF_000147395.1). NCBI lineage: Eukaryota > Viridiplantae > Streptophyta > Magnoliopsida > Poales > Poaceae > Oryza > Oryza glaberrima. The sequence goes on along the minus strand of NC_068328.1, from coordinate 19,957,155 downwards.
AATCCTTTGAAATTCCTATAGAATGGACAATCCTATAGAGATTTTGGAGGAAATTTAGCAAGAGCTCCATCCTCTTGGAAAATTTTCTTTGAGTCTATTTCTTTTATCCGATTCCTGCATTTTTTTTCCTACAGTCCAATTAAACGATCATTCCTGTGTTTTTTTATGTTTTGCAATCCTTTGTTTTATACTTCAATTCCTGTCAAAATCCTGTGTAGATCCTCCCTTCCAAATTGTCGTCGCTCGTCCATTCCCATGCCACAAACCCCAGATCGGTCATATGAATAGTAATAGACGAGAAGCCATGGATTCCACTCATATAAGCCATTCCCTATATGATACGACCGTCGCATCCTGACTCATGGTGTTCAACACATCATTGGACAGTGATGGTCTTCATATCTTGATCGTGTTTTACGGCGACTAGTTTTCTTTAGTAGATTTAAGATGAGGAAGATGAGTTCGGTGCAATGCTGTGTCGCTGATAAAAAAGATGTGTTTGGGATATATTCATAGAGGAATGCGCTATGTCATACAACATATAAGGAAAGAGGGCAAAATAAAAACACGCAGACAACGGGAATTGGGGAGGAACTGACATAGCTAAATTTATTATATCAAAATCTTAATTATATTACACATAAGTATTCGCTTTGTTTTGTACTATAAGACACATTTTGTTTCGTTAGGATTAAGGTTTCGACTCATAGTTACTTTACTAACATAATACAAAAGTATAATGATAATACAGATCTAATAACATCGATTTTCTATTGAGAAAGCAATCTTATGTTATCCTTATCTATTATATCTATCTATCTATCTATTATATACTAAAAGTCCAATGAAACTTCCTACGAACGCTCTCAAGTCGTCACGTGGTGCTCCTAAAAACGCTCCTAAGTCGTCACGTGGCGCATTGATAAATCCTAAAAATTCTAAGGAAAAAACAAAACATCTAACCGTTGATTTTCATTTAATCGGGTAGACCCATTATTTTCAACTATTTTACAAAATTACCAAATCACCACCGTTAGATCTATCTTACGAGTACAAAATTACCAAATCAATTTATCTCTCTTAAATTATCCCTCGGTCCGTGTACCTGTACAGCATGTACGTTTGTACGTACGTATCATCCCACCATACTTCTTTTTCTATTTTTTTCTTTCTTATTTAGATTAGATGAAAAACGAAAATAAATAATTCAAGTCCATTCACAACCATTGATTTTCCATAAAACATGGTGGACTAATTAGATTTTTGTTATTAAAAAATTGAAAGGCCCACGTGTGCCACGTCCTCCCTTCCATCATGTACGTCCGTACTTAGTACATACATGTATATATCGGTCCCTCTACCCATTCGGTTCCCTCTCTCTATGATGTATTATTAGCAATCAAACCGTATTCACAACTAGAGCCTCACACACTATATACTACATTCGTCCTATAAAAATTAAATTTTTACCTTCGAACCTTTTCCCATAAAAGTTATATTTCTGCTAATGTGGGACCCAGTAAACTGATTATATTTCCTTGTAATCTTCTTTCTTTCCATCTCATCTCTAACCTATTCTCTTAATATTCCTTTTAATAAAGTTTATACATGGAATGTGTATATGTACTGTGTTCATTAAATAGGGTTATTGAAGTCATTTGTCTATCCTCCTAATATGTCCTTAATTCCCTAGAAATTCAATTTTTATGGGACGGAGGTAGTATGAAATGTTCCCAAATGAATTATCTATCACATAATGCAAATATTTTGGAGTATACAAACCCATCAATTTACCATAGCCTTATGTCCCATATAATCTATTTATTAATAAATAATGAGAATCTATACCAATCTTACTTGCTTATTGATAGTTTTTTTTTAAAAAAAGTTGCACATAGGGTGTAATGATGTCACTATTTGTCATATCATGCATTTGAACTTAAAATAATATTTGTATAAAATAAAACAAAAGTGTAAAATGAACCAATTCTAGAAAACCTTATAATTTCTTAGAACCATTGTGGTTCATAACTTTCCCTTAAATTGAGACAACCATGCATAACCACTTCATCATTTTAAGTGACTACATATCAATAGACTTCTCTCTGTTCTATGGCATAGCAGAAGATAGTTGGCTTTGAATATTATATTTCTTACTATTAAATTTGGGTTTTAACACTCGGGTTTGACTAAATGTATTTAAACAAATATATAGATCGCACATATTATAGGAAGCGAGGTCTAGAATATATCTACTCTATATTTTTATTGATTCATACATAAGTACGTATAACAAATTGCATCAAATGTGAACCAATTAAAAGAAGGAATAAAACACATTTATTATAAATAACCTTTTTGAGATTTTTTTTAAAAATAAGAGCCCAAAACATTTAATTAAAAAGAAAAACAACACCTTACTTTAATTTGGATTTAAAGACCCACGTCTTCTTAAATGATGAAGATGATTAACTTTATAGATAGGTGCTTATATAGATAAATCAAATATTACATATTGTAAACTAACAAATATCTTAAAAGAAACATTTAAGCTATGATTCAGGAATGCCCGCGCATTCGCGCGGGCTACCATCCTAGTTATTAAAACAGCCTTGAAAGAAGGCACCACGTTCGCTGTGGAGGCTAGAAATTTCCACATTAATTGGAGAAAAAGAAAAGAAGAGTTAAAGTAGAATACAACTTAGACATATCTGAAATTCGGAATTAAAAATAAGTAATATTGGAAGAAGAGTCAATACAGAATCAAATACGAGATTAATTAGAATTCAGAATTAAAAATAAAATAAATTCTGAAATTAGAAAAAAGAAAAAGAGAGTTCAATTAGAAATACAATTTATAAATAACTGAAATTCGTAATTAAAAATAAGTAATATTAGAAAAGGAGTCAATATACAATCGAATACGAAAATAATTAAAATTCGGAATTAAAAATAAAATAAATTCTGAAATTAGAAAATAGAAAAAGAGAGTTCAAGTAGGAATACAATTTAGAAATAACTGAAATTTAGAATTAAAAATAATTAATATTTGAAGAAGAGTTCTTATAGAACTGAATACAAGAATAATTAAAATTAGAAATAAAAAAATAAAATAAATTTCGAAAATAGAAAAATAAATATAAGAGTTCAAGTAGGAATACACTTTATAAATAAAAAATATCAAAATAAAAAATATGGAATTTTTAAAAATTAATCAACCTAGAACTCAACGATGACAAATAACAATAAATAAGGGACAAGTAATAGGCCCGTAAAACAGTAAGATGGTGAACGGTTGATGAGAAATCTAAAAATTATAAACAAAACCACCAATAGAACCCCCAAGGACGATTAAGAGGTGGTACGATAGATAGAATGTTAAGCAGCATAGTCACGATAGTTGGCAGGACTTTTATAAAGTAAAAAATAAATCGCAATGACAATCATGTTTTATTTTTAAAATCTTAATGATAATAAACAGGGGAGGCAATGGGTAGGCCATACAGGAGTATAATAGTGTGCAGCCGGCGGCGGTTGGCGGGACTTCTAGAAATTTAAAAAATGAGTACTTAAAATTCGAAATAAAAAATAAAAAAAATTTAAAAATAGAAAAATAATTCTAAGAGTTCAAGTAGGAATACACTTTACAAATAAGAAAATATCGGAATAAAAAATATGGAATTTTTTTTAAAAAAATAGTCCATCTAGAACTAAGGAATGACAGATAACAATAAAGAGGAGAGAAACATTAGGCCCATAAAGGAGTAAGTTGGTGGTAGTTGATGCGACATCTAAAAACTATAAACAAAACCACAAATAGAATCTCAATGATGATTAAGAGGAGGGACGATAGACAAGCCGTTAAGCAACACGGTCACGATGGTTGGTGGGACTTCTAGAAAGTAAAAAAGTAAATCGCAATGACAATCATGTTCGATTTTGAAAATCTCAATGATAATAAAAATACATTAGTATAGTATGGCGAAGCCGGCGGCGGTTGGGTGGATTTCTAGAAAATAAAAGATGAACCCCAACGATAGTTATGTTCAATTTTTAAAATCCCAACAACAATAAATATGGGGGACAACAGGTTGATCATGAAGAAATACAATATTAATGTTTGACAACATTCCTAAAAATTATAATAATTGAACCTGACGAGACAATGAACTCTAAAAACTAGAAGGTGTATTTTTTAGTGGTTTAAAGGAAGATAAATAAAAGCCGTGATATATTGGGTAAACAAATAAAGGGTTGATAAAAGAGTAAGAATTAAGGACTGGTGTTACTTTTAAATAAAAACTATAAAAGATTAAGGATGATAAGATTCGATCTTTTAAGGTTATAAGACAACGTAATGGCTATTTAACAAATTTTAAGTAATGACAAATATAGAAAAATAGATAATTTTATATGGGTGCTAGCCGCGCAATTGCACGGGTCACCCAGCTAATTAGTAAGAAAAATACAACTTATTCTTTTAAAGGAGTGAGAGTATATATATATATATATATATATATATATATATATATATATATATATATATATATATATATATATATATATATATATATATATATATGTATATGTGTGTGTTTGTGTATCTAAATATATGACGGCCGTTTTGTACTTCCGGGAGTACGTATTCTTATTATCATCCGATTGAGGTTTTGATCTCATTAAGGAAACATATAATCCCTCCATCCCATAATATAAGGGATTTTGAGTTTTTGCTTGCACTGTTTGACCACTCGTCTTATTCAAAAATTTTGGAATTATTATTTATTTTTTGTCACTTACTTTATTATCCAAAGTACTTTAAGCATAACTTTTTGTTTTTCATATTTGCACAAATTTTTAGAATAAGATGAGTGGTCAAACAATGTAAACAAAAACTTAAAATCCCTTATATTATGGGACGAAGGGAGTATAATTTACCGTTGCGTGCATGCACACCTGATTCCGGATTCATTGCAGCGATTCGTTGCAGCGGCATGTGATTCAATTCAACTTATTAAATGTTAACCATAGGATGAATAACCAACATGATCCTTGAACTTTCGCTTAAGGATTAATTTAGTCCTTGATATTTTGTATTGTCCAAACAAGTCCCTAAAGTCCATTGTGTGATTTAATATAGTCCTTAAACCCTCTAAAAATGCCATGTGTACATGCCACATCATCTATGCAAGCATATTGAATATTTAAATGTCCATTCTACCCTTACGTTTTCATAGGAAATAAAGAACAACTATTGAGAAAAAAACAAAAAAAAAGGTTTTGGCAATTGGTAAAAAGATGTAGCATTGGTAACAAAAAGAATTTGGCATTTTCCTTTGTTTTATGATTGCTTCTTCTTGTTTTTCCCTTTGTTTTTTTTATAAAAAATGTAAGGTTAAAATGGACATTGAAATGTTAGCTTGACATGCATGAATGATGTGGACATGCCACATTGCATTTTAAGTGGTTCCAAGGACTATATTAAGCCGCATCATAAGTTTGGACATTACAAAACATCAAAGACGAATTGACATCTGAACAAAAGTTGAAGGACTGGACTGACTATTCACCCTTAACAATATTGCTAATATTCAAATTAGCATATACTATAAGTTATCAGATACTACTACTCTTTCTTTTCTTGCTAACTGCTTCTTAGAAGTATATGCTACTTACGCAATGCAACAGTACATATATATATATATGTATATATACGTGTATGACGTGACCATGATTACCATTGATATAACCATTGCTCACATCATGGATCAACAAGAATTCATCACGATCAAGTCATCTAAGTGCTGGAATCTGATTCGGCCACCTACTACGCTGACTTCAAACGGCCACTCCGTTTTCGGCCCGCGAGTACTTGATGAAAAGCTCTCAGAGTCCTCTTTCCAATGGATCCAGCCACATCTCCAAATTCCATCTCAGTCGGCTGTAATCGTATAAACAAGGTGTTACGTCACTTATAATGGGCGTATGAACTTGTAACTTTATTTGGGACCCCGGCCCATGTGGGGTGCGCCCCAACCAGGTGGAGCTCGACTCTGGAGACCCCTTGATCGTCCTCCCACCTCCTTAAATAGCTAGGTATCCCTTCAGGGTTTCTTGGGTTTTGTTTAGATTAAAGTTTCGCTTCGCAACTTTGCCGTGTGATCCACCGGTCGATTAGATCGTCGTTTTGCTAGTTACGGAATCCGAACTTATCATTTGTGTTCAATTCCTATTTGCAATTTAGATTGCTTTTATCTTGTTCTGCTTGTTTCTTCGATTTTTTTTGCAGGAATAAGGTTGATCTGCACCGGCAAGATCAACAACCCATGGAGGGCTGTATTGATCGCTAAGGCGGAACACCACAACGTCTCATACGATTGTAGTCGGGTCGTCAACGTTTCACCTAAATCGTAGTTATCATCAACTCATCGAAAGATCGGACCAATAGAAAATAGCCAGAAAATATTGCACCCATTAGAAAATAGCCATAGAAAATATTGCATCCATTACCTAGCCATCTTTGTGCCCACTGCATTGGTCTTTTAAGTTTTTACTTTGTTGAGTTTTGCGTTGCATCGTCGAGTCGTGTTACTGGTTTTAGCGTCTAGTTAGTTTGAAGTTTCGAGTTATGGTCACGTTTAGTACCACTGTTGTCACCGCCGCCGTGAGTTTGTTGTCGTCGGGACCTGCAAAAAGGGGCTCGTCTCACCACCGGGGGTTCGATTTTGGTAGTTTTTAGAAATTTCCATCGGTCAATTTGGGAATTGCATGTAAGGTTTGCCTAGACGTCTAGGTCTTTGCAATGATCGAGAGCTTCTGTTTTTGCACGCGAGGAATAAGGAAGGGGACAAGTAGATTAGATTGGATCGGTTAAAAGTTAGTTTCCGTTTATATCTTGTGCAAGTCCGCACTCGCCGTCCTTCAACACAAAGAAATGGCACCTCTCTCCTTCGAATCTGATTTCTCCGTCTACTCTCGGTTTCAATCTATAACGTGAGTTGCCCAACAGCTTGGTGGAATTTTATCGAGTGTCGGATTGAAGATCTGTTTGCAAAAACAAAACCTATGAACGAGAGCATCCCATTTTTTATAATTTTAATTTTAGGTTTGCACTTTTGCAGTTGAGTTCCTATAATTTTCATATTTACGTTTGAGTCCTTGCAATCTTACATTAAGGTTCTTGAGGTCTTTTTTTTAAAAAAAATCCAAAAAAAGAGAAAAAAAGTAGAAAGGTGCTAAAAAAAGAAAAGAAAAGCCGAAAAAAAAAACTACTGTTGCCTCTAACTGGATCCGCCGCAAGGCCGCATCGCTGCAGGTGCAGGAACCACCTCTGACCAACACCCCCTTTTCATCGCCGCTCTGGATGCCACAACCATTGCTCCCTCCACGTGCTGCCACCCGTGCCCCCACACGGTGCTGCTGCAGCTTGAGCTCCTGCAGACCACCACCGTAGAACTCGCCACCGAGAAGGCCTGAGATGAATGGATAAGTGGACTGGAAATGTGGGGATAGGGTTTGTATGCTAAGGGGCATTTTGGTCAGTTTAGGATAGTAAATACATTTTTTTTCCTATATGAAACCCTAAAGGTGTAGTGAAAATAGGGTTAGATGATTGCTTCCATTGTAATACTTAGCAAACTTATAAAAGTGGGATCGAATAAGCAAACTTATAAAAGTGGGGTCAGATCGATAGTTAGGCTTCAAAACAAGGTCAAATAAAAAATCGCCCCATATATAAAATATATTATTTTTGACATATGGAAATTGGACAAAATATTCTAACTAGACCCAATTGTAATACTTAGCAAGTGTAAACCCTATACAAAATACTACTTGGCCCATCTTTCAAAAAAAAAACTACTTGGACTACTTGTCATACTCTAGACTTAAATAAATAAAACTACTTGTGGTGGAGTCGCATGGTCGCAACGTTACCACTGTAGTCGTGCAAGTGCTGAGGGTTGTCCCCATGGAAGAGCACGTGTTGCGGGTCGGTGCTGGGGCACTAGTGGTCGGCCATATCCGGAACAAGAGCTGGGGTTCAGTGTAGCGCCTTCTCCTTCACCTATGCAGCCGCCAGCATTTATTTTCAGCTGGCCGGCACCCTGGCTAGCGGCTCATCTAGTGGAGCCACAGCCACGCAAGCACCCCCCCCCCTCTTGCGACTCCGCTTCGTGGAACTCCTCAGCTGCCTCTTTCTTCACGCTTCCCTCCACAGTCATTGCCCTCTTCATTGTCATCGGAGTTAGAGTAGGAGTCGTCGGAGTCCTTCTTCGGCAGGGCCCTGTACTACCACTTGAAGTCGTTGTCCCTTTCATTTTCGCCTGTCATTTTGCATGGCAATGGAGGCTGTGCTTTCCACTCTAACGAGGTGGTGTCGCCGGAGGAGCTGCCGGTGTAGCCTTCGTCCTCCTCCTCACTGGTGCTAATGTATTGGGCTGCTGCAGTGATTCGCTACCGCAGGATTGTGGGTGGAGAAAGGTGAGACATAAAGATGGTGTGCCAAGAAAACCCACATTACTTATTGTTGACGGTCGTTATCGACTAGTTTCGACCGTCAATATTACCCAATTAATGAAGACTAACTATGCTTGTAATGCATTATTCCATAAATAAAATATTCTATTCCACTATATGCTTGGAAAACTAACCATGCAGGAGAAGCTATCAAAATGGAGGAGAATCGACAGTACAACAATCGATCAATCAAACAGACACTGCCGAGAATCAGACGTGTGGATAGATGGGCTGAGAACTCAGATATGACATGATCAAATAAGCCCAAAATTCCCTGTTCTGAGTTAAGGGGCAAACGAGGAATCCACCTGCCGAATTGTGGGCTGATTGTGCCTGGCTAGGGTTCGGCCGAACCCCTTGGTTCGGCCGAACTACCAGCTGGCCCAATCTAGTCCATTTTCCACCGGCAGTTATCTACAGGTATCTTATGACGGTTGGGAGCAATTCTACTAGTAGAAACCGTCATAAGCATGGACACATGGCACAAGGAGGTGAAATATGCTCTTTGGATGCTTCATCATGCTACATGTCAAGAGGAGAGCAAAGATGCTCCTAGGATGCTTGGAGCATCTCCACACTCCCAACGCACCTCATGGGCTATAAATACCCCTCCTCTCATTCATTCCCACACACACATCAAGAAGAAGATCAAGAGCTCTCTCAAGTATTTTTTAGTAGTTCTAGTATTAGTGGAGTAGGAAATATAATAGTCTTTATAGTCCTCGAGTCTTCAGGAGAATTCGGGTATGGCTTTAGTAGCTTTTCTCTCTTCTTTTGTAAGACTTATTGAATTAATAGAATATTCTTCTTTATACCCTTTCGATAATTTATTCCATTCATATTACTTGAGTGCTGACTTTACTTTATACTTGAATTAATATAGTCGTGTAACTAGCTTTCCAGATAGGTGTATTGGTGTGGGTTTAGTGTCCGATTATTCGGTTGCTCTATGTCGGTTGCAAGGATGTAGAGTAGTATTTAGTAATATAAGTGCGGTGCTTAGATTATTAGATACCATTAATTGGGGTTGTATATTGCGGATGAGAGGTGGGCCGCTGATGGTGACAGCTCAGTACGGGTATTCCTCCGCGCCGGTATATAATCCTAAGTTAATTCCCTGGGGAGGGTATTCCTCCGTATTTAGCTCCGGTTGTATGGTCATGATGGGCCGTCGTAAGGAACTCGGCAGTCAGGGGTGGCTTCTCGAAACACCAGGAGGACACTGGGTACGGGGTATTGGTTGCATGACTGTATAATAGCAAGTATAGACTAAAGATGTATGTACTAGAAGTACAAGAATGATACTTTTCTTATTCTTTCTCCACTTAGCTTAGACTATATTTTAGTGAGAGTAGTTCTTAGTTCTTTCTTCTGTGTGTCACCCTACCCTTTGAACTAAATTAACCCCTGCATAGACTTTGATGTATATAAGTAATATATAAACTATTAGCATAGTACTCTCTTATCATATCTTCTCTTGGGATAAAATAAATACGATACCTTGGAATACTCCCGGGTGAAATGCTACAATGGTATATCCGTGCGCTTGCGGATCACATCTGTAACCATAATATAACAGGAATATTTCTAGTGCTACTGCTGGGAATTAAATTTTCAGTAGTGTCGCTAAGAAATACCAACACTTATCCTCTATTTATAGCACAATAGTTGTTCCATGGGAGCTAAGAAGGTGCAGCATGGTAGTGGAGGACATGACCGGCATTCGGCAGTTCATCCTCCGGGGAGAAGTGACTACAGTCCACGTGAAAACCAATGGTAGTGGATGTAGTTGAAGACTTTAAATTAGTGGAAGGGAAGAAGAAATGACATCAACACAACATGGAAAATTTGTTTTATATGGCAGCGCGTAGTAGACGAGTCATATGTGAACTAGCTACTTTGTGGGGATTGGGGGAAGGATTGGATAATATGCATATGTGAACCATTTTGTAATTCAGGATGTTGATTTGGTGATCGCAATTGAATTATTTTTTATTTGAGAAGTTGATTTTGGGATTACAACGTGTCGACTTGGCTCGGCTCTGCTCGACTTGGCTTGGCTCGTTAGAGATAACAAGCTAGCTCGAGCTAGCTCGCGAGCTGGTCACGACCTTAACGAGCCAGAGCACATGAGCTATGGGCCTGTGGACTGTGGCATAGCTGCATAGAATAGAAGGCCCAACAGCCTAACTTGGCAACAGAAAACCCTAGCTAGTGTCGATCGGTTGATCCCCTTTCACGACTCCTCGAGTCGATCCCCTTCTCGTCATTCTCGACTCCTCTTTCGCACTGCACCGCCGCCAGCCACCACCGCCTCTACCGCCTGCTCTCCTCTCCTCACGCGTTGGCGGCGCCGGACTTCTTCTCTCACCGCCCGCATCCGGCCATCCTTAGCCACCAAAGGAGCGGCGCCAGCGTCTTCTCTCGCCGCCCGCATCCAGCCATCCTCAGCCACCGAAGGAGCACGACGCTAGCGTCTTCTCTTGCCGCCCGCATCTGGCCATCCTCAGCCACCGAAGGAGCAGCGCCGACGTCTTCTCTCGCCGTTCGTATCCGGCCGTCCTCAGCCACCGAAGGAGTGCGGCACCGGCGTCTTCTCTCGCCGCCGCATCAGGCCGTCCTCAGCTACCAAAGGAGCACCATCCTCTCCTCCTCTGCTGGCTGCGACTGAGATGGATGAAGAACAAGAGGTGCTGCTTCGACTTCTGAGTTCTGTTTGGATGGTTTTGCTCGCGAGCCTAACGAGCTAGCTCAAGCTTTCAAACGAGTCGAGCCGAGCTAGGTTTCTAGCTCGTTAGGATGATGAGCCGAGCCGAGCTAGCTCGTTAGGAGCTAGACTAAGCCGAGCCAAGCTAGCTCGCTATCCACCCCTATCTATGCCTATAGGTATTGGGGGCGATCGGCTCAATTTGAACCAATTCATCGAGCTGCTTTTTTAAAAAAATTTGTCGCTCCTCTTCGGTGCCTGTTGTCAATCAGGCACAGATGAGGTCACCCTATCAATGCCGAGGTGCCTATCCCAAATCTGGTGTTTATGGGGTTTTGGAACCGACGCATATTAGTTTTTCTGTAGTAGTAGTAGTTCGTGGTATCCCTTCTTTCTTAAACTTAATGCCAAAAGTTCAAACCTCATGCTTTCACGTCATCATCAATTGTGAACCGTTAGATGAATGTATTAGATTGCTTCTCAGTCGTTGGATGGAACGCAACATAGAGCCCAACCCATCAGGCACCGGGTGAGTCTCTTCGCCTCCTCAGTGTCAAATGTAGCCCACATGAACACATTGGCCCAACTTCATACACATCTACATGTATCCGGCCCAACAATCCGTATAAAAGAGCTTTATGGTTGAATGCCCATTCAGATAACATTACAATTTGTTAACTTACGTCAGACCATTTTGCTTCTTTGTAGCTTATGCTTTGAATGTGCTGTTTGCTAAAAAGAATTTCTCCAAGAAAACCATTTGTTTCTTCCGTTTCTTCTTGAGATTGTACCTCCTATCTAACAAATTGATGTTAACCAAGTCCCGCAGCAACGCGCGGGGCATCCTCTAGTTCTATTTATATGGGTGGGTATTTAACCCTCTTACCGGGTAAACATTATGTAGCGGTTATGTATTTTTATTCGCCCGTGAAATTAACGTTAGGGGGCATGTGAAATTGATTTCTCTAGTAGTGTCTGATGTATTAATTACTAACTCAGCATCATGTTTACATTTTCGAGGGCAGGGCATAAGCAAGCACTCTGTAGACACTGGTTAGCTCTTCCAAAGAAATATACATGCCACCTTAATTGACAGCATTTTTTTTAATTCTCTTGCTTTCCATTCAACAGTTTGGCAGTCCCCTGACGATGGATGTGTACCGTAGAGTCAGCAATATATATTAATTTAAGTGATTCGATCAATCCGATCCGCTGGATCACCGATCCGATATGCATGTGTACCACGGTGACGAACTAATTAATCTTTATATGTTTAGCACTCCCTGATGGAGGAGCACTAATGCATGCGTCGATCATGCATATGCCACTCGAACATATAAGCTAGTGGGGTTGGGGGTGTGCCAGCGTTATACTGGCCTTTTGAGGCGACATGGCATCATTAGCGTCACGAGTGGTGAGTGCAGGTGAAAAAGCAAGTCAAAGAAGCTTTTATGTGGTCGATCATGTACAAAAAACTTGCTCACGGCTCCGCTACCAGCTTATACGAGCAGGGGTGATCCGATATTTTGATGAGTGGAAGATAACTACGGTTTAGAAAAAAAAAAACCTTGAGCTAAAATCGTACAATACGTGGTCGTGTTTTTCCATGGCTTATTGATATTATTATGTAGATCAACCTTATTCCTCTAAACAAATCAAACAAATAAACCATAACTAGATAAAAGTAATCAAACTTGTAGATAAAAATCAAATCTCACGATAAATCGGACACTCGGTAAGATGGGGTTCCGAGGACGAGTAACTAGGAGGTTTTATCGACACGCGCAACTATAAGGTTAAATAGCAATGATTAAATTTTAATCTAAACAGTATTAAAAAAAGATTTTTGCAGATAGCACGGAAAGGGTTTTCACGTGCGGTAGGGCTAGCCGTGCGTGCTAAATGGTATGCAAAAATTGCTATTTTTGCGTGCGGGTGGCGCAACCGCACGCGAAAATTTTGATTTTCGCGTGCGGGTGATTACGTCGCCCGTACGCAAAAATAAAAATATGAAAAAAAAATAAAATCCTAAAAATCATGAAACCCTAACCCTAGAAGCTGCCGCTGCGCCATCCTCGTGGTGGCCGTTGTCCTCGTCGTCGCATCGTCCTTGTTGTCACCGTTGACCTCGTCCTCGTCCTCATGGGGGTGTAGGAGGCAAGGGGTGGCCGGGTCCAGCCACTCCCATCACCGTCGCTGAAGCCAGACCCGTTGCCCCTGTGCCTCCCCATCATCGGATCCGCCGCTGCCGCACCTCCTCATCGTCCGATTTGCCGTCGCCAGCATCCTGTTGACGGTCGTTATAAACCAATTTCAACCGTCAATATAACTATAATAAAAGAGAATTAGTTACGCTTATAATACATATTTGTTTTAGAATAATATAGTACTACTTGTGCTTGGAGAATAATTTATTGCAGGAATTGAGCAAATAAAATAAAGAAAAATGAGGAAAACTCACTTCCAAGCAAGCTTATGGATAAGATGGGCCCACAAGTTAGGTGTAATCGTCCTGAAAACTGCGTCAACTACAATAACAATCATAAGGACCCACCTGTCAGTGACCCAGAGAAGTGAGGAGGCATGCTGGGCCAGCCCAGGTTCGGCCGAACCAGGGGTTCGGTTGAATCTTGGCTGCTACGGCTCCGGCTGGCCTTACACGTGGACATCTAGGATGGCTTGCTGATGGTGGTTGCCGGGTAGAATGGTCATTTCGCCTTTTCTACAACCTTCATACCGACCTTATAAATGGAGGAGCTCATTTCACTTCACATACACCCAAGCAATCTCAAGATTCCTCTCTACACTTTAGTTTAGTATTTTTAGTGCTAAGTGGAGTAGAACATAATAGTTCCCAGAGTCCTTGGAGTCTTCGAAAGAGTTCGGGTATGGCTCTAGTAGCTTTTCTATCTGCTTTTGTAAGACTTTCAGTATTAATAAAATATTCTTATTTATATACTTCGGTACTTTACTTAGTCTGAGTATCGACTTTATTTTACATCTGTGTCGTTATAATTGTGTGGGTAGCCTACCAGAGAGGTGCAGTAGTGTGGGTTTAATGTCCGATTTATCGGTTGCTCTATGTTCTTCGTGGGAGTGTAGAGTAGTATTTATTAATGTAAGCAAGGTGCTTAGATTAGTAAATATCATTATCTGGGCATATATGCCGCAGGGCAGTAGAGTTGGGCCGCTGATAGTGAGAGCTCAGTACGGGTATTCCTCCACGTTGGTATAAATTCCTAAGGCAAATTCCTGGGGAGGGTACTCCTCTATATTTAGCCCGTTTGGATGGCCATGACAGGTTGTCGTAAAGAACTCGGCAACCCGGAGTGGTCTCTCGAAACACCAGGAGGGCACTGCTAGGAGGTATTGGCCACATGATTATATACTAGCAAATGTAGACTAAATATTGGGTGTGTCACATCCTGATTTTCGTCTTAGGATTTATAAATTATTTAATAAATTATTTTTACAATTTATATTAAATGTTCATTAATTTACAAGTAAAGTTAAATGTGGGAAATAAAATTTCCTAAATATAAAGCATAGCTGGATTTAATTTTTATTAAATTCTCCATGGTTAATTATAATCTCTGGAATTTTCTCGGATTTTTCGAAGCTCAATTCCTAATTTTAATAATACAAAGAGCATTTCAGAAACCATTTAAATATTAAATTAGTCATAAAATGGTCTGATTATAATCTTGTAGTACTTTGAGTGTCCAATCAGTTTCAGGATTTTCCTTGAAATTATTTGAGCATTGGAAGTATTTTTAACAATTCAAAGATCATTTTCGTGATTAATTTAATTGGAAAAGTATTTAAAATCCCCTTCTCCTTTTCGGGCCGAAATAGGAAAAGTTCAGCTTCAGTCCTCGGCCCATTCTCCCTTACTTTCGGCTGGCCTTATCCCTCCTCCAAAGTCCATTTGTGGTCCCTCCTTCAATCGGGCCTAGTATAGGAAACCACACAGAAAAGTCTAGTTTGCGTCCCCGCGCTACTGTTCTTCTTCAAGCTCCAGCCGCCCGTGCTGAGCTCTGTGCTGCCGCTTCCTCCGTTGAATCCGCCGCATCCCGTGCTTCGTTTGTAAAATTAGTTGAGGGGATTTGTTTTCCTTATCCTCCTCTATCTTTTCCCCCAAGAATCGGACTTTATCCCGAAGAAATCAACGCGGAATCGAGCTCGATTCGTGTTTATCTCTCCAAACCAAACCCTAGGTTTTCCCGGCGCGATTACTTGCGTTCCAAGCCCGATCTCTCTCATCCATGCCTATATAAAGGATCCCCTATCCGCCCTCTTTCGTTTGCCACCCTCAGCTGAGCTCGCCGTCGCCCGTAGCGCCCTAGCCGCCTCCACCCTAGCGCCGCCGCCGTCGTAGCCGCTCCAGCCGTGCCGCTCGTCTCCGTCCATCGTCGCCTTCGGTCGCCGTCGCCACCATCGGGTTCGCAAGGAGGAGTTGCACACCGTCCACCCCTCGGCCGAAGCCGAAGCCCGCCGGAGCGCCGGGGACGCCGTCAAGCCGAGCCCGTCGCCGCTTCAATCTCGTCGCCGGCCGTCGTTTGTCGTCGTTCGTCGTTGTTCTTTGCACTGGTGAGTTCGCGTCGTCGTCCTCTTCGTGTTGGTGTCTTCGGATAGCCCAACCGAGCTCTCTATCGCCGGCGGAGTTGTGGTCCAGTGCCATGGCTGCGATGATGTCATCGTGACATCATAAAATCTTTTTTTTAGTTTTTCTGTATTAGATGAAATCTGATTAAACTTCAGAAATTCATAAGTAAATCATCGTAACTTGGATTCAAGTTGTTCAAGTTGCTAAATTCATCTAAAATCATGATCTACATGTTTGTTTACTTTTTATGTACTTTTTATTTGGTTTTTATTAGTCTTTTTCTCTGTTTTGCGTGTTAGCTTGTCGTTTTCATCGTTGCGAAGGTTCGTGAGTGCGTCGGAAGAGATTCAGAAGACTAATTGAAGACCGATTATTGCAAGGCAAGTCACACAGATCCCAAACAACCCTTTGAGCATGTTGAACCCGTTTAAAGCTAATGTTTTATTTCAACTTATGCATTATTTTTGAATGTCATCGGGTGGTGAGCCTTTCCCAATTAATTAATGGCCGAAGATGACTTTATTTTCCTATGGGTTATAATTTGATTAGCTAGAACCTTATATATTGGTTTGGTTCAGCTAAATGCTACATATGTAATTGATTAGCCATGCTTAGAAACATTAGCTCATTAATGAGATGAATCATACTACATTATTATTTATGATTATATTTAATGGTAGCTCACGATGGTTAATCGTGTTATGATAATTAAATGATAATTAAAACCTGTCAATGGTGGGTTGTGAGCACATGGTTTTGAAGGTCGTGCTCATGACAATTAAGGACCGGTTTGCGAGTTACCGTTGTGAGACATTAACCGTAACAACCAGAAGCTAGCGTGGGCAACGGCTTTACCTTTTGTATAGCATGATTCATTGCGGGGTGCCAGACTGAGAAGCGGCGAGAAATCTGTGGGGGTCGCTGGGGAGTCCATGCCTCTGGTTATATTTATAGAGGGGGTGATTATGATCCAGGAATGGTGCACTGTGGTGAGTTGTGTTGTGCAGAAGGTATTGTCACAGCCTCTATTCGGGTACTTTCCAGTATCGCGACGCATGGAAGACATGATGTTGAGGCTGTATCTTGTGGGTACAGTGGTACACCTCTGGCCAGATTAAAACTATTCGAATAGCCGTGCCCGCGGTCAATGGGCGGGTTGAGCAATGTTTTTCGTGATTAGTCTCACACCTCTCATAATAATTATTGATGCTATAATTGGTAATAATTTGCTTAGCTCCTGGTATGGAGTTAGATCTGTGCAGCCGGGTTTGGTTGTTCAGAATGGTTGGGCCTGAGCAGCATGGGTGTGCTGTTCAGTGTTGATTAAAATTGATGATTACTCTATTGTTTTACTATTATTAAATATTTGCTAAATACTGCTTTTGCAAATGAGCCTATATTATGCCATCCTTTGGTATCCTTGTGCACTTGCATATTTGTTGTGTGGCTTGCGGAGTATGTCATATGTTCACCTTGTAATAATCAATCAACCTCAGTTGAAGAAAAGGATCCAGAAGGAGAAGACGTTTGGCTTATACCCTAGTTGAGCTGCCTGTGGGAGTGGAGTTGAAGCCATCGCTAGACCGTTAATTCCGCTGCTGTTTTCTTTTCTTTTGTAAGTATGTAACGTTATTATTATGATGGATTTGTATATTAAATTGTCAGTTTGTGTACCTCGGATGATTCCTGGATAAGGATTTTATGCACAAATTAGTTCAGAAATTACTAGTGAATTTTCGGGTGTGATAGGGTGTATATTAGAAGTATAGGAATTGATTTATTTCTATTTCTTCTTCTACTTAGCTTAGGATTATTTATTCGAGGGAATCTAAAATTTTCGCTTCGTGTCACTCTACACATATATTAAATTAACCCCTTCTTAGACTTTGATGAAGGCAAGTAATATATATGTATATAATTATTAGCATGGTTTTCTCTTTCACATCTTCCCTTGGGATTAAATAAATACGATACCTTGGAATAATTCCAGGTGAAATGCTAATAGTGGTATATCCGTGCACTTGCGGATTACTTCTATAACGATAAATATACTATGACTATTTCCGTGCCATTGCTGGGAAATGAATATTTCTAGTAATGTCGTTAAGAAATACCAACACATCCCCACCACCAGATCTGCCGCCGCGCCTTCCCACCATCATGCCTCACCACTGCCAGATCCGTGGCTGCCGCACGTGAGGAGCGCAGCCGCCGTCGGATCCGCGTGGGCGACGGCCATCACGCCTCCCCACCGTTGGATATGCCGCCGCCACGCGGGCAGAGGATGGCTGCCATCGGATCTGCGCCGTCGCACGCCTCCTCTACCCTTCCTCGCTGTCCTGCCGCAATCGCCACTGTCGCCGCCGGAGTGGGGAGAAGTGGGGGAGTGGGGTAGTGGGGAGAGAGAGAAAGAGTGTAGGGAGAGAGTTATGGGAGAGAGAGAGGAGTGGAGATTCAGTAAAATGAGAGTGGGAATCTTTGGGGTATTTTTGCATGCGGGTGAGTTAAGAGCACTGCATGCGTAAAAACCCTTAGTTTTGCGTGCAGATAATTTAAGCGGGCCGTCTAAAAAAATGGATTTTTGCATAAAGATGTCTGAAGGAGACACAAGCACACACGTGTGTGAAAGAGATTTAGATTGTAGAAGGCAGAAAGGCTACGACGCGACCGCGCGAGCGGAGTCAGATGCGCCCCGCTCGCGTGACGAGGCATCTTTCCTTTTTTATCCCAAATCCCATTTCCTTTCTAAGTAGTTCATTTTGTGGTTTCTATTTTTTTTTTGGAAAAAGTACACCGAAGGTCCCTTAACTTGTCATCGAATTATAAAATCATCCTTAAACCGCAAAACCGGATACAACACATCCCCCAACTTACAAAACCAGTGTAAATTATGTCCCTTGGCAGTTTTGACTCCGGTTTTGTCCGATGTGGCAGCTGACTCAGCGTCGGATCCACATGGATCCCACATATCAGCCTCTTCTTCCCCTCTCCTCTCCACCTCTCTACCTCTCATCCACTTTCCACAGGCGACATTGACGGAGAGCAGTTGGGCATGGTGCAGCGCGCGTGGGCGGCGGGGTAGCAGCTGGGCACGACCGATGGCCGGCTGGGGAGGTGGTGGGCACGGCCGGCGGCTAGCGGGGGAGGAGCGGGGCATGGCTGGCAGCCGCCGGGGAAGGAGCTAGGCAGCGGCGGCGGGGAGGAGCTGGATGCAGCCACCGCCCGGTGCGGGAGGTTGGAGAGGATGCTGAGGTTGGTGAAGAAGGCGATGACGACCGTGGCGAGGAGCATGGCGACGGAGGCGGGGCAGGCGCGGAGCTGGCTGGCCTCGGCGACGTCTTGGCGCTTCCTTGTCATCGCCGTTGAACCCCATGACGGCAGATGGGCGGGGGGAACGCTGGCCCTAGTAGAGTGATGATGGCGAGGACGCAGTAGAGCGCGGTGGTGAGCGGAGGTCGCGGTAGTGGGGGAGGGAGAGAGGGCGAGAACCGCGGTGAGGAGGACCGAGGACGAGGTGGTTCGGCGGCGAGGTAGGGGAGAGCAAGGAGAGGACGTCATCGAGGCCTTTGAGCAGGAGCGCTGGGAGGAGGGGCGCCGCGGCGGAGGCGTCACGGGAGGCGGTGTGGAGGACGGATTCCGTGGTGGGAGGACCGCACGGCCTCCCGCCCGCCCTCCCCTGCCGCCGTGCTCCCCCAGCCGCGCTCCGCTCCGCCCCGCTCCCGACGGCTGCGCGCCTGTGACCAGCTCCTCCCTTGGTGGTGGCGGCGTGGGAGGGTGGGCGCAGGAGGCCGTGCAGCACCGGCGAGCGGCGGTCCATGGCTACAGATTTGGCATCCACCAACAATCTGTAGTTGCCACCGCCGCCTCGTCGCCCATCGCCGGCCGCCGGACTCCCTCCTCCTCTACCGGCCTCCTCCCCACCCGCCAGGTGCCCTGCCCAACTGAGGAGAAAAGTGAGAGAAAAGAAAAAGAGAGAGGAAGGTAGGAGGAGAGGGGAGGGGAAGAAGAGGCTGACATGTTGTAACATCCTGAAAATTCCTCACAATAAAAATCACTAAAATTTTGAACTTTTTAAAACTTTTGCATCATGCTGGTTGTTATGATTGCTATGGCTCAAACCGTAAATGATCACAAAGAAAGTAAAGAAAAGATCGACATTTAAGCAATAGATATAATTTACAAGAATATATTTTACCCTACGAATATTTATGCACAAGATATTAAAATCAAATAAAAGAAAAGTTATCATTAAGCTATTTCATCAAATATTAAAATATTTGAATAATGTAGGTGGGTGCCATAATATGAGTACACATGAAATGATGATCATTCAAATAAACTGAGCTCTCTCTATATATAATAGAATTATGGGAGTATTTAATTCGATATGTAGATCGATATTGCACCAAGTTCCTAATTGCATTTAGGGATTGAAATTTAATATATTAAACCCCTCCATAAAATAAACTAACATATAAATAAATTGAGCTAATGTGCTACTGTGTTAATAACGGTCTCTTTAGGAAATTATAGAATCTTTAATAAATCTTAAATATCGGACAATATTAAATTTTGGGAAAATTCACATTTGGACACTTAATATGGTCACCCAAATGCTTAGGAGTAATACAAATTTAATTTATAACTTTTCTCAATTTATAAATCAACCAAAGCCCTAAAAGTAGGAAAATAGGAATACTTAGGAAAATATATAATAAAAATAAAAATATTTTCAATATTAAATTTGAATACAAATTTCGATGGAGTAACTTAGGATTGGTGTATTTTACATTGTGACAAAATTAGTGGCAATAGTATATTTTTCCTAATTGCAAAATACCCTCTAAAATAAAAAAATAGTTGGCTAGCACTGTTCATTAGCCCTCCAGGTGTTTGATTTGGTTCCCTAACCACCACCCCTCCTCTGCCGCGCTCCCCCTGGAGCCCCGCGTCGCCCCTGCGTGCGCTGCGCCGCTGCCTTGCGCCCCGCGCCGCCGCGCGCCGTCTTGTCACCGCCGTCGCCGCGCCGTCTCCATTCCGCCGCACGCCATCGCCGTTGTCGGTCACATCGTCTCGAGCCCCACCCCTCCGTGCGTGTCATCGCCTTCGCCCGTCACGTCGTCATCATCGCCGCGCCGCGCGCCCTCGCCATCGCCGTCGCGTCGGCTTCGCTGCCACACCGCGCGCCGTCTCGTCGCGCCCCGTGCCCCGCGCCGCCAAGCCATGTGCCGCTGCTGCGCCGTCGTCCGTCGCGTCGCTCAACGATGAGCCCCGTGCCACGTCCCGTCACCACGCGAACGTCCTCTCAAGGCGCCATGCCATGTGCGCCTATGCCCTAACCTCCTCTAGCCCAGCATCTAGCCCGGTTGGCAATGGGTTGGCAAGCTTATCTTCTCTGGCTTGCCTATAAAAGCCTCCCCACCATCTCCCTTCCTCCCCACGCCATTTTGGCTGCCATCACAAGGCCAAGCCCCCATAAAACCCCATCCCTCTCTGCCTCTTCCTTGTACACATTTCGTCGAACATCTTGTGGGCGTGCTGCACCTTCTTCTCCGCTCCACCACTGCAGCCGATCTTCGTTGTCCCGCCGTCTATCAGTAAGTCCTCGCTCCTCTGGCCTCCCCTAGTTCCGTAGAAACTAGAGCCCCCTTTAATTTCACCAATTAGCAACTGTCGCCGTGCCGGTCCAGCCACCGTTTTGCCGCCGGTAAGCTCGCCGTGGACAAGCCATCTCGTTAGTAAAATGGAACCCTCACACGTCGTAGAGACTCACGTCCTCACCAATTTGGTTGAAAACCCTCCGTATCGCCCTAGCACCTAGCTACCCATGCCCGGCCATGGCGGCCATGGCGGCCATGCGGCGCCGCTCGCCCTCGCGCTGTCCTGCGCAGTGACCGCCGGCAGGTGGACGCCGGAGCCTTGCCGCTCCCTCCCCTGGTCACCGTCGGGTCGCCCTCGGCCGGCCTTGCCGCGCGCGCCGCGTCTCCCCTGCTGCTCCCGCTCGGTCTGCAGGGAGAGAAGAGGAAAACAGAGAAAGAGAGAGAGAAAAGAGAATAGAGAAGAGAGGTTAGAGTGGGCCCACCTGTCAATGGTTCATAGGATTTGCTTTAGAAAAATAATCCGGTAGGAAAGCAAATACAATCCTAAACCCCACATGTCAGTCACTTGGAGTTTTGGATAAAGTTTAGGAATAAAAACAATGGATTAGGAACAGTACCTTTTTACAATTTCTCGGATTTATTCAAATTTGAAACTTTAAACTAGCATAACTCTCTCATTTTAACTCGGATTTGAGTGAAACTTGAACCTAAATTTATCTAAATTCATAAGCTTTCCAATGGTATATAATTCACTATTTGATAAAATACATTTATAATTATTAAATAATTAATACTAAGATAATTCATAATAGTTAAAAATGTGCTAATAAATAAAATTGATATTGTACTGTAAAGTAGATGTCAAATAATTGTCTTTAACTCATTTTTTCACTGTAAAACCTATGTAAACTAATTAGGAGCATTGTTTCAAATTAATTAAAGCATAGGAAATACTAGTGCCATTTATTAATATATGTCAATATATAATTATACCCATAACGTCCAAACTATATAAATAATGTTTAGCCTCATATTTTGTGACTAAAATATGAACACATGTTGATGAGTCTTTAACTTTTTTATGAGAAATAATAGCAGAGCTTGTATGATTAAACCACCAATATGAAATTAATTAACGACATTTCCAATACAGTAGTATATGTTTAGGTTGGAAATCGACCCTTAAGTTGTATAGACAGTAACTCACTCATAAATCCACTTAAAATCACATGTACTATATAGCTTAAGAAAATAGCAGGTATTCAAATAAATGATTCAATATTAAGATATTGTGCACTCACATATACTGTACAGTCCATTATAGCTGTACGTTGTAGTATTAAATCGCTTGATTGCACATATTAAAATTAAAAAGGATATATGACAAACATGTATGATGGATAAATACTAATTATAGACCTTGACCTTATATAACCCAAGTCCAATTGTAGATTAGGATTATTCATTGTAAAGTTATGTGATGGGATAATCTGTAACCATAATATGATTAACCTAAACAACTCTAACATACAAAGCATGGATAATTATTAACCTTTTATAATTTATTGTGACAAGTAAAATATGTTCATAATTAAAGTAAAGCCTCCATCAATTAAATAATAATACAAATGATTCATTATTTGATTGATCCTAAATCCATCTAACAACAGAACCTCTGGTATGTAACCGTGCTATTTAGATAGATGCATATATAGCCATAATCCTTCCATAGCCATTTGATAGACTAAACCACCGATTAGCCAAATATATATGTATACCATAAATGCTATGTTGGTTAACTCCTAAATAGACCATGATGACAATAGAAAGATTAAGAAACTTTAGCCCTTGGCATGATTGGAATCCATTAGCAAACACGAATAGTACATTTTATTGTGCATATTTGATTATTGTTGAATATTGGTTTTTCTCGCGTATTATAGACCTTGTGTATTGGTTAGTCGTGAGGCAACGTCTGCAACTTCCAGGAGGTGACGGTTGATCAAGAATTATATCAAGAATAAGGATTATCCTGAGCAGGCAAGTCATCACTATTCTTTGAACATGTTGATCCCAATTGCGAAATTATTTTGTTTACAAATAAAATTGCATGCAATGATGAACATCCCACTTGATTATGCCATGCCTTGATTGTTGTTTACCCTTAAAATCTTTGTAACCATGATTACGTATGAGTCCCTAGTCAATTATAACAATTGCTTAGAAATGCTATTCTAGAATCATACATACTCATATTTATCAAATGCTATATGCTTGGGCAATTACCTTTGGGAAGGTAATTGAGATGCGGCATGTGGAGACATGAGCGCCACATTGCCATGATGTTGATGACATGATTTGTGAAAGGAGAAATAAAATTAAACAACTGTTTTCGACTGGGGCGGACGGAGGATTTGGGTGGTGTCCGGAAAAGGCTAGTGCCGTCCCCGGTCAATTAAGGACCGAGCCATGAAGTTAAGCATGAAACAACCCCCGTACAACCGCACTTCTCGTATGGGTATAGACCTAGCGGAGTAGATAGCTGAGCGGAGGCAGTATCCATGCATAGTGGTTTCTTGATGTGTGAGGCAGGGGCTCTACGGTGGGGTAGCCATCGGTAGGACCACGAGGCGGGTGTCTACAGTGGTGTCGCCATTGGTAGGACTGCCATGTGAGAATCTAAACATAATTATAACTTAATGCATGTGTGAGTCTTTCCTTCCCGGGTGCGCCAGAACTCCTCTCACTGCTAGAAATCGTATTACGCCTAGAGTGCATGAGGTTGTAAAGTTCATGGAGCGGGTACTGCCAATGCGAGGTTATCGAAAAGCTTTGCCGTGACGCGTCTCATGTGTTGGGATGAGGCTCATGTGTTGGGCAGTCGCGGAGTGCAGGTAAAGTGTACATCCACCGCAGTGTGAGTAAACCAAATCTATTCGAATAGCCGTGTTCGCGGTTATTGAGCACCGGGACGTGTATTACACTTGGCTAGACTCTAAATTCTTAACTTGTGTGGGATGGGTTATTGCATGATGATTTTATGCTGTGGGAGCCACTTCCTGAGAGGAGGGAAGGTGGACGTCCTCAGAAAACCATGACGACTCAATGGCGGGAAGCAATCCTTGGGATCACAATGGATGGTGGACAGAACCGTCGTTGTTTAATGTGAACACTGGTATTAAAATTTGATCAATCTATGCTAGGTCTTAGGCTTGTGAAAAGATTTGCAAAACTTGCTTTGCGCAAAGGAACCTGAAGCCATTCCTTGAAATACCCTATATCATATGCATCGTTGCTGTGGTGGCTTGCTGAGTACGGTTGGTACTCACCCTTGCTATTTATATATATTTTAGGAGAGTGTTGAAGAGAAGCCCTTGTCGGTACGCTTGCGTATCCAACAAGATGATCGGAGTGCGGTCTTGTTCTAGGTCTCGTTTCCCCAGTCGACTGCCTGTGGCATGTTAACCGGGCCCTTATATTATTTTATCTTCCGCTGTTGTTCTCTGATAGTTGTTGGCCTACCTGGCCCTAATGTAAGTATTTAACTCTTTTAGCCTAAATTCATTCGTGACATGTTGTGATCCAACTATGTATGTGTGTACCAACTACTGATCCAGGGATTGGCACGGATAAACACAGAGGATTTCCGATTTTCAAAATCGGGGGTCTACACATGTGGGACCCATGTGGGTCCCACGCTCATGAGTCAGCTGCCATGTCAATTAAAACCATAGTCAAAACTGTCGAGGGACCTAGTTTGCACTGGTTTTGTAAGTTGGGGGACACGTTGTATCCGGTTTTGCAGTTCAAGGATGATTTTGTAACTCAACGACAAGTTAAGGGACCTTGGTTACTTTTTCCTTTTATTTTTTTCAACGGATGGGGCTACGAGCTGCATGCTTGGGAGGCCCACGACTGCATGCGCGCCCTTATATACCCACCTTTGGGCCTCCCTACTAGTTGGGCTATTTTTACCCAAATTCCTAAGAATACAAGTTTTTTTTTAACTTTTTTTTATCAATGGAACTGCACGGTATCGATATTCAAATGTTCGTATTTTTATAAAAAAATTGTATTTAGAAAGTTTTAGGGATAATTGTGTTCTTGTCCTTACTTTGAGTTACAATTGTAATTTTGCCCCTCTTTTTTAGGGTTTGTGATTTTACCCTACTTTTTTTGCATTGAAGCTTCGGTTTGCCCCTGTTTTAGATGGCATTAGGTGGGTCCAGATTCTGTAAGATAATAAAATGGATAAGGTAAAGAAAAAATTGTTTACAAAATGTAGAAAGACCATTGTAGCCCTGTAAAAAACACTTACCAGTTACCACCACCCAGCCATCCAACCCATCCTCCTCTCCCATCCCAAACAGGTGGATGCATGCGACGGAGGTGGCGGCACCGGAGCAACTCACGAGCAGGCTACGATGGCGCAAGCGGTAGCGCTTGCCGGCGTGAGCAGCGGCTGCTCGGTAGAGAGGGAGCAGGCAGTGCTGCTCGGTCAACACGCGAGCAGGTGGTGGCTCAGCGACGCTGTAGCAGGGGAAGGGGTGGCTCAGCTTGGCTCAGAGACGCTGTAGCTTGCTGCGAACATTGCTCAGATACCCTATACCCACATGGTATATATATCCAACTGGGTATAGGGGTACTGTATGTAGATAGAATATTTTTAAGGGACTCGGGTTAAATTCCAAACTTGTGTATCAAGGAAATACCCGGAGTCTTAGTCGGTTACGATTGTATTTTATCTTTACTCGCCTATTCCGTTAGGAATATGGGCTGTACCTTGTAAGACGGACTCCTCCCCCTATATAAGGAGGGGTCTGGGTGCCTCTTGGGGTATAAATTTTCTCCCAGATCATACGATCAATAATACACTCGACGGACCAATCCACGGACAGGAGTAGGGTATTACTTCTCATTGAGAGGGCCTGAACCTGTATAAAATTCTGTGTCTCTAAACCCATCCACTTCTCCAAATTGATAGCCACCCCTTTTTGTATTGCTGAAATCTTGTTTCGACAGTTGGCGCGCCAGGTAGGCGTAGCGTCAAGTTTTTCGCCGACTAGTGCGATGGGTTTCGTCTCCGGCATCGACGACTTCGTCTTCCCTCCCGGGCAGGCGTTCCAGTTCGGCAGCCTCGACTTCATCACCAACGACTTCGGCAATATTTCTCTCCTTGACTCGGATCCGAACCAGTCAGGGAGAGGTCAGGCCTCTGCCCCGTTCGGTCTCCCGAACTCGGCCGAGATCTACTCCAAGATCATCTCATCCGAGTCGGCTTCAAACCACTCGGAAGAGATCCAATCTACTTCGACACGACCTGATCAAGACGATGGGGCCTATCCTTCAATCCTGATGAAGCTCCCCGATGACTTGGCCGCTATTTTTACCACAAGGATGTCTCCTCCCCGTAGGTCTAGACGAAATCTGGTCTTTGCTCCAATCCAATCTAGCTCCAGGGAAGTCGGCGTCATACTCCAGCCTCTCGGGACAGTTTTGACGGAAGAATTGGACGGCTACCTCAGCTTCCCCGGTGTCGACTCTCGACCGACGGAGATCCTCGAGTACGACAACTTCGGCTACCACTACGACTACAGCAACCTCGATGACTTCGACGAAGGCTACGAAGACAACTACATGCCTCTCTTCTTCGGCGTTTTCATGGCTGATATCGAGACAGCATAACAGCACCAAGCCCGAGAAGCAGAAGAACAACGCACATGACAAGAAGCTGAGCATCGCCGACTGGAGGAGGAGCGACTAGCACAAGAGCGAGACCGGCTGCAGCGTGAGCAACAGGAACACAAACAGGCTGCGAAGGAGGCTGAGGACCAGCAACAGTGAGCCTTGGAGGTCGGGCGACGAGCACGAGAACTTATTGGACAGCAAGATGTTGAGGGGACAGCGGTTTTTCGCACCCCGCAACAGAACGCGGTAGCGGCAATCACCCTCCTGGACACTCTGCTTCAGGAAGATGCACCCAACCACGTCGTCAACATCTTAAACCAAACCAAGCCCATGATCGCCTCCTCGGTCCCAGTTAACTCCTCAAGCGTCCGTACGCCAACTGGCAGCCGAGTTCCACCTCTTCGATTTCAAGATTATCATCAACCAAGCCTTAGCGTTGCCGCCGTAGGATCCAATCGCAAGAGCAGGGATCATGGTGAACGATCTGTTCACTCACCTGTCGATAGGCATAGGGAGCGCAGGGCTGAATAGCCCCGCTCTTCGCGTCGCAGGCGTCCCGTCGATCTTCGCGATACTATCAATCGGCGTCACGCGGAAAGAGGCTATATTCCCCACCATTCACCAGATCGTTACGACGACGATGTGGATGGAGTTGCTGCCTTCACAAGAGACCTGCGTCGAGTGGATTGGCCAGCCGGCTTCAAGCCGACTGGAATCGAGAAGTACGACGGCACAACAAATCCTGAGTCTTGGCTTACCGTCTACGATCTCGCAATTCGTGCAGCAGGAGGAGATAGCAAAGCCATAGCTAATTATCTGCCCGTGGCCTTAGTGGACTCTGCCCGGTCCTGGCTTCACGGGTTACCCCGTGGCACGATTGGATCTTGGGCAGAGCTTCGCGAGCACTTCATCGCCAACTTCCAGGGCACTTTTGAACACCCTGGCACCCAGTTTGACCTCTACAACGTCATCTAGAAGCCCGGAGAATCCCTTCGAGATTATATCCGACGTTTTTTCTGAACAACGCAACAAGATCTCTGACATTACCGACGACGTTATCATTGCCGCCTTCACTAAAGGTATTCGTCATGAACTTTTAGTCGGCAAGTTTGGACGCAAGCCTCCCAGGACAGCCAAGCAGATGTTCGAAAAGGCCAACGAATACGGCAAAGCAGAAGACGATGTCACTGCATCTAAGCAGTCGGGCAGTACCTGGAAACCCAAGAAAGATGCGCCAACTACAAGAGGGAGTGGAAGTGCCAATCACAAGGATCGCAAGCGTAAGCCCGAGGAACTTTTGGCAACTACTACACCATCTTCCCGACAGCAATCACTTGTCAATACCTTTGACAAGATTATGAATGCCCAATGCTCGCATCATCCGAACTAAAACCACGCGGCCAAAGATTGCTTCGTTTATAAACAGTTCACAGAACAATATGCCAAGAAAGCGCGGAAGCCAACTGATGGAGAACAGAGCTCGTCAAAAAAGAAGGATGAAGAAGACGATGCACCGACTGGCTTTCAAGATCCTCGAAAGGAACTCAATCACATTTTTGGTGGCCCCCTGGCTTATGAGTCCAAGAGGAAGCAAAAGCTGACTGAACGGGAGATCAACGCCGTCCAGCCCGATACACCCCAATATCTTCGGTGGTCGGAGACAACAATCAAGTTTGACCGCTCGGATCATCCTGACCGAGTGGTCCACCCGGGGCGGTACCCCCTGGTACTAGACCCAGTGGTTCGCAACGTCAAACTCCGACGATCCCTCATTGATGGTGGCAGTGCACTCAATATCCTTTTTGCCAAGACTCTGGATGACATGCGGATCCCTCGGACTGAGCTGAAGCCGAGTAGTGCGCCCTTTCATGGAGTCATCCCCGGGCTATCTTCTACTCGGTCAGATCACTTTGCCGGTCACCTTCGGCACTCGGGAGAACTTTCGCACAGAGAACATTTGCTTCGAAGTTGTTGATTTCGAGACAGCGTATCACGCTATACTCGGACGCCCGGCGTTAGCCAAGTTTATGGCCGTCCCACATTACACCTACATGATGATGAAGATGCCAGGACCTCGAGGAGTCATATCTTTGCGGTGCGACATCAAGCAAGCCGTCACCTGCGATAAGGAAAGCTACGAGATGGCCCAGACACGTGAGATCACACTTGCTCGAGAGGAGATCCGACTGGCTGCATCAACAACAACCGAAGGAGAAGTGCCTGCACCCAAGATATCAAAGAATGGAGAAAGCGACGCCAAGACCAAGAAAATTCCCCTTGACCCTTCTGATCCTACTAAAACTGCTGTAATAGGTGCCGAGTTAGATTGTAAATAGGAAAGCGCGCTTATCACCTTTCTTCAAGCTAATAAAGATATTTTTGCATGGAAACCATCTGATATGCCTGGTATTCCTAGAGAGGTGATTGAGCACTCTTTACATGTTAAGGAAGGCGCTAAACCTGTTAAGCAACGACTCCACTGTTTCACACAAGACAAAAAAGACGCAATCAAGGAGGAATTAACCAAGCTGTTAGCAGCCGGGTTCATTAAGGAAGTCCATACATCCCGACTGGCTGGCAAACCCAGTTCTGGTTCGGAAGAAAACAGGACAATGGCGTATGTGTGTTGACTACACCGACCTCAATAAATCTTGTCCTAAGGATCCCTTTGGGTTACCTCGCATTGACCAGGTAGTTGACTCAATGGCCGGCTGCGAGTTACTCAGCTTTTTGGATTGCTACTCGGGTTATCATCAGATCAGCTTAAAAGAGTTCGACTGCTTGAAGACCTCATTCATTACGCCTTTTGGGGCTTACTGCTACATCACTATGCCCTTCGGATTGAAGAACGTCGGAGCAACTTATCAATGCATGATCCAGAGGTGTTTTTCAACTTAGATTGGCCGCAATGTTGAAGCCTATGTCGATGACGTCGTTATCAAGACCGAGCAGAAGGATGATTTGATTGCAGATCTAGAAGTGACCTTTGCTAGCATTCGCGCATTCAGGATGAAGTTGAATCCTGAGAAATGCACCTTCGGAGTACCGTCAGGGAAGCTGCTTGGCTTTATGGTGTCCCGTAGGGCTATACAAGCCAACCCGGAGAAAATCAATGCCATCCTCAACATGAAACCGCCGAGTTCCCAGAAAGATGTCCAAAAGCTGACTGGATGCATGGCGGCACTCAGCCAGTTCGTTTCACGACTCGGCGAGCGGGGATGCCCTTTTTCAAATTGCTGAAGAAAACCAACAATTTCCAGTGGGGACCCGAAGCCTTTGAAGACTTCAAGAAACTTCTCACAACTCCACCAGTCCTGGCTTCACCACATCCGCAAGAACCACTGCTATTATATGTGTCGGTAACATCTCAAGTTGTGAGCACAGTCCTGGTTGTCGAGCGGGAAGAAGATGGCCATGTTCAAAAAGTCCAACGACCAATTTACTTCGTTAGCGAGGTTTTGGCCGACTCCAAGAAAAGATATCCCCAGGTACAAAAGTTGTTATATGGTGTTTTAATTACCATCGGGAAATTATCCCACTATTTTCAAGGTCACTCGGTCACGGTGGTCACGTCATTTCCACTCGGAGATATACTTCGTAATCGTGAGGCAAATGGACGGATAGCAAAGTGGGCCCTAGAGTTGATGTCTTTGGATCTATCCTTCAAGCCACGCACCTCAATCAAGTCCCAGGCCTTGGCAGATTTTGTCGCCGAGTGGACCGAGTGCCAAGAAGACACGCCTAAGGAAAAGATGGAATACTGGACCATGCACTTTGATGGGTCAAAGAGGCTTTCAGGCACTGTAGCAGGGGTTGTACTGATTTCCCCGACTGGAGAAAGGTTAAGCTACGTACTGTGGATACATTTTTCTGCATCTCACAATGTGGCAGAATATGAGGCACTTCTTCATGGATTAAGGATCGCGGAATCCTTAGGGATTCGGCGTCTGATAGTATGTGGAGATTCTCAGTTGGTCGTTAATCAAGTCATGAAAGAATGGTCCTGCCTCGATGACAATACGGCTGCTTATCGACAGGAGGTACGCAAGTTGGAAGATAAATTCGATGGCCTGGAGTTAACCCATGTTCTCCGGCATGACAATGAAGCGGTCGACAGGTTGGCCAATTTTGGTTCGAAACGAGAAATAGCTCCTTCTGATGTGTTTGTTGAGCATCTTTATGAACCAACCGTACCAAGAAAAGAAATAACCGAGGCGGTAGACATTCAAAAAGTAAGCATGATCGACACCG
This sequence comes from Oryza glaberrima, assembly GCF_000147395.1. Taxonomy (NCBI): domain Eukaryota; kingdom Viridiplantae; phylum Streptophyta; class Magnoliopsida; order Poales; family Poaceae; genus Oryza; species Oryza glaberrima. The sequence goes on along the minus strand of NC_068328.1, from coordinate 19,925,786 downwards.
ACTGGAGAGAGCCCTTCATCAAGTTTTTAACAAAGCAAGCACTCCCTCAAGATAAAGACGAAGCCGAGCAGATTTCCAGGCGCAGCAAGCTTTATGTCATGCATGAGACCGAGCTATATGAGAAGAGCCCATCAGGAATTCTGCAACGCTGTGTTTCTTTGGAGGAGGGAAGGCAATTGCTAAAAGATATCCACTCGGGCATTTGTGGAAATCACGCTGGCGCACGAACCATTGTTGGCAAGGCTTATCGCAGGGTTTTTTCTGGCCCACCGCAGTATCCGACGCTGGCAAAATTGTGCGAACATGCGAAGGTTGTCAATTTTTTGCCAGACAAATTCATCTACCAACTCAGGAGTTGCAAACTATCCCATTGTCCTGACCGTTCGCGGTTTGGGGGCTCGATATGGTTGGCCCTTTAAAAAAGGCTACCGGTGGTTTCACTCATCTTTTTGTAGCTGTGGACAAGTTTTCCAAGTGGATTGAAGCCAAACCAGTCGTCACAATCACAGCGGACAAGGCTAGAGATTTCTTCATCAACATCGTGCACTGGTTCGGGGTACCCAATCGAATTATCACTGATAATGGTACTCAAATCACTGGTGGTGTGTTTAAAGATTTTTGTGAAGACTTTGGCATCAAAATTTGCTATGCCTCCGTAGCGCATCCTATGAGCAATGGACAAATTGAACGCGCCAATGGTATGGTACTTCAAGGCATCAAAGCACGAGTCTTTGACCGACTACGTCCCTACGCCGGCAAGTGGGTTGATCAGCTGCCATCTGTACTTTGGTCTCTGCGCACTACACCCAGTCGGGCTACAGGGCAATCACTGTTTTTTCTGGTTTATGGCGCGGAAGCAATGTTGCCGAATGAGGTAGAATTCGAATCTTTGCGATTTCGCAACTTCAAGGAGGAGCGCTACGGAGAAGACCGAGTTGATGATCTTAACCGACTGGAGGAAGCTCGCGAGGCAGCCTTGATGCAATCGGCCCGGTATTTACAACGGTTGCGGCGCTATCACAACCGCAATGTTCGATCGCAGGCATTCTTGGTCAGAGACATGGTTTTGAGGAAGATTCAATCTACACGAGATTGGCACAAGTTATCTCCTCTATGGGAGGGACCGTTCATAATTTCTGAGGTTACTCGGCCATGTTCTTATCGACTCAAGCGCGAAGACGGTACTCACGTCGACAACTCTTGAAATATTGAGTATCTTCGTTGTTTTTATGCTTAGGCATTACTCATGTATATTCTTTTCCTCTTTGACTGCCAACATCAAATTATCTCTTGAAGGTACTAGTCGGCGGCTATTATAATAATAATGGAGTGTGATTTTTATCAATTCAATTTGCTTATTTAATTTATCATTGCCCTGTCTGATTTTTTGGCTTAGCTAATGAGGATTGAAAGTTTTTTAAGGACTTTTGCGGGTTCTAGGCTCAACAAGGTCTGACGAGAACTTTTAAGAAATCGAACGCTAAGTCTAGATTATCAAGCACAGCATAAATACATCAGTATTGTACAAATTGAGCCTCCAGCATCAAAGATTACATCATCAATTAGATTCAGTTTTCTCATCGTCAGATTCATCAGACCCAGTCGGACCAACATTGTTGTCTTGAAATCTCTCAACAACATTAGCAGCAATCTTGTCGGCAGCCTTCTGTGCATTGTTGATGAGGTCAAGGGCATCTTCTTCACTTGTCCCATCTGCAAAGCTGTCGATGGCGTCAATACCGATCTTCGGATACAAGGACTTGGTCATCGTCAATGCCATGCTCGCTCCCATGCATCCAGCTTCTTTGATGTTCTTAAAGTATGTATCCGGAGTAGTTCTCAGCTTGTCAAAGATTTCAACAACATCGAATGAACTCGGACCATTGTTATTAAAAAACATAGCTTCGATGAGTGGTGTAGCGGCATTTGTGCCTTCATCCCTAGCTCCTTCTAGCTTCTTAATCTTGTTGACCAAGACTTTGAATTGAGCTTGAGATTTAATTTTGCGGTCTGCATAAAAGGTTCAAATCAACGTCTGGGCACGAAGACAAGAATAATTCTAGAGTTCTAACTACAAATACCTTCGACGTCCTTGAGAGCTGAGTCTCTTCGCTTGGTTAGTTCACCCTTGTCTTTTTCCAGAGCTTTGATTCGCTTTTCTAGCTCGGTGATCTTGGCAGCTTGTACTGTGATACATCCTAGTGGTTAATTGAATGCGGATGGCGGCTTGAAGTAAGTTAATCAAGGATAGGGAATACCTTTGGATGAACCACTCAGCTCGAAATAGCAATCTTGAAGCTCAGCAATTCGATCCCTGAGATCATGTTCTGTCTTTCTAGCTAGCTCCCTAGTTTCATGGAGTTGGGTTCTAGTTGCTTCTAGAGTCCCGAGATGAGGGACCAGTTTCTCAAGGGTTGTTGTTTTTGCTTCGTTCCGAAGATGGATTCTCTGCATCACAAATTTGTTCAGTTCAGCGGAGTGGCCGACAGGATAGGTAAAGCCATATGCAGGAAACGTACATTTACAAGACGGGTGGCTTGATTGAGTGTTTTTGCAAGCAGAGACACTTCCTCGTCTTCTTTCTGCTTATTTATTACGATCCCTTGTGGCTGCATTTCATCATCTCACCATTTAACTAAGATGGGTGGGCGAGAATCTTCAGCTGATTGAATCCGAAGAACTTCTTCTTCGTCACCAATCATTGGTGGTAAAGCAATCGAAGAGAATTTTTCAAATGTAAATGAATTCAAAGAATTGATTACATGTTATAATCTTCGGTGGAGGACGAGCAGGCCCTTGCACCTTATCAGATGAACTGGATTTCGGGCCGGTGTCGGTATCTTTTGGGGGAGGGCTGCTTGCTTGTGCATCTGTTTCCGGGATATCCTTATTATGTTCCATACCCGACTGGTCTCAGTCGGGGGCTCCTGATTAGCATCGGCCTCAGCTTCAGCCGACTGGTTTCCAGTCGGGGGTTCGTCCCCAGTCTTTACATTGTCGGTCGCCAGCTGATCACCAGTCGGGTGATTTTCGTCAGTCGGCCCGGTTTCTTTGGTGGTCGCAGATCCAGTCTCCTTGTCAGTTGATTCAGGGTCTTTTCCAGATGGAGCAATGTCAGATGGCTTCCTGCAGATTCGAGATATGCCATCAACGATATCTTGATGGAGTGTTTGACAATACAGGAGAAAATTGCAAGATGACTCATACCTGGATGACTTCCTGATTTTGGGTATCGGACGGCTGGATGTTTTCTTCTTCGGGTTAGCCTGTTTTGGCTGCTTTCCAGTCATCTCTTTGCTTAAAGTTTTTCCGGCATTGTCACCCTCGTCGTCGCTCAAGACTAATTTTCTCTTCCGAGAGCCCGACTGGTTAGTTGGCTTTGGGCTGCTCGGTTGAACAGTTGGCTGGATTTTTGGACTGCCACTGGCCTGACCAGTTTGTCGGCGAGGAGAGCGGCATTGAGCGGTTGGAGGATCAGATTTCATTAGAGAAAATTCCTATGCATGATATTTCTAGTTCTCAGCCAATATTACAAAAGATAAAAGGATATCGTAAGGAAGGCCGGAATATTTGATACATACCGGTGGAGGAGGGTTGAAGGCGTTATATGGCACCACTGGCAGTAGGTGCGAATAGCTGACCACAATACCGGTTAAGAAAATTTTATACATCCTCTCCTTCATGATCTTGAATTCGAGGGACTCCGGATCTTCACGGTTGGGGTCATTTTTGCCATCAAACTCAAAGGTGGTGCGGGATCTTTCTTTGATAGGCACCAGTCGGCTCTTGATGAAGCCGAGTGATTTGCTCCCCTTGCAGACCTTGCTCTTTAAGTTTCAGCATGCGCTCCATCAGGGTAAGCGCTTGAGCAGCTTCATCTCCCATTGGAAGCGAGTTCCAGGTGTCTTGATATACTAGAGGAAGGCAAGAGTACTCGGGAAGCGCCAGTTCAGGATTCTGCACATAGAACCAGTTTGCGTGCCAACCCTTGTTTGATGTTTTGAAGGGCATGGAGAAATATTTCTGGCTCAGGGTGCCCCTTAGCTGAAAACCGGCTCCCCCAACAACGCACGGCTTACTTTTGTTTGGCTGGGGCTTCAGGAAGAAAATGCGCCGGAATAGGGCAAAAGCGGCCTAATCCCCAGAAAAGCTTCGCAGGCATGGATAAAGTTGGCAATATGAACTATGGAATTAGGGTTCAGATGATGCAAGCTGATTCCATAAAACTCCAGAATCTCCCTAAAGAATTTCAAAGTTGGAAGAGAAAAACCACCATAAAAGAAATGGGAGAATACAACGACCTCGTGCATGTCCGGGGTCGGGAATGCTTCGCCATACGCTGGACGCCAGCCGATGATCTCCTTTGTCAGAAGAACACCGTGCGCCACCATCTCTTTCAAGTTTTCCTCCGTTACATCGGAGGGAGCCCATTGACTCTCGAAGCTTTCTCTCTCCTCTGCCATGGATGCGAGATGGATGATGAGATTTGAAGTGGGAATGGCAAGGAATAGATGGGAGATTGATGCGGCGGTTGCGCAGAAGATCTTCGCGGAGCTACAAAACCTCGTCAAGGTGGATTGATGTGGATTTGTGAACCCTAATTTTCGCTGGAGTGGTTGTTGTACTGTAGCGAAGAATGGGGAAAGTGGCGGATGTTTCGGTGGGGAAGACGAAACGACTCTTGTTCAGTGTCTTTTGTTAGGGTATCGGGAGGTACTAACGGGCCCGGGCCTACACAGTACTTTCAGCCCAACTTCATTATTGGCGTGGTTGGTTGTGATTCTTAGGGATTTAAGCATATATTTTTGCCTTGGTAAAAATTGCTCACAACAGAATAGCCCAATGCCGTTAAAATCCTTTTTGATGCAGCTAGATAATTCTTTGGAATTACTACAATGCGAAATAAAAAGGTGCCCGACAGAAAAGTGTAATACTAATTTTGTTGGCCTTCTTAGGCTACAAAGCTGCTTGGGTTTTATTGAGATGGCTAATTTCAGATGGCTATTCTCTCAGCATGTTATATGCTTATTTCGATAATGACATAAGTCATAGCTTAGGCTATTTTGACTTGTCATTTGTCATTCTTTATACAACGGTTGATGAACCCTTTAAGAGTTTTTTACTCGGATTCTTATCATATATGTTGGTCTATAGATCTTTAGAGTATTTTTCACTCGGGTCTTTCTCTGCCTTTTCAGGCGTTTTAAAGCTAAAGCAGTCGGCCGGATATTTTATCAGGTGCCACATATGCTTAACTATATAATCACCTTGGAGATTCAGTTGTAAAACCACTTGGATGGATGTTTCATGTACCTTGACTATATGTTTAGTTCTTATTTAACTAATCACATAGTCGGGGGCTACACCTAATTAGGTGCATCTAGTCGATGCACCTGATTTTTTATTTTTTAGCCCTTCACAGTCTTTGATCTAAGTATTCGGGAGACCAAGGCAGGAATAATTAAAGCACTTGGAATATCGGTTTTGAAGATTACAAGAGAAGGCTATTCCGTCGACTGTAAAGGTCTCAGGGGCTACTGTGGAGATTATAGATACCCCATACCCACATGGTATGTATATCCAACTGGGTATAAGGGTACTGTATGTAGATAGAATATCTTTAAGGGACTTGGGTTAAATTCCAAACTTGTGTATCAAGGAAATACCCGGAGTCTTAGTCGGTTACGATTGTATTTTATCTTTACTCGCCTATTCCGTTAGGATTATGGGCTGTACCTTGTAATACGGACTCCTCCCCCTATATAAGGAGGGGTCCGGGTGCCTCTTGGGTCATAACTTTTCTCCCAGATCATACGATCAATAATACACTCGGCGGATCAATCCTCCGACAGGAGTAGGGTATTACTTCTCATTGAGAGTGCCTGAACCTGTATAAAATTCTGTGTCTCTAAACACATCCACTTTTCCAGCTTCATAGCCACCCCTTTTTGTATTACCGAAATCTTGTTTCGACACAAGCTCATCCACGAGGCCAATGCAAGGGATGCTGCCTCCTGATTTTCTTTTTGTTTTTTTGCCCATCTCATAGTATATATTTGGGAGAATTTTGTTTGGTAGATTTTTTTTCTTGTGAATGCGATGAATCCTTGGTGAATTTTTTGCGCCCTGTGCAACTTCTGTAAAAGTGATATCCAAGCTCTATCAAAATCTGTCAAGTTTGGTCAAATTTGAGAGCAAATGTAATGGGTATATATGTCTTCTTGCAGCTCATTTGACACCGTTAGTTGGTCTTAACAGAGTAAGGGCAAATTGAAACTTCGTTTGAAAAAAGCAAGGGCAAAATCACAAACCTTAAAAAGAAGGGGTAAAATTACAATTACAATCCAAAATAGGGGTAAGAATGCAATTGCCCTAAAGTTTTAATATATAAATTTTCTACCCATCTCTACTATAATAAAAATTGAAGATGTTTTTATCGGTATTTTGATATGTCATTCGTATTTGAGTCGGTTTTTAAGTTTATTTTTTGGAAATACAGATCTGTGTATGAGTCGGATTTAAATTCGTTTGCTTTTAGAAATACAAAAGAAGTCATATAAGAAATTTCTTTAAAAAAATTTTGCATGCTATCTTGAGATAAAAGTTAAACTCCTAATTACAGCTAATGATTTTCTAAAAATACTATCTAAGTGAATTCACATAATGATTTGCATCCTAGCTAAATGTTGATGTAAAACATGAGGCTTGGGAGATCTGTTTAACTCCAGTGCAGGTCCAAAACTCGCCTTCGGGTATGCTAGCGTCCCAGTTGATTTGATCCTGCAATCAACAAGGAATAGAGACAAAGAAACCGCGGTTAAACCTATAAATGATAGCCGATCGGCTAGATGCCGATGACATATCATTTATCTTTGAGCCGATGTCATATGTAAATCGATCGGTGTATAGTTCTTATATCGATATATACTTAAATCAAGTGATTGGGATAGATCGGTCGCCATGCCGAGACAGTATAAATCACTTAGATCGAAATATATATTAATAACAGGACTATATATGTTTATAGCATAGCCGATCGGATAGATCCAGCATGTATCGGCTAATACTCCGATACGACTTTATGTTAAGATGTTAAAACAGACAGAATATACCAAACAGAAGCTTAATATATTTGTATGCAATGAAATCTTAACATAAAGGGCAGATTTAACGTGTTAATAAAGCATATAGAGCAAATATAGTTAAATCAGATAAGATCGGCTGAAACTCCGACACTACCTTAATCAGCAACCAGGAAGCAGGCTAGAGATTGGTATTCTAAGCACGACTTAATAGATCAAACTCAACTGATGCAACATTAAGTATAAAAAGAAGAGCAATTTCTAGACAATCAAGCCGCTGAAAGTTTCATAGAGTGGTGGATATCTTATATAATATAAATCAACGTCGTTGTCTAACCTAATTGGCTGCCCTCTTCCAACAGATGTTAGCCGATTGTAGGTTAAATAACAATATTCCCAAAGATTATGTAAGATATATGATAACTCGACAGATTACATAAACAAGATTAGAGTATCATAAAGATGAAAGCACTAATCCCGAGAACACAAGCCGTCATAACAAGTTTTACCTCTTGTTGAAGATCGAAACCGATGCAGCTCAACCCGAAAGCAAGAATTCGTCGAAATAAAACTAAAGCAAGGCGATGCGCCGAAATTGTATTGAACGTGTGTGTTAATTGATTACATGGGGTTCGGGGTCTATTTATACCCGAAAATTACAAACAATGTCCATATCGGACACGACTTTTATCTCTAACAAACTCTAAGATACCATAAGTCTTTACGGCAGACTTTTGCCCAAACATATCTCTAAGGAAATTACATAAAATATCCTAATTAATAGATACAATTGCCTTCTCAGGACTCTATCCATGTGCGGCAATCATCTTGAAGTACCTTGATCCAACCCGATGTCATAAACCAAGTCGTATTGTCGGAATCGGCTGCATCGGCTTACCTAGTCCGACTCAGACCCAGTCGATCTTAATCGTAGCCGATCTGGACTCCAGCCGATTCTTGCTCTGTTCTCGAACCGATCTCCACCTTCGACTCCACTTCAATCTAATCTTCTTTTCCGATGCCAATATTACCAAATTTGGTTGTTAACACTAAACCATATAATAATAATAAAATTAAACCATATAATCACCCGTTATAACGCATGGGTATTTTTTCTAGTAGTTATATACATTGAAACTTTACACATACAAATGCATATACATAGAAAGTATATACATGGAAGAAATATCTACGTATAAAGTATATATACAAGAAAATATCTACAAAGAAAGTTTATACATAGAAAGAAATTTGAATGGAAAGTTTGTACATTGAAATTTGGGTATATAACACGAATAGAAAAAAGAAAGAAAAATATGTGCATTCGATCAAGAAGATAAAATTAAACGTGCTCGTGAACCTGTGTGCACATGTCATTTTTTTAAACAAAATTATACGTGTATGCATTTTTCTTTTGAAACATTCAGACTTTCGTGACCAGGGGCGGAGCCACATGCATTAGGGGGGTGCCCAGAACCCGGTTGATAAATTTTGTTAACTATAGTTTATCTATTTTCACCATATATATATAACCTATCAATTTAAACTTAGGCACCCGTATCAAGCTAAATTTGATCCAAACCAAAGTATAGCAAGCGAGTGGAACCCCCCTCATTTTATTCTAGCTCCGCCCCTGTTCGTGACCTTAGGAAAAGACCTCGTGCACGTGTGAGTTACACATTGATACTGATAGACACAACAGACTCGCGCCAGCCGACTAGACGAAGCCTGCGATGCGATCGCGTGTGGCCCACCCTCGCGGTCGGTCGCGTTCTAGAGGTACCTGTAGACGGAAGAACTCTGCTTTCGGAGCCAAAATAAGGGCATGGTTAGTTCCAAACAAAATTTTTCACGCTGTCACATCAAATTTGGACACATGCATAAAGTATTAAATGTAGAAAAAAACTAATTACACAGTTCATCAGGAAGTTGCGAGACGAATCTTATAAGGCTAATTGCGCTATGATTTGATAATGTAGTGCTACCGTAAACATTTGCTAATGACGGATTAATTAGGTTTAATAAATTCGTCTGGCAGTTTCCTGGTGGAATTTTTAATTTGTTTTGTTATTAAACAACGTTTAATACTTAAAATGTGTGTCTGTATATCCGATGTGACATTGCATGGCACAATTTTTTTTTGCCAACTAAACATACCCTTAAAAAAAGAAAAAAATGAAAAAAATAGTTCCTTAGCCTTGGAATAAGTCCACTTTGACTCCCTTAAAAGTGACCCGAATCTAATCCGTAACCCTCAACTGCAAAACCGGATAAGACGACTCCTCGAACTATTGAAACCAGTGCAATTTGACTTCCTTAGCATTTTGGAGGACGGTTTTGCTGATGTGGCGCTGACATGGCGATGTTGACCTAGCCTTCATCCCATGTGGCGCTTACGTGGCATTAGAATTAAAAAATATATGTGGGGCCCATATGTAATTCACACATAAAAAATATTGTGGGCCCACATGTCATCCTCCCTCTCTCTTCTTCTTCCTCTTCCCTCTCTCTCCCTTCTCTCTCTTTCTTTCTTGTGGCGCAATTGGTAGGCAGGGGCTACGACGGCGGGCGGGAGTTGGAGCGGTGGGCGAGCAATAGCCGGAGCGACAACAGCGGCGGTAGGCGAGGGCCAGAGCGGCATCGGGCAAGCTGAGATGTCGGCAAGCGGCGGAGACACGGGCATAGCGTGGCGGCCCGCGAGTGGCGGAGACTCAGGATTGGCGTGGCATTGGAGAGGACGACGGTGGTGCTTAGCCTCTCGCCGGTGATAGGGCACGTGCGGCACCCCGCCTCGATCTCCGCTGCCTCGGCCACCGCTCCCGCTCGCCACCGAATCACGCCACCGCTGCCTCCGTCGCCCCTTCCGCGCCCACCTCGTCTCCTCCACGCTTGCCCGCTACCCCACCCTCTCCCGCCTCGATCTCTCCCTCTGCCCGCGCCGTCCATCTCCACTGTCGACCTCTCCCGCTCTCGGGGATTCGCTGCCGCTGCGCTCGTCGCCGCATGCCTGAACTCAATGGCCTCGACCTTGGGGATGCGGTGGTGGAGGAGGTGGCCAAGGCGCGCTGCCTGCAGAGGCTCTTGCGGTCGCCGCACGCTGCCGGAGCTACCGCTCGACCCGCCTCCGCACTCCTCCACCCCCTCCCCACTCGCGCCACTAGGGTCGCCGCACGCCACCGGAGCCGCTGCTCGATCCGCTCGAGTTCCTCTCCTGCTCATAGAGCGCCTTCGCTGTCGACGTCCCTCACCCGCCGCTGCCGCCGTGGGGTTCCATGACGCTCCCCCCCTCGCCCTAGGTGGCGCTCGCCGCCGACCGGCTCCAAATCGACATGTGAAGAGAAAGAGGGAGGGAGAAGGGAGAGAGGGGGAGCAAGAAGAAGAGAAAGAGAGAGAGGACGACATGTGGGTCCCACATGTCAGTGGGGCCCACAACTTTGTGTGTGTGAATGACAAATGGGTCCCACCGATATTTTTTTTAATTGTAATGACATATAAGCGCCACGGTGGGACGAATACCGGTCAACACCGCCACATCAGCGCCACGTCAGTAAAACTGCCCTCCAAAACTGCTGAGGGAGTCAAACTGCACTGGTTTTAATAGTTCGGGAAGTCGTCCTATCCAGTTTTGCGGTTGAAGGTCATAGATTAGATCGGGTCACTTTAAGGGAGTAAAAGTGGACTTATTCCTAATGTGGTATTCTCTATTGGGCCCATTGCCCATGGGCTCTAAGCCCATCTTCCACATCTTCATTTATTGAGGTGTGTTCGCATGTGGTGGCTGGGAACTTATTCCCTCCCCACCAAAAACACGCGTGATTAATTAAGTATTACCTAATATTTTTTTAAAAATAGATTAATTTGATTTTTAAGCAACTTTTGTATATAAATCTTTTGTAAAAATCATACCGTTTAGCAGTTTGAAAAGCATGCGCGCGGAAAATGAGGGAGAGTGGTGGGAATAAGGGTTGCAAACACAGCTGCGCCCCTCTCAAAAAAAAAAAAAAACTATACCTGCGCTGTCGCTGTCCACCCGTCCGTCCATCGTCGATGGCGTCGTCGTCGCCGCCGGTCCGGCCATGGGCGGACCTGCAGCACGACCTGCTCGTGATGATCATGTCCCGGGTGGGCCTCCCCGATCTCCTCTCCGGCGGCGCCACCCGCGCCTGCTCCGCATGGCGGGCCTCGGCGCGCGACCCGCTCGTGTGGCGCCGCGTTGACCTCCGCGACTGGGCCGTCCTGACCTCGGCCCGGCGCCGGTTCGCTGCGGGAGACGGTGAAGCAGCAGCCGCCGGGCGCGGGCGTGTCCCTCTTCAAGCCGCTCTCTGCAGTGTGCTGGAGATCGTCGTGAGGCGGGCGGCCGGTCGGATGGAGGCCCTGCTCCTACCGGAGTTCGCCGATGAGGAGCACCTCCTCTTCCTCGCTCAGAGGTAACGCCTCCTTCTCACTGTCTCTTTAGTATATGTTTTGTGATTGATGTGAAGATCCCGTAACGAAATTAGTGTATATTCCTCCCAAATCCGCTCATTTCTGGTTGAAAGAGAGATATTTTCTTAGTTCATTGTGGTCCTTTGGTACTGTAGATAGATAGAAATGCTGAATTCTTGCAACCTTAAAAGGAATGATGTCACAACAGATGTTCTATTCATTTTTCATGGGAAATTTCATCTTATTGTCATAATGGGATGAAAATTTCATTTTTGTTGTTTCAGTGTTGGAATTTAGATGGATTGGGTTCACCTGACTTGAATGGTGAAATATCACGTTTAAACGAAATTAATCCTCTTTTTTTCCCTGAATTAAGGATGTCCCAGAGCATCTTTTGGGACCTAATTATCCCAGATATCCTCTAACCTACCTGACTATTAGGATATCTTTGCTAATAGCTTCACCATATTGCAGTCACCCTAAACAGGAAAAAGGCCAGACTGTACTGTAAACAAAAGAACACCTTTCCATTGAGCGGTAAACTGTATTCAATGCTTTTCCAATTTGTCATGCATGGATCTTGGTATAGGACTATAGGAGCCCATTGCTTGTGGTGGGAAGTTTCTCCACACCAAGTATACTATTGCTGTTTCACTTTTCAATATACCTTCCAGAACGGTAGGAATGTACAAGCATGGAAGGTTATGATACCAGGACATCTTAGTCATACTGCCTTCTTTCAAAACAATATCCTTTTTTTTTTCAAAGAATGGCTGCTAAACCAACATATGAGAAAAATTTCTACAGGTTACTTTTTTGGTTACCCAGTAATGGAAATGAACTAAAGAAACAGCCTATGTCACAAGACAAATGCTCGTAGTGGTATGGACCACTTTGCCCACTACACCTGGAATGATACTTTTCTATTGTTTGTCTGTGATATGTTAACAAAGAGCTTGCAGGGTTCCCAACCCAGTTTCTCCCCCACAAGTTATTCAAATGACTCCCTGTTCAATTTTTCAACATATTTAAACTTAAGTTGTATTGTGCTTTTCCAAATATGTTCATGAGATAGGTTCTCCAGATATCTAAACATGTGTTTGCACTTTGCACAGAATTTGCAGTGAAGTCACCAGATTTTTCATAACCATGAGAATGTGATCTATCACTTTTACTTTTAGTTAGAAACAATATGAAAAAATAAATTGCTTTTCTTTTGTGGGGTTCAACTACTACATTTATGGAGTTAGGATGGCTCTATAATTTTCACGAGGCATAATAATAAAATTGAAAGATAGTTTGCCACCGTCAAATATATGATTGCCATTCCTGGCTGGCTGGCTGGTCATAAGTCAAGGATAAGTAGTGAACCAGCAACAACACCTTTGCTTTATTAACTGTATCATATCATTATTGGCTATTTTGTTGCATTCAAAATCTATTTCCTACCCGTTAGTTGTGTTCAATACTCTATTAGCTATGTTAAGGAATAGACACTCTAATATAAGAGGTCATTGTGTCTTAAGTTTGGCAAGCAGAAAAAATCGGCAAAACGTATATGTCTGCACTGATAACAATTTGGAACTGCCACCATGCCACATTACAATTAAATGTTCTCTTCAAAATAAGTCTAAATGGAAATGTAAGCTAGTGCATGGAAATTCGACAATGTCTGGATGTGGTAGCAAGTGTTTGATTTCAGTGCATGATCCTACAATGTTTTTTTAGATAATGGATTTTCATTAATCCGTCCTCTATATTCATAAAGAATATACACAACCAAAACATGCACTAGTTCTTAGACTCCAATCCTCACAATAAGGAATACACACAAACACACACACAAAGAAAATGAAAAGCTTGAAGACTTAGCTTAAACCTTCATCAACAACCTAAACTTTCCACCTTAGTGCGAGAGGGTGGAAGAGGAGAATTGGAACTAAGTCCGTGCTGCCCATCGCCGCACCATCTCCGTCTCTGCAGATCACAACACCATCTGTTGCCAACTGATGTTGTCCGCCATCATCGTCCAAAACCCCTTACGCCGCCACTGCATTCCGAACGCCACTACTGCACCCTGAGTTGCTCTGCTGCGCCACCATCATCTTGCGCATACTGTCGAACTCACTGTCGCTCTTAGAGCAACGCGAAGCCGTCCAGCATAACATGCAACTGACTTTACTGCCATCAGCTCACGGCGTCAAACACCTAACCGCAGCTAGACCTTGGCGTCGATTCTCGCTTGGCAACTGCTGCCTGTAGGACGCCGCTGCCGAGAGTCTCTGTTGCCACTGCCCTCATCCGCGTCAGGCGAGCCAACGACCATCACATCAATAGCCAACTTAGTCACTGACACCCACCGTCCTCCCATCCTCACCTGGCTGTGGTCAGATCCGAGCGCTGGAACGCCGTCACCGAGAGTCTCCGCTGTGGTTTTCTCCATCTACTGTGGCTGACCCGACCATATACCATCGTCGCCATGTGCAACAACTGACCTGCCATCGAGGGAGAAGGGTTAGCCCCCACTGTTGCCCGTTGTCGCTAAACCTCGCTGTAGGTGCCGTGGAAGGGATGGAGGACTAGCCCTGTCTCTGCCCGATGGCGCCGCCGCCGCCGCCCACCAACGTCGCCTGCGACGGAGGAAGGGATGGAGAACTAGCCCCTATCTCCATCCAACGCAATCGCCCACCAAGTCTGTCGCCGTTGCTAGTCCTCGCCATCGGTCACAGAGGAAGGGACAGGGGACTAGCCCTCATCTCTGCTGCCCACCAATTCCGCCGATGACAGAGGAAGGGATGGAGGGCTTAGCCCCCGTCTCTGCCCAACTCCGCCACTAACCACGTACGCTGGTCCTCGCCGCCACAGCAACCACGGCCGCCACCGGAGCTCCTAGCTGACTGGCAACCGCCTCCACTGCCACCTCCCTCAGCCACCTCGGGCGCCGCCGCCACCTCTGTCGGCATCACCGCCGCTGTGCTGCTTGCCAGATCCAGGCGAGTCTTGCCATGTCGCCCCATCCAGGAGTACGGAGGAGGAAGCCACGCCGCCAGCCAACCATAGGGCGCCACACCTCCAGCCAATACAGAGCAGCGTAGTGACGGCTAGGATTTGAAAAACTGCAACTGAATCTGAAGAACCAAAGGAGAAGGGGAGGAAAAGAAGGGGAGAAGGAGATGATGGAGAGGAAACGAGGAGGGTGGGGGTGGCGCCGCTGCCGGCTCCACCGCCGGTGACAGCCTCGCCGGCGGCAGCAGGGTCGGCCGGTGGGAGATCCTTGGTGGCGAAGTTTTTTGGTCTCCCAGGTTGCTCCGTGGGAGCGACACGGAAGTCGGTTCGACTCCTTCCGTCGGTCACAACAATTGGTAGGATCTTAGAGAATCTCACATGATCCTACAAATACAATGATGGCCTTCCATTTCACAGTATTTCTCCTTATTATAACCACTTTACCTCTTTCAAACTGTTTAATTACTGAGAGTATGGAAACACTGAAATAACATCTTGAATTCTGTAATGCACTAATATTGACATAGAGACATTGTGAGGCGGATAGACTACTACGAAATAATCCTGCATTCGTAATATATTAAAGACGATAACAAATACTGCCTAGGATCCTGATATAGCAGTCACCGCTACATACAGGTGGGATGTGCTGTCCACAAGGTTCGGAGTTCAGAATAAGTTTATTCAGTATTTCTGGAATTACTGGCCACCCAGTGAAATGTTACTATCTCCTTTGATGTCCAGGAGGCACATGGAAGCAAGTGTAGCCTACACATCTATTGTCAAAATTAATCCAACGGCCATTTTCTACTAAGATATCATCTGGTTTAATGATTCCCCTACCATCAGCAAATGACTGTACAGCTTTCAACTTCTATTTCCAAATAGCATTTACTAGTGCCAGAGTGAAACTTGCTGCAGCGTAAAGATGCCATTTCCCTTGCGTGTGCACTCTGATGTGCCGTCTGGTTACACCATCGGTGCTCTGGTGAACAGTGCATGCCATTGCTCAGGCCTCATGCTGTTGCACTGAGCCACTGACCATCTGGACTCATGATCCCGACTCCTCTGATGGCAGTGGCTTCGATGAAAGAGGTTGGTCAATCAACCAACCTGTCTCAACTCTTCCCGATTCAGCAGCTCCCTAAACTTGTTGCTCTGAATTTCCATTAGAATGATGTCGGAGCATTGTGCTCTTTGCATGTTAGCAGTTAGCGCGAATACTCTCTGCCCCCTGTAGTTCTTTTTTTCTCGTGTTCTACGGATCTGCTCAAACAAAGAACTAGGAGAAGTCATCTCATACATTTCCAATTTAGTGCCATAAATGATTACTCTATTATTTTCCCTCCAAAATGATTTCTTTAAGAAAAAAGTAATGATTTCTTTAAGAAAAAGTTTTGTGAATGAACCCCGGGCATTGGATTAATTTAGACAGTAGATATATGTAGGCAACATTTCACCCTAAGATGCCTCTTGGATGTCAGATGATCCAGTTCCCAGTGAAATCTGGTGACCTGCGGTCTGCGGAGACTGCAAGCTACCATAGTTATTGAGACCGGACCGGACCGGCGGTTGGACCGGAAAAAACCGAAACCAGAGCCTCCACCGGTCTGGTCCGGATGAAAGATCGCTGTGCAATTGACTCGGCAGAAATTGGATGGACCGTCCGGTTTTTCGTTAAAACCAGCTAGAAAACCAGTCCTTGATCCGCCGATTGATGCTATGGCGGGGCGCGTGCATGCATGAGCGACATGAGTGGAGAAAATTGACAAAAAAGGATTTTGGTGGGAATCGAACCCAGGAGCACATGCAAGGAAGCCACGCACCTTCCCACCAGGCTAAGCTTGCCCTTATGTTTGAATGGAATCAGTAGTTTATATAAACATTATTGAACTGCTTTAGACCGGGGGTTCAATTGGTCAGACCAATGAACCGTTGAACCAAAGGCTTCGCCGGTTAGATTGCCGGTCCAGTCTCAATAACTATGCCAGCTACTGGGTAGAAATTTAATAAAAGAATTGAATTTTGACTGGTAACCGGCTGATACATTTCCAAATTTAAAGTTCCGGTTTCAAATTTGAATTTATATCCTCTGGCTGGTAACCGCTCTAATTTTTCTTTCATAGTGTTGGAGAAACAATCTATCACGTGAACGTGCCTTTTTGGGACCCAAGCAAATCTCACTCCTTTTATTGCGATATTAGTCAAATTTTCCATCTTTTCACTAGCTATTTCTGATTCAGTAATGCTTGTCAAATATTTTTTGTCAGAACGTTGTGAATTATGTGATAAATGGTATTTTTGATGAGGCTTAAGGCCAAAACTATCCAACATTGAATTGAGATTCAATTACATGTGGTTTTGCAGTGTGTTCTGTTCCTCATAATACTCTTACGGCATTTTGTGTTAGGTATCATTTGTATGTAATTATTTGTGGCAGTGCGCTATTTGTTTCGTCTGGATACTTTTGGCCAAATTGGCTAACAGTTATTTTCCAGATATTTATGGAAATATTGTTATGGTTAACCATGGACTAAGTGTATTTCATGTTGTTTTTCTGCAGGAATCCAAATCTGCACTATTTCAGCCTTCCTGCCACATGTATAACTTATGATCAGTTCCGTAAGGCAATTGACAAATTACAGTTTCTTAAAGGCATGGCAGTGGATGAGGGTCTTATTAATCACGATGTTCTCAGCCATGTACATCAGTGTTGTCCAGATTTTCTGGAGTTGAAGGTGTTTGCTCTTTATGTCGACGAAGAGATGGCTTCAATCATTTGCAACTCCCTTCCACGTCTGAAGAAGCTTGAGATACCAAACTCTGATATGTCTTGTGCTGCAATAATAAAATTCCTTGATTGCCTAGAGGAGCTTGAGTACTTGGACATATCTGGTTATGAGACTTCGGCAATATCAAGTGCTGTGCTCCAAAAAGCTTCTCGGCTGAACATCTTCATCTGGAACTCAAAATTTGAGCTTGGGGAGTTCACGGACTGTTCGAATTGTGGTGAACATTGCATTAATCCTCAAGAGCCTTGTAAGTGCGTGATGGAGCACAGAGTCATGGACTGGCTGGCTGGACCTTCACAACCTTCCTGATGCAGTAAACTGTGACTTAAGTTAAATTGACAATCCTACCTGCTCGTCAAATTTCAACATTTGTCTGGGTTACTTGTCAATCAAATGGTGGGTAAGGTGGTACCACGCTTTGATGTGCCTTATGTGGCACTTTATTTTGGAGTTTAATATGTATGTGATATCACGATTTCCAGCATTTTATTGTCAATGATGTCTTGTGAGAACGAAGCAACGCACGCTACTTGGTGCAGTGTTGAGCCTTGTTTTACAATAAATTTTAAGTCGTTGCAGTCTCTTGGGCCTGAGCGAGCTGGCAAACGCATGGCTGTTCGGCTGTTCCGCCTGTGCAGAGTACTCTGCTTTGTACTCTTTTGTTAAGCAAAAGATGCCCTGTGTTTCCTCGAGAGGCATTTACGTTGGAGATCTCCATGATTGCACTCTTATTTTTTAAGTTCTTTTACTGTGGTCTGTGGAGTGTGGACTACTGCATCGTGGTGTGAATTCTTTTACCGCCTCCGCCTCCCCCTCGCGCCATCGCCATCGTCGTCTCCTTCGGCTCGCGTCGCCACTGCCGCCGCTTTCTCCACCGCCGTCGCCACCGCCTCCCCCTCGCGCCGCCACCTCCGCCTCCGCCTCCGCCTCCGCCTCCGCCTCCGCCGCCGCCGTCGCGCCGCCATCTCCGAGCTCCTCCGCCTCCCCCTCACATCGTCGCCGTCGCGGAGCGGCGGTGAAGGCGGGTGCTATCTCCATCGGCGACGAGGTCGGAGCACCGACGACCACGCCACAGGTCCCAGTCTCCCTCGACCCCAGCAGCCGCCCTTAGCCCTCCTCCGCCCTCTGCCGCCTCTGTCCCATCCGCCGCCACCGTCTCCGTCTCCGTCTCCGTCTCCGCTCCGCCTGCGCCGTTGCCGAGCGTCTTTCCCTCGCGGCACGCCGTCGCCGTCGCCGGGTGCGCCACCTCTGCATCCGCCTCCATCTCACGCCGCCACTGCCGCCGTCGCTGCCGACCGCCGACGTCTGGATCCGGCCTTCTGGCTCGGCGGGGTCCAGCTCGGTGGTGAGGAGATCCAAGGCCGTCGAGCGCATCCTGGATCTCCGGCACCAATGACCGCGCGCGTGGAACTGGCAGTGGCAGTGAGGAGCACGGTGACGGCGCGCCAATTTCTGAGATAAGTTTTTTGCGGTTTGTACTAGAAAGAATAGCCCTTCCAATTTTTTCTGCGTCGCCCATTGGATGGGAGGAGGTTAGAAGAAGATAGAGGCAGTGTTATACAGGGTTCCACCGGGTGGCTTCTCATGGAGGATGCTGGTACAGGGAGTGGTGAAGCATGGTGGAGGATGCAAGACGGTGCGGTGCTCGAGAGGCGGGCGCGAGGTGATGTCCGGATGAGGTCGGCATCGGGTGGGAAGAGGACGGTGGGGTACTTTCTTTCTTAATCTAGGCAACTCGTTGGTCCATTTTTGCATGATTTTGTTTCTGCTTATGATGGTTGAAAAGAAGTTTGGTCTTTGCAGCTTGATGTTTCCCCTTTGTGACTGTTTTCATGTACAGGTTTGGAGTTGCACTAAATCAAAACCGCATTTCATCAATGGTATAGGGAGCTCCGTTTCAGATTTGGGGAAGCACAGAACTTGTCCATGTTTGAGGATGGCACCGTTGTGTCAAAGTCCGAGGAGGCTGGATTTACTTACTGTTAAAGATGGTGATTATCCCTCTTCCTTAATCTCCCTGTCAAATATTTGCTGTTCAGAGTGTTGAACTCAATCAACTGCTTATATTAACTAATGAAAGTTTGGTACTTTGGTTCCAAGGTTCTTTTGTCCTGCACTGCCCAAAGCTATAAAAACCATGAAAAAAAGCAGACAAGTTGCTCCTTACAGCTAAACCATGAAAAATATTATTCAGTTTACTTACTAAAAGCAATCTATCTCTTCTGTCATGCAGATGAGAGGCCTCCTGTGATTTACCTGTAGGATCATGTGAGAATACACCAATCTGCAGGCGGTATACATTCATTTCTCTGTTTTTTCTGGAAATCCTATAGGAGATGCAATTCTGTCAACATAAGTGTGTATAGTGTGTTGTGGAGTCTGATCGAAGTGCTAAGCATTCATACTCAGTTCTGTGTCCCTGAAACTTAATTTTGTATGTAGATTAACTATCACAGTTGTCTCTGAAGTGATGATACACTTCTTTTTTTTAAAAAAAGAAACTTATATCTCGCAAACTGACTTAACCTTTGATATCAAATTATTTAATATGTAGGAAAAAAAAAGTTCAGATTGTCAAAGCAAAGCTGACTGGACACCATGCCAATTGCTATTGTTTACTGCACAATCAAGGAGATTTTTGGCTAATTCTACTAAATTTCTGTTTGGTAAAGGTAATTTCCTTCCATCATGATTACCCCTTACAAATAGTGCAAATGTCTCCTGCATGGATCAATCTTCGCTAAATGGTCTATAAACATTTCTACTGCACCATGCTAAGAGTTAAATTGTAGCCATCCAGTCAAGAATTTCTTTCTTTGAACCTACAGTACCTTGGACATACAAGCAGATTTCTCTTTGGGCTGATGTCATGTGCCGAATACTTCGTAACAAGGGAGTTGTGTGGGCTGTTAGGATTCACGTCTCAGTCATTCAGTTTCTATTCTAGATAGCAAAATTTGCTATAGGGCATCCAAAAAACGTGTAATTTCACAATGTGTCTGTGATTAAATTAAACTGATTACTCCAAATAAATTACAAGAACCACATCCACGTAGCTTATTAATTTGCTTAGGATTACAAATGATTCCGAGCGCCACAGTCAGTCCTACAAGATCAGCGTCGGCAGTCCTCTCTGCCCTGGTACAATGCGAGCTCCTTCCTCTTCTTGATCTATCCTCAATTGGACTAAAGTCTTAGAAAAAAATACAACTTGTTGATCGTGCAGATTAAGGAGTGCTTGAACAAGGTTGCCTAGACGGTGTTTTTCCTCGCCCATCCTGAAAGCCCTGATCCTGAAGGTTCATTCCTTCTATTACTGACATCATAACTGAAGCTTGCAACAGTTTATGTGTCATATTAATGCCATTGGTATTCAATCCATTTCCTGATAATATAGAATTGCTCTTATTTTCCTTGTAAAATTATGTGCAAGCAGTAAGATTTTAAATTGGTTATTGTCTTCATGATCATTGGATCTTTTTTTTCCAATGAAGTGTATTGAACTAGAGCAAACTGTTACTCTGAACATGTCAAATCGGTCATTTATCTGAATTTATAAAATAGCGTTAACTTCCTTTTTAGTTCACAAATTTCTTGCTTTGCAATCAATATAAATTCAGACAAATTTTCAAGCTGTTAATATATCAATGACCACTACATATCCTATAGCAACTAATTAAATCTTCTAATAATGGAGATATTTACTAAAATATAATGGAGATATTTACTAAAAATAAGATGGTGTTACTTATTTCAGATTCAGCACATGATTTATATTTCAGATTTTGTATATAACTCAGTTTAAAGTTCAGAATGTAAATAGGCACAATATTTAGTTGAATCATTTGGAAATAAAACATGCTTATGCTGAACTGCTGGTATCCCTATAGACTGAACAGCTAGAAAAACATGCGTACACTGAACTGCTGATAAGACAGTTTAAGTTCAAACATTTATTAAGTATACTGAATCATTGGGAATTCCTGTAGATTGCTTCCCCATTTGAATTTTACTGACATTACCCATGTACTGTATCGATGTTAAATTTTGGTTGCATCAATAAATCTTCTACTTGTTACCAGCATCTTTGTCGCACCTACTTAATTTGTTTGATATAACGAAATGAACAAGGATGTGAACTACAGTTGGTACACTGAATTGCTAAGAGAAATGCTTGTAACAACATGTATATTGTTGATAATATTAAGTATTTTCAGTAAATACCTAAGCACAACCTGTACTGATTCACTATGCTATGCTAAGGTGCATCCATACATGCTGATTCTGTGCTCTCATCCCATTATTCTTTGACACAAGATGATCCAACCCTGATTTTGTATGTGATGTCTAAAAATTTGCAAAGGTTGAGTGGAACTGATTTTTGTATGATCAAACCATTATTCATTGCTCATCCCAGTTTTAGACTAGATTGATCAAGATTCATCACTGATCCAAATTTTGCCATGAATTGGACGAGGTTGATAAAGATAAATGTATGATTTCAGGCCTAATAAAATTGTATGCTTTAGAATGGTCAATTAATTGCATGTTTTAGACCCAAGAAAATTGAAATTAAACTACGGATCTTATTTTATGAAAGATGGCTTCTGTACTCAGCTCACTGAATCAGGTTTTTTAATTGAACTCTCTGATACTTAAGTTAATGTGTTGAAACTATGCTTGATTGCTAATTATATACTTTTAGTTTTGCCGGATGTCATATGTGATGATTCTGAGGGAGCCTAATGTACAGCTTGAGATTATTTACTCTTAACCTGATGCGCTCATATGTGATGCTCCTGGAGGATATTTATATAAATCGATGTCGTCTTCTCAAATTATAATTTACTGTTTTTAATAATTTGTACTGGCATATCAAATTAACTGATGTTTTTAATAATTTGTACTGGCATATCAAATTAACTGATGTTTTTAATAATTTGTACTGATATATCAAAATCACTGTTGTTACGCTTCATGGCTCATAATAAATCGCTGGTGCATTGATATCTACATGTTTTCACATTTGCTATTTACAGCTCAGGTACTTTCAGTGAACATGAAGCTTACTCATAAGGAATCAAACCAATTGTGAAGATAGCGGGTACTCTGAGAATTGACAGAGATGAGAGTCTGGCTAAATAGTCAGCCATGTGAAATGCCTTAATGAACTCTGTATTTCGATAGATGAGATAGCTCATTTAGGCAGTACATACATGATGTGGGTTCTTCGATCCATTCAAACTCTGTAGTGCTGATCCATTTATAGATATTTCTCCCTTGCATATGCTCTTTGCATTGACTCCCAACCATATAACATTGCGGGGCCCTAAAATTTATATTACTACCTACACGAAATCAGTGTAATGCACAATTTATTTTTTATGTAGATATATTGTACTCTTAAATTTGTTTTATACAAATGATTTTTATTTTTAGGTAATACAATATTGCTAAAGTACCTAAATGAAATAAATGTGACATGAAATCCAACTAGCAATTTTCGATTAGATGAAATGTTATGTGATTTGTTTGTAAATCACATTATATGTTTGTTGTGGACTAAGGTAGATTGATGTTTTATCTGATAGGAATGGATCCAAATGGATCGGCGTTTGAAGAACGCGCCCCATTTCGAGACATAACTAATATTTCTTCAGGTATTGTGACATGTATATATTTTGGACTTTCTTTGTGATCTCTACATACTCCCCGCATATATTCATATACCTTGTCTGCTGATTTTTCGATAAGCATAGATGCAAGAGCTGGAAGTACAACTTCTACTAAGCTTCAACGTAAGGAGATGCTTATTAATATCATATTATTATGCATTATGACACGGGGGCACATATATATGCATTATATATGTGCATGAATTGGCATATCATATTATTATACTTTATGTTAAATATATTTGTGCATGACATAAATTGAATTAAAGCTCAAATGTACCGTTCATATAGTAATATTTTTTGCTAACATGAAAACTTTAAAAATTATTAAAGACAAATAGAATTACACCGTAGCATTTAGCACGGGCATATTACTAGTAGATGTTAATGTACCAGCTGCAGCCTGCAAAAACTCTCTCCATCAGCAACTTTTTAATGCTCATTCAGTTCTTTCACAAACAATGCAAATACTAATAGAAGTATTTTCATACAGGCAACACTAAACGTACGCTTGAGCTGTGTTTCTGTGCAAAGAATGTTGATCCAACAGCTGACTTGAAAAAGTATATCGAAGATCTTGAGGAGTGCCTAGACCGTTCAAGCAAATTCTATGCTGTTGCTGTGAATAACACATTCATGAAGCAGGATAGAGTTGTAAGTTCCTACACCTGCTGCTCATTTATTTATATACACCATACATGGCTATCTATCTTACCAATTATAAGTCAAGGCTGATATACAATGCCAATTACAGTACTTTACGAAAGAATTTTCTAAAGACTACTTAAAGCCATTGATGGACGGCAAGGAAACCATCAGCATTGGAGTTCAAATGGCAGGTGGTGTTTCAAAGAATATGATGCTCCAGATGTCAACGGATGATCGATGCAACCTGAAGAAAAGTATGGGCAAAATTTGCAACCCGCAATCACATATACCTACAATCACTATGCACCTTCCATTTCAACAAAACAACTCGCCTGGAAGCCACCTTCGATGTTCTATAAAGAACATAGCAATACTCATGGCTATGTTGCAGCCATTCTTTTGCTGCCACCAACCAGGTTGATCACTGTCAAGATAACCTGTATTAGTTCTAGGCCTTACATGGTAATCATGGAACCTCCTAATATGAAGAAACATCTATATATGTACTTACTGCTATTAGAGACCTCTAAATATCAAGATGCCTGTGTGTAATTTGTACTATGGTTTGCTTCTCTGTAAGACACTTCCTCATACTTTCTGCCCCTGCTTGCGTCCAGGCGGCGCGCCAACGGCGCGCCCCTAGCTCTAGTGTGCTTGTATCAATCAAACAAAATGTTGACACATACAGTTTGTGCTAAATCTGAACATATTTTTCTTCAGGTGCTGCTACCTGCTAGCCTGCTGCGATTCACAAGCAAAACCGAGGTTTGGCCAGTGGAGTGGAGTACTACAAGCTTCTTCCTCCGTCTCAATATATAACAACTAGGATGGGATTAGACTCATCCTATCCAAATTCAGTCATAGGATGGATCTAAACTCATACTATATTGTTACATATTGGGACGGAGGGAGTAGAAGACAATTAGATGAAATGTGATCAACTTTTCGGTTTACTAAAAAAATACCCATACGTTGCAATGGGTAGATATATTTTTTTCAATGATACACCAATTATTAAGAGCTAAGCAATAAATTAAAACATTATAATCACTATACATTATAATTAAAAAAGTAAATGAATTTTTTCCTTGGTTTTAGACTGAAAGCACATTCTTTTCTTATTTGTTAGTCCGCCTTAGCCTAGTCCGCTACCTCCTTCCATTCGTCCTACCTTTCTTCGGCTCAGCCCACAAGTGGAGTTACAAGCATGGCTTGCACAATGCTGTCTTCAATCTCCAAAAGGTAGTCCCGTCCTCGTACAATGCGGGACCCGATCCTCCCTATCAAATTCGGTAGTATCATTCTCGATCTCCCAAAATTGATTGAGGACTTTTCATTTCCTCAATCTTCTCTTTCCTTTTTTTTTTTTTTGCAAAATTGAAGCGAAAGCAAAGCTTGTCGATTTGCCATCATCAACGACTTTTAGATAGAGATTAAATTCAGCGAATTAAAATTCAATTGAAAGTGAAAATCATGGGAAAAAATGATGGAGGAATGGGAAATCGATTTTTGCAAGAGAAAACATGCGGGGAGGTAGATCGAACCTGATTTTGTTGTTTTCAGCCGTTTTTCCGGCCATACGATCAAAGCACGTGTCCCCCATCCCGCCCCGCTACTTGCGCATTGCATGAACCACCATGCCCGCTGATTGATTTGTTGGATCAGATTTTGGGTTTTGTTGCCGAAAAAGAAAAAAGAAAAAAAGAAGAAAAAGAAAAAAGAAAAAAAAAAAGCCCATGACAAGTGACAAATCTGTTGTGCACTTGTGCTGAGTTAAATTTTTGGAGAGACGCACGGGCGTATGAGGCGGGCAAAAGGAAAGATGACGGAGTTGATATTACTCAAGGTATTTGAGAAAAACTAAATACAGTTATACTTACATTTGCCTAGTATGAAGCATTTAATCTTTCCCCTTATCTTGACTAGAGTAACAGAAGTAATTAGAATTGAGACAAACATCTTGATCTTTGAATCTGAGATTTGTACGTCTGTTTTATAAGGTTTTAACAAAACTAATGCCATGTTTGTTTCAGTTTAAGATTATTATAATATAAATTATTGAGCCAAATTACTATAAGCTACTACCTCCGTTTCAGGTTATAGGACTTTCTAGCATTGCCCAATCTATATGAATGTGGGCAATACTAGAAAGTCCTATAACCTGAAATAGCGGTAGTAGATTATAATAAGCTGAGATAGAATAAGCTGTTAGCTATTTGTTTATCTGGATTATTAGCTGTTTATTAGCTGTTAACCACCCAATAATTAAAAAAAACACCTTTAGAATGAATTACCAGATTATAGTAATCTGGCTTATAGATTGTAATAATCTACCATAATAAGGTATATGTTTGTTTCAGCTTACTCTTAATAATTCAGATTATAATAATCCTAAGCTGAATTAAAAAGGGCCTAAGTACATGTATCTCTGAATTTGTTATCATCTTGTATGACATACTTTCTATATCTGAATACATATAGTACTTATAGCACTAGTCAAAACTTAAAAGCTAAACACATTATTGATGCCCCTCTCCCTCCCTTTACAGACTGTTTATTTGCTAAAAGAGAGAGCTTCTACTAGCTGTATGTATATATCGGTGAGAACATTAAAAGCACATAACATACCTATAGTTGCATACAAAAGCACTGTAGGTCTATAGAAACAGACCTTTTCTAACAACAAGGGAACAAAACAAAGCTATCTAACCTCCCCAAAATCTACAGATAATGATATACATACATGTATCTTACTGCCAACCTCCATAAAATATACATATAAGGATATACATACATCTCTATGAATAAATTCCAAGTGCCATTTTTAGCTAACTAACTATGTGTAGTCTAGCAAGATACATAAAAGAAGCACGCAGAGCAAGGCTTCCCCTGGGCCCTCCAGTGACAAATATCTCTATCTCAAGTGGCAAAACTGACAAAATAAAAACTAACAGAACTCAATAAGGCAAAACTAATTGCTGAAAAAGCTAACAAAACTAGATTTAATTGCTTTCAAAATTTACTAGTCTTTTCGGATATTTTACTAACTCACAGGCTAAATTCTCAGGGGGTGCGCAAGGGTGTGAGACTAACTATTGCAAGCTCAGGGAGGAAATGTTGTTAGTGAAGGTATTTTTAAACTAAAAACACAGTTACACAGTTATATGTGTTTCACGGTATTTTTCCGCTTAATTAATATGTTGCAAAATTTTAAAAACTGACAAAGGCAAAGACAAAGAAAAATAATGGATATATTCAAATTTGGATAACACTAGTTCAAATTCTATACTACTAAATTTGGTAGTGCCAATATCCAAAGAAGCCTGCAGTGTCTGCAATGTGTTTTGTTCCCTTAAAAAAGCCTTGAAAAGGAAGACATGATTTCATTAGCAAAAATAACCTTGCAACTCAAAAAGCTTGACTGATCCTGCATGCATAATGGATATATTCAAATTTGGATATCACCCCTCTATGGTTTCAGAAAACTAAAATGTGTGCAACATACTTAATTCTTTGAGGGGGAACCAGAGACACCTATAAAACAACTCTAGATCAACCTAAAAATCATGCCAAACATGAGAAATCTGACAAAATGAAAACCATGCCAAAAACGAGAAACCTCACCTTCAGATGCCATCCAGTGTACAGAACCACCAAAATCTTAGTGCAAAGATATTGCCTTCAGCTCTCCACCTTAAAAATATACCAGGTAATGCAAAAAAAAAAAAAAAACTTACTCTGATTATAGTACAGATTGTGGAGTAATAAGGACTATAAAATTCTGCTTACTCTGATTATAATTCTGCTTAAGCCAGAACTTTGAAAAGGCTTTTGATACCATAGAGCACTCAGCGATAATTCAGATCATGAAGCACATGGGTTTCCCACAGAAATGGCTAAATTGGGTTTCCTTGATTTTCTCTTGAGCAAGTTCTTCTATTCTTTTGAATGGTGTGCCATGTGCCTCATTCATGTGTAAAAGAGGAGTAAGGCAAGGTGATCCCCTATCACCCCTGCTGTTTGTCCTTGCTGTAGATTTTTTGCAAGCCATAGTAAACAGAGCCTTCTCATTAGGATTGTTATCCAAGCCTATCAATGAGCAAGATAACTAGGGTTTTCCAATTGTTCAATATGCAGATGATACACTTATCTTACTTAAGGCTGACCAAAGGGAACTTTTTTGTTTCAAGGCACTCCTGAATACTTTTGCACAGTCCACATATCTTGGTTGGCTGGATTGTTAGGTTGCTCTGTGGGGCAAATGCCATTCACATATCTTGGTTTGCCAATGGGGACTACAAGACCTAAAGTGATTGATTTTGTACCACTTGTTGACAGAATTGAGAGACGACTCACCTCCAGTTCTATGTTTTTGCCTTATGGAGGTAGATTGACCCTTGTTAACTCTGTGTTATATGCTATCCCTAGATATTACATGTGTTCTCTCCAATTACCAATCACTGTTATTGAAGCAATTGACAAGGCTAGGAAGAACTGTTTATGGAGAGGGAATGATCCTAGCTCGAAAAGAAAGTCTCTGGCGACCTGGCATAAAGTCTGTAGACCGAAGGAAAAAGGTGGCATAGGTATCATTAATTTGGGTTTGCAGAACATTGCTCTCCTTCTCAAGCACATGGGAAAATTCTATTAGGGGGCTGATCTCCCTTGGGTAAAGTTAATCTGGAGCTCCTATTATCAGACCAAGGTTCCTCATAAAGTTTTTAACAAGGGATCTTTTTGGTGGAGGGATATTGTCAGTCTCTCAGATTACTTTAGAGGAATAGCAAAGTGTGACATTATTTCTGGTACCACAGTTCTGTTTTGGGATGACCTATGGAATGGTCAGATTCGGAGCACCACATACCCAAATCTTTGTGCCCATGCTTTCACCAGAGATGAATCTTTGGCTGTCACTTGTGCAAAACCTTTTGAAGATTGCTTTAAGTTGCCTCTGAATCAGGAAGCTTACACAGAATTCCTGCAGCTTAAAGGGGAGTTGGATGATCTGTCTTTGGCAAGTCAGCATGGGGACAATTGGAGTTTTATATGGGGCATGACTACTTACACCTCCAAAGCTTTCTATAAGTTGAATTTTTCATCCATGCAACCCCTAAGGCCGTTTCGATGGATCTGGAAGACTAAGTGTCTAATGAAGATAAAAGAGGGACATGTTCGATAGAAGAAACTGTGCCCCTTTAAATGCTGACCTTTTGTCACACCCCGAAGTTCTTTCCCAAGCCTAAATTGGAGTTTTAAATGGTCTCAAGAAAATACCAGTGTAAAGCAAGAGTAAACCTTAATAAATTAATGCAAATAATAATCGGAATTGGCATGTGGAATTTTTCTTGAGTTCTACATGTCGAAATACGCTAACAAGATTTTTAGTGGAATTTTCAGAGCTCTCGAAATAATTTTAACCAATTAAAATTGAGCACATGCAATTTTAATCCCAGGAAAAATCCTTTTTCCTTCTTTTTCTCCCCCTCCTCCCGCTGGGCCGGCCGAAGGCCGAGGCCCAGCTAAGCCGCGCGAGCCGGCCGGCCGCCTCCCTCTCTCCCTGAGACGCCGACAGGTGGGCCCCACCTGTCGGGGTCGTCCCCTTCCTCCGGCTGCCCGCCCCACGTCGCCACCACCGCCGAAATCGCCGCCGCACCCACGTCCTCGCCTCCTCCGGGCCACGTCGGCCACGCCCGTGCATGCGCCGCGTCTCCCGCACCCACTCCCCCTCTCTCCCACTCGCGCCCGCGCCCGAGATGGCCGGGATTCGAATTCCGAATCCCGCCTCTCTCTCCTCTCCCACTCCCCCACGTCAGCCGGCGATTCCCGCCTCTCCCGGCCACGTCCGGCCCCCTCTCTCCCTATTTAAGCTCCGCCGCCACCCCCTCTCTCTTTTTCCCCATTTCGCCGAACTCTCTCGTGCTCCCCATCGCTTCCGCGCCGTGCACCCATCCGCCATCACCGCTTCCGCTACTCCGGCTGCCGCTAGCCGCCGCTAGACTCGCCGCCGCGCCGCGCCGTCGCCGCCGTCGGGTTCGCGTGGCCGAGATCCACCCCGTCCACCCCTCCTCCGTCGAGGTTCGCCACCGGAGCGCCATTCCCGCCGCGCGACGGTGAGAGCCGCCATGTCCGCCGCCTTCGGCCGGCGTTCCCGCCTTCTATGGCCTCTCTCTCCCTCTCTAATCTTTCCCTTTTCATTCTTTAGGTCGTCCCGGACCCCGTCCGCCGCTTGTCGACCTCCCTCCGTCGCTCCTCGTCGCCGGTCGTCACTGCCCCCTCCGGTGAGGACTCCCTCCCCTTTCCTTTCCTTCCCCATTTCCCCGTGCGCCGCCGCCACCCGCGCTCGCCGTCGCCTTCGGTCGTCGCCGCCGCCGGGGCGCCATCCGCTGCCGCCGCCCGCGCCGCCGCTTGCCGTCATCGGTGGACGCGCGCGTGCCGCCGCCCTTGCCATGGCCAGCCGGCCGGCTTTGTGCCGAGCCAAGCCAGGTCACCGCCGCACCGTCCGATCGGCCCCGGGCCGATCCGGGCCGTCAATCCCGTGGACCGGCGGTGGACCACCCGCGTGGTCCCGGTCCACGGTGGACCGACCACCCATGCGCCACTGACGTGCGGGCCCCGCCTGTCGGCGCTCCCCCCCTTTTGATGACGTCAGCCCTGGGATTTATTGCGCAATAATTCAATTAAGGATTTTTCCGTTTATAGTAAAAACATAGTGAATCTTCTAAAATTCATAACTAATTCATCCGTGCTCCGTTTAAGCCCATTCAAGTCTCAGTAAATCAAGAAAAATGTGTAGAATCCATTAAAAATGGTTTTGTTCTCTGTTTCAGTAGTCTTATAGCCTGTTTGTGTTGTTTGCCTTGTATGTCGCTTAGATTCCTGTTCTCCCGACGCTCCGGTGTACTTCGAGATAGTCGCCGAGGTTCCTCCAACAGCAGAGCAAGGCAAGTCATGCTTGTCACTTGAACATGTGGATCCTATATTGCAAATGCTCTATTGTTTTTTTTCAAATACTGCATTGTTTTATAATGTTACTATGGGATGTTTACCTACTGTCATAGCCGTACTATTTTGTACCATGTTCCTTTGTTAGCTTGGGATATAACATGACTAGAGATTGGACTAGGGATTGCTTAGCCATGCTTAGTTCAACTAGCACACAATGAGGGAGATCCTATTAATGTTTAGACTGTAGGTTCTAATGGTAATGTTGGATTAGTGACACCGCTTCGGTGTTGGTTAATTAAAATGAATCACATGGTGGGCTGTGGGTGCATGGTTTTGCTAGTCGCACCCATGGCAGTTAAGGACCGGTTCGCGGGATGCCCTAGAAGAACTCATCGTACTTACCACAAGCCAGCGTGGGCAACGGCTGGGCTTGTAGTGTAGCTTTCCTCTAGCTGACGCATCCAGGCAAGGGTGGGCGTGATGGAGTGGGGCGGGCCCTGCGACGGCCTCTATCGCTTCCGGATTCACCTAGGCATGAGAGGGGACTGCCCGCTGCCTTGCGAGGAGTGGGGGTGAAACCTGAGGTGTGGTGTGCTTGGTTAGAGGGGGTTATGCGAAGGGTCCTGTCACAACCTCTTTCCGGTATGTCGTGGTAGCATGTCGGCACACGGAAACGTATCGTGGGGCTGTGCCTAGTGGGTACAGTTGTACACCTCTGATCAGAGTAAAACTATTCGAATAGCCGCGCCCGCGGTTATGGGCGGTCAACCAGATTCACCGTGATTAGTCTCACCCTAGTTAGTTTAATGAAATTGGATAGTATAGGTGGATGGTTGGGCCTGTCGCAACGTGGTATAGCGTTGGACAGTGGATGAATAATATTGATTAATTATTACAACTGTTTACTTCTTTCAACTTCTGTTTATAAATGCTCGCTTTATGCAAATGAACCACTCTAGCTCTCCTTTGATAAATCCCTGCATCATACCCCTATTCCGGTATGACTTGCTGAGTACAGTGGGTAGTACTCAATCTTGCTCTATTTTTCCCCAACCCCAGAGTACGAGTATGTGTCAGATGGTGGTTTCTCCGAGGAGTAGGCTTCGTCCGTGCCGTCGAGGATGCCTGTGGAGTGGTGTTCCCGCTGCAGTTCAAGTCAAGGCTTAGCTCCTGTTATCTTTTATTTTTCCGCTGCATTTATGTAAGACTTTTATGATGTTTGTAAGACGTGGATCTGAATGTCAACATTGTCGTTTGTGTACCCCGGCCGGTCTTGGACGGGGATTTTAATGCACATTCTGCTTGGAATTCTATTCAGGAATTTCTGGGCGTGGCAAGTTGGTATCAGAGCCGACCTTGACCGTAGGACAAGCCAAATGGAAAAACCTAAGAGCCCTCTGAATCCTTTTCATTGCATATGTTCTTTGCAATTGGATTTGTTCCGGGAAAATTGGGATCTGTTCTTGTGGTTCAAGGGAAAAATCTTGGTCGCTCGTTTAAGTGAGATTTGTCAAAACAAGTCAGTCTAGGGTTTTAGTAAAATTATTTGAGATTTATTCGTCAGTCAGTTGGGATTTGATGGGTGAAATGCATTAGGTCCTAGCTCAGGAATATGGATTGCAAGGTATTTCTGCTTTTATTGTTATTATTAGTATGTATCTAATTTCCCCATTATCTTATCGCTATGTAAGTCTGTCTTATTTATTCGCTCTCATGCAAAATGATCTATGCATAAAACTTCGCTCTTATTCGTTTCTCTTATTTGAGTCCTTTATTGCTTTATTTAAATTTGGATTTGAGCATGCATTGATTCTACTCCTTTGTCTTCTCTAGATGGCCGACCACCCACCCAACCATCGTGGAGAAGGCATGGACGACTTTGTGGCAGAGTTGGCATGTATGACGCTGGTGGTGGGCTACCCCAACGCGCCAGAGTACACGACTGTTCCACCGCTCAGTGGCGAGCTTCCTCACCGTGTCCGCCTGGAGGTCCATGGCTATGTGGGCACCTGCCTCGCTAATATGGTGGTTGAGGCGTCCGGAGGCACAGTAGATCACGCCTGTCAGGAGGCAGCATACCTGATGATGGCCAAACTACGGGAGCGCCACAACTACATCTTCCACGACACGGCGTACCGATTTCACCCTCGTCGAGCCAGCGGTGATGATGTCAGTACTTTCTGTCCGACAGCCGGCGAGAACGACACCACCTTTGGTCACATGTGTGCTGTGATGAGGGGATTGGACAGGATGCACTCGGATCTGCACAAGGCGTCCAAGGCCTTGAACAATGGGAAGCTAGTGAGGATCATAGCTCTGAAGGATAAGATAGCACGCCTGAAGAAGGAGAATGCTCAGTTGAAGGGTCTCCCAGCGCCAGGAGGAGTCCAGATCCGCACCACGCCCCGCAAGACGACGACTGCACCCGTGCGCATCCAGCTTGCGCCCAGGAACCCACCTCCGCCTGCAGTTCCCGCAGCTCCAGTTCCTCCCGCAGCGCCCGCAGCTGCAGCTCCAGCCCCAGCTCCAGTTCCAGTTCCAGTGTCAGCTCCCGCGTCCGCTCTCTCCTTCGCTCCAGCGTCAGCCGCCAGGGGTCCAACCAGTGGCAACGGAGGTTGGTTGCCTGCTACTCCTAGTGGCAGCCGCGATCACAGCAGCAGCAGTTCCAGTGGCACAGAGCCGGGCAGTGGCGAGACGTATCTGCCAGACTCCAGGAGCCACTCAGAGGGACCTGGTGATGAGCAGGAGGACGCCTTCGACTCCACCGACCGCAGGAGCCGTTCCGAGCATTAGGCTCGCTTTCCATTAGTTTATCGACTGTCTAGCTTTTGCCTGTTAGTTTGTGTGTTTAGGTCTGCTCGCTTGTGGGTCAATTGACGGTCGATATCATGTGCCTATGATATGGCTGTCTTAATAAGGACTTTTGCTTGTTTTTTTTAGTGTTTTAATTTTGATCAGAACAATTGCAGTTTAAATTCCTATCTAATAAAGCTTAGTTCCTGGGTATCTGTTTTTCTTCTTTCCCCCTCCCGTTTGCTTTTCCTCCAGATGGTCTACACCTGGAATGGTAGCCGTGCAATAGGCGAGGGCAGCAACGGCGAAGAACGCACTGACGGGGTGCATCCCAATAGTGATTCCGGCAATGGTCCGCCACCACTCCCCGAGAATCCGACCCTTGCCCAGGTAATGGCTCATCAGACGCAGATGATGACAACCATGATGCAGCTGATGCAGCAGCAGCACCAGCAGATGTACCAGAGGATGCAGCAGCAAGCCGAGCAGTAGCAGCAGTTTGGTCCCCCTCCCCTTCAATCCAACCTGCCGGAGTTTCTACGCGTCAGGCCACCCACCTTCTCCAGCACCACCAACCCTATGGAGGCGAATGACTGGCTCCATGCCATAGAGAAGAAGCTAAATCTCCTGCAGTGCAATGATCAGGAGAAGGTCGCCTTCGCCACACACCAGCTCCAAGGTCCCGCGTCAGCTTGGTGGGACAATCACATGGCTACCCGCCCGCCAGGCACGGAAGTCACTTGGGCGGAGTTCTGTCACCGCTTCAGGAAGGCGCAGGTACCAGATGGGGTTGTGGCACAAAAGAAGAGGGAATTCCGAGCACTCCACCAGGGCAACAGGACAGTGACAGAGTATCTCCATGAGTTCAATCGCCTCACGTGATATGCACCGGAGGATGTCTGTACTGACGCCGAGAAGCAGGAGATATTCCTAGCAGGTCTGGATGATGAGCTAACCAACCAGTTGATATCTGGAGATTACGCTGACTTTGAGAGGCTGGTTGACAAGGCAATCCGTCAGGAGGATCAGCGCAACAAAATGGATAGGAAGAGGAAGGCGGCTCAGTTCCGGTCCAACCAAGGGGGCCACCAGCGACCACGCTTCACTCCCGGACAGTAGGGTGGACCTACCACCATGATCGTCCGCCAGTACCGCCCTTTCAATGCCAGCAACTTCCATTAGGGTGCCAGTGGTAGCCAGAACGACCATGGCGGTCAGCCCAACCGCAGTGCAGCTCCAAGCCCACCCATGGCACCAGCACAGTCAGCTCCGTCCACGCAAGCCAAGAAGGAGACTGGAGCAAAGCCAGAGTCCTGCTTCAACTGTGGCGAGCTTGGCCACTTCGCTGACAAATGCCCGAAGCCTAGGCGTGCCGCGCCAAGGTTTGTCCAGGCTCGTGTCAACTAAGCGTCTGTAGAGGAGGTACAAGCAGCACCAGAGGTCGTACTGAGTACGTTTCCTGTTAACTCAATCCCTGCAACAGTACTTTTTGATTCTGGTGCAACGCATTTGTTCATTTCAAAGAAGTTGGTCGGGATGCATGGGTTAATAAAAGAGGAACTTAGCACGCCAATGTGGGTTCATACCCCAGGGAATAGCTCCACTTCGATACAATTCAACCCTTCTATAACAATAGAAATTCAAAGGTCACCATTTCTAGCCAACCTTATTCTTCTTGAATCCAAAGACCTAGATGTCATTCTTGGGATGGATTGGCTGACCAAGTTCAAGGGAGTCATTGATTGTGCGAATCGCACAGTCACCTTGATCAACAAGAAGGGAGAAACAGTAGTGTACAAATCACTAGTCTCACCAAAGCAAGGGGTCTCTTTGAATCAGATTGAGGTGGAAATCCCAGTGGTCACCGAGGAGAAGAATTTGAGGAAATTGAAAGAGATTCCCATAGTCTGCGAGTACCTAGAAGTGTTTCCCGAAGACCTCACTACCATGCCACCCAAGAGAGAGATTGAATTCCGGATTGATTTGGCACCAGGAACCGCTCCAATTTACAAGAGACCGTACAGAATGGCAGCCAACGAGCTAGCAGAGGTCAAGAAGCAGGTCGATGAGCAGCTGCAGAAAGGGTACATTCGACCAAGTACCTCACCTTGGGGTGCACCGGTCATTTTTGTGGAAAAAAAGGATAAGATGAAGAGGATGTGCGTCGACTATCGCGCACTCAACGAGGTCACAATCAAGAACAAATATCCTTTACCATGGATCGATGATTTGTTTGATCAACTGAAAGGAGCTAAAGTGTTTTCTAAGATAGACCTGCGATCAGGCTACCACCAGTTGAGAATTCGGGAAGAGGATATTCCAAAGACGGCCTTCACCACTCAGTACGGGCTATATGAGTGCACGGTTATGTCTTTCGGACTTACCAACGCACCCGCATTCTTCATGAATCTGATGAACAAAGTGTTCATGGAATTTCTCGACAAGTTTGTTGTGGTGTTTATCGACGACATACTTATCTATTCAAAGTCTGAAGAAGAACATGAGCAACATCTCCGTCTGGTACTCGAGAAGTTGAAGGAGCACCAGTTATACGCCAAGTTCAGCAAGTGTGACTTCTGGTTGTCTGAAGTCAAATTTCTAGGTCACGTTATTACAGCTCAGGGCGTGGCAGTTGATCCATCGAATGTGGAGTCAGTTACCATGTGGACCCCACCTAAGACCGTGTCGCAAATTCGGAGTTTTGTTGGACTTGCGGGTTATTACCGCCGATTCATCGAAAACTTCTCCAGGTTCGCCCGACCCATGACTCAGTTGCTTAAGAAGGATGAGAAGTTTAAATGGACAGCTGAGTGCGACAGGAGTTTTGAGGAGCTCAAAAAGAAATTAGTATCCGCACCAGTTTTGATTCTGCCCGACCAGATGAAAGACTTCCAAGTCTATTGCGACGCATCCCGCCACGGGCTTGGATGTGTTCTAATGCAAGAGGGCAGAGTGGTCGTGTATGCCTCACGACAGTTGCGTCCACATGAAGGGAAATATCCAACTCATGACCTGGAATTGGCAGCAGTGGTTAATGCTTTGAAGATCTGGAGGCACTATCTGATTGGCAACCGCTGCGAAGTGTATACGGACCACAAGAGTCTGAAATACATCTTCACCCAATCAGACCTAAATCTCCGACAGCGAAGATGGTTGGAGCTAATCAAAGATTATGACATGAGCATTCATTACCATCCGGGAAAAGCCAATGTGGTGGCAGATGCATTAAGCAGGAAAAGCTACTTTAATGCCCTATGCACCGAGGGCACGTGTGAAGAATTGCAGCAGGAGCTTGAACGTCTCAATGTGGGAGTCGTTGAACACTGATTCGTAGCCGCTCTAGAGGCACGACCTACGCTCGTGGATCAAGTCAGAGCCGCTCAAGTAAATGATCTTGAAATAGCAGAGCTAAAAAAAACATGAGAGTCGGAAAAGCCCGGGATTTCCACGAAGATGAACACGGCACAATCTGGTTGGGAGAAAGATTGTGTGTACCTGACGACAAGGAACTGAAGGATCTAATACTCACCGAGGCTCATCAGACTCAGTACTCCATTCATCCAGGCAGCACCAAAATGTATCAAGACCTTAAAAAAAAGTTCTGGTGGGTCAACATGAGAAGGGAAATAGCTGAATTCGTCGCACTCTGCGACGTTTGCCAACGAGTGAAGGCAGAGCACCAAAGGCCAGCAGGTTTACTCCAACCTCTTCAAATCCCGGAATGGAAATGGGAGGAGATTGGAATGGACTTTATAACAGGACTACCCCGGACATCATCGGGTCACGATTCAATCTGGGTAGTCGTGGATCGACTCACTAAGGTTGCTCACTTCATACCAGTACATACCACGTATACGGGCAAAAGGTTGGCAGAGCTCTACCTCTCGAGAATAATGTGTCTACATGGAGTACCCAAAAACATAGTATCTGATCGAGGGAGCCAATTCACTTCAAAGTTATGGCAGAAATTGCAAGAGGAATTGGGAACCTGGTTGAATTTCAGCAAAGCCTACCATCCGCAGACCAATGGTCAGACCGAGCGAGTCAATCAAATATTGGAGGAAATGTTAAGGGCCTGCGCACTTGATTTTGGTGGAGCTTGGGACAAAAGCTTGCCATATGCAGAATTCTCTTACAACAATAGTTACCAGGCTAGTCTTCAAATGGCACCGTTCAAAGCATTATACGGCCGGAAGTGCCGCACACCTCTCTTCTGGGATCAGACAGGCGAACGTCAACTGTTCGGAACAGAAGTGTTAACGGAAGCAGAAGAGAAAGTCAGGACTGTCAGAGAGAGGCTGAGGATTGCTTAGTCTCGACAGAAAAGCTACACGGACAACCGCCGAAGATCTGACATATGTGGAGAAGCTAGTTCGTATCCTTCAGACCAGCGAAAGGAGGACTAGAAACAAGGTCACTAGGTTTTGTCAGGTTCAGTGGAGACATCACTCAGAAGAAGAAGCAACCTGGGAAAGGGAAGATGAGTTAAAGGTCGCCCATCCGCACCTCTTCGCCAGCTCCTCCGAATCTGGGTAGGTTTGTCACACCCCGAAGTTCTTTCCCAAGCCTAAATTGAAGTTTTAAATGGTCTCAAGAAAATACCAGTGTAAAGCAAGAGTAAACCTTAATAAATTAATGAAAATAATAATCGGAATTGGCATGTGGAATTTTTCTTGAGTTCTACATGTCGAAATACGCTAACAAGGTTTTTAGTGGAATTTTCAGAGCTCTCGAAATAATTTTAACCAATTAAAATTGAGCACATGCAATTTTAATCCCAGGAAAAATCCTTTTTCCTTCTTTTTCCTTTTTCTTTCTTTTCTTTTCTTTTTTTTCCTTTG
This sequence comes from Oryza glaberrima, assembly GCF_000147395.1. Taxonomy (NCBI): domain Eukaryota; kingdom Viridiplantae; phylum Streptophyta; class Magnoliopsida; order Poales; family Poaceae; genus Oryza; species Oryza glaberrima. The sequence continues at coordinate 19,887,579 of NC_068328.1, read as the reverse complement.
AATGGGCCGCCGGCCCATTCCTCCTTTTTCTCCCCCTCCCTCCCGCTCGGCCGGCCGAAGGCCGAGGCCCAGCTAAGCCACGCGAGCCGGCCGCCCGCCTCCTCTTTCCTCGGGACGCTGACAGGTGGGCCCCACCTGTCGGGGTCGTCCCCTACCTCCGGCCGCCCGCCTCACGTCGCCACCACCGCCGAAATCGCCGCCGCGCCCACGTCCCCACCTCCTCTGGGCCACGTCGGCCACGCCCGTGCATGCGCCGCGTCTCCCTCACCCACTCCCCCTCTCTCCCGTTCGCGCGCGCGCCCGAGATGGCCGGGATTCGAATTCCGAATCCCGCCTCTCTCTCCTCTCCCACTCCCCCACGTCAGCCGGCGATTCCCGCCTCTCCCAGCCACGTCCGGCCCCCTCTCTCCCTATTTAAGCTCCGCCGCCACCCCCTCTCTCTTTTTCCCCATTTCGCGGAACTCTCTCGTGCTCCCCATCGCTTCCGCGCCATGCACCCATCCGCCATCACCGCTTCCGCTACTCCGGCCGCCGCTAGCCGCCGCTAGACTCGCCGCCGCGCGCGCCGTCGCCGCCGTCGGGTTCGCGTGGCCGAGATCCACCCCGTCCACCCCTCCTCCGTCGAGGTTCGCCGCCGGAGTGCCATTCCCGCCGCGCGACGGTGAGAGCCGCCATGTCCGCCACCTTCGGCCGGCGTTCCCGCCTTCTATGGCCCCTCTCTCCCTCTCTAATCTTTCCCTTTTCGTTCTTTAGGTCGTCCCGGACCCCGTCGGCCGCTTGTCGACCTCCCTCCGTCACTCCTCGTCGCTGGTCGTCGCCGCCCCCTCCGGTGAGGACTCCGTCCCCTTTCCTTTCCTTCCCCATTTCCCCGTGCGCCGCCGCCACCCGCGCTCGCCGTCGCCTTCGGTCGTCGCTGCCGCTGGGGCGCCGTCCGCTGCCACCGCCCGCGCCGCCGCTTGCCGTCGCCGGTGGAAGCGCGCGCGCCGCCGCCCTTGCCATGGCCAGTCGGCCGGCTTTGTGCCGAGCCGAGCCGAGCCAAGCCAGGTCGCCGCCGCACCGGCCGATCCGGGCCGTCGATCCCGTGGACCGGCGGTGGACCACCCGCGTGGTCCCGGTCCACGGTGGACCGACCACCCGTGCGCCACTGACATGCGGGCCCCGCCTGTCAGCGCCGCCCCCCTTTTGATGACGTCAGCCCTGGGATTTATTGCGCAATAATTCAATTAAGGATTTTTCCGTTTATAGTAAAAACACAGTGAATCTTTTAAAATTCATAACTAATTCATCCGTGCTCCATTTAAGCCCATTCAAGTCTCAGTAAATCAAGAAAAATGTGTAGAATCCATTAAAAATGAATTTGTTCTCTGTTTCAGTAGTCTTATAGCCTGTTTGTATTGTTTGCCTTGTATGTCGCTTAGATTCCGGTTCTCCCGACGCTCCGGTGTACTTCGAGATAGTCGCCGAGGTTCCTCCAGCAGCAGAGCAAGGCAAGTCATGCTTGTCACTTGAACATGTTGATCCTATATTGCAAATGCTCTATTGTTTTTCTTCAAATACTGCATTGTTTTATAATGTTACTATGGGATGTTTACCTACTGTCATAGCCGTACTATTTTGTACCATGTTCCTTTGTTAGCTTGGGATATAACATGACTAGAGATTGGACTAGGGATTGCTTAGCCATGCTTACTTCAACTAGCACACAACGAGGGAGATCCTATTAATGTTTAGACTATAGGTTCTAATTGTAATGTTGGATTAGTGACACCGCTTCGGTGTTGGTTAATTAAAATGAATCACATGGTGGGCTGTGGGTGCATGGTTTTCCTAGTCGCACCCATGGCAGTTAAGGGCCGGTTCGCGGGATGCCCTGGAAGAACTCGTCGTACTTACCACAAGCCAGCGTGGGCAACGGATGGGCTTGTAGTGTAGCTTTCCTCTAGCTGACGCATCCAGGCAAGGGTGGGCGTGATGGAGTGGGGTGGGCCCTGCACCGCCTCTGTCGCTTCCGGATTCACCTAGGCACGAGAGGGGACTGTCCGCTGCCTTGCGAGGAGTGGGGATGAAACCTGAGGTGTGGTGTGCTTGGTTAGAGGGGGTTATGCGAATTGTCCTGTCACAGCCTCTTTCCGGTATGTCGTGGTCACATGTCGGCGCATGGAAACGTGTCGTGGGGCTGTGTCTTGTGGGTACAGTTGTACACATCTGATCAGAGTAAAACTATTCGAATAGCCGCGCCCGCGGTTATGGGCGGTCAACCAGATTCACCGTGATTAGTCTCACCCTAGTTAGTTTAATGAAATTGGATAGTATAGGTGGATGGTTGGGCCTGTCGCAATGTGGTATAGCGTTGGACAGTGGATGAATAATATTGATTAATTATTACAACTGTTTACTTCTTTCAACTTCTGTTTATAAATGCTCGCTTTATGCAAATGAACCACTCTAGCTCTCCTTTGATAAATCCCTGCATCATACCCCTATTCCGGTATGACTTGCTGAGTACATTGGGTAGTACTCAGTCTTGCTCTATTTTTCCCCAACCCCAAAGTACGAGTATGTGTCAGATGGTGGTTTCTCCGAGGAGTAGGCTTCGTCCGTGCCGTCGAGGATGCCTGTGGAGTGGTGTTCCCGCTGCAGTTCAAGTCAAGGCTTAGCTCCTGTTATCTTTTGTTTTTCCGCTGCATTTATGTAAGACTTTTATGATGTTTGTACGACGTGGATCTGAATGTCAACATTGTCGTTTGTGTACCCCGGCCGGTCCTGGACGGGGATTTTAATGCACATTCTGCTTGGAATTCTATTTGGGAATTTCTGGGCGTGACACCTTTCTTGTGTCTTATGCGCATTGCATCAATGGGAAACTTTATACACTTGTTCTTACAATGCCCTTTAAGCAAAAAGTGTTGGCAGAAACTTGGAATATTATGGAACACCTCTTTGGAATTATTTCAGATGTTGGTGTTAGCAAGATTGAGGTTTAGGAAAAAAGGCTTCTTGGAAATTTGTTTCATTGAATGCTGGCACATTTGGAAACAACGGAATGGGAAGATTTTTCCTTGGAGGTTAGAAACCAAAGCTTTGGGCACCCAGATGGCATTCTTTTTACCACCAAGTGTAGGGGAACCCACATATCTAGCAACAATACTACCATCATGAGCCTTCCTAAGCATATAATGAGAATCAAACATGCATGTCTTAGAAGGCTTACCACCGGGGCAATCATTCACCAAATGTCCAACCTCACGACACTTGGAGCAATACTTACCATTGCTCTTGACAAAACGAGTGGAACGGTGAGAAGGTTTCTTACCCTTCTTTGGAATGGATCCAAGTCCCTCCTTGTCAAGAGTATTCTTACCCTTGAAGCACCTCTCCAAACTCTTGTTGAGCTTGGCCACTTGCTCCTTAAGTTCATTGTTCTCAACAACAAGTGATGCATCACAAATAGAAACACAAGAGCTAGAGCTAGAGCTAGGCATATAAATAAGATCATCACAAGAGGTAGAAATGCTAGATGATGCAACATGAGGAATATGACAAGAAGCACTATCATCAAGCAAGTCACAAGATATGCCAACATCAATGTGAGCTCCATGTTGAGTAGTGGAAAGGAGGTTGTCATGAGCTTCCTTAAGCTTCTCATGAGAAATGGTGAGTCTCTCACGTGAAGTCTTTAGCTCCTCATACAATACCTCCAAAGGAGCATGATCCTATTTTAGGGTCTTGAACTTGACAATCTCCTTTTCACTATATGCATGGAGCTCCTCAAACATACTCATAAGCTCATCATAGGAAACATCATCACAATCATCATCACTCTCACTATCACTAAGAGATGTTACCTTAGAAGAGCCCTTTGCCATGAGGCAAAGCGGAGCGAAAAGTGATGGAGCCTCCTTGATAGCAACAACGGCCATCTTCTTCTTCTTGGAGCTTGCATCATCATCATCTTCTTCTTCAAACCTGGATGAGGCGGATGTCACACCCTGAAGTTCTTCTCCCAAGCCAAAATGGAATTAATAAATGATCTCAAGAAATTATTTATGTAATGGCAAGAGAGAAACCCTAATTTAACAAATGCAAATAATAATCGGAAATGGCATGTGGAGTTTTTCTAGGGTTCTAAATGTCAAAATATGCTAACAGGATTTTTAGTGGAATTTTTAGAGCTCCTCCGGCCAGCGCCGCCTGCTCCCACAACCGCCGCCGCCTGCCTCTCCCGCGCGCCCCACACACATCGCCCGCCTCCCGCGCCCTCTCCCGCATGTCCCGCAACCGCCGCCCCACTTTCCGCACGCGCCCGCGTCGAGAAACGGCCGGGATTCGAATTTCGAATCCCGCGGGCCCCCTCTCTCTCCACCTCCCCCACTTCGCCGGCAAATTCGCGCCCATCCCGACCACGTCTCGCCACCCCAACCCTATATAAACCATCCCCAGTCCCTCCTCTCTCTTTTTCACTTTGCCGTCGACCGCTCCCGAGCTCTCCTCTGCCCTAGTGTCGCGCAGCACCTGCCGCCGCCGCTTTAACCACCTCTGGCCGCCGCTCGCCGCCGTTAAAGCCGCTGCCGAGCCCCGCCGGCGCCACCGTCGGGTTCGCAATCCCGGGGGCCACGCCATCCACGCCTTCCCCGTCCAATTCCATCGCCGGAGCCCGCATTCCATCGTGCACCGGTGAGCTCACCATTGCCGCCGCCTTCAGCTGGCGATTTCACCCGTTTCGCCCCCTCTCTCCCCCTCTAAATCTCTCGTTTGCTTCTTTAGGTTGCTCTGGAGCCTGTCCCGCCGTAGCCGTCGCTTTCCGTCGCTCGCCATCGTCGATCGTTGTCGGTGAGGCCTCCCCCTTCCCCTCCTCTCCCTCTCCCGCGCCGCTTAGCCGCGCACCGCCTCCGCCGGGTAGATCGGGGCCGCTCATCAGCCCGCCGGGTGGCAGCCCACGTGGCCGCCACGTCGACGCCACGTGTGCGCCATGTGGCGCTCTCCTTCCGCGGTCCCGTGCACTCGGTCTACGTGGACGGCGGCATTGAGCCGATGACATGTATGTCGGCGCCCCCCTCCTTGTGCTGACGTCACCAGGGTCTTTAATTGCGCAATAAATCAATTAAGGTTTTTCTTTTAACAGTAAAAACACAGTGAATCTTCTAAAATTCATAGAAAATTCATCTGTGCTCCGTTTAAGCCCATTCAAGTCTCAGTAAATCAAGAAAAATGCAAAGAATCCATTAAAAATAGTTTTGTTCTCTATTTCAGTAGTCTTATAGCCTGTTTGCATTGTTTGCCTTGTATGTCGCGTAGATTCCGGCTCTCTCGACGCTCCGGTGTACTTCGAGATAGTCGCCGAAGTCCCTCCAGCCGCAGAGCAAGGCAAGTCATGCTTGTAACTTGAACATATTGATCCCATATTGCAAATTCTCTATTGTTTTCTTTAAATATTGCATTGTTTTATAATGTTACCATGGGATGTTTACCTACTGTCTCCGCCATACTATTTGTTATCCTATTCCTTTGCTAGCTTGGGTCGTAACATGACTAGATGTTGGATTAGGGATGGCTTAGCCATGCTTAGTTCAACTAGTACACAATGGGGGAATTACATTAATGCATAGACTTCAGATTCTAGTATTGATGTTGGATTTGTACCACCGCTTTGGTGTTGGTTAATTAAAACATACTGAATGGTGGGATGTGGGTGCATGGTTTTGATGGTCGCGCCCATGGCAATTAAGGACCGGTTTGCGAGATGCCCTGGAAGAACTTATCATACTTACCACAAGCCAGCATGGGCAACGGCTAGGCTTGTAGTATAGCTTTCCTCTAGCCGATGCATCCAGGCAAGGGGGTGGGCGCGATGGAGCAGGATGGGCCCTGCGACGGCCTTTGTCGCTTCCGGATTCACCTAGGCATGAGAGGGGACTGCCCTCTACCTTGCGAGGAGTGGGGGTAAAACCTGAGGTGTGGTGTGCTTGGTTAGAGGGGGTTATGCGAAGGGTCCTATCACGGCCTCTTTCCGGTATGTCGTGGTGGCATGCTGGCACACGGGAACGTGTCGTGGGGCTATGTCTTGTGGGTACAGTTGTACACTTCTTATCAGAGTAAAACTATTTGAATAGCCATGCCCGCGGTTATGGGCGGTCAACCAGATTCACCGTGATTAGTCTCACCCTAGTTTAGCTTAATGGAACTGGTTAGTGCAGATGGTGGTTTGGGCCTATCTCAACGTGGTTTAGCGTTGAGCAATGATTGGTTTAATATTGGTTAATTATTACAACTGTTTTACTACTTTCAACTACTATTTATAAATGCTAGCTTTATGAAAATGAACCCCTTTTAGCCTTCTTTGGTTATATCCTGCAGCATACCCTCCGTTCCGGTACGACTTGCTGAGTACATTGGGTAGTACCCAGTCTTGCTCTATCTCCCAATCCTCAGAGTTCGAGTATGCATTCGATGGTGGTTTCTCCGAGGAGTAGGCTTCGTCCGTGCCGTCGAGGATGCCTGTGGAGTGGTGTTCCCGCTGCAATCCAAGTCAAGGCTTAGCTCCAGTTATCTTTTAATTTCCGCTGCATTTATGTAGCACTTCTATAAGGTTCGTAAGATGTGGATTTGTATGTCAACTTTGTCGTTTGTCCTGGATAGGGGTTTTAATGCACATTCTGCTTGAAATTCTATTTGGGAATTTCTTGACGTGACAGCGGAGCTCTCCTCATTTTAGTCCCATTGCCCAATGAAGGCCTCAATCTTCTTTCCTTCTTTCTTGAGCTTCTTCATGAGCTTGTTGCCTCCACTCTTCTTCTTGAAAGATTTGTCTTCATCATCATCCTTGGAGGGACACTTGGAAGCAAAGTGCCCCTTCTCACTACACTCAAAGCATCTCAAGTTGGAGAGGGTCTTGTTGGGTCTCCTATTTTCTTCTCCTATTGGAGTTGGAGCCTCTTCCTCTCTCCTTTCTTCTTCCCAAGAGATCATTGAACCTTCTAGCAAGAGGAGCAATCTCTTCCTCCAAGTCATCATTGGCTTCATTCACCTTGCTCTTGCCCTTATCTTCCACTTTGGCTTGGAGAGCAATGCACTTCTTGGATGGTGAGGCTTCCTCCATCTCCTTCTTCTTCAACTTGTACATGTCATTGGTGTTGATCTTCCCTAAGAGGCTTGCGGGTGTCATCCTTGACATGTCGGAGTTGATGAGCATGGTGACTAGGGTCTCATACTTCTCCGGTAGAGACCTAAGCATCTTTTGGGCAACCTCAAGATCGGTGTAGGTTGCCCCAAGCCCCTTGAGATCATTCACAATGACATTAAGCCTCCCATACATGTCATTCACACTCTCATGAGGCAACATGGAGAATGTCTCATATTGGATCTTGAGGAAATGAAGCTTGGCATCCTTGTACTCACTTGTGCCCTCATGGATCTCCGCCAACTTGTTCCAAATCTCATATGCGGTCGCAAGGTTGCTCACTCTATCGAACTCCTCTTGGCTCAAAGAGTTGAAGAAAGCATTCATGGCTTGAGCATTGAGTTGGAGGTTGTGGAGATCAATCTCCGTCAAGGGTGTGCCGGTGATAGCAAAGCCTAGATTCACAATACTCCAAATATGGAAGTTCATAGCTTTGAGGTGAGTAGACATTTTAATTTTTCAAGTGGAGTAGTTTGTGCCATAGAACATGGGAGCCTTCCCTACATGGTTCATCTCATTCGACATCTTCTCTCTAGCCGGTGAAGCCCAATCAAGAGAGACCAAGCTCTGATACCATTTGTAGGATCGAGATGTCAACTAGAGGAGGGTGAATAGGTGATTTAAAAACTAAATGTCACCTAGTCAAACTAACCTAAGTTGCTAGGCTTGGTGAGGGTGTTGACGGTCCTTAAATCATAATATTTGACAGTCAATACCTGCATATAATGAAAGAAAACATGGTATCCAACTTAGTGGTAGGGATTATTACTAATCATTTCCACTAGTGTTGGTAAAATATGTGTATGCAGGTGATTTGAGGAGAAAATACACCCGTCATGCGACAAAATGTACCTCCGCGTATTCAGGACGCGTTTACATGGATTGGAGGCCGCATAAGTCAATTAAACACCTCCAAATGGGCCCATCCAACATGCCAATGAGCTGAGGGCCTCAAAATTAGTGTCCACGACGAAAAACAGGCTGAACGGAGTCGTCCCGGGTTCGGCCGAACCGGTTTGGTGGCCGTTCATCGCCATCTTTCACATGGACGGTCCTGATTTCATCCCAATGACGGTTGGAGGGTAGTTTGGTCATTTTCCATACCTGTAACCGTCATATGGAGGCTATAAATAGAGCTACTCTAATTCATTCACAACACACAACTTTGAGCTAAATTACAAGTGGCTCTATTATATCTTTTGTACATTAGAATAAGGTGGAGAGTGAGGGGAAGCTCTGGAGGGGTGCCTGGAAGTTTGGCACTCATCCGACTTCTTTCTTGACGAGTGTAGCCTTCTAGGAGAAATTCTGGAGGAGTACCGGAGCTGTTGGTACACTCTGCTCCGGGTTCGGAGAACTTCTACTTTTAAGTAAGCATTCGTGATCCTTTCTTATGTTATTTAATTATTTATTCTAAGTAAGATATATTTCCATCTTTGCAGGTTCATTGTTTAGTATTCATACTAAGTGCTCTAGTACTACGACTCTAGATAAGGAAGGAAGTTCCTGTACAAGTATTAGAGTTATAATTAATAACTTAGACAAGGTGTCTAGGTTAGAGATTACCTTTGTTTGTTGTGTATCCCACGAATTTGTCAGAGGTAGGCGGCAGGTGGTGATAGCCCTGAATCCCGTCCTAGTAATCCTCCACGTTCGGATACATTATAGAGCTATTGCCGGAACCACGCTGGCAGACCAGCAGGGGTCCGTGCCCAAAGCAACAGATAGGAAATTACCTTTTGCTTAGCTTAGATAATTAAAACACTTAGAAAGGCCTCTCTAGCCTAGCCTATCTACCTGTAGTTGTTGTCCTTGGATCGTCTTGGCCTTAGGTAGATTACACACGTTCCCTGAGTTCGATATCCTTTTGGGGTCATCTGAAGGTGAAGTGCTACAGCGGTATTCCGTGCGCTTGTGGATTTATCTGTGGTCGTAAGAAATACCAACAAGCATTTTCTGGTGCCGTTGCCGGGGAACGGTTGGTAATTTATCCGAGTCTAGGTCATCCACATATCTTTATTTTTATTTCTTCTTCTTTTATTCTTTTCCTTGATGTAGCAATCCACAATTCAAAACCTTTCTGCTCCTCGGGCTGATCTTTGTGAGCCGTCCTGTTCTTCAAAACCAATCCTTTCAGATGACTACGAAATCGGTCCTAGCTTTATAGCCATGATTCGAGAACAAACCTCCATCTTCGAGATTTTGAGCTAGTGTGTTCGTGCCTATCGATCGTAGGCATGACACATGAAGCTCTAAAGTGGAAGTTGTTTCCTTTTTCTCTTAGAGATAAAGCGAAGCAATGGTACACTATGTGTATCAAGAAATTCCATGGTGAATGGGAGGGGCTTAAGTGCAATTTCTGCTTTACTTTCTTTCCATTAACCCGTGTAATCAATCTTCGATTAGACATCCTCTCTTTCTGACAGAACGAGAAGGAATCTCTCGGTGTAGCCTAGGCCAGGTTCTCACTGTTAACTCAGTCTGGCCCGGACTTGTCTCTACCCGACCATGTGTTGTTACAACATTTTCGGTACGGGTTAGATAAGGAGTCTACGGCAAATCTCGATATTTCCACCGGAGGATCGTTCGCACACAAGACAACCACCGAAGGAAGAGAACTCTTAGATTTGATCGTAGAGAACGATTCTTTTGGCCAAAGCGAAGCCATCCCGGAGGTCGAGATTATCCATGAGGAACCTATGCACGTCGAGTCGGAACCCGACTCAACTGCCAAATCCTCATTCCAGCCGCTGGAGTCAAAGGAAGAAGAAATTCATCCTCTAGAAATTCCATTCCAATTCAGGGATGATCTTTATGAAGATTATGGAAACACCCTGAATTATTCTAGCAATACAAAGGCTCATTCCAAGCATGAGCCGTTCGAGGAGGTGATGCTTGTATCTTCGTTCATTTCTTCTGTACCCATTGTCCATCTTCATGAAACTGAATGATCCTCATCACCCTCGATCAAGCCTATGCCTTGTCCGTCTGGCCCTCAGAACGTTGTTCTTGTTTATCATCAAGAAACAACCCGGTTCTTGCACGATGCATCTCTTGAGAAGGAAAACCTTCAGGCCACGAACAAGCTAGAGACATTGACTCTTGAGGACAAGAGAAAGCAATACGCAATCGAGCATGAAAGTTTTTCTTTCAAAATTCCCCTGTATTCATGCTCGCATAAGGAATCCGCAGAGTCCTGTTCGATTAGTGTCGCTTCCCTGTGCGACGACCACGACCACCTTTCGGTCCTCATTTCTAACATGTTTAGAAGGATGGTTGTGGATGCTTATATTTATCATAAATACTGCAAATCTCGTATTTGTTTGTGGCACTAATCTTGCAGAGCGATGTCCCGATGGTCAAGCTTGTGACCATAAACAAAGCACTGCCGGGAAATACCCCGGATTATCATGGTAAGTTTCCTTAATAACACGGTAGCTACATCAACTATACACTTTGGTGATCCTTGGTATTGGAACACACTCTATAGGAGAATCTAACATCACACACTTGGTTTTGATGTCTTGCGACACAAAAGTCCAAGTGTGGGGGGAAGGTCGACGAGCTTTTCATGACGAGTTCCATCAACCAAAGCCATCTTGGTTTGAAGTTGGTGTTAGTCCTAGCTTGCTAAAACATAAAAAGAAAAAAAAAGAAGATAAAAGAGAGGAGAAGAGAGAGAAAGAAGAAAGGAAGAAAAAAAATGGGGAAGAAGAAAAGAGCAAGAGAGCTGATGAGCTACATTTGGAACAAAGACCGCATTATGTGCGTGTCTTTGAAATATGGCTATACACCTGGCTAGTAGCAATCATGCTACCTGGCTACACCTATTCCCTCTCTCGAGCTCATGTGCTGCCTTGGCTTAGCCTTTATCCACTCTTAGCTGTGCACAACTTCTCACTTCCACAGCACCTACGCGCATACAAGCAAGAGGAGTTGCCCTCTTCTTTTCTAGGCGTTTGCGGCTCCACTCTAGTTGGCAATTGCACATTTGCCCAAAAAGAGGTATCCAACGTCTCTACAGCATTGTGCCAACGGATCATGCCTTCAAGGCACAAGGTTCTTGCACCCGAGATGTGTGCATAACCAAACAGCTCGCCTGAGTTGGTATGGGCAAAGTGCCTTTCTCCGCTACAATCTACATTGAGATGGAGGAGAAGTCGACAATCATATGTGACCATACCACCGCTCTAGAGATTTCAAAATATACATCATGCTGGCGGTAAGTACACTCAGGTATGCGAAAGATAAAACAAGGTTCACCACACCTTCTACTCATACTTATCTTTATGTGAATGAGATTTGACCATACATGGTTATGTTTCTTGTGTCTATTTTCATATGCTCTGTTTTGGGTGTTCGCGCAAGACATCTATAGGCTTTTTAAATTAAGCATGGTGCTTAGGTTAAAATAGTCTGCTTTAATCAAATTGGACATGGAGTTTAGTTTGACTAATGAATTTCAGAGTTAATATGTTCATAGACATTGGGTGCATATCTTTTGTGGACTAACCCCCTACAAGAAAGTTTTCAACTTTATGGGTGAGTCCTCAACTTCAATTCACACTGGAAGTAAGTCAGGGCTCGAGAAACAAATCGGTAAATTGCTAACATGCAAAGGATGAACACATCACCATTCGAAGTGCACGGTAAGTATACTGTCGAATGTTCCTTTGTTATGTTCGTGTAATTTTAACTAAAGCCTTGTATGAGTTTTGCTTAAACAAAAATTTGGTGAATAATAAAAATTTGAAATGTTTTTAGAATAAAAGAAGTGTCTCTCAAAAAATAAAATAAATTTTTGGCAAACTTGTGGGATCCACGTTTCTTAAGTTTTGAATCCAATTCCTTTTTGGCGTAGATGTGAACAATTAATCTTGAGGCTACGATAAAATTATTTCAAATCTTTGTAGTGCTTCGAGTATTTGTTGTCCACTAACCTTTTTTAGGAAATAAAAAGACAATTAAGGAGAAGTGTAAAATAACTTCAAACACTTATATCACGCTCCTTATCTATGAGGAAAGAGATGCACTGGGAACCAAGTAGAACAAATGCAAAACTTGTTGCATTTGGTTCAAATCTTGGCAAGACCTATCTGGTGAGAATCTCATACACCATGTGCATCCTCATCTCATGTCTCCATCCTGCCAGGATACCCACCATATCCATTATTGCCATAAAAAAATAAAATAAAATAAAATAAAATAAAGTTGGCTCCTTGGTCTTCTAACCAAGTGAGTCCTTTTTTTTGCTTCACTCTTGTCTTTGTTTTTCTTTTTGTGTCCAATAAAGAATCCCAGGTACAAAGAAAAGTGCGGGGGTGATCTTGTACATCAATGCCGTAACCAAAGCAAGAACACCCCAGAAGTGATGAGCCATGACAAACCACACAAGGAAAATTGGTGCAGTCAGAACCAATGAGGGGTCTGTCAAACCTCCAGCTCGGTTGAACAACCTCTACCATGAATCGTCCACTATTTTATATAGAGTGTTGGTTTGCACAATTTTTCCTTTGGACACCCATTCTATCTTGAGTTTAATTTGATTATCAATTCTTAAATATCAAAGATAATTAAACTCAAGCTAGGGATGGTATAATTAGAGTTGATGGTCTACCTGAAAATAACATGCATGCCTATTATTCTTTGCTCATTACTCGTTGCTTGTGGTGATCTATTCAATAGGTGTCACACCCCGAAGTTCTTTCCCAACCCTAAATTGGAGTTTTAAATGGTCTCAAGAAAATACCAGTGTCAAGCAAGAGTAAACCTTAATAAATTAATGCAAATAATAATCGGAATTGTCATGTGGAATTTTTCTTGAGTTTTACATGCCAAAATACGCTAACAAGATTTTTAGTGGAATTTTCAGAGCTCTCGAAATAATTTTAACCAATTAAAATTGAGCACATGCAATTTTAATCCCAGGAAAAATCCTTTTTCCTTCTTTTTCCTTTTTCTTTCTTTTCTTTTCTTTTTTTTTCCTTTGAATGGGCCGCCAGCCCATTCCTCCTTTTTCTCCCCCTCCTCCCGCTGGGCCGGCCGAAGGCCGAGGCCCAGCTAAGCCGCGCGAGCCGGCCGCCCGCCTCCCTCTCTCCCCGGGACGCCGACAGGTGGGCCCTACCTGTCGGGGTCGACCCCTTCCTCCGGCCGCCCGCCCCCACGTCGCCGCGCCCGCAACCGCCGCCGCGCCTCGCGCCTGTTCCTCTCGGGCCACGTCGCCCTCGCGCCCGCGCCTCCCGCGCCCACTTCCCCCTCTCTCCCGCTCACCCGCGCTCCCGAGACGGCCGGGATTCGATTTTCGAGTCCCGCCTCTCTCTCCTCTCCCACTCACCCACGTCGGCCGGCGATTCCCGTCTCTCCCGGCCACATCCGGCCCCCTCTCTCCCTATTTAAGCTCCGCCGCCACCCCCTCTCTCTTTTTCCCCATCTCGCCGAACTCTCTCATGCTCCCCATCGCTCCCGCGCCGTGCACCCATGCGCCACCGCCGCTTCCGCTACTCCGGCCGCCGCTAGCCGCCGCTAGACTCGCTGCCGCACCGCGCCGTCGTTGCCGTTGGGTTCGCGTGACCGAGATCCACCCCGTCCACCCCTCTTCCGTCGAGGTTCGCCGCCGGAGCGCTGTTCCCACCGTGCGACGGTGAGAGCCGCCATGTCCGCCGCCTTCAGCCATGGTTTCCGATCGCCATGGTTCGTCTCCCTCCCTCTAACCTCTCTCTTTTCCTCCCTTAGGGCATTCCGGACCTCGTCCGCCCGCCGACGTTGTCCTCCCGTGGCTCGCCGACGCCGTTCGCCGTCGTCCTCCTCCGTGCCGGCCACTCTCGGTGAGGCATCCCTCCTCCTCTATTCCCCTCCCTCTCCCTCCTAGCCGCGCTGGGTCGAGCCGCCGCCCCGGTCGTCGCCGCCGCCTTTGCGCCGTCCGCTGCCGCCGCCCGCGCCGCCGCTTGCCGTCGCCGGTGGACGCGCGCGCGCGCTCCGCCGCCCTTGCCATGGCCGGCCGGCCAGCTTTGTGCCGAGCCGAGCCGAGCCAGGCCGCCGCCGCACCATCCGATCGGCCCCGGGCCGATCCGGGCCGTCGATCCCGTGGACCGGCGGTGGACCACCCGCATGGTCCCGGTCCACGGTAGACCAGCCCCCGTGCGCCACTGACATGCGGGCCCCGCCTGTCGGCGCTGCCCCCCCCTTGATGACGTCAGCCCTGGGACTTATTGCGCAATAAATGATTTAAGGACTTTTTGTTATAGTAATAAACACAGTGAATCTTCTAAAATTCATAACTAATTCATCCGTGCTTCGTTTAAGCCCATTCAAGTCTCAGTAAATCAAGAAAAATGCGTAGAATCCATTAAAAATGGTTTTGTTCTCTGTTTAAGTAGTCTTATAGCCTGTTTGTATTGTTTGCTTTGTATGTCGCTTAGATTCCGGTTCTTCCGACGCTCTGGTGTACTTCGAGATAGTCGCCGAGGTTTCTCCAGCAGCAGAGCAAGGCAAGTCATGCCTGTCACTTGAACATGTTGATCCTATATTGCAAATGCTCTATTGTTTTTCTTCAAATACTGCATCGTTTTATAATGTTGCTATGGGATGTTTACCTATTGTCATAGCCATGCTATTGTTGTACCATGTTCCTTTGTTAGCTTGGGTTATAACATGACTAGAGATTGGACTAGGGATTGCTTAGCCATGCTTAGTTCAACTACTACACAATGGGGAAAATCCTATTAATGTTTAGACTATTGGTTCTAATGGTATTGTTGGGTTAGTGCCACCGCTTTGGGGTTGGTTAATTAAAATGAATCACATGGTGGGCTGTGGGTGCATGGTTTTGCTGGTCGTACCCATGGCAGTTAAGGACCGGTTCGCGGGATGCCCTGGAAGAACTTATCGTACTTACCACAAGTCAGTGTGGGCAACGGCTGGGCTTGTAGTGTAGCTTTCCTCTAGCTGACGCATCCAGGCAAGGGTGGGCGTGATGGAGCGGGGCGGGCCCTGCGACGGCCTCTGTCGCTTCTGGATTCACCTAGGCACGAGAGGGGACTGCCCGCTGCCTTGCGAGGAGTGGGGGTGAAACCTGAGGTGTGGTGTGCTTGGTTAGAGGGGGTTATGCGAAGGGTCCTGTCACGGCCTCTTTCCGGTATGTCGTGGTGGCATGTCGGCGCACGGAAACGTGTCGTGGGGCTGTGTTTTGTGGGTACAGTTGTACACCTCTGATTAGAGTAAAACTATTCGAATAGCCGTGCCCGCGGTTATGGGTGGTCAACCAGATTCACCGTGATTAGTCTTACCCTAGTTTAGTCTAATGAAATTGGATAGTATAGGTGGATGGTTGGGCCTGTCGCAACGTGGTATAGCGTTGGACAGTGGATGAATAATATTAGTTAATTATTACAACTGTTTAATTCTTTCAACTTCTGTTTATAAATGCTCGCTTTATGCAAATGAACCACTCTAGCTCTCCTTTGATAATTCCCTGCATTATACCCCTATTCCGGTATGACTTGCTCTTTTTTCCCCAACCACCCAGAGTACAAGTATGTGTCAGATGGTGGTTTCTCCGAGGAGTAGGCTTCGTTCGTGCCGTCGAGGATGCCTGTGCAGTGGTGTTCCCGCTGCAGATCAAGTCAAGGCTTAGCTCCTGTTATCTTTCGTTTTTCCGCTGCATTTTTGTAAGACTTTTATGATGTTTATAAGACGTGGATCTGAATGTCAACATTGTTGTTTGTGTACCCCGGCCAGTCCTGGACAGGGATTTTAATTTACATTCTGTTTGGAATTCTATTCGGGAATTTCTAGACGTGACAAGTTGGTATCAGAGCCGACCTTGACCGTAGGACAAGCCAAATGGAAAAACCTAAGAGCCCTCTGAATCTTTTGCATTGCATATGTTCTTTGCAATGGGATTTGTTCCGGGAAAATTGGGATCTGTTCTTGTGGTTCAAGGGAAAAATCTTGGTCGCTCGTTTAAGTGAGATTTGTCAAAACAAGTCAGTCTAGTGTTTTAGTAAAATTATTTGAGATTTATTCGTCAGTCAGTTGGGATTTGATGGGTGAAATGCACTAGGTCCTAGCTCAGGAATATGGGTTGCAAGGTATTTCTGCTTTTATTGTTATTAGTAGTATGTATCTAATTTCCCCATTATTTTTATCGTTATGTAAGTCTGTCTTATTTACTCGCTCTCATGCAAAATGATCTATGCATAAAATTTCGTTCTTACTCGCTTCTCTTATTTGAGTCCTTTATTGCTTTATTTAAATTTGGATTTGAGCATGCATTGATCCTACTCCTTTGTCTTCTCTAGATGGCCGACCACCCACCCAACCACCGCGGAGAAGGCATGGATGACTTTGTGGCAGAGTTGGCACGTATGACGCTGGTGGTGGGCTACCCCAACGCGCCAGAGTACACGACTGTTCCACCGCTCAGTGGCGAGCTTCCTCACCGTGTCTGCCTGGAGGTCCATGGCTACGTGGGTACCTGCCTAGCTAATATGGTGGTTGAGGCATCCGGAGGCACAGCAGATCACGCTTGTCAGGAGGCAGCATACCTGATGATGGCCAGACTACGGGAGCGCCACAACTACATCTTCCACGACACAGCGTACCGATTTCACCCTCGTCGAGCCAGCGGTGATGATGTCAGTACTTTCCGTCCGACAGCCGGCGAGAACGATACCACCTTTGGTCACATGTGTGCTGTGATGAGGGGAATGGACAGCATGCACTCGAATCTGCACAAGGCGTCCAAGGCCTTGAACGATGGGAAGCTAGTGAGGATCATAGCTCTGAAGGATGAGATAGCACGCCTGAAGAAGGAGAATGCTCAGTTGAAGGGTCTCCCAGTGCCAAGAGGAGTCCGAATCCGCACCACGCCCCGCAAGTCGACGACTGCACCCGTGCGCATCTAGCTTGCGCCCAGGAACCCACCTCCTCCCGCAGTTCCCGCAGCTCCAGTTCCTCTCGCAGTTCCCGCAGCTCCATTTCCTCCCGCAGTTCCCGCAGCTCCAGCTCCAGCCCCAGCTCTAGTTCCAGTTCCAATGTCAACTCCTGCGTCCGCTCTCTCCTTCGCTCTAGCATCGGCCGCCAGGGGTCCAGCCAGTAGCAACGGAGGTTGGTTGTCTGCTACTCCCAGTGGCAGCCGCGACCACAGCAGCAGCAGTTCCAGTGGCACAGAGCCGGGCAGTGGCGAGACGTACCTGCCAGACTCCAGGAGCCGCTCAGAGGGACCTGGTGACGAGTAGGAGGACACCTTCGACTCCACCGACCGTAGGAGCCACTCTGAGCATTATGCTCGCTTTCCATTAGTTTATCGACTGTTTAGCTTTTGTCTGTTAGTTTGAGTGTTTAGGTCTGTTCGCTTGTGGGTCAGTCGACGGTCGATATCATGTGCCTATGATATGGCTGTCTTAATAAGGATTTTTGCTTGCTGTTTAAGTGTTTTAATTCAGATCAGAACAATTGCAGTTTAAATTCCTATATAAGAAAGCTTAGTTCTTGAGCATCTGTTTTTCTTCTTTTCCCCCGTCTGCTCTTCCTCAAGATGGTCTACACCAGGAATGGTAGCACGCAACCGGCGAGGGCAGCAATGGCGAAGAACGCACTGACGGTGTGCATCCCAACAGCGATTCCGGCAATGGTCCGCCACCACGGCCCGAGAATCCGACCCTTGCCCAAGTAAAGGCTTATCAGACACAGATGATGACAGCTATGATGCAGCAGATGCAGCAGCAGCACTAGCAGATGTACCAGAGGATGCAGCAGCAGCACTTTGGTCCCCTTCCCCCTCAGTCCAAACTGCCGGAGTTTCTACGCGTCAGACCACCCACCTCCTCCAGCACCACCAACCCTATGGAGGCGAATGACTGGCTCCATGCCAGAGAGAAGAAGCTAAATCTCCTATAGTGCAATGATCAGGAGAAGGTCGCCTTCGCCACACACCAGCTCCAAGGCCCCGCATTAGCTTGGTGGGACAATCACATGGCCACACGCCCACCAGGCACTGAAGTCCCTTGGGCAGAGTTCTGCCGCAGCTTCAGGAAGGCGCAGGTGCCAGATGGGGTGGTGGCACAAAAGAAGAGGGAATTCCGAGCACTCCACCAGGGCAACAGGACAGTGATGGAGCATCTCCATGAGTTCAATCGCCTCGCGCGATACGCACCGGAGGATGTCCGCATTGACGCTGAGAAGCAGGAGAAATTCCTAGCAGGTCTGGATGATGAGCTAACCAACCAGTTGATATCTGGAGATTACGCCGACTTTGAGAGGCTAGTTGACAAGGCAATCCGTCAGGAGGATCAGCACAACAAAATGGATAGGAAGAGGAAGGCGGCGCAGTTCCGATCCAACCAAGGGAGCCACCAGCGACCGCGCTTCACTCCCGGACAGCAGGGTGGACCTACCACCATGATCGTCCGCCAGTACCGCCCTTTCAATGCCAGCAACTTCCATCAGGGCGCCAGTGGCAGCCAGAACTACCATGGAGGTCAGCCCAATCGCAGTGCAGCTCCACGCCCACTAATGGCACCAGCACAGTCAGCTCCATCCGCGCAAGCCAAGAAGGAGACTGGGACAAAGCCAGGGTCCTGCTTCAACTGTGGCGAGCTTGGCCACTTCGCTGACAAATGCCCGAAGCCTAGGCGTGCCGGGCCAAGGTTTGTCCAGGCCCGCGTCAACCACGCGTCTGCGGAGGAGGCACAAGCGGCACCAGAGGTCGTACTGGGTACGTTTCCTGTTAACTCAATCCCTGCCACAGTACTTTTTGATTCTGGTGCAACGCATTCGTTCATTTCAAAGAAGTTTGTCGGGATGCATGTGTTAATAAGAGAGGAACTTAGCACACCAATGCGGGTTCATACCCCAGGGAATAGCTCCACGTCGGTACAATTCAGCCCTTCTATAACAATAGAAACTCAAAGATCACCATTTCTGGCCAACCTCATCCTTCTCGAATCCAAAGACCTAGATGTCATTCTTGGGATGGATTGGCTGACCAAGTTCAAGGGAGTCATTGATTGTGCGAATCGCACAGTCACCTTGACCAACGAGAAGGGAGAAACAGTAGTGTACAAATCACAAGACTCACCAAAGCAAGGGGTCTCTTTGAATCAGATTGAGGTGGAAATCCCAGTGGTCACCGAGGAGAAGAATTCGAGGAAATTGGAAGAGATTCCCATAATCTGCGAGTACCTAGAAGTGTTTCCCGAAGACCTCACTACCATGCCACCCAAGAGAGAGATTGAATTCCGGATTGATTTGGCACCGGGAACCGCTCCAATTTACAAGAGACCATACAGGATGGCAGCCAACGAGCTAGCAGAGGTCAAGAAGCAGGTTGATGAGCAGCTGCAGAAAGGGTACATTCGACCAAGTTCCTCACCTTCGGGTGCTCTGGTCATTTTTGTGGAGAAGAAGGACAAGACGAAGAGAATGTGTGTCGACTATCGCGCACTCAATGAGGTCACAATCAAGAACAAATATCCCTTACCGCGGATCGACGATTTGTTTGATCAGCTGAAAGAAGCTAAAGAGTTTTCTAAGATAGACCTGCGATCAGGCTACCACCAGTTGAGAATTCGGGAAGAGGATATTCCAAAGACAGCCTTCGCCACTCGGTACGGGCTATATGAGTGCACGGTTATGTCTTTTGGACTTACCAATGCACCCGCATTCTTCATGAACTTGATGAACAAAGTGTTCATGGAATTTCTGGACAAGTTTGTTGTGGTATTCATCGACGACATACTTATCTATTCAAAGTCTGAAGAAGAACATGAGCAACATCTCCATCTGGTACTCGAGAAGTTGAAGGAGCACCAGTTATACGCCAAGTTCAGCAAATGTGACTTCTGGTTGTCTGAAGTCAAATTTCTAGGTCACGTTATTATAGCTCAGGGCGTGGCAGTTGATCCATCGAATGTGGAGTCAGTTACCAAGTGGACCCCACCTAAGACCATGTCGCAAATTCGGAGTTTTCTTGGACTTGCGGGTTATTACCGCCGATTCATCGAAAACTTCTCCAGGATCGCCCGACCCATGACTCAGTTGCTTAAGAAAGATGAGAAGTTTAAATGGACAGTTGAGTGCGACAAGAGTTTTGAGGAGCTCAAAAAGAAATTAGTATCCGCACCAGTTTTGATTCTGCCTGACCAGATGAAAGACTTCCAAGTCTATTGCGACGCATCCCGCCACGGGCTTGGATGTGTTCTAATGCAAGAGGGCAGAGTGGTCGCGTATGCCTCGCGGCAATTGCGTCCACATGAAGGGAATTATCCAACTCATGACCTGGAATTGGCAGCAGTGGTTCATGCTTTGAAGATCTGGAGGCACTATCTGATTAGCAACCGCTGCGAAGTGTATACGGACCACAAGAGTCTGAAATACATCTTTACCCAGCCAGATCTAAATCTCCGACAGCAAAGATGGTTGGAGACTATGACTTGAGCATTCACTACCACCCGGGTAAAGCCAATGTGGTGGCAGATGCGCTAAGCAGGAAAAGCTACTGCAATGCCCTATGCATCGAGGGCATGTGTGAAGAATTGCAGCAGGAGCTTGAACATCTCAATGTGGGAATTGTTGAACACGGGTTCCTAGCCGCTCTGGAAGCACGGCCTACGCTCGTGGATCAAGTCAGAGCAGCTCAGGTAAATGACCCCGAAATAGCTGAACTGAAAAAGAATATGAGGGTGGGAAAAGCCCGGGACTTCCTTGAGGATGAACATGGCACAATCTGGATGGGAGAAAGATTGTGTGTACCTGACGACAAGGAACTGAAGGATCTGATACTCACCGAGGCTCATCAGACTCAGTACTCAATTCATCCAGGCAGCACCAAAATGTACCAAGACCTTAAAGAAAAGTTCTGGTGGGTCAGCATGAGAAGGGAAATAGCTAAATTCGTGGGACCATACAAAATCTTGGAACGAAGAGAAGTTGCGTATCAGCTAGAACTTCCATCCAATATGATCGGTATCCATGACATGTTCCACGTATCCCAATTAAAGAAGTGCTTGAGGGTACCCGAAGAACAAGCCAATTCGGAGCACATCGATATCCAAGAGGATCTGACCTACGTGGAGAAGCCAGTTCGCATCCTTGAGACCAGTGAAAGAAGAACCAGAAACAAGGTCACTAGGTTCTGCAGGGTTTAGTGGAGCCACCATTCAGAGGAAGAGGCAACCTGGGAAAGGGAAGATGAGTTGAAGGCCGTCCTTCCGCATCTCTTCGCCAGCTCCTCCGAATCTTCGGGCCGAGATTCCGTTTAAGGGGGGTAGGTTTGTCACACCCCGAAGTTCTTTCCCAAGCCTAAATTGGAGTTTTAAATGGTCTCAAGAAAATACATGTGTCAAGCAAGAGTAAAACAAAATAAATTAATGCAAATAATAATCGGAATTGGCATGTGGAATTTTTCTTGAGTTTTACATGCCGAAATACGCTAACAAGATTTTTAGTGGAATTTTCAGAGCTCTCGAAATAATTTTAACCAATTAAAATTGAGCACATACAATTTTAATCCCAGGAAAAATCCTTTTTCCTTCTTTTTCCTTTTTCTTTCTTTTCTTTTTTTTTCCTTTGAATGGGCCGCCGGCCCATTCCTCCTTTTTCTCCCCCTCCCTCCCGCTCGGCCGGCCGAAGGCCGAGGCCCAGCTAAGCCGCGCGAGCCGGCCGCCCGCCTCCCTCTCTCCCCGGGACGCCGACAGGTGGGCCCCACCTGTCGGGGTCGTCCCCTTCCTCCGGCTGCCCGCCCCCACGTCGCCGCGCCCGCAACCGCCGCCGCGCCTCGCGCCCGCGCCTCCCGGGCGACGTCGCCCTCGCGCCCACGCCTCCCGCGCCCCCTTCCCCCTCTCTCCCGCTCGCCCGCGCTCCCGAGACGGCCGGGATATTATTTTCGAATCCCGCCTCTCTCTCCTCTCCCACTCACCCACGTCGGCCGGCGATTCCCGCCTCTCCCGGCCACGTCCGGCCCCCTCTCTCCCTATTTAAGCTCCGCCACCACCCCCTCTCTCTTTTTCCCCATCTCGCCGAACTCTCTCGCGCTCCCCATTGCTCCCGCGCCGTGCACCCATCCGCCACCGCCGCTTCCGCTACTCCGCTCGCCGCTAGCCGCCGCTAGACTCGCCGCCGCACCGTGCCGTCGTCGCCGTCGGGTTCGCGTGACCGAGATCCACCCCGTCCACCCCTTCTCCGTCGAGGTTCGCCGCCGGAGCGCCGTTCCCACCGTGCGACGGTGAGAGCCGCCATGTCCGCCGCCTTCGGCCATGGTTTCCGATCGCCGTGGTTTCCGACCGCCTCCCTCTAACCTCTCTCTTTTCCTCCCTTAGGGCATTCCGGACCTCGTCTGCCCGCTGCCGTTGTCCTCCCATGGCTCGCCGTCGCCGTTCGCCATCGTCCTCCTCCGCGCCGGCCACTCTCGGTGAGGCATCCCTCCTCCTCTATTCCCCTCCCTCTCCCTCCTAGCCGCGCCGGGTCGAGCCGCCGCCCCGGTCGTCGTCGCCGCCTTTGCGCCGTTCGCTGCCGCCACCCGCGCCGCCGCATGCCGTCGCCGATGGACGCGCGCACGCGGGCCGCCGCCCTTGCCATGGCCGGCCAGCCGGCTTTGTGCCGAGCCGAGCCGAGCCAGACCGCCTCCGCACCGTCCGATCGGCCGCGGGCCGATCCGGGCTGCCGATCCCGTGGACCGGCGGTGGACCACCCGCGTGGTCCCGGTCCACGGTAGACCGGCCCCCGTGCGCCACTGACATGCGGGCCTCGCCTGTCAGCGCCGCCCCCCCCTTGATGACGTCAGCCCTGGGAATTATTGCGCGATAAATGATTTAAGGACTTTTTGTTATAATAATAAACACAGTGAATCTTCTAAAATTCATAACTAATTCATCCGTGCTCCGTTTAAGCCCATTCAAGTCTCAGTAAATCAAGAAAAATGCGTAGAATCCATTAAAAATGGTTTTGTTCTCTGTTTCAGTAGTCTTATAGCCTGTTTGTATTGTTTGCTTTGTATGTCGCTTAGATTCCGGTTCTTCCGACGGTCTGGTGTACTTCCGACGCATCCAGGCAAGGGTGGGCGTGATGAAGCGGGGCGGGCCCTGCGACGGCCTCTGTCGCTTCCGAATTCACCTAGGCACGAGAGGGGACTGCCCGTTGCCTTGCGAGGAGTGGGGGTGAAACCTGAGGTGTGGTGTGCTTGGTTAGAGGGGGTTATGCGAAGGGTCCTGTCACGGCCTCTTTCCAGTATGTCGTGGTGGCATGTCGGCGCACGGAAACGTGTCGTGGGGTTGTGTCTTGTGGGTACAGTTGTACACCTCTGATCAGAGTAAAACTATTCGAATAGCCGTGCCCGCGGTTATGGGCGGTCAACCAGATTCACTATGATTAGTCTCACCCTAGTTTAGTCTAATGAAATTGGATAGTATAGGTGGATGGTTGGGCCTGTCGCAACGTGGTATAGCGTTGGACAGTGGATGAATAATATTAGTTAATTATTACAACTGTTTAATTCTTTCAACTTCTGTTTATAAATGCTCGCTTTATGCAAATGAACCACTCTAGCTCTCCTTTGATAATTCCCTGCATCATACCCCTATTCCGGTATGACTTGCTGAGTACAGTGGGTAGTACTCAGTCTTGCTCTTTTTTCCCCAACCCCCCAGAGTACGAGTATGTGTCAGATGGTGGTTTCTCCGAGGAGTAGGCTTCGTCCGTGCCGTCGAGGATGCCTGTGGAGTGGTGTTCCCGCTGCAGATCAAGTCAAGGCTGAGCTCCTGTTATCTTTTGTTTTTCCGCTGCATTTTTGTAAGACTTTTATGATGTTTGTAAGACGTGGATCTGAATGTCAACATTGTCGTTTGTGTACTCCGGCCGGTCCTGGACGGGGATTTTAATGCACATTCTGCTTGGAATTCTATTTGGGAATTTCTGGGCGTGACAATAGGTACCCCATGCTATCTAGGTAATTGATGAATGATATATATTCTGATGATATAAATCCTGCTCTTCATATTGCACACTTGGGAATTTTATAAAAAGAAAAAAAATAACGATGCTAAACTCCTCATTGAAATTTTTATTCCCACTAGAGCCATAGGTTGATCATTCATGATTAGCTTGCTACATACGTTGCTTGTCATTTCATTGAGTGTTGTCAAGTTTTGAGACCCGTGTGAGATACTTTTCATACTTTCATGGTCAAGAACATAGACACTCCACATACACGCACTTATGCTAAACTTCTATCCTAGAAGTTAGCATTCCTCATTTTTTATTCATTTTGTCCTTCTTCCGCAAAATAAATACTCCATGTCATTTATGCCTCTTCCTCCAAGGTTCTTTCAAAAAAAAATAAAGAGAGAGGCATGGCTATGCAAAAAAGAAAAAAAAGTGCTCATACAATTATGGAGCATGATGATGAAAAAGAAAGAAACAAAAAAAGGAGAAAAAAAAGATAGCCATGCACTCTCCTAAATTTCAAAAGTGAAAATAAATGGAGGAGGTATACAAAAGGAGTTATTGTTATTAGTATTTCCCTTCTTCCACCCACAAATTTACCATACACATACACTTGCACATTCTTGACCAGAAAGTATGTCTTGTATTTCCGTTGATCCATTATTTGACTTTGTAATATATGTGATGCAAGTAATGCTCTACTCTTTTCCATACCCTGGGCTCCACATTAGCCTTATTAGATGGTAGGAAAAGAAAATGCACAATCATATGCCTTTGTGAGGAATCATACACCTTGAGTGATCGAGAGAATCAATTGAGGAGCAAAGCAAAGTTATAATTTTGTGTTACTTGAAAAAACCCCAAGTTGTTCTTCATGAAAAGTTAGGGTGACTTGAGTCGAGATTGTTCCATTTCTCAATTGTCCAAGATTGCAAGGTAGACACTACAAAGATCCACAAGTACTGGTATGACATTGAATAATTTGTTTGCATGATTATTAGTAAGGAAGTCATAACTCTGTTGTAGAGTCCATAGCCTTCACTCGGGACGAGCAAATGTTAAGTGCGGGGGTGTTATTGATGGTCCTTAAATCATAATATTTGACCGTCAATACCTGCATATAATGAAATAAAACATGGTATCCAACTTAGTGGTAGGGATTATTTCTAATCATTTTCACTAGTGTTGGTGAAATATGTGTATGCAGGTGATTTGAGGAGAAAATATGTCACGCCCGAAAATTCACAAGTAATTTCCAAACTAATTTGTGCATTAAATCCTCGTCCAGAAATCAGCCGAGGTACACAAACTGACAATTTAATATACAGATTCATCAAAAATACAATGTTACATACTTACAAAAGAAAAGAGAAAACAACAGCGGAATTACGGTCTAGCGAAGCTCCGGTTCCACTCCCACAGGCAGCTCAACTGGGGTATAAGCAAAATGTCTTCTCCTTCGCAACTTGTCTTCAACTGAGGTTTGATTGATTATTGTAAGGTGAGCATATGACATACTCAACAAGCCACGCACCAAATATGCAAGTGCACAAGGATACCAAAGGATGGCATAATATAGGCTCATTTGCAAAAGTAGCATTTAGCAAACATTTGTGAATTATAAAACAGTAGAGTAATTAATCATCAATATTAATCAACACTGAACAGCACACCCATGCTGCACAGGCCCAGGCATTCTGAACAACCATACCCGGCTGTACAGATCTATCTCCAAACCAGGAATGTACCATTCCAAACTAGGAGCTAATCAAATTATTACCAGTTATAGCATCATTTATTATGGTGAGAAGTGTGAGACTAATCACGAAAGACATTGTTAGACCCGCCCATAACTGCGGGCACGGCTATTCGAATAGTTTTACTCTGGCCAGAGATGTACCACTGTACCCACAAGACACAGCCCCACGACATGTCACCATGCGCCTCAATATCACCACGGTACCTCGGAAAGGAGCTGTGACAGTACCCCTCGCATAACACAATCCACCACAGCGCACCGTTCCTGGATCATAATCACCCCCTTATAAAACAAGGCATGGACTCCGCAGCGACCCCCGTGGACTTATCTCCGCCACTTCTCAGTCTGGTGCCCCGCAATGAACCATGCTATACAAAAGATAAAGCTGTTGCCCATGTTGGCTTGTGGTTGGCACGGTTAATGTTTCACAACCGAAACTCGTGAACCGGTCCTTAATTGTCATGAGCACGACCATCAAAACCATGTGCTCACAACCCACCATGATCAAGTTTTAGTTGGCAAATTAATTAATTAACCAATCATGATTGACCATCGTGAGCTACAATTAAATGTCCATCATTAAGTAATAGTGAAACATTAGTTATCCCAATCGTGTGCTAATGTTTCTAAGCATGGCTAAGCAATTAGATCTAATACATGTAGTTGAACCAATATATAAATCCAACTAGTCAAATTATAACCCAAGGTAATCAAGAAATAGGGTAATCAATGCAAATTGCCATAACAAAGGAATAGGTTCACACCACCCGGTGACATTCGAAAATAAATGCACAGTTGAAATAAATAGAGAATTTAAATATAGGATCAACATGCTCAAAGGAATTGTGTTTGGGATCTGTGTGACTTGCCTTGCAATATTCGGTCTTCAATTAGTCTTCTTGAACACTTCCGACGCACACGCGATCCTTCGAAACGACGGAAACAACAAGCTAACACGCAAAACGAGAAAAAAGACTAATAAAAACTAAATAAACAGTATATATAAAGTAAACAAACATGTAGATCATGATTTTAGATGAATTATGAGACTTGAACGGCCTCATTTCGATTTCATATGAATTAGTTACGAATTTTACAAGATTTAATTCCAATTAAACCTATTAAAGAAAAGACTATTCAAATTAATTAAACAATTTACAAATGATTTATAACTGAGATAAAAGATTAAAAAAATCTCCAGAAAAGATTAGATTATATTGGTAGGTGACATATGATAAAAATGACTAATATGCCATTGAAAAGAGATAATAGATTTATATTGATTTTGGACGGCTGAGATTAATCTTGACATAGAGTTGGCCAAGATCCAACGGATTAGATTGAATCCAATCTAGGATTTAGATAGACATGGCACAGCAGAGACAAATAGGCGGTTAGGTGGCAGCGATGTGGCAGCAAAGATGCAACGACGTGGCAAAGATAAGACAACCACACGATATCTCCGGATGACGGACACGGAAGCAACGATCACCGGTGAACTACGGAGCGACGGTGAAAAGGGAGAACACCGGGAGAAAAAGCGCGAAACGACGGTCCTTACCAACACTTACGCGATGACGGACAGCGACGGAAGATGGCCGGCGACGAGCTTCGAAGGGCGGCGAGGTACTGTCCACGGCGGCGACGACTTTCTGGTGATCAGCGGCGACAACGGAGGGGTGGCCGGGCTTCATCTTGGTGCTGCGATCCCGGTGGTAGCGACGGCACTGAGCGGAGGCGATCGAGGCGATGGCGAGGTGCGGCTGGACCAGGGGCCGGCGGCGGTGAAACTTGGATTCGCGTCGGCGAGGTACTTCCAGAGGTCTTCGGCTTCGGGGAAGTGGCTGTTGGGCTTGCTATTGTCCTTGCGGAGACGAAGGAAATGGCGGCGCTGGACGAAGGCGACCAGGGATGACGGCAACGGCGGCTGAAACGGTGGCTGGCGACGGAGAGAGAAGGTGCTCGCGGGGAGAGCGATTCCGGCGACTGCGGAGAGAGGGAGAGATGGCGGCCGAAAGAGGGGAGGAAGGGGCCTCTATATATAGCCATGGGAGCCCGGAATCGAGCCCACATCAACGGGAAAAACTCGGGAAAGTTTAGGATCTTCGCCGGGAAAAGGAAAGATTGATCCGCGAAATTGGAATGGATTTCCATAGAAACTTTTGGGGATTTCTCGGGGAAAAGGAAGAGGAGATTGAGAGGATTCCATTCCTGCAACTAATTTGGAAAGAGGAGCAATGGGGTGGCCGGATTTTGGAAGGAGGAGGCGGCGGCAACAGGACACGGGCACGGCGGCTCGGCTCTGCCTGAGCTGGAAGATGAACAGTGGTGCAGGGAAACAAAACAGACTTTTGGCTGGGCTTCTATTGCACAGCCCGATAGAAGGAGAGATGCAAACTAGACTTCGGGAAGGGATAAGGCCGGCCGAATACAAGGAAGAATGGACCCAGGACTAAAGGTGAACTTTTCCTGTTTCTGCCCGAAAAGGAAAAGGGAATTTTAATTAGTTTTCCCAATTAAATTAGTCACTGAAATGATCTTTCAATTGTTGAAAATACTTCCAATGCTCAAATAATTCTTGAACATACTTGGACACTCAAAGTATTTAATAAAAGTGAAACCAGCTCATTTAATGATTAATTTAATATGTGAATAATTACTGAAATATTCTCTGTATTATTAAAATTAATAATTGAGCTCTGAAAAATCAAAGAAAATTCCAGAGAGTATAATTAATCATGGAGAATTTAATAAAAATTAAATCCAACCATGCTTTATATTTAGGAAATTTTATTTCCCACATTTAACTTCACTTGTAAATTAATGAACATTTAATATAAATTCTATTAATAATTTATTAAATAATTTATAAATCCTGAAACGAAATTCAGGCTGTGACAAAATACACCCGTCATGCGACAAAATGTACCTCCGCGTATTCAGGACGCGTTTACACGGATTGGAGGCCCCATAAGTCAATTAAACACCTCCAAATGGGCCCATCCAACATGCCAACGGGCTGAGGGCCTCAAAATTAGTGTCCACGACGAAAAACGGGCCGAATGGAGTCGTCCTGGGTTCGGCCGAACTAGTCATTCGGCTGCCAGTTTGGTGGCCGTTCATCGCCATCTTTCACATGGATGGTCCTGATTTCATCCCAATAACGGTTAGAGGGTAGTTTGGTCATTTCCTATACCTGTAACCGTCATATGGAGGCTATAAAGAGAGCTCCTCCCATTCATTCACAACACACAACTTTGAGCTGAATTACAAGAGGCTCTATTGTATCTTTTGTACATTAGAATAAGGTAGAGAGTGAGGGGAAGCTCTAGCGGGGTGCTCGGAAGTTTGGCACTCATCCGACTTCTTTCTCGACGAGTGTAGTCTGCTAGGAGAAATTCTAAAGGAGTACCGGAGCTGTCGGTACACTCTGCTCTGGATTCGGAGAACTTCTACTTTTAAGTAAGCATTCGTGATCCTTTCTTATGTTATTTAATTACTTATTCTGAGTAAGATATATTTCCATCTTTGCGGGTTCATTGTTTAGTATTCATACTAAGTGCTCTAGTACTTGGACTCTGGATAAAGAAGGAAGTTCCTGTAGAAGTATTAGAGTAGTAATTAATAACTTAGACATGGCGTCTAGGTTAGAGATTACCTTTGTTTGTTGTGTATCCCACGGATTTGTCAGAGGTAGGCGGCAGGTGGTGACAGCCCCGAATCCCGTCCTAGTAATCCTCCTGTACAAGTATTAGAGTAGTAATTAATAACTTAGACATGGTGTCTAGGTTAGAGATTACCTTTGTTTGTTGTGTATCCCACGAATTTGTCAGAGGTAGGCGGCAGGTGGTGACAGCCCCGAATCCCGTCCTAGTAATCCTCCACGTTTGGATACATCATAAAGCTATAGCCGGAACCACGCTAGCAGACCAGCAGGGGTCCGTGCCCGAAGTAATAGATAGGAAATTACCTTTTGCTTAGCTTTTGGGGTCACCTGAAGGTGAAGTGCTACAGCGGTATTCCGTGCGCTTGCGGATTTATCTGTGGTCGTAAGAAATACCAACAGAGGGTCAAGTCTAACAAAGTAACTAAGTTATGTTTTGCAAACCTAGGGTGATAGTGGCTCAACTATATCTCTAGGAATGTAAATCACACTCCTAAGTCAATGTTTTGTAATCCTAGGGTGTTATGATCTCAAGTATGTCTCTAGGAATGTAAATTGCACAAATATAAATGCGGCGAATAAATAAGACAAGGAGACAAGAGATTTTTCACCGAGGATTAGAAACTCGCCGGTTTCCTACTCCCTGTTGAGGCGAGCCCAACTTCACCGCTCAACTAGGAAGCCACTGCACGCCCCCTTCATCAAGGGATGGGAAAGGCGGGAGCCGGCCCACGGAGAGGACTACCCATGCCTCGATCACTCGGGGTAGTTCTTCCTTCACTCCGAAGGTGGTGAACTCCAAACCACTCACAACTGGCACAGGGCCTCCTCCACAATCTTCTCGGAGAGGTCACCGGGCAACTCCTCCACAAGCCGTCTAGAAGGCGGCAACCTCAAAGAGTAACAAGCGATGACCCAGCTCGGAGATGATTAAGTGCCACACTAGCTCAACAAATGAAAGCAAATGCACTTGACTCTTAGCTAGAACAACCCTCAACCACTACAATGGATGAACAATAGGCTCAAATGAGTGTGGGAAAGATGCAAGGGCTTTATGCAATTGAAGTGGGTGCTAAGAGAGTCCACTTGCTGCTGGTGGGAGAGTATTTATACTCCCACCCACCAAAACTAGCCGTTGGGGGCAAAATCCCCCAACTCTGTATACTGCCTGTCTGACCGGAGGTGTATGGCCGGTCAGACCGTGCTACTGTGCAACGGCTAGTTTTCTAGCCGTTGCAGGGCTGACATTGGGCCCCAACAGCCTGGCCGGTCAGACCGCCCTAGGCTTGGTCAAACCGCCACCAGCTCGGTCTAACCGACCTCGGCTCTGGCGGCTCTGTATTGGCCACTCCAGAGCACCACCCGAGAGAGCTGTCGAGGTCTCCCGGGCCGGTCAGACCGGGGTTCACCCGCCAGTTAGACCGGCCGACCTACACCGGTCAGACCGCCACTATGTGGCCGGTCAGACCGGCCCTGGTCACTTAGTGCAGCAAGATTTGAAATGTGAAATGTGAGTCTAAATGCAATGACCTATTGTGGCAATTTAAATCATCACTTTGCTAGGTCATTTCCCCCCTGATAGTACGGCGAAACTAAAAATAAACTAGCAAATTTGATCGCCCTACACCTCGATCAATTTGAAATTAAAACATTAGTTTACCGTCTTCTTTTCCTTCGCTTCACGACATCAAGTTTTAATCCATCGATAATCATCCATGCGCACACATGATGTGAACCTAACTCAAAACATATAACTTGATAGAACGGTTAGTCCACAATTAGCGCTTGTCATTAATTACAAAAACTAACAATGGGGGCCTAGATGCTTCAATCTCCCCCTTTTCGGTAATTGATGACAAACACCTCAAACATATATAATCAAATTTAAATCGCATGGATATATTGCAATGAAAAGTAAAAGCTCCCCTAAACATGTGCATATCAATCACAATGAACACATATGGAACAAATGCACTTTCATTCACATTTCAACATAGCATAAAACACATATAGATCATTTGCAAAGGATGATCACACATATATCTCATACAAGCATAGGATGATCACAACATATCCATAAACATCCAACTCACAAGAGTTCATCCATAGATCATCCAACTCACAAATTGTCCAAAGAAGGCTCACAAATAAACATAAGCTATTACAAGACCATGAAGGGTCCAAATGACATAGAGAGTTCAACAAAACAAAAAAATAACACACATGATAGAGTAATGTCCCATATCCATACATAATATAGCCCATCCGCCTTAACATATTAGATAGGAGGTAGCTAACCTCACTACTCCTAGTCCCATCCCACAAAATAAAATGCAAGCTAGATTCTTCTCCCCTTTTTGGCATAAAGGACCAAAAAGCTTCACTCTTGAGAAGGAGAGGGAGGATGTGCCGAAGAGGAAGGATGAGGAACATCACGACGACGATGATATACAAAGGCATGGGAGCTTTCCAACATTTGCACCCTTTGATCCAACACTCCCACCTTTGTGCTCAACCTTCCCACGGAGGCATTCAAACCACCAACATCTGAACGCAAACCACGCACATCCTCATACATAGCCTTGTGCCCGGTGGTGAGCCTTTGGGTATTCTCACTTAGGGTATTGATGGCCCCAAGCACCGGGTTGAAATATTCATTTGGTTGCATCCCAAAATAAGCATATTGCGGATGGAAGAAAGTGTTGGGATCATACCCATGAGGATGAGGAGGTGCCGCACTTAAGCTTGCGCCTTCATAAAAGATAGGTTGGCGCACTTGGGGAGCTCGAGGAGTGGAGAGTTGGCGGCGAGGCTTATACTCCTTGTGTTCTCTCAAATTATCTCCCACTTGTCCCATCTTATTTTGGATCAAGCGCATAATATAAGGAGCATAGTAGATGCCTTGTCCAATTGTCCCCTTTGAAATGGCTATCTCCTTCATCATTAGATTGATGATGTCAAATCGACGACCCTCCATGATAGCATCAATGACATGCCATGCGACACCGCGAATGTCGTCATTGTTGCCACACCTTGGGAGAATGTTGTCTCTCACGATGCGTTTGACCACACTAGGGATGGTCCTCAAACCCGCCACCTTTCCATAGGTGTGCCTCCCCCCATCTTCATTAAACTGAGCATAGTGATCAATGGGGAAGGGGTTGTGAGTATGCTCGTCATGAAGATCATCGCCATTGTTGAAACGGATGTGCAAGAGCTCCTTGAATTCACGCCAGGTGATGGAGGACTGAAGGGTCCCCGACATCCATTTCATAGCATCACACTCGCCGGATACCCACACAGTGGCATAGAACTGCCGGATCAAATCTTCACCAAAGGGTTGCTTCAAGGTAACAATCCTATCAATGCCCATTACCTTGAACATCCCTTGCAAATCCACAAACTCCAGTGTCTCACTGATATGTCTCCAAGATATCGATGACAACCAGGAGGTGGGGTTGGAAGCAACCATCCCACTTGTATCACTTGTGGTCAGCAAAAGCTTTGCCTACATACACTTGCTCATACACGGCTTTCTGAAACCGTGTGTGGAACCTTGGATCAGCGCAATCATTTGGCCTCTGGAATTGATTGTGATGACTGAGGATAGTGTATTGTTGGCCATTCCTCAAATTGAGTGAGAATTGGATGGTAGAGTCGAGAGGACCCTCATCATCACTTTATTCATCATCTCCTTCCTCATCATCTCCACTACCATTATCATCACCATCATCACCATTACCACTAGCTTCCTCCTCAACCCCCTCAACTTCTTCTACAAATTCTTCCTCACTTTGAGCATATTCCTGTCCGCTCGATTCCTCATGCTCACTCACGGGCTCCGGCGTGGGCTCTCGACAACCACGGTGAATGCGGGTAGCCATCATTGAGAAACAAGGAACAAAGGATATATAAGCAACGATTTTAGAAAACACAAAGTGAGGTGGGAACAAAATTTTGCACTGCCTGTCAGAGGCGGTCAGACCGGGCACCAACGGCCGGTCAGACCGCCGAGGAGCCATCAGTCAGACCGCCAGTGAGATGCAGGTCAGACCACCAGTGAGGCGCCAGTCAGACCGACAAAGGGTCACCGGTCAGACCGCCCTTAGGGTCAGCCAAACCGCCACTGACAGATTTGAACAAAAATTTTTTTACCACCACATAGAGGATTCTAAACATGCTAGAACAAAATTTGCACAGGGTTTGAGCAGAGAAACAATGGGTTTAGTCTATTTCATCGAGATTGAAGGAAGGGGGAAACTACCCATAACCCTATAAATTGAAATAGACCGATTTGAAGGAAAACACAAAAGAGTGAGGGATTACCAGTTGAAGGGAGTGATTCACACAAGGAAACTACCCTCTATTTGTGCAAATCGAAGAACACCTCTTGCTTCACCTAGGGTTCTGTGGAGATTATGGATACCCCATACCCACACGGCATGTATATCCGACTGGGTATAGGGGTAACTTATGTAGATAGAATATCTTTAAGGGACTCGGGTTAAATTCCTAACTTGTATATCAAGGAAATACCCGGGGTCCTAGTCGGTTACGATTGTATTTTATCTTTACTTGCCTATTCCGTTAGGAATATGGGCTGTATCTTATAATACGGACTCCTCCCACTATATAAGGAGGGGTCTGGGTGCTTGTTGGGGCATAACTTTTCTCCCAGATATACGATCAATAACACACTCAGCGGATCAATCCCCGGACAGGAGTAGGGTATTACTTCTCATTGAGAAGGCCTGAACCTGTGTAATATTCCTTGTCTCCAAACCCATCCACTTTTCCTGCTTGATAGCCACCCCTTTTTGTATTGCCGAATTATTGTTTCGACAGTTCGCGCCAGGTAGGGGTTGCGTTAAGCTTTTCGCCGATTAGTATGATGGGATTCGTCTCCGGCATCAACGACGTCGTTTTCCCTCCTGGGATCAGACCTCTAGCTTTAGGGAAGTTGGCGTCATACTTCAGCCTCTCGGGACGGTTTCAACGGAAGAATTGGATGGCTACCTCTGCTCTCCTGGTGTCGACTCACGGCCAACGGAGATCCTCGACTACGACGACTTCGGCTACAACTATGAAGACAACTACGCGCCTCTCTTTTTCGGCGTTTTCATGGCTGATAATGAGATAGCAGAACAACGTCAACCCCGTGAAGTAGAAGAACAACGCACACGACAAGAAGCTGACCATCGCCAACTGGAAGAGGACCGACAAGCGCAAGAGCGAGACCGGTTGCAGCGTGAGCAGCAGGAGCGCGAGTGGGCCGCAGAGGAAGCTGAGGATCGTTGACAACGCGCGCTGGAAGCCAGGCGATGAGCACGTGAACTCATTGGACAACAAGATGTTGAAGGGACGGCGGTTTTTCGTACCCCACAGCAGAACGCAGTCGCGACAATCACTCTTCTGGATACTTTGCTTCAGGAAGATGCGCATAACCACGTCCTCAATATCATCAACCAGACAAAGACCATGATCGCCGCCTCGGTCCCAGTTAACTCGGCAAGCGTCCGCACGCCGACTGGCAGCCGGGTTCCCCCTCTTCGATCTCAAGATTACCACCAACCAAGCCTCAGCGTTGCTGCATCAGGATCTAATCGCAGGAGCAGGGATCATGTTGAACGTTCTGTTCACTCACCTGCCGACAGACACAGAGAGCGCCATGCAGAACAGCCTCGCTCTCCACGTCGCAGGCAGCCCGTCGATCTTCGTGAAACACTCAACCGACACCCCGCAGAAAGAGGTTATGTCCCACTAGACCGCTACAATGACGATGAAGTGACCTGCGTCGAGTGGATTGGCCGGCTGGTTTCAAGCCGACTGGAATCGAGAAGTATGACGGCAAAACAAATCCTGAGTCTTGGCTCACCGTCCATGGCCTCGCAATCCGCGCAGCAGGAGGAGACAACAAGGCTATGGCGCACTACTTACCGGTAGCCCTAGCAGATTCTGCTCGATCCTGGCTTCATGGGTTACCCGTTGGTAGAATAGGATCTTAGGCAGAGCTCCACGAGCACTTCATCGCCAATTTTCAAGGCACCTTCGAACGTCCCGACACCCACTTCGACCTCTACAATGTAATCCAGAAGCCTAGTGAATCCCTTCGAGATTACATCCGACGTTTTTCTAAGCAACGTAACAAGATCTCTAGCATCACCAACGACGTCATCATAGCCGCTTTCACTAAGGGTGTTCGTCACGAACTCTTAGTCGGCAAATTTGGACGCAAGCCTCCCAGGACGGTCAAGCAGATGTTCAAAAAAGCCAACGACTATGCCAAAGCTGATGATGCCGTCAACGCTTCCAAGCAGTCGGGCGGTAATTGGAAGTCCAAGAAAGATACACCAGCCACCGGGGGGAGTGGAAGTAACAACCATAAGGATCGCAAGCGTAAGCCTGAAGACCTAGTGGCTCTTACATCACCATCTTCCCGACAGCGCTCACGTGTCAACACTTCCGACAAGATCATGAACGCCCAATGCTCGCATCATCAAAATTCTAACCATGCAGCCAAAGATTGTTTCATCTACCAAGCAGTTTGCGAAGCAATATGCCAATCAAGCAATGAAGGCTACAGCCGGAGATCAGGGCACATCAAAGAAGAAGGATGACGAAGACGACGGTCCGACTGGCTTTCAAGACTCTTGAAAGTAACTCAACCATATCTTCAGTGGACCCAAAGCTTATGAGTCAAAGCGGAAAAAAAAGCTGCCTGATAGGGAGATCAACGCCGTCTAGCCCGATACACCTCAATATCTTCGGTGGTCAGAAACAGCAATCAAGTTCGACCGCTTGGATCATCCTGACCGAGTGGTCCACCCGGGACGGTACCCCCTGGTATTAGACCCATTGGTTCGAAATGTCAAGCTCCGGCGATCCCACAATGATGGTGGCAGCGCACTCAATATTCTTTTTGCCAAGACTTTGGACGATATGCAAATCCCTCGTACTGAGCTGAAGCCGAGTATTGCGCCCTTTCATGGAGTCATCCCAGGGCTGTCTTCTACTCCACTTGGCCATATCACTCAGCCGGTCACCTTCGGCACTCGGGAGAACTTTCGCACAGAGAATATTTGCTTCAAAGTTGCTGATTTTGAGATGGCGTATGACGCTATACTCGGACGCCCGGCATTAGCCAAATTCATGGCAGTCCCACACTACACCTACATGATGATTAAGATGCCAGGACCTCGAGGAGTCATATCTTTGCGAAGCGACATCAAGCAAGCCATCACCTGCGACAAAGAAAGCTGTGAGATGGCCCAAACTCATGAGATCGCACTTGCTCGGGATGAGATCTGGCTGGCTGCATCATCCGCAACAGAAGGAGAAGTGCCTACAACCAAGTTATCGAAGGCTGGAGAAGGCGACGCCAAGACCAAGAAGATTCCCCTTGATCTATCTGATCCCTCCAAAACTGCTGTAATAGGTGCTGAGTTAGATTGTAAATAGGAAAGCGCGCTCATCACCTTTCTTCAAGCTAATAAAGATATTTTTGCGTGGAAACCATCTGATATTCCTAGAGAGGTGATTGACCACTCCTTAAATGTTAAAGAAGACGCTAAACCCATCAAACGACTCCGCCGTTTCATGCAAGACAGGAAAGATGCAATCAAGGAGGAATTAACCATGCTGTTAGCAGTAGGCTTCATCAAGGAAGTTTTACATCCCAACTAACTGACAAACCTAGTTTTGGTTCGAAAGAAGACAGGACAGTGGCTTATGTGTGTTGATTACACCGACCTCAACAAATCATGTCCTAAGGATGCCTTTGGGTTGCCTCGCGTTAACCAAGTAGTTGACTCAACAGCCGGCTACGAGTTACTCAGTTTTTTGGATTGCTACTCGGGTTATCACCAGATCAGCCTGAAGGAGTTCGACTGCTTGAAGACTTCGTTTATCACACCGTTTGGAGCTTATTGCTATATCACCATGCCCTTCGGATTAGAGATTGCTGGAGCAACTTATCAACGCATGATCCAGAGATGTTTTTCAACTCAAATTGGTCGCAATGTTGAAGCTTATGTTGATGATGTAGTTGTCAAGACCAAACAGAAGGATGACCTAATTGCTGATCTAGAAGAGACCTTTGCTAGCATCCGCGCTTTCAGGATGAAGTTGAATCCCGAAAAGTGCACCTTCGGAGTACCGTCAGGGAAGCTGCTTGGCTTTATGGTGTCTCGTAGGGGCATACAAGCCAACCTGAAGAAAATCAATACCATCCTTAACATGAAACCGCCTAGTTCCCAGAAAATTTTCGATGTTCAGGAGCTGACTGGATGTATGGCGGCACTCACCCGGTTTATCTCACAACCCGGCGAGTGGGGGATGCCTTTTTTTATATTACTCAAGAAGACTGACAATTTTCAGTGGGGACCTGAAGCCCAACAAGCCTTCGATGATTTCAAGAAGCTTCTCACAACTCCGCCGGTCCTAGCATCTCCACATCCACAAGAGCCGCTGTTGTTATATGTATCGGCAATATCACAGGTTGTGAGCACAGTCCTAGTTGTGGAGCGAGAAGAAGATGGCCATGTTCAAAAAGTTCAGCGACTGATCTACTTCGTTAGCGAGGTTTTGGCTGACTCCAAGACAAGATATCCCTGGGTACAAAAGTTGTTATATGGTGTTCTAATTACCGTCAGAAAATTATCCTATTATTTTCAAAGTCACTCGATCACGGTGGTCACATCGTTTTCACTCGAAGATATACTTCACAATCGTGAGGCAAACGGGCGAATTGCGAAATGGGCCCTGGAGTTGATGTCGTTAGATTTATCCTTCAAGCCACGTACTTCCATCAAGTCCCAGGCTTTAGCCGACTTTGTCGCTGAGTGCCAAGAAGACACACCTGTGGAGAAGCTAGAGTATTGGACTATGCATTTTGATGGGTCGAAGAGGCTTTCAAGTACTGGAGCAGGGGTCATTTTAATTTCCCGGACTGGAGAAAGATTGAGTTATGTGCTATGGATACACTTTTCTACGTCACACAATGTAACATCCTCAAATTTTAAACTAAAATTTGACTGCATCATGCTGGCTTTTGACTGATTTTAATCTTAGATTAGCAAAATCAAATTTCCCTTTAAAATTTCTCTTTTTATTCTTGATTTTGGTTCAAGTATTACCCCTAGAACCCTCTTAATCTAGTTTACCAATAAACCATAAATTGTTGCCATATCCTAAACCTTAGTGAATTTAGCAACTTTCTTTAAGATTCCAAAACTTAGAAACTTTCTCTAGATTACTCTTCTGTTAGTGAGACATTGTTATAGTGCATAATCTTTGCAAAACTCTTCTAAAGATCTCTAGATAAATTCTTTCTCCTTAGGCAAAATATTCAAAATTCCTAAATATTCTCCTTAGGCAAATTATTACAAGCCATTGCTTAGAATTAAGAAAATAAAGGCTACAGTGCCCATTCTGAATTCATGAGAGTTAAACCACCAATCTTTTCCAAAACAGAAGAACC
This sequence comes from Oryza glaberrima, assembly GCF_000147395.1. Classification (NCBI taxonomy): domain Eukaryota; kingdom Viridiplantae; phylum Streptophyta; class Magnoliopsida; order Poales; family Poaceae; genus Oryza; species Oryza glaberrima. Next base: position 19,848,563 of record NC_068328.1, on the reverse strand, counting down.
TATGGACGCTGAGGACTGGCTAAGGGCTATCGAAAAGAAATTAGCCTTAGTCAGAACAAATGAGCAAGAGAAAGTAACCTTTGCAACCCATCAGCTAGAAGGACCAGCCAATGAATGGTGGGAAGCATATCAAGTCTATAGAAGACGATACCCATATTATCACATGGGCAGAATTTACTACAGCCTGCAGAAATACCTTCATACCCACTGCAGTAATTAGAATGAAGAAGAATGAATTTTGAAGACGGAGGCAAGGTTTTATGACAGTACATGAATATCTAAACAAATTTACACAACTTGCTCGATATGCTGCCTCGGACATTCAAGATGAGAAAGAGAAGATTGAAAGGTTTATAGAAGGATTACATGATGAACTTCGAGGACCAATGATTAGTCAAGATCATGAAAGTTTTCAAAGCCTAGTCAATAAAGTGGTTAGGCTAGAAAATGATCATAGAATGGTGGAAGGACTCCGTAAGAGAAGAATGAATTTACAACGACAATCACCAACTAGAAATTCACTGCAAGTTCGGAGGCCTTAGCCATTTAAACCATCCTTACCCAATGCAAGGCCAGGCATACCACCAATACTACCAAGACCTAGATTAAGGATGGAAGACTCTCCATGTTATGTTTGTGTGAAAGTTGGACATTTTGCAAGGCTATGCCCTAATCGTCAAAATACGGGTGGTCAGACTTCTTATCAGAAACCATCTATTTCAGGTTTTATAAAGAAAAATCCTCCAATTATGAAGAGTGGACCTAATCTTGGACGTGGTCAAGTACATCATATTAAAGCAGAAGAAGCTCAACAAGATCCTAATATATTGATGGGTATGTTCACCATAAACTCAAAACCAGTTACTGTCCTATTCGATTCCAGTGCTTCTCATTCCTTTTTATCCACAAAAGCCAGTTGAATCCGGTGTCTACCTAAAGATATATTTGTATGCTTATACCAAAAGAAGTACCAGTGGTGCAAGAGTATCTGGATGTATTTCCTGAAGAACTAAGTGAATTACCCCCAGATTAGGAAATAGAATTCATCATAGAGTTACTTCCTGGAACGGCACCTATATCAAAAAGACCTTATAAGATGCCAATTAATGAACTGGAAGAATTGAAGAGACAAATAGTTGAATTAGAAGCAAAAGGTTTCATTCGACAAAGTTCCTCACTTTGGGGAGCTTCTGTGCTATTTGTCAAAAAGAAAGATGGAAGTTTAAGAATGTGTGTAGACTACCGAGCCTTAAATGAAGTAACTATCAAGAATAAATATCCCTTGCCAAGGATCGATGATCTATTTGATCAATTAAAAGGAGCTAGTGTATTTTCTAAAATAGATCTTCGATCGGGGTATGATCAATTGAAGATCAGACAAGAAGATATATCAAAGACTGCCTTTGTGACAAGGTATGAATTATATGAGTTTACAGTTATGGCATTTGAACTAACAAATGCTCCGGCTTATTTTATGAATCTTATGAACAAGATATTTATGGAGTATTTGGACCAGTTTATTGTCGTGTTTATTGACGACATTCTTATATACTCCCAAAATGAAGAAGAACATAAACAACATCTTCGATTAGTACTAGAGAAGTTAAGGCAACAACAACTATACGCCAAATTCAGTAAGTGTGAATTTTGGCTAGATCAAGTTGCATTTTTGGGATATATAATTACCAAGAATGGAGTTGCCGTAGGTCCAGAGAAGATTAAAGCTGTGATGGAGTGGAAGTTATCAACATCGGTACTTGAAATAAGAAGTTTTCTAGGACTTGCTGGATATTATCGGAGATTTATTAAGGACTTCTCCACTATTGCAAAACCTATGACTAGGTTACTTAAGAAGGATAAAAAGTTTGAATGGACACCAGAATGTCAGAATTGTTTTCAAGAACTAAAACATAAGCTTACTACTATACCAGTGTTAATCTTGCCAGACATCCATAAGGATTTTGAGATCTATTGTGATGCCTCTCGACAAGGATTAGGATGTGTTCTTATGCAAGAAGGTAAAGTAGTAGCTTATGCTTCAAGACAACTAAGACCCCATGAAGATAATTACCCAACTCATGATTTGGAGTTAGCAGCAGTCGTACATGCGTTGAAGATTTGGCGACACTACTTAATTGGGAATCATTGTAAGATCTATACCGATCATAAGAGTTTGAAATATATATTTACCCACACAGATCTTAATCTTCGGCAAAGAAGATGGTTAGAATTAATTAAGGATTATAATTTGGAAATTCTATACCATCCCAGAAAAGCTAACGTGGTTGCTGATGCTTTAAGTCGAAAAGCTTATTGCAATTTACAACAAGAAATAATATTAGAACAATTACAAGCGGAAATGCTTAAACTAAATCTGGATATTATTAAGTATGGAGAATTAAATACTTTGGAGTTGAAACCTACACTTATGGATCAGATAAGAGAGTATCAAAAAGATGACCCAGAAATACAGATTTTTAAGGAACGGAAGGTGCAAGGAAAGGCTGCAGATATTACTGAAGACCTGGAAGGAATATTATGGTACGGAAATATAATTATCGTACCACAATCAGGAAACTTAAGGGAGGTAATACTAAAAGAAGCACATGACTCAGCCTACTCTTTACACCCAAGTAGTACAAAAATGTACCATGATTTGAAGGACTTATACTGGTGGCCAAATATGAAACGATATTGCAAAATATGTTGCATTATGTCATGTTTGTCAACAACTTAAAGCAGAACACCAAAAAAGCCTAAAGGATTATTACAGCCTTTACAAATACATGAATGGAAATGGGATGAAATAGGAATGGATTTTATCACTGGACTACCCAAAACTTCCACTGGATATGACTCTATAGGGGTAATCATTGATAGACTTACAAAGACTGCACGATTCATTCATGTGAAAACAACTTACATTGGAGCACAACTTGCGGAACTCTATATGACAAGGATAGTATGTTTACATGGAGTACCAAAAAGAATTATCTCCGATCGTGGTACTCAATTTACTTCACACTTTTGGCAGAAGCTTCATTATGAAATGGGAAGTTATTTGGATTTTAACACAGCATTTCATCCGCAAACTGGAGGACAGATAGAGAGATTAAATCAGACACTAGAAGATGTGTTAAGAGCTTGCGCCTTAGATTTTTCTGCTAGTTGGGATAGATGTTTACCTTATGTAGAATTTTCTTATAACAATAATTGTCAAGCAAGTCTGAAAATGTCACGTCCTAAAGCCCTTTATGGAAGAAAATGTCTAACACCATTAATATGGACTAAAACCAGAGAAAGAAGTATATTCGGAACGGACTTTGTAAAAGAAGCTGAAGAAAAAGTTCAACTTATCAGAGACAGACTTAAAACAACCCAATCTCGACAGAAAAGTTATGCGGACTCTAGACGAAGAGAGTTAACTTTTGTAATAGGAGATTATGTATACCCAAAGGTTTCATCTTTACGAAGGATAAAGAGATTTAAGGTAAAAAGAGAAACTAACCCCTCGATACATTGGACCTTACCAAATAATTGCTAAACATGGAGAAATAGCCTATCAATTGGTTTTACCTGGCTACTTATCAGATGTACATCCTATATTCCATGTCTCACAACTAAAGAAATGTTTGCATATTCTAGAAGAAGAAATATCAGTAAGCTCTATTAAACTGGAAAAAGATTTAACCTATCCTGAATATCCTATCATAATTTTGGATGAAGCACAAAGAACAACTCGCACCAAAGTGATAAGAATGTTTAAAGTCCAATGGAATCACCATACTGAGGACGAAGCAACATGAGAGCGGGAAGATTATTTACAATCGGAATTCCCGTATATTTTTGAAGACTCTTAAGCAAATCTCGGGACGAGATTTATTTAAGGGGGGTAGGTTTGTAACATCCTCAAATTTTAAACTAAAATTTGACTGCATCATGCTGGCTTTTGACTGATTTTAATCTTAGATTAGCAAAATCAAATTTCCCTTTAAAATTTCTCTTTTTATTCTTGATTTTGGTTCAAGTATTACCCCTAGAACCCCCTCAATCTAGTTTACCAATAAACGATAAATTGTTGCCATATCCTAAACCTTAGTGAATTTAGCAAATTTCTTTCAGATTCCAAAACTTAGAAACTTTCTCTAGATTACTCTTCTATTCATGAGACATTGTTATAGTGCATAATCTTTGCAAAACTCTTCTAAAGATCTCTAGATAAATTCTTTCTCCTTAGGCAAAATATTCAAAATTCCTAAATAGCTCTTTTGGGCCAAAATTCCTTTTTTTCTTCCTTGTGGCCCAACTCTTTCCTCAGCCCAAGCCGGCCCAGCCACCTTCCCACTCAAGCCGGCCCATCTCCCTCCTCTTCCTGTGGGCACAAGAAACGCCACAGCCGCCGCTGCCATGCACCATTGGTGCGTCATCGCCTCGGTTCTCCCGACATCGTCGCCGTTTTGCCAACTTTGAGCCTAGTCCACGCCGTGTCGTGCCCTTCTCGTTCGCCGCCCAGCATCCCTAGCGTTGCCGCGTGTACGCAGCCGCCATCACTAGCCAATCACGAGCGGAAGCTGGCGCCGTGTCCCTCTTCCTCACGTGCGCCGCCGCCAGCGCCGTTTTGCTTCTCCCCTAAGCAGCCGTCGCCGTGTCCCCCTCATTTTCCTCCTCCTCCGAACCGACCTTCCGCAACCGCCTATCGTTCCCTATAAATAGCCGGCCATCCCTCCTCTTTTCCCCAAATCAAACCGAGCTCTCTCTCTTCTCTGATGCCGGCCGTCGGTCGATCTCCCTTATCGGAGCATTGCCGGCCAAGCCATTGCGCCAATACCTTCGCCTCGACGAGGTAAATCCATTTTCTAACTTTCCCCTTCCTTCCCCCCTCCAAGATTAGCCACCACCACCACCTCCCATACCGGCCGGAGCTAAGCCCTAACCATCGCCGTTCCAGCCTCCTCCCTCACTCCCTCTCCCGACCACCACCCTCCCCGGATGCGCGTCGCTCGGGAACATGTTTCACCGCCGACGTTGCCGTCCCCCGTCAACTAGAACACCGGCGCCCTTCTCTCCCTCCACTCGGCTCCCAGGAAGAAACAGAAGAGAAGAAACGAAGGAAGAAGCAGGCGAAAAGAAGAAAAAGATAAAAGACTGACGGGTGGGCCCCTCTACAGTAACCTTTCTAATTTCTCAATTTAATTCAAAATCCAAACTTTAGAAGCCCATATCTTTTAAAATATAAACCCAATTCCAGTGAAACTTGGACCAAAGTTCTTGTAAAATCTTTCTCTCTCTTTTGAAGCTATTTTTGCTCTTTTCTCATTTTATTTCATTTTTGCCTATTTTTGGATTTTATTCAAGTTCCTTTTGAATCTGAATTTTATATGTTTAACCCTAGGTCTTGAAGATTCTTCTGACACATTAGATAATATCAGTCAATCTTAGGACATCGAGCAAGGCAAGTTACTATCTACCTTTTGATCATTTAAGCCTATATTTTACAAATTATTTATTTATAGCCTTCTATTCAATACTCTATTTTATATGCATAATTCAACCATAGAAACCTAGATAATTTAGTATTGCTTATCTTGCTTACAATCTGGTTAAAATATTTTATACTTAGATTGGGACAGTACGTAAGAATTGGATGATTTCCAGTTGGCTAGTACTGTCTCGATCGATATAGTAATCACCAGGTACTTATGTCGAACGAACGGGTACGACCGCAGTTTCTAGAATGGGGACAGACCTAGTTATTATGTTAATTAGCAATGTGGTACCTCTGTATAGTGGTTCTTATTTTTAAGTCCTCGCGCAGGAGGCAACTATAGCCGCGAAGGGCAAATTTAACCATTACCATGTACAGGTGAATGGTTTGTGATACTCGAATATAAATTATATGGTATATTTCTAAACCCTGATTGAGATGACGTGGTGTCATACGATCAGTTCCCCTTAAATATCTCGGGAACGCCAGAACTCCTCTTGCTGCTGTTAACATTATGTTCAGAGCATATGAGGATATAAGTTCATGGAACATGTGCCACAATTGTTAATAACCTAATACTGGGCCATGACTAAAGCTGATGATTATCAGCAAGTCGTGGACTGTGGGTAAAGCGTACATCTACTGCAGTAGAATATCATTGAAACTATTCGAATAGCCGTGCTCACGGAATTGAGTACCAGGACTCATATGGTACCCTGGTTAGAAACCTAAAGTATATATTTTACAAACTCTTGCTTTAATATTTCCAGATTTTCTATTATTGCTTTTTGCAAAGAACTCCACTCCATGCCAACGCATAACATATTTCCATGGTAACTTGCTGAGTATTGCGAATACTCACCCTTGCTCTTATTAACCCTTTTTCAGATTTGGGTCAAGAGGAGGACCCCTATGATTATTACTATGATGACCCTGATAGCTTAGAAAATCCCTAGAGGTTATACCTTCCTAGTCAGAATGTATTAGAACTTCCGCTGTGTAATTTTAACACCCATGTTTAATTAGGTGAGTACCTAGCTACCCTTGTAAAACCCCTACTATTGTAAACTTTAACGTATTCAGTGAAGAACCAGTTGTATTACATGTATCAATATTTACTGATCCAGGGATTGATACATTAATCTCAGTCGGATCCAAGTTATTAGTTTTGCGACCCAACACACAATGTGGCGGAGTATGAAGCACTTCTTCATGGACTGAGGATTGCAGTATCTTTAGGGATTCAGCATCTAGTGGTCCGCGGTGATTCCCAATTGGTTGTCAATCAAGTTATGAAAGAGTGGTCTTGCCTTGATGATAATATGGCTGCATACCGACAGGAAGTACGTAAATTGGAAGACAAATTTGACAGCTTAGAGTTAACTCATGTGCTTCGGCACGACAATGACGCGGCCGACAGACTAGCTAATTTCTGTTCAAAGCGAGAAGCAGCCCCTTCAGATGTTTTTGTTGAACACCTTTTTGAGCCGACAGTAGTAAGAAAGGATGTGATCAAGACGACAAGCACTCAAGAAGTTAGCATAATCGACACCGATTGGAGAGAGCCCTTCATCAAATTTTTGACTAAGCAAGAGCTTCCTCAAGATAAAGACGAAACCAAGCGGATTTCTCGACGCGGCAAGCTTTATGTCATGGTCAAGGCTAAGTTGTACAAGAAAAGTCCCTTAGGAATTCTGCAACGCTGTGTTTCTTTGGAGGAGGAAAGACAATTGCTACAAGACATTCACTCTGGCATTTGTGGAAATCATGCTGCCGTGCGAACAATTGTTGGTAAGGCTTATCGATAGGGATTTTTCTGGCCCACGGCAGTATCCGATGCCGAGAAAGTTGTGCGAACATGTGAAGGTTGTCAATTCTTTGCCAGACAAATTCACTTACCAGCTCAGGAGTTGCAAACTATCCCTCTTTCTTGGCCGTTCGCGGTGTGGGGGCTTGATATGGTCGGTCCTTTCAAAAGGGCTACCGGTGGTTTCACCCTTCTTTTTGCAGCTGTGGACAAGTTTTCCAAGTGGATTGAAGCTAAACCTGTGGTCACAATCACTGCCGACAAAGCTCGAGATTTTTTCATCAATATTGTGCACCGGTTTGGAGTACCTAATCGTATCATCACAGATAATGGTACCCAATTCACCGGTGGTGTGTTTAAAGACTTCTATGAAGACTTTGGTATCAAGATTTGTTATGCATCCGTACCGCATCCTATGAGCAATGGACAGGTTTAACGCACCAATGGTATGGTAATTCAAGGCATCAAAGCACGGGTTTTTGACCGACTGCATCCTTATGCCGGCAAATGGGTTGATCAGCTGCCATCAGTACTTTGGTCTCTTCGCACTACACCCAGTCGGGCTACAGGTCAGTCGCCGTTTTTCTTAGTTTATGGAGCAGAAGCAATGTTGCCAAGTGAAGTTGAGTTTGAATCCTTATGGTTCCGCAATTTCAAAGAGGAGCGCTACGAAGATGATCGAGTAGATGACCTCAACCGACTAGAAGAAGCCCGAGAAGCAGCATTGATTCAGTCGGCTCGATATTTACAAGGATTGTGACGTTATCACAATCGCAATGTCAGATCACGCGCATTTTTAGTCGGAGACATGGTTTTGAGGAGGATTCAATCTACGCAAGATAAGCATAAGTTATCTCCCTTATGGGAAGGAGCATTTATCGTCTTTGAAGTTACTCGGCCAGGTTCTAATCGACTCAAGCGTGAAGATGGTTCGGTCGTTGAAAACTCTTGGAATATTGAGCATCTACGTTGTTTTTATGCTTAGGCATTACCTTTGTACATTATTTTCCTCTTTGACTGCCAACCTCATGTTTCTTCTTGAGTTACTAGTCGGGGGCTATCATAATAATAATGGAGTGTGATTTTTATCAATTCAATTTTCTTAGTTGATTTATCATTGCCTTGTTTGATTTTTTGGCTTGGTTAATGAGGACTAAGAGTTTTTTGATAACTTATGCGGGTTTTAGGCTCAATATGGTTTGACAAAAACTCTTAAGAAATTGGAGACTGAATTTAAATTATCAAGCACAACATAAATATATTAGTATTGTACAAATTGAGGCTCCATCATCAAAGACTACATCGTTTGAATTACAAAGTTCATTCGGACTCAGTTTTTTCATCATCGGAATCATGAGACCCAGTCGTACCAAGATTGTTATCTTGAAATCTCTCAACTACATCAGCAGCAATCTTGTTGGCGGCCTTCTGGGCATGATTGATGAGTTCAAGGGCATCCTCTTCACTTGTTCCATCTGCAAAGCCATCAATGGCATCAATGTCGATATTCGGATACAAGGATTTGGTCATCGCCAATGCCATGCTTGCTCCTATGCTTCCAGCCTCCTTGATATTCTTAAAGTAAGTGTCCGGAGCAGCTCTCAATTTGTCGAAGACCTCAACTACATCAATTGTACTCGGACCGTTGTTATTATAGAACATGGCTTGGATTAAGGGCGTAGCGGCATTGGCGACTTCATTTCTAGCCCCTTCAAGTTTCTTAATTCTATTCACCAAGACGTCGAATTGAGCTTGAGATTTAATCTTGCGATCTACATGAAGCAATTATATCAGTATCAGGAAACAAGGATAAGCTTACTTTTGGAATTCTAACTGAGATTACCTTCGACGTCTTTGATAGCCAAGTCTCTTTCCTTTGTAAGATCATCTTTGTCCTTCTCAAGAGCTTTAATTCGCATTTCCAATTTCATGATTTTGGCAGCTTGGACTATTATACATTTGATGGTTATTTAAGCATGAATATCAACTCATAATTGGTTGAGTAAGGATAAAGTTACCTTTTAATGAACCACTCAACTCGAAGTTGGCGTTTTGAAGCTCAGCAACCCGGTCCGTGAGATCATGTTCTGTCTTCCTAGCTAGCTCCCTAGTTTCATGGAGTTTAGCTCTGGTTTCTTCCAGAGTTCCAAGGTGAGGGACCAGCTTCTCGAGGGTTGCAGTCTTTGCTTCGTTTCAAAGATGAATTCTCTACATTATTTATATACTCAATCATTTCATTGGATCTATCAATTGGATGAGAGAAATTGCTGGTAGAATACTTACATTGACAAGACGAGTGGCTTGGTTATGCGCCCTTGTTAGTAAATACACCTCCTCGTCTTATTTTTGCTTATTAATAACTATGCCCTGTAGCTGCATCTCGCCGTCCCATCATTTGACTAAGATAGGTGGTCGAGAGTCTTCAGCTAATCGGATCCGAAGAATTTCTTCTTCACTGCCAATCATTCGGCCTTTACATGAATACAGAGAGCAATAAAGCAATTGAAGAAGACTTTCTAAATGCAAATGTACTCAGAGGATTGTTACCTGTTATGATCTTTGGCGGTGGACGAGCAAGCCCCTCTACCTTATCAAAAGTACTGGCTTCTGGACCAGCATCGGTTATGTGCCCTTTATTTAAAGGAGGGCTGCTAGCTTGCCCCTCTGTTTCAAGGATATCATCATTTTGTTCATCACCCGGCTGGTTTCCAGTCGGGGGCTCCTGGTTAGCACTGGTTTCAGTGTCCGCAGACTGATTCCCAGTCGGGGGCTCATTCCCAGCTTTTACATCACCGGTCACCGACTGACTACCAGTCGAGCGGTTCTCTTTTGACGGTTCGGCATCCGCAGCAGTAGCAGAACCGGCTTCTTTTTCAGCCGTCTTGGAGTTTACGGTTGAGTCAGAATCCTTGCCAAACGGATCAATGTCTGATGGCTTCCTGAAGGTTGAGAAGATGTTATCAAAGTTACTTCGGAAGTTGTATGATAAAGAGAGAGAAGACTATAGCGAGCTCGTACTTGGCAGACTTTCTGATTTTAGGTATTGGATGGCTGGATGTTTTCTTCTTTGGCCGATTGGCCTGTTTAGGCTGTTTTCCAGTCGTCTCTTTGCTGCTGGCTTTTTTAGAATTATCTCCATCGTCGTCACTCAAGACCAGTTTCCTTTTTTTGGGGCCCATCTGATCAGTCGGCTTAGGGCTACTTGTTTGCATGCCAGGTTGGATTTTTGGACCTCCAGAGGCTTGGATAGAATGTTGGCGAGGAGAGCGGCGTTGAGCAGTCGGCGGATCGGATTTCATCAAAGCAAATTCCTGAGGATAAACATTTCAAACCTTTAGTCAAGAACATCACAAAGAACAACAGATATCAAAAGGAGATTCACGAATTTTCAATACTTACTGGCAGAGGCGGGTTGAACGCGTTATACGGCACCACTGGCAGGATATGTGAATAACTGACCACTCTGGCAGATGAGAAAATCTTGTACATTCTCTCCTTCATAATTTTGAATTCGAGGGATTCAGCATCTTCACGATTGGGATAGTTTTTTCCATCAAACTCGAAGGCAGTACGAGACCTCTCCTTGATGGGTGCCATTCGGCTTTTGATATAATGCCGAGTGATTTGCTCCCCTTGCAGACCTTGTTCCTTGAGCTTTAGCATATGATTAAACAAGGTAAGGGCTTGAGCGGCTTCATCTCCCATTGGAAGTGAGTTCCATGTATCCTAATATGTTGGGGGAAGACAAGAGTACTCGGGAAGCGCCGGTTTAGGATTTTGCACATAAAACCAGTTTGCGTGCCAACCCTTATTGGATGTTTTGAAAGGCATGGAGAAATATTTTTGGCTCAAGGTGCCCCTCAGTTGGAAACCTACCCCCCCCCCCCCAACGACACATGGCTTGTTCTTGTTTGGCTGGGGTTTCAAAAAGAGGATGCGGTGGAATAGGGCAAAATGTGGCTTAATCCCTAGGAAGGCTTCACATGCATGAACAAAGTTTGCGATATGTACAATAGAGTTGGGGTTAAGATGATGCAAACTGATTCCATAGAATTCAAGAATTCCCCTAAAGAACTTCGAAGTCGGGAGAGAAAAACCGCCATAGAAGAAGTGGGAGAATACAACGACCTCGTGTGTATCAGGAGTATGGAAGGCTTCGCCGTACGCTGGACGCCAGCCGATGATTTCCTTCGACGGAAGAACACCGTGCGCCACCATTTCCTTCAAGTTTTCCTCCGTAACATCGGAGGGAGCCCATTGACTCTCAAAGCTTTCTCTCTCCTCCACCGTGGACGCGAGATGGATGATGGGATCCGGAGCGAGGGTGGCGGTGAATGGAAGGGAGATTGATGCGGTGGTGGTGCGGAAGATTTTCGCAAAAGCACGAAGCTTCGGGAGAGGTGGATTGGTGCGGATTTGCGAACCCTAGTTTTCGTCGGCATAGTTGTTGCACTGTAGCGAGGAATGGGGAAAATGGAGGAGATCGCGGCGGGCAAGACGAAACGGCACTCTATTTCAGCGGTTGTTTCACAAGGGTATCGGAAAGTAATAATGGGCCTAGACCTTAACAATTCTTTCAGCCCAACTTCACTTTCGGTGTGGCTGTTTGTGATCCTTAGGGACTTAGGCATATTTTTTGCTTTGGCAGGAATTGCTCACAACAATATAGCCCAATACCATTAAAATCCTTTTTGTAGCAGTTAGATAATTCTTTTAAATTACTACAATGCAAATAAAAAGGTGCCCAGCAGAAAATTGTCATACTAATTTTGCTGGTCTTTTTAGGCTGCAAAGCTGTTTGGGTTATATTGAAATGACCAATTTAAAGTTGTCATTCTCTTGGCATGTTATATGCTTAATTTGATAATGGCATGAGTGATAGCTTAGGCTATTTAGACTTGTCATTTATCATTTATACAACATTTAATAAATCCTTTAAGAGTTTTTACTTAGATTTTTTATCACATATGTTAATTAACAGATCTTTAGAGTGTTTTTACTCGGATCTTTATATACCTTTTGGGTATAATAATCAAGCTAAAGCAGTCGGCTGAATGCTTAATTAAAGGTCGCATATGCTTAGCTATATGATTACTTCGTAATTTATTCATAAAACCACTCGGATGGATGTTTAATGTACCTTGACTATATGTTTAATTTTATTCAACTAATCACATAGTCGAGGACTACACCTAAGTAGGTTCATCTAGTCGATGCACATACATTTTTATTTTTTAGCCCTTCACAGTCTTTGATTCAAGCACTCGGGGGACCAAGGCAGGAATAATTCAAGTACTCAGGATCATTGTATTGAACACTCAAAGAGAATATTATTTCGTCGACTGTAAAGGTCTCAGGGGCTATTGTGGAGATTATGAATACCCCATACCCACACGGCATGTATATCCGACTGGGTATAGGGGTACCATATGTAGATAGAATATCTTTAAGGGACTCGGGTTAAATTCCTAACTTGTGTATCAAGGAAATACCCGGGGTCCTAGTCGGTTACGATTGAATTTTATCTTTACTTGTCTATTCCGTTAGGAATATGGGCTGTACTTTGTAATACGGACTCCTCCCACTATATAAGGAGGGGTACGGGTGCCTCTTGGGGCATAACTTTTCTCCTAGATCATACGATCAATAACACACTCGGCGGATCAATCCTCGGACAGGAATAGGGTATTACTTCTCATTGAGAAGGCCTGAACCTATATAAAATTCCTTGTCTCCAAACCCATACACTTTTCCTGCTTGATAGCCACCCTTTTTGTACTGCCGAAATCTTTTTTTGACAGGTTCCATGCCATGGATCAAAACCTCAATCAAAACACAAATCAATCCGTGGAATAGAGAGAGGAAGCGGATGAGAATCACTTATGGTGTAACCGGAGAGAAATCCGCGGTCAAACCGAGGGGATTTGGTGGAGGGGAGAGTTAGGGTTTGAGGGGAGGTAAGAGAGTGAGTTTTTCGAGTTGGGGATGAATGGGGAAGGAGGGATAAAACCCTGGGCCCACCACTCGGCCGGTCAAACCGGCCCTATGCGGCCGGTTAGACCGCCGCAGCCACACCGGTCAGACAGGCCCTATATGGGCGGTCAGACCGGGCAGCATCCTGCTGGCTATGCACAGCTCATGCACAAGCCAGCAACCCCCACACAATAAAATCCAACAAAAAATTGATTTTTAAAGCAATTTTGAAATGTATGAGTTCAAATACTGCCAACCATTCATAACATTCGAAATTTATGAAGATTTGCAACTAAACTCACTTAGGTGCTAGGAGGTGACCTTTTATGTTCTATAGGGGTTTTTTGGCCAAATCCATTTGTAAATATCTTTTCAATGATTTGGTTTTTGAATATGATTTGAATACCAAAAACATTTAAAATCTCCTCTTTACCAACATTGTTTTAACCATTTTCTCAAAATCCTTCTCAAACTCATTTTGGAGGAAAATCTCATTTTGGCCAAAAATAAGAATCTAGTTTCTTCAAAAGAGGACCAAAAGGACATTTTCATTCAAACTCCATTTTTCTTGTAACGTGAGACTTGGAAAACATATACGGAACCTTTTGAAACATTTTCCAAGAGATAATTTTCAAATTACATTGATTTTGCAAAAATTTTGACTTATGTTGACTTGGACATTTTGAAAGCACTACTAGCACTTCTAGTTGATTTGCTCACAGATAAAAGGAAGTAGAGCACATGTAAAAGTGCAAAACTCCCCCTTAATGTGACATGCTCCATTTTCACAAAGAATAACCAAATGGCAATAAATCCAAAGCATTAGAGCAAATAGGAGCAAATAAACAATATGCACGAGAAGCAACCATGGTGCACAATCTCAACCCACATTAGAGAAATCTATGACATTTAACTCATTCATCAATTTGCAAAAGCGGGTTTCATCAAGAGGCTTGGTAAAGATGTCGGCTAGTTGATCCTCGGTTCTTATGTGGCTAATGACTATGTCACTCTTGGCAACATGGTCTCTTAGGAAGTGATGGCGAATGTCAATATGCTTGGTTCTAGAAGTTGGACCAGGTTATTGGCTATCTTTATGGCACTATCGTTGTCACATAGGAGTAGGGTTTTGGTGAAGGTTATGCCATAGTCCAACAAGGTTTGTTTCATCTAAAGCAAATGGGCACAACAACTACCTACCGAAACATATTCCGCCTCGGCGGTAGAGAGGGCTACAGAGTTTTCTTTCTTGGATGACCATGACATATTGGATCTATCAAGCATTTGGCAACTACCGAATATGCTCTTTCCATCCACTTTGCAACCTAGTGAGGGAGTTAGGTCCCGATCTTCCGATAGGTATTGATAAACAATCGATTTGGGCGGAGTCGCGACACAACTCGATTCGGCTTCTGAATGAACGTTTGATGATATTTTGTACACCTTTTTTTTTATTTTATAAGAAATGGGGTGCGTCAAAATATTAATTCCGGCAATGACAGTACAATAGTAAAAATTAGTTATTAATTATCATTAATGATACAATCTGGCGTACATGAGTGTAACATACCCGAATTTTAGGATGAAGAAATTTTTGTCAAAATTAGATGAAAGGAAAGTTCTTCAATTTTGTGAACCAAAAATTTCCGTTTTAAAACCTAGGGGAAGTTGACCTAACTCATGTAACTAAATAAAATTTGAGAGCAAATTAAAACTTTTTCATTTATAACCTAGGACAAAGATGTAAACTTATGTGTAGGCATGCATACTCTCATTGGACGTGTTTTGACTTGAGTCCTTCATGTGCATTTGGATTTTCGGGTCTCATGAATAATAATAATAAAATCTAGACAAACAAATAAACCATTAGGGCCTAGTGCTAACTATTGGAAATAATATATAGGAACCATAATACACCTTAAAATATATCAACAAGGCCAATGTTAAGCCCCACAAAACTAATTTGGTCATCCATCTAAAGACAAGTCAGAAACAGAAGTGGACAAATAAATTAACTCATGTAGGGTATATTCTATATTAATCATCTCTATAAGCATTCGCTTCATTTAATACTAAAGTAAACTTATACATAAATAATAGGCAAGAAGCTTATGACATGTGTAAGGTAATATGTAATTCTAACATATCAACATCACCTCATATCAACATCACCTCAGGTTAAGGAGAGTCCAAATATAATTTTTATAAATTTACTAGATGCATTTATGAGGAGGAAAACACATATATAAAGATAAGTCTTGCGAATTATCTAAAATAATTCGTGCAAGATAAAATCATGGGAAAATTCATGTAGGCTCTACTTAACATATACAACACACAGTAATTTTGGTACAATTAATAAATAAATTTGATACCTCAAATAAATAAGTCAAACCAGTCAAATAATAGACTTATTATAATTCTCAATCGGCTAAAACCAAAAAATTGATTAAAAGTGCATTTAACTGCATGGAAGTGTATAAGGAAAATAATTTATTCAAATACTAGGTTAATTATCATGAATAAATATAATTTTTCCAGAATTTATCCTCTCTGTTTAGGTCTCCTAAAATTTAAACTAGTTTCCAAAGAGCCTATCTTCTCCTAATTTCTGTGAGTAATCCATTCATAATTTTTTAAGTGCAACCAAAGAAAATGGAAACTAGCTATATATACCTACCTACCTACCTCCAGTAAAATCAACACTAGTTAATCTGGTCAACACATTAAGTATTGAAGCTACAAAGATAGAGGAGAAAATAATTCCGGAAATTCATCCAAAAACCAAGCTCACCCATGTTTGTGCCCACACATCTCTCTTCCACCTAGTTTACTTCGACCTGGGCCCCCTTGTCAATCCCTCCGGTTTGCCCTTCCTCTGTGCAACTTCCCTAGCCGACCGAGAAACACTGAGAGGGAGAGATCGAGCGCCGACCGGCTCTGGACGCTGCGCAATGCGTGGCCACGACGTGTCGACGCCCTAAAAACGCCGAGCTCCATCTCTGCCTCTCCCATACGCGTCGCCACTCTTAACCCACCATTCCAGTGCCAATCCATCCGAGGGAGAGCATCCTCGCTGCCCTTCACTGTTTCTCCATCGCCGGCCGCGAAGAAGACGATGGCCGAAATCGTTGATGAGCCGCAGTCATTTCCTCTTCTCTTGCGTTCCATACTCTCCTCACCATGCCGAATATTTCTCCTTTTGATTTCATCCTCTCTGGTGCAGCCAATCGACGGGAACGTTGCCGTGCACACCGGAGCTCTGGAGCGCGCTCTGCACACCGCTGCAACGACACAATCGCCGTTGCCACCAATCTAGATCAAGCCGGAGCGAGCCACCACGCCACCAGCTTCACCTCAACCTCCTCTCCATTTACCCTCAAGAAACCCATCCAATGGCGCAGCGATCTTGGAGGTCGACATCGTCTTTTCCAACTCCGTTCAACCGCTTCCATCATTGATTCCATTCTCTCTGGTGAGCGTCAGTCAAATTCCATGTATGCATGGCCTCTCTAGATAGCCTTTGACCTCTTGCATGCACCATATTGGTGACTCCCCTTACAGATCGAGCAGCCGACGTCATCCCTGGAGTTGTGCCATGCCGCCATGGAGCTTCGCCGTCGCTGTGACTCTACAGACATCCCCAGCCTTGTCTAGCATCTCGGTGAGCACCCAGCAGCCTATAGAACATACATGCATGCACCAAATTAACCAATACATGATTGTAGAAGCACATGCACCACCACCCGAAAACATCCTCTACTCGGACTCGCCGCTGGCGCTACTCCGATGTCCCCTAACCAAGAAAGCTAGAGGAATGGAAACGCAAGAACATGCTCTTCATTTTATATTTTAACCGCAACTCCAACCGAGCCACCAATCACCGCCGGTGAACCCGGGATCGAGCTCAGCCATGGCTGCTCTGCCTCTGTGCGTGTGAAAAAGGAGTCAGGGACTTCATTTTGAGAATTTAAACAACTATAAGGTTCATTACGTAATGTTCCCAATCATGAACTTTAGAGTTATTGCATAAAACTAGACATTCACTGTTCAAACTTTGTCTCTAAAATTGGTCTAAGATAAATCATACATAAAGCATACACAAATTTATAAAATGCATATAAAATTCATCTCAACTCATTTTAGAGCAAACTCAGTTTCTATAGATCCATCAACTTATGTTTTCCTATAAAGTAAAATGAAATAGTATACATACTTTAGATCAAATGCCTCTGAAACTATTATCTTTAAAATGACTAGTTTTATGTAAGCTGAACTTTAGAAATTCACATAAAATTCATCTTAGATCATTTTTGAGTAAACCCAAGTTCTGTAGAATCAACCAAATATATACTTCCATGTTATAAAATAAAATTATACACCTACTGTGTAGAAGAAGCCTTTAAATATTTATATAAGTAATAACCAAGATAGAGCAACCTTTACTTTGTAAAATTTGTAGAAAATTCATCTTTAGTCCAAATGAAATGAACCAAATTTCCATAGAACCAGCAAATAGTGAGCTTCAACATAGTAAA
Source organism: Oryza glaberrima (assembly GCF_000147395.1). Taxonomy (NCBI): domain Eukaryota; kingdom Viridiplantae; phylum Streptophyta; class Magnoliopsida; order Poales; family Poaceae; genus Oryza; species Oryza glaberrima. The sequence continues at coordinate 19,830,760 of NC_068328.1, read as the reverse complement.
ATAAAATATTGCACCTTTTGAACAGGTTATAGCTCTAATCTTTAAATAGATAACCTAGGAGTTAATCACCTAGTAATGGTTAAGCAAAATATATGTGTGAGGTAGTTAAAAAAATGCATTCTAGCTATGAATAAACCAAAATAAAACTTGTTAGACCAGAGAGGCCATAGTTCCATCCCCATCCACCAAAACTTAAGGCACTTAGCTCATATAATAATTTCTAGGTTGATATAATAAATTGCTAGCATAGACTAGAGCTCCCCTAGTTTATAAAAATATGAACCATGATAATAAAGACCATAAGTTATGAACTAAGGTTAGATTAGTTAACTAAAATACTCATTTTATACATCACTAACTAGATGAGGCAAGTTCTGGACCTAAACCTCTAAAGCCATGAACCTATAGAACACTATACACTTATAACACGTTATAACTTGCAAAACACATAAAGAGTTCATATTAACTCCAAAAATTGTGAAACCAAATGTATTAGTCTTAGAAAACAATCCTCTACACCTCTGTGAAGTCAAAACTAATAAACATCAATTTATAAAAATATTTTATAACACTACCTAGGTGATACTACCTTATACTGAGGAAACTTCTAAAATTCATAACTCCCAAATAAAAAGAGATAAAATAGAAATTCTTTCACCTAAATTCATACTATACCAGTACCTATTCACTGTACACAAATCATCCATTTTAGAGCATTTTGGTTTTTCGCATATTTCGGTGTTTAATTGCATAACGTGTACTTTGTATAGATGATTGCTTAAACGGTGAAGAAGTGATTTAGGTGCTGACATTTTCCTGATTCAAGGCAAGTCCCACCTCCCTCTCTTTGATCACTTTGAACCTATGTTTTGGAGGTTATTGAAAATGTTTGCAAATCTTGCATGTCGATTGTACACTAATAAATTAAAATTTTGTTAAACTTGTTAGATAAACTCCTATTATTTGCATTATCACCTTAACTCCACATATATCCATATTCCTCATTCCTAACCTTAGGAACAATATGACTATACCACTTTATATATGAGTTTTGGTGACACTAGGTTACTATAAAGCTTAGCCATGCTTAGAATGGTCTTCCTTGTCATTATGGGCTCATTACAAATATGAAAATTGATTTTTAATTAATCTGGACAGAACTTTAATACTTGTGATTTTGATAAATAAAATGGTGGAAAACATGGATTTTAGGTTTGGGCCTCAAGTGGTGCACATATGGTGATTAGTTGTGTACCGATAAGGGGAGAGTGCGCCCAAACCGACCTAAGGACTTCACTCAATGTCAGTTCATTTTGTATACAGTGCAACCACATGTGCTAGTATAGGATAGCCCAAGCTTAGTAAATTATTTATGGTTTAGCCTTACATTCTGGTAGGCCGGTGTGTATGAGTTCGTATAATTCAGAGGAGCTTCCTATTTACCCCGAAGTGGTAGTTTAGGTGACTAAGCGTGTCCAATACAACGGTATTGTGCCACGTGGTGGGTTCCCGTTGTGTCCGCCACCACGGCGTTAAGTTTAAGGTGTTGGCCCGCCACTCAACGGTTCTAGGTCATATAACGTGTATGACTTAGGATGGAGTAACACGTATCGTGCTGGTGTAAGGCTAAATCATGAATTTTGGAAAAGCTTTGTTGCGGGTATTAAATCGGGTACTTATGTATCGCGTGCCATGCTCTTGCATGATTATTATTTCGCATCATGTGGGTAAAGTGTACAAACTCTGCAGAGTAAAAACTAATCGATTAGCCGTGCTCGCGGTCAAGAGCGACGTGTGGATATGTATTGAGTATAGACTTGTGTTTATTCTTCTAAATGCTGAAATTTACCTTCAAATTGTGATGAGATTTGAGAATGATCTCTTTGCTGCCATGGAAGGCAATGAGGTGCATATTTATGCATGATTAATGCCTACCTTGATGCCCAATATGTCAAGTACTAGCTTGCTGAAATTTATTTGAAAGTAAACCTGATTTAGAAATGTTTTATGCAAATAAAACTTGCTTTATGCTAAAAAGAACCATATTATGCCTTCCTTGATTATATGCCTTGCAAGTAGGGTGTTAGGCTTGTCTTGGTGCTTGCCAGTACATTATTTCTAATAATGTACTGACTCTTGCTATTGAATTAATCTTTTGCTTGCAGGTTTTAGACTTAGTCTTTGAGTGATGCGGGTAATCGACTGCTTCTTCTAAGGCTTGAACTTAATGGGGTAAACCCCTAGTCGGTGTGCTTGTGGATTGGGTAGATAAGCTTCCACTGTTCTATATATTTGGCCGGTCGGCCAATGTAACTAAAGTAGATGTAGTTTACAATCGCTTTCATCTTATTTGTGTTTGCTATGTATAATCATGCTTGAGATGAAAGTGTGAATCTAGTGCACATCCTGGGAACTAGATTCATATGGGTATGAGTTAAGAATATTTGAGATGTTGTAGATCTTTAGCCATTTTTGTCAAGTCTTCTGAATGTGTAACACATCTGGTCGCCGCCTTCGAGTGGTTTGACGGGCACATCTCAGGCTGAAGTTGACTGGCAGGCTAAAGGCCTAGCAATGTCTCCAATATTCTTCTCTCGAGGCGTCGGATGTTTCATTATGTTTGTTTGATGACTTGAATTATTCACTTCATCCCTCATATATAATGGAATGTCCGGAAAGCCTACGACAATGAGAATGTTATATGACACGTGCAGTGCTGCCCAATTAATGTACGGGCGCGGATATACTCACGTGTGTGTCTATATATATATATATATATATATATATATATATATATTTATAGTAAATTTGTTTGGTGCTCCATGGTGCCCGGGCACCATTGTTGAAATTGAGTATATACCCAATTCAAATGAGTATGAAACTTTTTCAATTACTTAGGTATTAACATTAACTACTTTACTAACTAGTTCAAAGCAAGTTTGAACTGGATTTGAACTTGTTTTTGTTAGATTTTGATTCTAGGTATATAGCATCCATACATATAATTAGTTAGGTATGTAATCATGGATTGTGAAATAAAGTTAAATTTGAGTTGTTTTGTTGATAGGTATAGGTATGAATCGAATTATTATAACTAGGTATATACTCACAATTTGAAAATTTTGAAAAATTTGAGTGATTTTGTGCATTTGATACCATGGTGCCCGGGCACCATGGTGCCCCATATGAGTGTCCTATATATATATATATATATATATATATATATATATATATATATATATATATATATATATATATATATAGACACACACGTAAGATCATTTGCCGGCAGTTGATTTCTTATCGATGCCTCACCATGTACAGATTGCGCGTATATATGAGAATACGAGGAAAATGATCCCCCTGTATCATTCCAACTTGGAAAGGAGATCGGTCGGCGTAACACGGATGGAATCATGCTGAATAAGGATCTCTGTTAATTGGAAGAATCACACAACATATGGAAAGAAATGCTAATCGCTAAATTAGGCAATTGGCTGATCACGCATGCACTGATCGAGCCATGCACGTACTGGCTGGAACCGCCTTTCTTCACTATAAAAGGCCATGCCATTTCACACACGGAGGAACACACAGACACGGAGGAACACACACAGACAGAACACACACGCATACGAAAGTGACAGAGAGAGACACACACACCATTTTGGCCGGAGAATCTCGGCGTCCAGCGAGAACACGGGCGCTCGGCGGTCGGTGACGTTGGCCGCAGTGCCTCGGCGTCCGGCGAGGAGGCGCGCGGAGGAGAAGACGGTTGCCGGAGCACCTACCCAGCCATTGCCATGGGTACAGCTTATTAGTTTTCTTTTGTTTTCCTGCTCTTTCTGTTCAGATCGTCATGCATGCACAACACGGCGACGAGGCGAGTTTCTGGTGCTGCTCGGTCCGCCGGATATAGCGTCCTCTCCGCCTGTCGGACGCACCGCCGGCCGGAGATCGCGTCACTCCCTCTCATCGGAGATGTCGGTCGCCGGTGACACATCTACCTGCTGCCACGACGTCCTTGCCTCGCTGGCCGCAACCTCTATCCCACGACGCCTTGTGATGTCGCCGAGACGCTGGACGTTGTCACCTTCCCGGTCGCAGCCTCCTCTTCGCGACATCACTGACGTCCGCTCGCTCTCGTCGACGTTACCATCTTCTTCGAACTCATCGGCTGGTTGCTCGAGGAGAACGCCGGCCGGAGTGCCACTACTCGGTGCCCGCAAGGCATCACTAGCTCCAGCTACGTCGTAAGCCATCTCGTCGGAGTTGCCGGGGACGTCGCCGAGCCGCCTGAGTCCGTAGACGAAGCAACGCTGCCAAGCGATGCTCGTCATCATCCGCTGCTCGCCGGAGAAGGTTTTTTGTCATTTTGCCTCACTGGAGAACGCCAAAGGGAGTCGAGGCAGCCGCCAGGGCGCTACGCTGCGGAGCCGTCCCATGTCGCGGATGCTGACTGACTTGTGCATGTTATTGTATACGGTGACGAGCCAACAAAACAAGACATACATGCATGCTACTGTACATGGTGACAAGCAAAAATGAGTTTGCAGATTCATACTCACTTGGGGCTGCTGCGTATTAAACTTCCCAGCCATGAACAATTCGGCTATCATTCGCGTTGATCATTTTACTTTTATAATCTAATTCCCATGCAATTACTACGTCGTTGGGTCATCCAGGCTACACTATTCCATACATGTCTTCAACAACAATATAAACCAACACGCCGTCCAAGACCGACGAGGCTGAACGGCAGGCGGGCGGAGTCTATATGAAGATGACGTCACCTACACTGGCGCACGGACCGACGAGGCCGTGGACCGCTGTCGGCGCCCACACACATCTACACCATTACCACCATCACAACACGCATGGGTGAACGTGAAGCGAAGACCGATGACGACGACCAACGCAGCTTAATCGGAGGTGTCTTGCGGTCTAACCCGCGAGAGTAATTAACCGGGTGTTTTCCGAAACCCCGGGAACCAGGAGAACACAATCGTTAAGTCAGATCCACCTCGCCGACGAGCTGTGGAGCGCATTTGACTAAGGATTTTGTATTTTTGTAATTCCTTGAGAATTATAATAAAATGCATTTTCCTTCGTCTATTTGATTTTGTGTACTTAGTACACTGGCACGCCCGCACATCTTATTTTATTTTACTTCCCTGGGCGGGGAGATTAAAGTTAATTTTTCTCTCCAAACAAAATGACACGCCCGGTGGGACATGGTTCTCCTCCCATCTTTGCTACGCGCAAATGGTCGTCGGACTCGTCTTCGCTCGTTCAAGCCCACATTCTGCATCCAAATGCATGAAGATCACTCCCTGAACAAATATGCTAATAAGGATATCCTTATTGCAGGGGAATTTTTCCACTCTGACAACACACCGGTGCCAAGGATGATTCAGTTTGGATCACTTCCTCCGATGGTGGTGTTCGAGCAAGGTTCCAAGGTGTTCTTTCACCAGACTCAGGAGATGGCTCAATTTGAAGTGATGCAATCAAAGAAGGCTCGGAAACGGGCTGCTACTAAGGCAAAGAAAGAGCGTCGTACACTTATGCTGGAGGCTCGCTGTTTTCTGAAGAAAGCAGTCATCACTGAACTAAAAGGAGATGTGGAAGGAGCTCAGCAGCTGCGTGGAAAAGCTTCCAATAGGCGTGCACAAGCAGCTTCCTTGTACACTCCACCAAAAATAAATGAACAAGACATCCCGAAGCCAACCGTGCAGCGCTCGGAGGTGGAATTACTGGAGTCGTTAGAGGCTGTCTCAAGCAATCTGCGGCGACTAATGACTAATGCTCGTCTGACAAACAGTCCTCACCCACTTCGGAACTATCGAAGGAAGTATAGTAAGGTGCAACGACTGCACCAGCTAGTACGGTCACGCATTGCACAGAGCACCGTCCCTGACGTGGATTGGTCGCTTAATGCAATGGAATTGGCTGACAAAGTCTTCAAGTACCGTAGCACTTTAACGCCGCCGTATGATGTGTTCCCTGATGAATGGGCGCATGAACCAAACAAAGTCAAACTCTTGGTACGACAGGAGATCATGAGAGAATTTTGGAAACGTCGGTCTCAGAAAACAACTTTATTACCGGGTCCAACCGCCGCCTATACTAAGCACGGAGATCCTCCTCGGCAAAGATCATGGGAGCCATGCTTGCATATCTCCGCGGCAGGAGCTTCCTCATCAATCAACACCAGCAATAGATTTGCTGTTCTGACATCCGAGGCACCAGCACCACGCAATGATGATTTACGTCAAGAATTTCGGCGGCTACAAGATCAAATGAACCAACTTCAGAGGCAACTAAGTCATCCTGAAGCTCCGGAGTCATCCACAACACGCACCGGGGTTGGGGTTCGATATCCTATCTCGAACTATCGCCCGCAACGGGATCACCGAACCTGTGCACCACGACGAGCACCCATGTCTATGTCGAGCTTTCCACATAGGCAACCAGGGCCGCCACAGCGCGGGAATTATTGGCATCGCCAACAAAATTACTTGGCACCACCTCGTGCTAATTATCAGTGGAGAGCACGCAATCCCGCCCAAAGTGTAGCTCCCTCTCGAGCTCCTGTACCAACTAGACGACTAATTGAAGTCCAACCAAGGGAGGTGCCTCGTGCGCAACAGGATTCGCCACCCCGCCTCCCAATGCCGTCGTTTCCAGCGGCGTCTCATGAGCCATGTATCAACCAACGCAAGCGGGAGAGGCGGCGGGCCAATCCCCATGCACTATACCAAGAACTTGAAGAATTGGTTTTAAAACACACGCAAGTCCATGTCCGCTCAGATGAAGAGATCCACCAAGAAGACGGAAGAATCACGTTTCGCATTTCTGGGGAATTGGAGCAGAGTGAGAGATTTAATTACCTCCTCGCTCGGCTTACGCCAAAGCTCCGTGGAACACGAGCTACTAGGCAAGATGAGGCATCCCCGGCGCAGCGTTCCTTGACTATACTCCGGAGAAATAATGAAGAAATAAAGCCCCCATCGGCAACACTGTCTCTAGGGAGGCAGCAAGCGCTTGATCAAGCCGTCCCCATGGATGGCATTGAACAGCAACCTGCTATGGCTGCACCCCACAGCCAAGAACCGACAGAGGACGAGGCGAATAATAAGGAGGAAGAAATGAAGGATATAGATCAAAGGAAAAATAGTGCTGCGTTATGTGGCACGGTGACAGCTCACGATGGTGGCACGTCTAATTGGGCACCGCCTCGCATAACCCAGGAGCTGTCATATCCTTCCGACGAAGAAATCGCACCAAACCCAAAAGCGGATTTCCGCAAAACTATAATTCCAAGTTTCGGTTTAGTGCGCTCGTTGTTTAAAAGCAATGATGAGGCCACAAAGGAGGCTGCAGCCACGACATCAGAGGAAGTAAGGTCCAAAGCTCGATGCTTACCTATAACCTCAAGGAAGGGTTCACAATCTGATGATGATATATACGCTCGCTCCTGCAGAGACCTTGCGTCTCATCTTCCCCGTGATCCCCGGCAAGTTCAACGAGTAGCAAGCAGACTGGGTTCTAATACTCGGTTAAAATCTATTGCACTCGAGGGAATGAAAGAGAACCTCCCAAAACCAGTCACAGAACAGGAGGATCCAAGTGGCGAAGGAGATGTATATGACTATAGTTCCTCCTCTTCATTAGAAAATCATGAATCGTCACCTCGTTATCATGATCTTAATCCATCCCTTCCTTCAGACGAGGGCGAACATTTTGATGATCTCCACACTGCACTAGTGCATGCGACAGGCGAGAAGTTGGACGATAGCAAGACAGGTGAGAAACCGGCAAAAATACACACTGACGTAGGTGCATCTGGTTCTGGTGAAGCTAAGCTACAAGAACAACTTATCGAGCAAAGGCAAATGATGGAGCAGTTCGCTGCAAAATTCGAGAACTTTCTCAAATTCATGGAAATCAACGGTCAACCTATGCCTCATCATGATTCGCCCTCGAAAAATATTGATCCGCAAATTGAAGAAATCGAAGACATTACTCATGATCATACCAATCACCAATTTCGTTCAAATACACATCCTCGACCCACTGGAAAACCAATTACGTCAGTAATGTAGGACCGAATCACAAGAACTAAGCCAACCAGAGGGGGGGTGAATGGTTGGTATACCCAAAAACCGAAAACTTTTAGCGGAAATAAAAGTTACGCTCGAAATCGATGGATCACGGTCTGACCGAAGGTACTGCACCGGTCTGACCGCCTGATGATTGTCGGTCTAACCGATGTAGATCGATCGGTCGAACCGCCAAGAAGCCTGCCGCCGACTCCTGTCACCGCCGGTCTGACCGCCGTGTGCCCACCGGTCTAACCGCCGGTATGTCGCCGGTTGGACCGCCGAAACCCGGTAAAACACAAATCGAAGAACTCTTAAAGTAGATGACGACTTTATTACTTCTCTCTGTGTTTACAAAGTGCACCAACAGCACTCCTTATAAAAATTTCGACTAAACTTGAAACCCTAACTCAAAACTCAACTCAGTTGTACTCTAAAGCGATACCGGGAAGCCTCACGCTCCCCCTCTATTTATACATGAGGTAGGCAGCCTAAAGCCACGAACCAAACTCATACTAGGAGTCCTAAACACCTTAGGAAACCCACTAGTACAAGAAAGAAACTTTACATAACCAAACGTACCAAATTTGGACTCCTTCCAAATTCGACTCCGCATTCCATACGCACACAATAACTCCATCGTATGCCATATGGAATCTCCATCAACCACGTGCATCAACTCTAGCCTAAGTATCCCGCATGATCTCTGACCACCACGGACGTCGTCTTATCCCCAAGCCGACTCCCGGTCCATCACCGCAAATACTCTCCCGAGACATCGAGTCACCTACACATGGAACAAACAAAGAAACCATATTCCGAGACCAAGCTATCTCCAACTTGACTCATTAGCAGCAAACAATAGTATTACATACGTACAGTATCCATCTAGAAGTCATAATCATGGAATAAACTCGGATATCCAAATAAACAACCCGAAACCGAAACCGACACAGTGTCGGCCGGTCAGACCGCGGGCTGCGCCGGTCTAACAGCGCATTACACGCCGGTCTGACCAGCAGCACAAGCCCGGTCTGACCGGTCCACATATAATCACAGCAATTCCTGTATATTCACCTGTGAAATCCAATCATCTTCAAAAAAACCACTTCGTGAATAAATTCCAAATAACAAAACCAATAATGTCCAATGCCCAATTATTCATCACAGAATAATAATCAAAAACACCTTTGATTTTACAATCTCCCTCTTGATGAACACATTGGCAAACGCATAAAAATGTTTTGATATTTGGTGGTAAAAAGCACACTTCGTACAAATGTACACATCGTGCTCAAAAATACAAAAGAAAACTTCTCCCCCTTTTGAAAAGAAAGAAATTCCCAATTGAACCAACAACATGCTCTTCTCAACAACTCTCCAAAGATTCACTTTGCTTCTCCAAAAATCCAAAATTTTTCACATTACTTCTCCCCCTTTTGACAATGATTTCATCAAGCATAGGAATTATGTTCATTAATATTCAAGAGCTTAGCATACATATAGCATATCAAGTCATGTGTTGCAAGAAGGAGAAGATAAACCCATCTATAACATAACAAGCATGCATTAAAGTATAACCATGAATCAAAGATTTTACAATTAAGCTTGAATCAACAATTGAAATTCATGATTTCATACGATTTATAATGCAACATCTTAACAAGCACATAGGTTGAAGAATAAACACTAAACACATAGACCTATTGCATTTATCACTCTTTCTCAAATAACCTTTAGCACAGAATAACCAAGAGAATTTTTTTACTTTTTGTTTTCTTGAGCCTTTTTGCTCATATTTTTCTCTTTTATTCCGGGTACGTCCCTGTCGTCAAGACTGTTTCCAGGGATTCGGCACACATTATTTTGCTCACATCGAATACGTCCTTGTCGTCAAGACTCTTTCCAAGGATTCGGTATTCATTTTTTTCATATTTTTATTCTCTTTTGCACAATGAGCAAGTAAAGCTATTTGAGGAATAACAAGTCAATAAAGCATATATATAAAGCATTTATAGATCAAACCATATGCTAGCATCAACATTGCATATTTTCTTAATTCAAGTATAGAATTTAAGTGTCATGTATCATCTCCCTTAAAAGCAAAATCTAAATCTCATGAAAAGACTAGGATACATACAAGCTATGCTAGAGACAAATAAACCTTCAAAGTATTGCTAGCATGCACAAGAAAATACCATATGCATAAACAAAGCTCTCTTTGATCAATTTTTTCATTGTCATATTATTGCTTGATAAAACCATGAGGTACAAACTCCCCCTCAAACCATGCCAAAAGGATGAATTACGCCCAATTCACCACGAAGAAAAGCAAAGCGATTAGAATCCAAAGGTTTAGTGAAAATATCAGCAATTTGCAACTTTGTGTCCAAAAACTGCAACTCAACATCTCCTTTCCCAACATGATCCCTCAAAAAGTGAAAACGAATATCAATGTGTTTTGTGCGTGAGTGTTGAACAGGATTCTTAGCAATATTGATAGCACTAGTATTATCACAAAAGAGAGGTACTTTCTCAAAAGTAAGACCATAATATTTCAAAGTAGATAAAAGCCAAAGAATCTGTGAACAACAACTAGCAGCAGCAACATATTCAGATTCAGCAGTTGATTGAGCAACACTAGATTGTTTTCTAGAAGACCATGCAATCAATGATGTACCAAGAAAATGACATGTTCCACTAGTACTTTTCCTATCAATTCTACAACCTCCAAAATCAGCATCTGAATATCCACTTAAGCATATAGAAGATGAAGTAGAATACCAAATTCCAAACTCAAGTGTATGATTCAAATACCTCATTATTCGCTTGACCGCTTGACGATGTGAAGCACGAGGAGAAGCTTGAAAGCGTGCACACAAACACACGGCAAATTGTATGTCTGGCCTAGAAGCAATTAGATAAAATAAAGATCCAATCATACTTCTATATTCCTTTTGATCAACAGCTTCACCATCTTCATCAGGATCCAACACAGCTGTAGAACCAATTGGTGTTGAAATTGGCTTGCAACTCTCCATCTTGAACCGTCGCAAAAGATCCTTCGTATACTTCGTTTGATGCACAAAAGTACCTTGAGGTATTTTCTTAATTTGCAATCGCAAAAAGTACGATAACTCACCCATCATGCTCATCTCAAATTCCCTGCGCATAGTCTTAGCAAAATCTACAACCACAGCGTGAGTCGAACAACCAAAGATGATATCATCCACATAAATCTGAACAAAAAGTTGATTATCACCATGGTTAAGAACAAAAAGCGTTTTGTCAACCTTTCCCATTGTAAAACCTTTCGCAAGCAAAAAGTTCTTAAGCCTATCATATCATGCCCTAGGAGCTTGTTTCAAACCATACAACGCTTTAGACAATTTAAAAACATGGTTGAGAAAATCAGGATTTTCAAAACCTGGTGGTTGTTTGACATAAACATCCTCCTGTATAAAACCATTTAGAAAAGCACTTTTCACATCCATTTGATACAATTTAAAACCTTTTGAAGCAGCAAAAGCCAACAAAAGTCTAATTGCCTCAATTCTAGCTACAGGAGCAAAAGTTTCATCAAAATCCAAACCTTCAACTTGAGTAAAACCTTGAGCAACAAGTCTAGCTTTATTTCTCACAATCAAACCATCCTCATTTTGTTTATTTTTGAAAACCCACTTGGTTCCAATAACATTATGTCCAGAAGGTGGTTCAACTAAAGTCCAAACTTTGTTTCTCTCAAAATTTTCAAGTTCTTCATGCATGGCGTTAATCCACGATTCATCAGTTAATGCATGTGACACATCTTTGGGTTCAAAAGAAGCAACAAATGCAGAATTTGCACAAACATCATGAGTCGTTACCTTAGACCTTGTAGTCCGCTCAGCTATATTACCAATAATTTGTTCCGGCGGATGTCGTCGTTGAATATGCAAAGGAGCAGCAACTTCTGAAGTTGATCCACGTTCTGTTTCAGTACTGGTCAAAGTTGAATTCTCTAGAGGACCATCTCGATCAGCATCAACAGTACCCGAACCTGACGAACCTGGCCAGTCTGACCGCTCCTCATGAGCCGGTCTGACCAGAGGTGTGCCGGTGGTCTGACCGGCCTGGCGCCCGGTCTGACCGGCCGAGCCGACCTCATCATCGTCGTCGTAGTCACTCTCATCTTCAAAAATACGACCATCCTCCCCCTGAACCTGTGACAGTGTACCTGCAATATCGGGTCTAGTACCAGGACTAGCCTCATCAAAGGAAACTTCGCAAGTCTCAACAATTTTGTTAGTCCCTAAAATAAGTACACGATAGCCACGAGTATGTGCGGGGTAACCAAGAAACAATCCATCAGTAGAATGTGCCTCAAACTTATCCAAATTTCCAGATTTCAAGACAAAGCATTTGCAACCAAAAACACGCAAATGTGAAACTTTGGGTTGATGACCAAATCGAAGTTCATAAGAAGTTTTTCCAAGTTTAGAACGCAAGAAAACTCGATTTGAAATATAACAGGCAGTGTTAATTGCCTCAGCCCAAAATTTTCTAGGAGTTTTATATTCATCCAACATCGTTCTAGCCATCTCAACCAAAACACGATTTTTCCTTTCAACAACACCGTTTTGTTGAGGAACACGAGGAGAAGAAAATTCATGTTCAAGACCTCTTTCATTGCAAAATTGTTCAAATGAAGCATTTTTAAACTCTTCACCATTATCACTTCGAATTCTTTTCAAAGAACCAGGAAATTCAAGCTCTAATCGAAGAAACAAACCACGAAAGTGTTGAAAAGCTTCGTCCTTAGTTGCCATAAAGAAAACCCAAGAATATCGAGAAAAATCGTCAACAATAACCAACACATACCACTTTCCTCCAACAGATTGCACTCTAGCTGGACCAACAGTGTCCATATGTAATAGTTGTCCCGGTGCATCCATCATCACAGAAACAATAGGAGCATGTGAAGTAGAAACCATCTTAGCATGACGACATGGTGTACAAACCAAATCAAGATCTTTCTTAAGTTTAGGCAAACCACGAACAAGATCCAAACCACTTAACCTAGTGAGATGATCAAAACCAACATGTCCAAGTCTACGATGCCAAAACATCACATCTTTATCAAACTTAGCAACCAAATATGTTATCACAGGTGAAACAAAATTTTCAAAATCAGCTTTAAACACTCTTCCATAGCGAGAAATATTCAGCACAGAATCACCACAAGAATCAAAAACTTTACTTCCAGTTTTCTTAAAGTGAACCTCAAAATTTTCATCAACAATTTGTGAAACTGAAAGCAAATTGTACTTTAAATCCTTAACCAAAGCTACATTCTTCAATTCAAATTTTTCATTTACCTTAACCAAACCTGTAGCGACAACGGCACTAGTAGAAGCATCAGCAAAGACAATTGATTCAGTCTTGGATGCCTTTTTGAGGGAGGAGAACCAATTTTTATCACCGGTCATGTGCCGCGAACAACCGGAATCCACGATCCACACGTTCTCCTTCCTTGCCACAAAAGCCTACACAACAGCAGAAGTCGAAGCCTCAGTACTGGGGTTAGATAATAAAAATTTAGGAATCCAGTACTGAGACACACGACCAGAAGATCCAATAGGCATATATCCACGTGCAAAATCAATTTTAGAATTTTCAGAAAAATTCCTCCGAGGCCGGTCTGACCGAAGTACAGTGGCCGGTCTGACCGGAGGCCGGTCTGACCGCCTCTGTACTGCCGGTTTGACTGGTGTCCGGTCTGACCGAGGCTCTGCAGCCGGTCTGACCGCGGGACCCACTGCGGTCTGACCGGTTTCCTCGAGGGAAAACCAGATTTTTGCCACTTTGATTTTGCAAAAGCAATCTCTCTCTCCTTTTTCTGTTTATGAGCTAATCTGAAACAAAAATCAACAATATGTCCATCTTTGCCACAAAAAGAACAAGTATATTTTTCACGTTGTTTAGACACATTGTTAGAGCAAGAAGATTTAGCAACACAAGCAGAAACAGGAGGTTTTGCATGCACAACATTGGATTTTGAAGAAGATGCATTCATGGTAGACATGATACCAGCAGATTTAAACACAGTTTTATTAGTATCATGTTTAATCAAAATCTCACCACCTCTAGCACCAACACCTAACACAACAAGAGGATGTCTAGAGTTATGAGCATAAGGATCAAAACCTAAACCACGGTTATTTGTGCTAACCTTTGATTGATCCAAAATCATATTGAGATTCTTTTTACCATCAGAAAATCTTAGTAAAGAATTTTTCAAATAAGAAACCTCTTTTTCCAAATTAGCACAATTTTCACAATCTACCATGACACCTTTGCTTTTACGACATTTGGGGCAAGAAAGCACTTCATTGTTTTTCACAACATCTTCCATGTACTCAACACGACCTAAAGCATCTTTCAGTTTCAACTTATTCAAATTACATGTTGAGCAATCCAAAACATCATGAGGTTGTTTTAACGTTTTAGCAGAAATCATGTTAAACATCAAACTAGCATGAAAAGCAATTTGATATTTTTGCAACAATTTTTTAGTTAAAAACAACTCATCCAAAGTGCGTGTGTGCAAAGCAAAACTACAAGCAAGAGAAGATCTATTTTTCAAATCATGTGCAGCATTAACATTTCTAATTTTTGAAATCTCATTCATTAAAACCTCACAATTTTCACAATCATCATCATTAGGAATAAGAGATTTTAACCTATCAATTTCAGATTTAAGAAATTCAATGATAAATTCCTGTTTTTTATACATCTTCTCACACTTTTTATTTTTAGCACTCAAAATATTAATAGCTTCCTCAAAAGCACTCACCTCATTATCTTCATACTCTGTATCAGATTCACCACGCGCCATGAAGCAAACATCGGAGACGTTCTTTCCCTTGTCATCATCTCCACTTTAACCATCTACATCACTTAGTGGCTCGAAAGCGGCGCAAACTTGTTGAAAAGCCTTCCTAAGATTCTCCATCTTCCTCCCTTGGTTAGAACCCTTCGACTTGTAGTTGTTGGGCTTGTTGTTGTTGGTCTTCTCACCATCTTTGTCTTCTCTTTTGCCTCTCCCAAGCTTAGGACAATGCGAACGAAGATGATCAATTGAACCACATTCAAAGCAACGATTTGGACCACCTCTTTTCCTGTTCCTGGCATTATTCATAGCTCGAGCAATTCGGTTAGCAACCAAAGCCAAATCCTCCTCCTCGATTTGTTCGAGTTGATCATCGGATGTGGCATTAAAAGCAGCAAGAAAAGAAGGCATAGATGAAGAAGCATCAACAACCAAAGAGGAAGAAGAAGAGACCAAAGCACTCGATTTAGAATCAACTTTGCGAGAAAGAATATTCATCTCATGTGTTTTCAATTTAGTATAAAGTGAATCCAAAGTCAAAGTAGACATGTTAACAGACTCCTGAATAGATGTAACTTTCATCTCCCAAATAGACATGTCGAGACCATTCAAAAAATGACGAGAAATCTCAGATTGTGGATAATTAGCATCATAAGAAGAATCAACAGATCGAAGATCACTCAAAATTTTATTAAATCTAGAAAGATAGTCATCCAAAGCTTCTCCAGATTTCATCTCAAATTTAATGTACTCCTTTTTAAAAAGATCTCGACGAAGCTCTTTAATATTATTTGTTCCTTGATGAAAATTTTTCAAAACATTCCAAATCTCATGAGCAGTTTCAAGATGTGCAACACGATCATAATCAGAACGAGAAATCCCACTCAAAAGAATATTACGAGCTTTGCAATTATTTTCAAACTCAGTTTTTAAAGCATCAGTATTAATGGCTTCAGGAATCACATAAGGATGAGAAACTTTCCTCCAGATATCATAATTTTCAGCCATAATGTAAGATTGCATCTTACTACACCAATGAGGAAAATCAATTCCATCGAAAATATGAGGCTTAGATGAAAACCTAGCGGGAGTAGCCATGGCAAAAACTTTAGATCGATAAAAATCCAAAGAAGAAAACAAGGCTCTGATACCACTTGTAGGATCGAATCACAAGAACTAAGCCAACCAGAGGGGGGGGGTGAATGGTTGGTATACCTAAAAACCGAAAACTTTTAGCGGAAATAAAAGTTACCCTCGAAATCGATGGATCACGGTCTGACCGAAGGTACTGCGCCGGTCTGACCGCCTGATGACCGTCGGTCTAACCGATGTAGATCGATCGGTCGAACCGCCGAGAAGCCTGCCGCCGACTCCTGTCGCCGCCGGTCTGACCGCCGTGTGCCCGCCGGTCTAACCGCCGGTATGTCGCCGGTTGGACCGCCGAAACCCGGTAAAACACAAATCGAAGAACTCTTAAAGTAGATGACGACTTTATTACTTCTCTCTGTGTTTACAAAGTGCACCAACAGCACTCCTTACAAAAATTTCGACTAAACTCGAAACCCTAACTCAAAACTCAACTCAATTGTACTCTAAAGCGATACCGGGAAGCCTCACGCTCCTCCTCTATTTATACATGAGGTAGGCAGCCTAAAGCCACGAACCAAACTCATACTAGGAGTCCTAAACACCTTAGGAAACCCACTATTACAAGAAAGAAACTTTACATAACCAAACGTACCAAATTTGGACTCCTTCCAAATTCGACTCCGCATTCCATACGCACACAATAACTCCATCGTATGCCATATGGAATCTCCATCAACCACGTGCATCAACTCTAGCCTAAGTATCCCGTATGATCTCTGACCACCACGGACGTCGTCTTATCCCCAAGCCGACTCCCGGTCCATCACCGCAAATACTCTCCCGAGACATCGAGTCACCTACACATGGAACAAACAAAGAAACCATATTCCGAGACCAAGCTATCTCCAACTTGACTCATTATACGTATAGTATCCATCTAGAAGTCATAATCATAGAATAAACTCGGATATCCAAATAAACAACCCAAAACCGAAACCGACACAGTGTCGGCCGGTCAGACCGCGGGCTGCGCCGGTCTAACCGCGCATTACACGCCGGTCTGACCGGCAGCACAAGCCCGGTCTGACCGGTCCACATATAATCACAGCATTTCCTGTATATTCACCTGTGAAATCCAATCATCTCCAAAACCACTTCGTGAATAAATTCCAAATAACAAAACCAATAATCTCCAATGCCCAATTGTTCATCACAGAATAATAATCAAAAACACCTTTGATTTTACAAGTAAACACGATGCCCTCCCCCAGCTCGCTCAAAGACTATCATGACATCGTCGAGGACATGGTAAACAAGAAGTTGAAACAAATTGCTGCTGAGCAAGTGCCTCAATCCTTGGAAAGTGAATTGGAGAAGCCATATGAAGCTTGGCATGATCTCGTGCCCTTTCCTTCAGGGTGGCATCCACCGAAGTTCCATCAGTTCGATGGTACAGGAGATGCGAGGGAACATCTAGCCTACTTTGAGGCAGCTTGTGGTGACACCGCCAGTAACCCGTCACTGCTATTACGTCAATTCTCAGGATCTCTTACCGGCCCGGCTTTCCATTGGTATAGTCGGTTGCCTATTGGGTCCATAAGCAATTGGGCTGGCATGAAAGAGGTTTTCAAAAAACATTTTGTCGCAATGAAAAAAGATTTCTCTATAGTAGAACTCGCACAAGTCAAACAGCGCCGGGATGAGAACATCGATGACTATATTGTCCGCTTTCGTAATAGTTATGTGTGACTCGCTAGAGAGATGCATCTAGAGGATGCGATCGAAATGTGTGTCCATAGGATGCTACAACATTGGTCACTGGAGGTGTCACGTCGTGAGCCGATGACATTTAGTGCTCTCAGCTCAGCGGTGGCAGCCACAAAGTTAGAATTCGAGAAGTCTCCGCAAATCATGGAGCTCTACAAAAATGCCAGTGCTTTTGATCCTGTCAAAAGATTTAATTCAACAGCAAAGGCCCCAAATAGTGGGAGTAAACCTAAAGCACCAGCAGAAGCCAATGCAGCTAGGCCGTCCCCTGTTACACATCATGGAGGAGTGCCCGTATTGGGTGCTAGGTATGAACAAGCCGGGGGCAGGCAACGCTCATCCCTGCAAGAACTCCTTAGAAAACAGTACATATTCAAGCGAGAATTGATCAAAGATATGTATAATGAATTGATGGACCATCATGCATTGAATTTACCAGAGCCTAGAAGGCCTGAACAAGCAAACATGACAAATAATCCTCTGTACTGTCCATATCATAGATATGTTGGACATGTTATTGAAGATTGTATCTCCTTCAAAGAATGGCTTCAGCGAGCTGTCACAGAGAAGAAAATCAACTTGGATCAAAATGCTATTAATCCAGCCTACCACACGGTCAATGTAGTGACTATCGAATCTCATTCTATGCCAAGACAGGCGAAACAAGAGCAGGAGACTTGGGTGCCGCTCTCCCAATTGGAGCACCAATTGGCTGGCACGACGTTCGTCGCAACGCCAAGACCCATTGCTCGCAAAGAAACACCACATATCAATCACAACAAGGGGCCGTGGAAAGTCGTTCATCATCACCGGCCACAGAGACGCTGGCTTCCACGTCACGTGCCCACAGACTCGACAATGCTCGGTGCCCCGGCACCACGGAGGTGGCATGACCCGAGTCATCGACGCATGCCAGCAAGATTTGTCCCCTGGTCAGAGGGAGATGAATCTTTCCCTCGCCCAACTTATACACTCCCGACGTTGGCGCAATTTGTGCAGCTGAGCTGGGGGCAAAAATCTGCACAAAATCGGGAAGAAATGCAAGAAGATGCCCATGTCACGACTGCAGAAAACATTGCCACTTGTAATGTTTTATCTAGCTCCAGTATCACTGGTCTCAAAGAGATCTTCACCTCGGATGAATGTGAAGCACTACAGGCCGATGTTTTCTCGGAAGAGGGACAAGTAGAAGAAGTTAACATGAACTTGTGGGGAGGGAAAGTAATCCCAGAACCGACAAAGATCAAGTTAACTAAGCCTGCCAAAGTCATGGCTCCAAAGGAGGTACCGCCATTGGAGGAAGGAGCTGAAGTACCCACAAAGGAAAAAGCAAAAATATCAGAGGTTGATTATAATGTGCTTTCCCACCTAAAACGCGTGCCTCCGTTATTAACTGTTTATGATGCTCTCATGTTGGTGCCAAATCTAAGGGAGGCTCTCGTAAAAGCTTTACAAGCCTTGGAGCTCTATGAGGTGGCCATGGCAAAGCATCGTCTCCTCTCTAATCCACTGTATGTAAATGAGATCACCTTTGACGAGCAAGACAAAGCTGTGGAAGAGGAAGATCATAATCGTCCACTTTATATTGAAGGAAATATTGGGAGTGCACATCTGCGACGAATCCTGATTGATCCGGGTTCTGCCGTGAATATACTACCCATGCGTAGTTTGGCCTGGGCTGGATATGCATTAAATGATTTGGAATCCACTGTTGTGATGATTTGTGGATTTGACAATCAAGGGAAACCAACTCTAGGAGCTATAACAGTAAAAATCCAGATGTCTACATTTAGCTTCAAAGTATGATTCTTTGTCATTGAAGCAAATACGTCATTCTCAGCCCTGCTAGGTAGACCATGGATTCACAAGTATCGTGTGGTGCCTTCGACGCTACACCAATGCTTAAAGTTCCTAGATGGTAGTGGGACGCAACAGAGGATCGTCGGCAACCTCTCTCCATACACTACCCAAGAATTGCATCATGCCGATGCAAAGTACTATTTTCCAGTTGACGATTCTGATCAAACTCTTGGTCGAACAACTCCGGCAGCAGATCTCCTAATCACGCCTGGACGCACACCTACCCCAGAGATAAGACGGCTCATCACAGCAGGATCACTTGCTGGTGCGACAGGGTCCTCAACCCGTAATCGCAGAAATAACACTCGCCACCACTCATTCATGAGTGCACAGTATGAGAATAAGCCGTATACGGGAGCCGGAATGTCCGGTGTCGTGGTTCCAGTGGAGAAGGATACTGCTCTTACGTCACCGACTTTCACACCTCTGTTGTTGAAAGCAGGGACATCATCACGGACTCCAACTACACAAAGGTCTGTGGCGAGAGTTCCGGTTGATTTACAGGCTCCCTCATCAAAAGAAATCTTGCTAACCAGAAATGTTGCAGGGGTCCAAGGCCGCAAGTTGCTAGATATCAGCAACGATGCGCCGACAGTAATCACAATCAGGGCTCGCAACAATTCAAGGTCAAAGGAGAAAAAAACGCTGGAAGAAGACTCTAAACAAAAGGGTGTAGAAATTAAAGAGGTTGTACAGGGAGCTAAAAATATACAGCCCGTGACCACTCCTCTAGAGGTTTGGGCTATTCCTGGATCCTCCAATACCTCAAATCATACTATATTTTATAAGGTGCCAATGGTACAACCATGCGACTTAATTATTGAACTCCCTAATGCTCATTTGGATGCAGAAGAAGTGGCTACCACTATGAAGGTAGATGCCAAATTAATTCCTTTATTGGAAAAGGCTGGGATCAACGTTCAACAAAACAGGCGAATGCCGCCGCCACCAACTATATGTGAGGAATGGTGGGGGCAAGCGGAAGAAATGATCAAGAAAAAATGCAAGGTCCAGCCAAAGTTCGGGCTCGGTTATTCCAAGCCTTATTCGTCTGATAGTGAAGATGAAGACTTTGATGATGATGCTGAATTCCAATGTTATACTTTATCCGTCAAGGCAAAAGATGACATTGGTTGCTCCTACGAAATACCTACAGACTCTTATGCTAGCATGATCACAGAGCAAGAGGGAGAATTAGAAGATCCCTTCATGCCTGATGAACTCAAAGAGGAGAAGCAACCCACCATTGACGATCTTGTGGAAATTAATTTAGGCATCGTGGATGATCCCCGCCCTACATTTGTTAGTGCCGCGCTTTCAGCCGAAGAACAAGAGAGTTATCGAAGCTTCCTGATGGAGTACCGGGATTGCTTTGCTTGGACATATAAGGAGATGCCGGGTCTTGATCCCCGTGTTGCAACACACAAACTTGCCATCGACCCACAATTTCGGCCTGTAAAGCAGTCGCCACGTCGCCTACGACCAGAATTCCAAGATCAAGTCATTGCGGAGGTAGATAGGCTTATCACGGCAGGATTTATCAAAGAGGTACAATATCCTCGGTGGTTGGCCAACATCGTGCCCGTGGAGAAAAAAAAAAGGCCAGGTACGAGTCTGTGTTGACTTTCGTGACCTGAACCGTGCATGTCCTAAGGACGATTTCCCCATACCCATCACTGAAATGGTCGTCGACTCGACCACCGGTTATGGTGCCTTATCTTTTATGGATGGGTCATCGGGATATAACCAGATCAAGATGGATCCAAAAGATGCCATCAACACTGCATTTAGAACTCTGAAGGGCAACTTTTATTACACTGTAATGCCTTTTGGTCTAAAGAATGCTGGAGCTACTTATCAGTGAGCAATGACGTATGTACCCGATGATCTCATACACCAATCGGTTGAGTGCTATGTTGATGATATGGTTGTAAAGACTAAGGAACGGGAACGTCACCAGGAAGATTTGCGGGTGGTTTTTGAGCGGTTACGCAAACATCAGCTCAAAATGAACCCGCTCAAGTGTGCCTTTGCTGTACAATCAGGTATTTTCCTTGGTTTCGTCGTGCGGTACCGAGGTATCGAGATTGAGCCAAAGAAAATAAAAGCTATTGTTAATATGCCTCCTCCTAAAAATCTAAAAGATCTAAAAACATTACAGGGGAAGCTAGCATACATTAGGCGTTTCATTTCAAACATTTCTGGTCGCATTCAACCATTCGCCAAGCTCATGAAAAACGGGGCACCGTTCGAGTGGGATGCAGAATGCCAAAGTGGATTCGACAGTATTAAAAGGTATCTGTTAAATCCTCCCGTCTTGGCCGCTCCGGTTAAAGGGCGCCCTCTCATTCTCTATATTGCTACACAGCCCGTCTCAGTAGGAGCTTTGCTCTCACAACACAATGACGAGGGAAAAGAAGTGGCTTGCTACTATCTCAGCCGCACGATGGTTGGTGCCGAGCGTAATTATTCTCCCATTGAGAAATTATGCTTAGCTCTAATATTCGCATTGAAAAAGCTACGACATTACATGCTTACACATCAGATCCAGCTTATCGCAAGAGCGGATCCTATAAGGTACGTGTTAAGTCAACCCCTACTTGCCGGGAGACTCTGGAAATGGGCCTTGCTTATGATGGAATTTGATATAACCTATGTTCCGCAGAAGGCAGTGAAGGGGCAAGCTTTGGCGGAATTCCTCGCGGCACACCCCGTGCCAGATGATTCCCCGCTGATTACAGAATTGCCTGATGAGGATGTTTTCACAATTGAGACAGAACCCTCTTGGGAGTTATACTTTGACGGAGCATCACGCACGGAGAATGATCGCGACAGTACTCCTCGGAAAAGAGCCGGTGCTGGTTTGGTATTCAAGACACCACAAGGCGGGGTGATATACCATTCATTCTCTCTACTCAAAGAGGAATGTTCCAATAATGAAGCTGAATACGAGACGCTAATCTTTGGCCTCTTATTGGCCCTCTCCATGGAGGTACGTTCTATACGGGTATATGGTGACTCTCAACTAATTGTTCAACAAATAAATGATATATATGAGGTCCTTAAGCAAGAATTGGTGCCATATTACAGTGCAGCCCGAAGGCTTATGGAAAAGTTTGGACATATCGAGTGTCACGCCTGGAATTTCTATCCAAAATTCCAAACGCTTACATGTGTGTGAATCCTCGTCCAGGAATCAGCCAAGGCACACAATAACAAATTGATAATAGAGTACAATTATTACTCTAATTAATAAGCGAATAAAATGTCATTACAGAGGTAGATAGTTCCTCTCAATCAATAAAGATCTAAGCAGCAGAAAAATAAGATAAACGGCACAGACGTCTCCACTCCACAGGCAGCTTAACCAGGGCTACACCTAATCCTCCACACCATCAGCATCACTGTAGAACTTCTCCTCAGATGAATGATTGCAAGGTGAGTATATGACATACTCAGCAAGCCACGCAGCAAATATGCAAGTGCACAGGATAACAAAGGATAGCATAGTAGGTTTCATTTGCATAAACAACATTTAATAAACATTTCAGAATTTAATAAAATAGCTAAGTAATAATTAAACAATATTAATCCAACGCTATACAACATACCCTGTTGCATAGGCCCAACCATTCTGAACAACCATCCCGGCTGCACAGTTCTATCTCCAAACCAGGAATGTACCATTCCAAACCAGGAGCTAATCAAATTATTACCAGTTATAGCATCTTTTATTATGGTGAGAAGTGTGAAACTAATCACGAACGACATTGTTAGACCCACCCATAACCGCGGGCACGGCTATTCGAATAGTTTTACTCTGGCCAGAGGTGTACCACTGTACCCACAAGACACAGCCCCACGACATGTCACCATGTGCCTCGATACCACCATGGTACCTCGGAAAGGAGCTGTGACAGTACCCCTCACACAGCACAACCCACCACAGCGCACCGTTCCTGGATCATAATCACCCCCTTATAAACAAGGCATGGACTCCCCAGCGACCCCCGTGGGCTTATCTCCGTCACTTCTCAGTCTGGTGCCCCACAATGAACCATGCTATACAAAAGGTAAAACCGTTGCCCATGCTGGCTTGTGGTTGGCATGGTTAATGTTTCACAACCGAAACTCGTGAACCGGTCCTTAATTGTCATGAGCACGACCATCAAAACCATGTGCTCACAACCCACCATTATCAGGTTTTAGTTGGCAAATTAATTAATTAACCAATCACGATCAACCATCGTGAGCTATCATTAAGCCATCATTAAATAATAGTGAGTCATAAGTTGTCCCAATAGTGTGCTAATGTTGTCAGCATGGCTAAGCAATCATATCTAATATCTAGCTGAACCAATATATAAAGCCCAACTAGTCAAGTTATAATAACCCAAGGTATCAAGGAATAAAGTAATCAAGAACAAAAGGGCTATAATAAACAATAGGTCAATTCCACCCAATGACATTCGAAAATAAATGCAATAGTTGAATAGAAACAATAGCTTTAAACGGGATCAACATGCTCAAAGGGTTGTTTGGGATCTGTGTGACTTGCCTTGCTGGCCTTGGAATCTCTCAAAATCTTCTCCTGCAAAATCGGACTTTCCGGGAACGTCGGAATCTAAAGAGAAAAGAACAAAAACACCAAAACAGCACATAAACAAGCATGAACAGTACATGTGGATATTTTTAACATGTAGATCTCAATTTTAGAAAAATTTAGAGACTTGAACCAACTAAATCCGAGCTAAGATGAATTAGTTATGAATTTTTAAAGATTAAATCGAATTAAAACACTTATATAGATTTTAATTGAATTATGACGCAATAAAGAATTATTTTTGAAAAGGAAAAGGGAATTATTGCGTCAGTGGCTAGGGTTTGCGGTGGACCGGATGCACGGCGACGGTTCACGGGAACGGACGGCCGAGATCTTTCCATCCAAAACGAACGGCCGAGATTGACCGGTCCACGGCCAGACCACGGGAGACGACGACGATGACGTCAGCGGTGACGTCACCACTGGCGGCGGCTCGGGCGCGCAAGCTCGCCGGCGAACGACGGCGCGACGACGCGAACGGAGAGCACCTACGGGTAGCGGACGGCACGGCGAACTCACCGGTGACCAAAACGACGGCGGAAGATCAACGGACGGCGACGGCGACGAGGAAGAAGCGGCGGCGACCTTCGGCTTGATGGCGACGGTGGTGCTCCGGCGGTCTACGACGACGACGGAGAGGCGGACGAGGACGGCAACGAGACGGCGAACACGACGGCGGCCTCCCCGAGCGACGGCGACGACTGGAGCGACGGCGATGCACGGCTGGAATGGCGGCAACGACGGCGGCGCGAAGCTTCACGGGGCTAGGGCGCTACGGGCTGCGGCGGACGAAGACGAGGGTGGCGACGGGTAGCGGCGGGCTTGGGGGTCCTTTTATAGGGGCAAGGAGGCGGCGGCGAAGGCCCACGGCGACCGGTGACGCGATGGAAAGGTCTAGGGTTCGGGAAAAGAGATGATCCGATTCGAGATCGAATCCACGGGTTTCCAAACGATTTTAGCCGACGATTCCAAAAGAGAAAAGGTAGAGGAGATCCCGAAGATCATTTCCCCTCTATTGATTTCACCGGAGAAGGAAAGGCGCGAGCGAATTTGGAAGGAGACGGCGGCGCGGCTCGGCTAGGGTTCGGGCACGGCGGCGGTGGGAGGAAGATGAAGACTGACAGGTGGGCCCCACCTGTCAGCGGGCGGACGCGCGCGCGAGCGGCGGCTCGGCTGCGGACTGGGCCGGCTTGGGCCGGGGAGAGAGAGAGGGTTTTGGGCCGACTTTCGGCCCAAAGCCAAAAGAGGATTTTAAAAACCTTTTTCCATTTAAATTATTCATGAAATGCAATTCCATTTATTAAAAATACTTTCTTAGCTCAATTAAATCCCAGAAAAATCTAGGAATTATAGAATTAAGCAAAGTATTTAATAAAATTTTATCTGGCCCAATTTTATATTGGAATTTATTATTTAAAATTAGATCTTCTCTTCTAGGCTTTTAAAAATTATTTCTAATAATTCCAATTAAATAACAATTTATATATTTAGGATTTTTAGGGTGTGACATCGAGGTCATGCATGTACCACGCAGCAGAAATGCCCCAGCTGATGCATTGGCAAAACTCGCTGCAGCGCTGGTGCTTCCGCAAGGAGGGCCTACACAAGTGTACGTCGAGGAGAGGTGGTTGCTACCTGCTGTGCTGGAACTCCTCCCAAACGAGTATGAGGTCGATACCATCATGGCTGCTGCTGCATAAGAGGATGATTGGCGAGTGCCCTTCCTCAATTATTTCAGGCATGGCAGCCTTCCTGATAATTCAGTAGAAAGGCGTCAACTTCAACGTCGTTTACCTTCTTATGTTTATAAATCTGGTGTTTCGTACAGAAGATCCTACAGGCAAGAAGTACTCCTTTGATGCGTGGACAGATTGGAGGCGGATAAAGCTTTACAGGAGGTGCATCATGGGGTTTGCGGGGGACACCAGAGCGGACCCAAGATGTATCATAGCATCCAACTCGCTGGGTATTATTGGCCTGAAATCATGGCTGATTGCCTCAAGGTTGCCAAGTCATGTCATGGTTGTCAAATTCACGGTGACTTCAAGCATTTACCACCTGTTCCCCTTCATCCTACAGTGCCTGCTTGGCCGTTCGAAGCATGGGGAATAGATGTCATCGGGCCGATTGACCCCCCGTCTTCTAGGGGGCATCGCTTTATATTCGCCATCACAGATTACTTCTCTAAGTGGGCTGAAGCGGTGTCGTTACGTGAAGTGAAGACTGACAATGTCATTAGCTTCCTGGAACGACATATAATCTATCGCTTCGGAGTCCCCCACCGCATCACTTTTGATAATGGTAAAGCTTTCAAGTCCCATAAAATACAAAGATTTATTGCAAAGTACAAGATCCGATGGAATTATTCCACTGGTTATTATCTGAAGGCAAATGGGATGATCGAGGCCTTCAATAAGACACTCGGCAAGATACTAAAGAAGGTCGTTAACCGACATCGAAGGGATTGGCACGACCGCCTCTTCGAAGCTCTTTGGGCGTACCGCGTCACTGTCCGTACCCCTACACAATGCACTCCAAATTCACTCGTTTATGGGAGTGAAGCTGTTCTACCACTCGAAGTAGAAGTACCCTCTCTTCGAGTGGCCATCCACGAAGAGATCACTCAAGATGAGCAAGTCCGGCTTCGGTTCCAGGAGCTGGATACGTTGGAAGAAGGTCGTCTCCATGCTGTTCAAAACTTGGAATTATATCGACAGAATATGGTGCGGGCTTACAACAAGCTCGTCAAGTAACGGGTTTTCCGAAAAGGGGAATATGTTCTTGTACTTCGGCGTCCCATCGTGGTGACTCATAAAACTAGAGGAAAATTTGAACCTAAATGGGAGGGGCCGTATATTGTTGAGCAAACTTATGATGGGGGAGCATATCAGTTCATAGATTGTCAGGGAATCAGACCAATGCCCCCTATTAATGAAAGATTTTTGAAGAAATATTTTGCATAATATGTTTTTCCTTTTTTTCCCTTTCTTTTTCTGCTTGATCACTGTTTTTTTTCCTTCAAAAAAAAACAAGAATATACAAAAAAAAAAATGAGAGCTAGAGAGAGGTCATGCTTTCAAATGCATTCTCTCTACTCTGTTTTTTTCTTTTTCTCTGCTCCTTTATCAATGGACCATCGGTCCTAAAAAAAAAGGGCTTTCCCACGATGAGACTAGCTCAGGGCTGATGATTTGGCTGCCGGAAGACTTGTCGAAGACTGACTAAAACAAAAAAAATATAAGAAGAGAAAAGAAACATCTTCATCACACAGCACACAATGCCAAGCAGTGATTGCCGAAGCTAGTGGAAAATATTGCACAGTTAACTACTGGGTAGCGGGGACGATATTTCCCTGGTTTTCTCGGTGAGTCTCAGACCAATGGAGACGTTGAGCCCCAGGGTAAGACTATAGGAAGAAGAGCATGAAAGGGCTACCTGTCCTAACATAAGTTGCGGTTCAGTGTGCAGCCGCTTGCCAACCCTGTGAGGTAAGAACAAGGGTTAAAAAAAAATCATGCCTGCGAGGGATATTTAGACACATAGTTGAGTGGCCACTCTCTGAATTCCTTGGAAGATGAAGGCTGCAATCCTCATACGAAGTATTCAACACACAACCAGTGGTTATATGGTTTTCCCTTGAAAAATATCCAAGCGTCAGAAATTCAAAAGAACAAAAAAAAAAGAAAAAAAACAGAAGAGTAAGAATAAGAAGAAAGAAGATATCAATAGTCGAGCATGAAGTCTTTTTCTCCTCTCCGAATCAACATGGAGAATATATCACGTACCATATCACGGAAGGAGGAGAGTGGTTATTCAACACCCCTCGGCAAAAGTAGTGGCACATTTCCAAATCCAACTCCCAAAACCAATATTAAACATTATAGCCCCACCTAAGTCTCCGGTTCGATGAGACTAGCATCGGGAGGTCCGCAGCTAACCGGTAACCCTGCCGAAGCATTATCACTCCACATCCACGAACATCGAAAGAACTGTTATGATCTGAGTCATACTCACCATGGTTATTCGGCAATATCAAATATGATAAGTCCTTCGGCAGCCTTATCCGAAGTCACCTCCATAGCTGACTCTTGATGGGAAAGCCAACATTTTTTTGAACTAAAACACACAAATATTTTTTTCCTCGTGTTTATTTTTCTTTTCTATTTCTTTCTTTCACTGATACCTTCGTTAAGGTATATGATGATGCTACTGAAATATTTATAACATAATGACCACTTAAGCTTTAATCTTCATATTTATCTTGGATGACTTTTGGCTTCTGGTAACTAGCGATGGATGTGCCGCTACACATATTTAGGGAGCAGTGCAACACGCCAGTGCGGCCAGTGTGAATTTGTGAAACCCTTCAACTCATTCAGCTGACATCGTGGAATTTTTAACGATCGTGTGTGGGTTGATAAAATTCTCTCCGGACACGGCACGTTTGTTACGCCATGTGAAGCATCTAGGCCCCCGGTGTTAATTTTGGTAATTAATGACAAGCACTAATTGTGGACTAACCGTTGTCTTTGAGCTATACATTTTAAGTTAGGTCCACGTCATGTGTGCGCATGGATGACTATCGATGGATTAAAATTTGATGGCGCGAAGCGAAGAAAAGAAAACGGTAAAAGTAGTGTTTTAGTTTTAAAATTGATCGAGGTGAAGTGCGATTAAATTTGCTAGTTTATTTTTTAGTTTCGCCGTACTATTAAGAGGGGTAATGACCTAGCAAAGAGATGATTTTAATTGCCACATTAGGTCATTATGCATTTAGACTTGTGCTCGCTTTTCATCTCACACACACAATCACTTGGAATTTCACTGGGCTTGGCCTGACCAGGGGCGGTCAGACCGGCCACATGGTGGCGGTCTGACCGGCGTGCCCTGGCCGGTCTGACCGGCCGCAAGAAGGCGGTCTGACCGGTGCATAAGGCCGATCTGACCGGCGGCGCATGCGCGGTCAGACCGGCCCCCTGGAGGCTGGGATGGTGCTACTCGTGGTGGCCGATACAGAGCCGACGGAGCCGAATTCGGTCAGACCGAGCCGAGGCCGGTCTGACCGCCCACTCAACGCCGGTCTGACTGGCTAGGCCGATGGGACCCTCTGACAGCACTTCAACAGCTAGTTTTCTAGCCATTGCAGAGTAGCACGGTCTGACCGGCCACATACCTCCGGTCAGACCGGCAGAGCACAATGATTGGGGGATTTCGCCCCCAACGGCTAGTTTTGGTGGGTGGGAGTATAAATACTCCCCCACCAGCAGCAAGGGGACTCTCTTGAGGCACCCAATTCAACTGCATACACCCCTTGCACCTCTCTCACACCCACTTGAGCTTTGTGTTCATCCATCTAGTGTGTTAGAAGTTTGATCTAGCCAAGAGTCAAGTGCATTTGCTTCCATTGTAGAGCTAGTGTGGCACTTGATTGATCATCTCCACGCCGGGTCATTACTTGTTACTCTTGGAGGTTGCCGCCTCCTAGACGGCTTGTGGAGGAGTTGCCTGGTGACCTCTTCGAGAAGATTGTGGAGGAGGCCCAGCGCCGGTTTGTGAGTGGTTTGGAGTTCACCACCTTCGGAGTGAAGGAAGAACTACCCAAGTGATCGAGGCTTGGGTAGTCCTCTCCGTGGGCCGGCTCCCGCCTTGCCCACCCCTTGACGAAGGGGGCGTGCGGTGGCTTCGTGGTTGAGCGGTGGAGTTGGGTTCGCCTCAACGGGGAGTAGGAAACCGGCGAGTTTCCGAACCTCGGTGAAAAATCTCTTGTCTCCTTGTCTCATTTGATTGTCGCATTTACATTTGTGCAATTTACATTTCTAGAGACATACTTGAGATCATATCACCCAAGGATTGCTAAACATTGACATAGGAGTGTGATTTACTTTCCTAGAGATATAATTGAGCCACTATCACCCTAAGTTTGCAAAACATAACTTAGTTGCTTAGTTAGAGTTCACCCTCACCAAGCCTAGCAACTTAGGTTAGTTTTGATTAGGTGTCATTTAGTTTTAAATCGCCTATTCACCTCCCCTTCTAGTCGACATTTTACGATGGCAGCTACATGCACTTCTCCAAACTAAGAAACACAGAGTTCGCCTTGTTTGGTCAGTATTTGAACTCTGCTTGCTGTTATGAGATTAAAAAAAAGAGGAGATCAAACATATGGTAAAAAATGTGTGATGTGGTACTTAATTTATTACGCATCAGGAAATGGAAATTTTCATCAAGATAATTCTGAACCGCTCCACACTCGAATTTAATTAAGAGTAGAGAAGTGGTGCAACTATTCGGTTGCATAGACGAAGCATGGTGACATGGATTTACTAAGAGTAACGTGCACCTGGTCTGAGAACGAGGCAATAATTTTCATCAAGCAAAATTAAGCTTGAATTTACTCAGAGAAGGCTTGATTCTGTGTAGACAATATGGACAAAAAAAAAAGAGAAAGAGAAAAAAGGGGGAAGCAGAAAACAGGCACATATACGTATATGGAGGACAAAAAATAATAATAATACTAAATTTGTGCCAGTTAAGCACTAGTACTCATAATATTTTGGGCGCATCTAAGGATACCCAGACTATTACAATAAGATGACAAAGACATGGAACCACAGCTAAGGACACAACTTCCATTCTATAAATATATATAAAGAGTAAAGACTAATTGATATGACTCTTAGGGAATAACTCGGATAACTGTAAGACGACTCAATTGAACTATTACTGGGGAGGTGCTGGAAGACCAAAATATGGGTTGCACGGATAGGACAAGATGCGAAAGATGGTCGGTGGGGCAGACGCTCCAGCCTCCTTCTGCTTTTTTGCGGCTTCAACATTGGTCTTTGCATTGGCACACTTGTTTTCCAGTTCAGCCACCTTCTAGGACAAAGAGTCCACGGCGGCAGGGTGATTGATAATCATCTCCTCGTTACACTTCATTAACTGATGATATTCTGCAGCGCAGCTCTCGCTTCTTTGGCCTTATTCTCATAGTATTCTGCCTTGGTTTGCCAGTCAGCATGACAGGCATCAAGATGTTTTCCGAAGGTCAGCATCTTAACCTTGTCCTCGGCAAATATCTTCAAGTCGCGGGAAGCGTCAATGCACATGCTCTCATACCTCTGTAACAAAGAGGTGGCTTCACTGTCATTTGAAGTGACCATCAATTCTTCAAAAGAAGGTGGACCTGAGTTGCCACTCAAAAATCCCACCAAATCCTCTAGGTCAGACATTAGCTTCACCAAATCTTCGGGGCGCGGCTCCACATAGTGCTCCTTCCACGACAAAGTAATCACCCCTATGGCATCAACAATCATACGATTGTCGAGGGGTTCCTGTTTCAAGAGCTTCTGCAAATCATACACATCACAATGCACTGCCGCTGCATGCCGGACCATAATGAAACCATCAGATGGCAGATTCAGTCTTGGGGGCTCGTCATCAATCGACCGAACTGAAATTAGGAGAAGCCTTGGTTCCGCAGAGTGAAGCTCAGCAATCTGCTTGGTCAATGCCGCCTCAAGTCTCTTGCCATGGTCTTGCATCAGGTCAACCTGGGCCTTATCACCGGCAAGGTTACCTGAAGTACGGGGCAAACCATAGTAAAAAAAAATGCTGTACCATGATGAGTTGTTATTTTCATCCTTCTCTGGCTCCTCAAGTGTGTACACCACTGGACGTTTCTCTTCTTTTCTTGCCTTCCCTGCGTCCGCACGTAGGGGTTGAGCTTGGACCGTCTTAGGCTGCGCACTCCCAGCAACGCCAGCTTTTTGTGCGACTCCTTTGAAACCCGGGGGATGGGTGTATTGCGGTTTGACGAGACAACGTTATTGTCCGGTATGGTGGGAACCTTAAAGTAACATCTCATCAGTAAATAAAAAAGAGGGGATATTTAAGACGTCTACAATCAGGAGGGTATCGTTAAACAAGCAGAAAGAGATGGGACAAAATATATAAATGTATTTACAAAGAGTGTAATAAAGGGGCTCACATGCTCCGCAGAAGGAGTGTTGCCAAGTATCTTGACTGCATCATCCGACAAAGTATCATCTGAGGAATCGCTCGACATGATAGGGGGAGACTCACTGCTGCTGCTCGCTGGGGTAACAGGAGGTTTCTTGGAAGAGCTGACCTTGGCAAGTGTTGGAGAGCGATCTCTCTTCATGCCCCGACGACGCACTGGAGATGGCGAGTCTTGTGCTGACCTCCGAGGGCGAGATGAGGAGGGTCGTGCAGTGGCTCATTTATCCGCGCGCTCATGAGCTCGAAAGGCGGGTTGCGTAGATCGCGACCCACCGGCAAGGTGATTGTTGTCGAAACGACAACCGCATATGTCGAAAGATGTGGTTACTCAACAGTGGTTGGAAAGAAACGAAGTGTATTAATTTTAGAATTTTTTACTTCGGGATCCCCTTATTACATGGCCCTAGGGGACTATTTATAGCCCCATTACAGGTTCTTACTACTAGGGTTTAGGTTATACAGGGGAATTTACATGGTTACCCTTAGGAAAGGGACATTTACAGGGGTACATAATGTTATGGAGGCTCATGGGCCCCTGATGGGCCGTCGGGCGACCGCCGGCCCTATAGCCCCTTGGCTTGATGGGCCGGAAAGGCTTCTTTGGCCCTCGTGGGGGCGAACATGCCATGGCGAAGTCGTCTTCCTTCGGCAGATACTCTTCGCCTTGCACCCTTCGCCTGGGACGCCTCTGGCTTGACAAGGTACTCACACGACCGCTCGCCTCGCGCCGTTCTTGCTCCATAGTCTTCGCCACGGGTTTCGGCAGATTTGGTCGAAGGGCCTCATGCCATCCGCCAATAAGCCCCTCACAGGCAAGGGTGAGATTGGAGCTTCGGCCGAGACCGTGCAAAACATGTGATATGGTATGCGACGCCCCCTTTCGACCGATGCTCCTGCCGAAACCTACATTGTTCCTGCGAATAAAGTTTGTTATTTGTGCGGCTTGTATTATTTTGCCGCTCTTCGCCTCCTGCTGTCGGTGGCATATACATATATACTTTTTACTTTTCCCGGGCCGAAAGGAACAGTATTGGTCTTTCCCTTTGTGGGCTTTTTGTTTTTACTGTGCTGCTCGGTCGGTGGGAATTTACCATTTCGCCTACCCTTCCGACACGTGGCGCTTTATTTCTGGTGGGTAGGCGAACTGTCGCCCGGGTGAGCTATATATTCCCACCCCTCTTTCCTTTTCACCACCACACTTGCCATTTTTACCGCGTGCGCTCTCTTCCTTCGTTCCTTTCTTCCACAGCATTTCTTGACCCCTCAGGTGTTTCGCCCATTCTCTTCCTTCGCCACCGCATACACACCGTTCGCCATGGCCCCTCGCAAGCCAAACCCTGCTTCGGCGAAAGGGCCGGATCCTGGCCAGGTCGATGACGACAGCACCGCCTTTTTGGGGGTTTCTCTCGTGGACGACGTCAAGCTGGCGAAGTTGGTCAGCTCTGGGGCGTTGGTTGAGGGGCAGGCTTTCGCCCCAGGGAAAGCCATGGTGCCGAAGCCTGTCGACAATCGGACGGTGGTGTTCGCTATCTTTTTTGAGGCGGGGCTACGGTTTCCGTGCAATGTGTTGTTGCCGGAGATCCTTCGCCTTTTCCAGGTGGAGCTTCCACAGTCGAGCCCATCGGCGCTAGTTCGGATTTCCATCTTCGACTTGGCGTGCCGGACTTCCAGGTTTGAGGTTAGCGCCGAGCTCTTCGACGCCATATTTTTCGCCACCGTGAACTCGAAGACTATGATTACCCCGGCTGGAACAAAGAAGACAGTGTTCGGGAGCGTGAACTTTAACGTTCGCCCCGAGCGGTCTGATCACTGGCCAGTGAACACTGCCATGTCGAAGTGGGACCGCCATTGGATGGCGAGGTGGTTCTATCACCATCCTCTTCGAGGCTGGTTCCGACTCGGCGAAGGCCCTCCGGTGCCGGCGTAGGGCGATTGCACCAAACCGGAAACCCAAGATCGCCATGGACGGCGCTATGGAGGTGCGGCTCGTTCTACTGTGCAAGGTTTGCTCCCGCCTTAGCTGCCGCGACTTGTTGGAGGAATTCTGTATGCTTCACATCTTTCCCCTCTCCCAGTCATGGCAAGTCACGGTTGATCAAGGCGAAGAGGTTGACGGTTTGCCGAACTTGGTTCTCCCTGAGGGAACGAACAGTAAGACTGTTCTTTTGCTATACACTACTGTGCTTTGTTATTTTGCCTTGTCTGACCTTTAATGTAGCTACACCCTTTACTTTTGCAGTGTTGACTCTCGACCAGGCCGAAGCCGAAGCCCACAGGATGATCGGCGATGTGTCGGTCGTTGAGTATAGCCAGCTGCTGACACGACAAGCGGCTGGGCGGGCGAACCGGGTTTACAACGGCGAATTGCCTCCCCGGGCGAACCCCCACAAAGCCAACGACGATGCAAGACCTTAGCGAAAGCGAACGCGCGGACAAGTGAAGCTTGCCCCTAGGAAGCGAAGGGTTCCTGCTTCGTCGGACTCCGACGCCGACGACGAGGACGATGCCGAAGAGCGTGACGGCGAGGAGGAAGGAGAGGAGGAAGAGGAGGTGGAGGCCGTGGCCGAAAAGGCCGCGAATGAGGCGATCGAAGACCGCGTCGACACCCCTGGCTACACTCCTACTCCAAGTCCAGGTCACAACGAGACCGGGGTGGAGTCGAACAGCTCCCCCCTTCAACGAAAGGATTTGGAGGGGGCGAAGGCCCTAGTTGCATTCTCGTCGGGCAAGGCGGCGAAGGGAGGTCCGGTCAAGAAGATCTCTAAAAAGAAAGGACTCGTCGACATCGCTCGCGTTTTCAGCGACGACGAGTCTTCTGGCGAGGCTCCGACTTCACCCACTGGCCGCAGTCTGGACTTTTCGACCGCTCCCCTTCTTCCACTCGGCGTTGCTGGCGCAGGTGGTAGTGCCGCTGCCGGGGCTTCAGCCTCCACCGAATGGATCGTGACGGTTGCGGCGAGGGTCTTCGGGAGCCCTCTACGTGAACCAGCTGTTTCGCCGTTGGTCAAGACGAAGGGGAAGGATGCGGCCGCTGAAGCATCTGCCTCGGAGTATTCCCTTGCGGCGCCCCACTTCGCCCCTGGTGATTTCGAGACCCGGGCGGACCTTATTCCCTTTGTGGAGAGAGTAAGCAATCTTGTCCTACCCGCCGGCACCCCGAGTCTATTCACCGAACTGAATGAGTTCGATGAGGGGTGTTCTGCAATTAAAAGCTTGGCGGTTTGGGTATGCTTTTTCACCCTTCTTCGTTTTCCTCTCCCCTCTTTTTTTAACATGTCTCACAATTAACATTTTGTTCTCTTCGCCCGCTCCTATCTTGCATCCAGATCCTTGCGGCTCACTGTTCGACAGAGCGAACCGCGCGGGCCCGTCTTAATGGATTTAAGAACCGTCTTCGGGCCAAGGACGACGAAAGAAGCCGCAAGAACTTGGAGGTGGAGGCCCTCGCCAACACCCTCAAAGAGGCGAAAGCTGAAGTCAAGCGCCTTCAATCCGAGTTGGAGAAAGGGAAAGAGGCCAGGGCCGAGGTCGATCGCCTCAAGGCCAAACTAGAGAAGGGGAGAGAGGCCATAGCGGAGGTTGATCGCCTGCAGACCGAATTGGAGGAGAAGGCCCATTCCGCCGTGCTGACTAATTACTATAACCTCACTGAGCCGAAGATGGAGGATCTTCGCCTGAAGGTTAGCAAGGCCGAAGCGAGCGCTGTGGAGGAGTCGCAGCGGTTTTCGCGGGAGATGGCGAAAACCACCGAATCCGTGAGAACGGCTTGCCAAACGCTCTGCCACACCCTTACTGACATGGGCGCGAAGGGGCGAGGGGTCCCTGCCGAAGATGCCTCAGCTTTCGACCTTTTCGAGTGGACCCAGCAGGCTGGCGGTTCGGTTTCGGACTGCGCCACCGCGTACGGCGATTGCTGTGCGAGCGTATCGGCGGCCTTCACCTTAGGCCTTTTGCAACAGTTCGGTTGCGAGCACATCGCCGAGTTCCCTAACTATGGGAAGGGGGACTGGGAGATTAGTGCGCAGAACATTTCACCCGCACTTCACGCGTGGCGAAAACAGTTTTGGCAGAAGGACGGCCGGTCCGCTGCCAAGGCGCGCCTTTTGGAGCAACTAGCGAAGGCGGAGGCGGCAGACCGGTGCGAAGAAGAGGACGCAGCAGGCGAAGAGGTTGGAGGCGATGCCCAGGATCACCCAGAGGTGTGAGGCCCTCCGCCCTTTCCTTAGATTTTTGTAGTTTTCCTTCTTCTTTTTGCGTTTGCCTGGAGAAGCAAACGATGTATATTTGGCAGGCTGCCGCTAACCCTCCTTATTGTAGCCGAAAAAGGCCTTTTGTATATTTGGAATGTATGACACAATCTTGGCCACTTTTCGATGGTCGAAGTCTTTGGCGTATTACTATTTTACTCATTTCGCATTATGCCATACATTCCCTTTCTTTCGCCTATTCTTACTATGTAAATTGCGTTTTGCCCTTTCTGCATTGTCTATCAGGGTGTTCGCCAAAAGTCATGCATTCGGCCCCCTTCTGGGAGCTGGCGAAGTCAAAACGAGAAATTTGTGGCATTAAAGGGTCTGCCGAAGGTGCGATGTCCATGTCGGCCTGTTTATCGCGAAATGGAGACAAACGGTCGCAGCTATAAGGTTTTTAAGGTTGCCGGTTGGCTGCGGGCGCACCCCGGGCGAACCTTAGAAGACTACGACCTTGTTCATTCAAGACGTTTGGAGGATATGGCTCGCTTTTGGCGAAACCATCAGAAGACCAATCGTCAGGAAGCGATCTCTCAGCGTCGTTACAGTTTAGACTGTGTTTCGCCCCCTACTCCTCTTAGGGTCGTACATGATATTAGTAGTGATGACGAACCTAGTTCGCCTGACCATTCCTTAGGGAGAGATAGTGATTATGGGGGCGAAGATGTAATTTACTTGTAAGCTGGGTTGTATTGTATTGTAAACCTTCCGTTATTCGATTATTTTTTTGAAGTTAATAAAAATGTATTTTATTCCCGTTTCGCTATTTTTCGCATTGTTACATTTTGTGCTTTTGTTAGGTCGGAACATGTCGGCCCCTTTGCGTATATTAGCACAATAGGTGTACTGACTTTTCAGCTTTTCGTCGTTCGTTTTCGATCCGTAGCGTTCTGTGTTAAAAGAAACACTTTTGTTTTTATGTTGATTGAACGTAACGGCGTTCGGCTAGTTATTTTCCGAGACAAGCTGTTGCGGTTTCAATGTTCGGCGAGCGATGCTTCGGCCGATTCGTTTCGCCCCCCTGGCCTTCTTCGCTGATCAGGCGTTTGCCTTGGGGTTTTTCCATAAATTATCAATCACAAAGGCGAAGGACACAGAGGCTTTATACTGGTTCGGGCCTCCGTGGTGGATAATAGCCCTACATCCAGTTTTTTTTTGTCTATTTTTTTTCCTCTTTTTTTTCTTTTTTTTCTTGCCGAAAGGCTTACATAGTGCTGAAGGGCTTACATAGTGCCGAAGGGCTTACATGACGATATGTACATTTTTACAAGTTGGCGATTTGGGTGCCACCCATTCTAGACATAGAAGCGCTTGAGAGAGGCGGCGTTCCAGGAATGGATGAACTCGTCACCTTCTAGTGTCGCCAATCGAAAAGATCCCATCCTGGACTTGTGCTTGATGAGGTATGGTCCTTCCCACTTTGATTCAAGTTTGCCAACAGCAATCGGGTTCGCTTTCTTCCTTAGGACAAGATGACCAGGCATCAGCTCCGTCGGTCGAACTTTTTTGTTGTAAGTTGCCGAAGTGCTTGTGGCATACTTGCACATGTGCTCGAGTGCTTCGACTCTTACTCCCTCCAAGAGTTCGAGCGACACTTCGCGCCCCTCTTTGCCCCCAGAGAACATCACCCTTGGTGAGTTAGCCCCTAGCTCTGCTGGGGTCATTGCCCCATCGCCATAAAGAAGTATGAACGGGCTAAACTTGGTTGGTCTTGTGGGGGTCGTCCGAAGGGCCCAGAGAACCGATAGCATTTCCTCTGACCATTTGCCCTTCGCTGCCCCCTCGAGCCTTTTCTTTAGTGCTTCTAGGATCTTGCCATTTGTACGTTCGGCCGCCCCATATGACTGCGGGTGCGCGACCGACGCGAACCTGACTTCCAGGTTAAGTCCTTCGCACATTTCTCTGAACTTGTCAGAGTCGAACTGCTTGCCGTTGTCAGTGATGAACTCTTTTGGCACTCCGAAACAGCAAACAATGTTTTTTCCATACAAACTTCTGTACTGCTGCCGAAGTGATTGCTCCGAGGGGCTCGGCTTCAATCCATCGAGAGAAATATTCCACAGCCACAATTGCGAACTTATACCCGTTTCGCTCCACCGGGAATGGCCCAATGATGTTCAGTCCCCATCTGGCGAAGGGCCATATTGGCGCAATGGGCTGCAAATCATACTGGGGCGCGGTTTGGCTTCGGCCATGACGCTGGCAACTTTCGCACTTCTTGATTTGCTCAACACAGACTTTCAACACAGTGGGCCAATAAACTCCTTGTCTAAACACTTTGGAGGCGAATACCGGTGTCTATTCAGATACGAAGTTAGCTAGCACTTGAGACTTGATAGCAATGCGTGCAACAAAATGCAAGTCAAACGGGGATAGCTCTGCCGCCCACTTGCTAAGCCGGCCAGTGACTTCCTTGCCTCGGAGTATTTCGCCCAAGGGGTACCGTGACGGCACTATGACTTTGTGGGCCTGGAAGTAGTGCTTAAGCTTGCGCGAAGCAATCACCAGGGCGTAAGCGAGCTTTTCCATTTCAATGTTTCTTGTCTTCGCTCCTTGCAATGCTTCGGAGACGAAATAGACCGGTTTCTGGCTGAACTCTGTTTCTTGGACGAGGGCAGCACTGACTGCCACCGGCGAAGCTGCTAAGTATAGTAGCAGTTTGCTTCCTGGTGCAGGGCTTATCAGAGCTAGCGGCTTTTGCAGGTATTGCTTTAGCTCGTCGAACGCTGCTTGGCACTCTGGTGTCCAATTAAACTTTCCCGCGCCCCGGAGGGTCTTGAAGAAGGGCAAACCTCTTTCGGCTGCCTTTGAAAGGAATCGACTGAGTGCGGCAATTCGGCCCGCGTGCTTTGTACTTCATGTACGCTCGACGGAGGCTTCATTTGCTGAATGGCATCGATTTTCTCGGGATTCGCCTCGATGCCTCTTTCGGAAACAAGGAAGCCCAACAACTTGCCTACGCGAACGCCGAAAACTCACTTCTCAGGATTCAGTTTTATGCCCGTTGCGCGCAAGTTGTCAAAGGTCTCCTGTAGGTCGGACGCATGGTCGAAAGCCTTGCATCTTTTTACGACGATGTCATCGACATAAACTTCCACGTTCCACCCCAACTGCTTGCAAAGGACCTTGTACACCAGCCTGGCGAAAGTTGCTCCTGCATTCCTCAGGCCGAAAGGCATCCTGAGGTGACAAAATGTGCCGAATGGAGTGATGAAGGATGTTTTGGGGATGTCGAGCGGGTTCATGTGGATCTGGTGGTAGCCAGAATATGCATCCAGGAAACTCATGAGTTCGCATCCAGCTGTTGAATCCACGAGCTGGTCGATCCACGGCAAAGGGAAATCGTCTTTCGGACATGCTTTGTTCAGGTCTGTGAAATCGACACACATGCGCCATTTGCCGTTTGACTTCCGCACCAGCACTGCATTCGCCAGCCACTCCGGATGGTCAATCTCTTCAATAACCCCAGCCCTGAGCAGTTTTTGGACTTCAGCTTTCGCCGCTTCTTGGCGATCGGCGGACATCTTGCACAACTTCTGTTTTCTTGGCTTGGTATCCGGCTTGACTGCCAGGTGATGCATGATGAGATCTATCGAAACACCTCCCACCTCGTCGGGGCTCCAGGCGAAGATATCAATGTTCTTCTTGAGCACCTCTAGGATGCTCTCGACTTCTTCTTCGCCCATGTTGCCCCCCAGTGATACGAGCTTTGTGGGGTCGGCATCATCAATCTGCACCTTTATTATCTTGCCGTGAGGGGTGGGCTTTGGCGCGTGCTTCAGCCGGTCATGCGGTTCGGCCTCAACATTGTGCACTGCTCTGTCGATTATGGCTAGATCGCCATTTGATGCGGCCGAAGGCTGAAGCCCCTTGACCACTATTACTCCTGTCGGGCCGGGCATATTGAGCTTGAGATAATTGTGGTGGGAAATGGCTTTGAACTTGTTCAGAGTTGCACGGCCGAAGATGGCGTTGTAGTTGTACGGGATGTCAACGACGTCGAACAGTACTTCCTCTTCGCGTCTGTTCTTCCCCGAGCCAAAAGCTATCAGTAAGAGTGCTTGGCCGAGAACTTGAACTGCTTCTCCGCCGAAACCGCGGAGCGATGCTGGTGCTGGGGTAAGGGCTTGGGTGGGCAACCCCATCTTGGCATATGCTTCGGCAAAGATAACATCGGCCGAACTCCCTCCGTCGACCAGGATTCATTGGACTTCGAAGCCAGCTATCTCAACTGAGATCACCAGAGGATCTTGATGCGGGAACATAACTCCTTCGGCGTCTTCCGGCCCAAAAGAAATTAGTTGGTTCAGATATTGCGGCGCCCCTTCACCTGCCGAAGTGATGCTGTGGACCATTCGGATCTGCATCTTCTTCTGCCGTTTGGACAACTGGCTTGGCGGGTCAGCCCTTGTAATCACTTGGATTACCCTTCGTTGTGCATCTTGGCGTTGTTCGGTTGGGGGTGTTTGCTCCTGAACTGCTTCACGAGGTGCTTCGACAGTTGCTCCCTGCTGCGGCTTTGGATCTTGCGCGTTGCCACGTTGCCTAATGTTTCGGCATTGCTGCATGGTGTGCGAAGAGCGTCCGTGGAAGGCGCAGTAGAGGTCTTTTCGGACCTTCTTGCGGACTGGCTGCTGATGGTTGCTTGCTTGCTGGGCGTCGAACTCCTTGCGGAGGGCTTGCACTTCTTCGACAGCCATCACAGCCTTGCCCGCACGGTCGGTTCTGAACTTCCTCCAGGTCATGGGGCTTGGCCTTGCCTTGGTGGCTGTCCCTGGATCGCCGGTTGAGGCTGTCGAACGGCGAGGGAAGGTGGTTCGGCAACTTGAACTTGTGATTGAGCTTGAGCAGCGGCAACGGAAGCTTTATTGTATTCAGCTTGTATAGCTTGCCGTCGCTTGGAATCCTCCTCGCCCCTTGCGAACCCGTCAATGATGCGAAGTAGGTGCTCAAGCGTCTGTGGCTTCTTATTGGTGATTTTTCTTGTGAGTTCGCCCTCGAGTAGACCAGCCGAAGCGGCGTTTATGACCGACTCCTCGGTTATGTCTTGAACTTGGCACCGGGCTTGCGAGAAGCGACGCATGTACTCTCTTATCGACTCCCCCGGCCTTTGGCGAATGCCGAGTAGATGTTGCTGCGTCTTCGGCTCCTCATAGGTGCCTCGAAAGTTAGGGACAAAGACATCGCGCAATTGCTCCCATGAGTAAATGCTATTGGCTGGTAGATTGAAATACCAAGAACGGGCGATGCCGTCTAGAGCGAGATGTATTACCTTTGCCTTGGTATTTTCGTCGCCATGAGCCGCTTCGATCGCTGACTCGTGGATGGAGAGGAACTCCTTTGGGTCAGTTTCGCCTGAATAGCGCGGGACGAGTGGGAATTTGAACTAGGGTGGGATTGGACGAGTCTTGATTCCCCCACTCAGCGGTAACCCCTTTTCGCCTCCCGCCCTATTTACCGCACGTTGTTGCGAGTACGGCGTGGCGAAGGGCGAAATCACGGCTTGTGCGTGGGGTTGAGCCATAGCATTCGGCTGCCCGGCTCCAATTGGAAATACTTGCTGAGCCACCATGGATGGGTTGAAAGTTGGCTGTGACCATATCATGGCGGCTTGGATTGGTGCTTGGTTTGCTCCGAAGCCTAGAGTTGGTGCTTGCTGCCGAACGGTTGTCGCCTGAGCAGCGTTGACGAAGTCGAACTGCGGTCCTTGATTCCATGGCGTAGCCCCCAGGCCTGGCTGATTCGACGGCAACTAATTAGGCGTACCTTGACTTGTATTCCCCTCTGGGTGAGCCGATGGGGTTGTACTTGAAATGTAGTGGGGTTGGTTGAGTTGCTGAAGGAAAGCTTGGAGTTGCGCCTGCAGAGCCGAAGCCCCTTCCGCCATTGTTTGTGGCGCTTGGCCAGGTGGTTGATGTTGTACTTGGGCAGCGACTGGTTGGGCTTGCAGTTGCACGTGAGGGGCCGGATGCGCTGCTGCAGTCGATGGCTGCCCGGCGAAGTACATTGGCGCTTGTGCGGCTTGTGGCGGAAAGGGCTGCGTCGTCACTTGCGGATAGACTTGGGGTGGGACATAACCTGCCGAATACTAAAGGATCGGGGCCGACGTGATCTTGGTCCGCCTCGCCGCCTCGTATGCTTGTTGTTCTTGCATTTGGCGAAGCATGTCTTGGAGTCGTGTCATGTTCTGTCGCATGGCTTCCATGTCAGCTTCGGCTTGTGTTTCGGGGTCAGGGCTGACTTGGGCCTACACAGCGGCGAGCGTGGTTGGGGCCGCTGCCGGCTGCGATGGAGCGGCTTGGGGCATCACCAGTTGGCTTGTCGAAAGGATCTCCGCCTGGTCTGGAGTGCCCTTGCCGCCGCAACTGCCTTCGCCACGTCGGCCGCATTCGGCACTTGCTCAGAGGTGGCAGGGGCCGAAGGCGGTAGTGATGGCGCAGATGCGGAAGCAGATGGTCCTCCTCCATCTTCGGCCACGGGCGCCGAAGGCTCTGCTCCCTCCTCAGCGGCCATGTCCGCTCCGGCGTCGCTTTCCTTTTGCCTTGTAACCTTCTCCTTCACGACCTTCTTCGGTGGCATTCGCTCTTAGTGGTTTTGCTC
Source organism: Oryza glaberrima (assembly GCF_000147395.1). Classification (NCBI taxonomy): domain Eukaryota; kingdom Viridiplantae; phylum Streptophyta; class Magnoliopsida; order Poales; family Poaceae; genus Oryza; species Oryza glaberrima. Next base: position 19,787,593 of record NC_068328.1, on the reverse strand, counting down.
GGAGGTCCCCACGGTCGGCGCCAGCTGTTGTCGAAACGACAACCGCATACGTCGAAAAACGTGGTTACTCAACAGTGGTTGGAAAGAAACGAAGTGTATTAATTTTAGAATTTTTTACTCCGGGATCCCCTTATTACATGGCCCTAGGGGACTATTTATAGCTCCATTACAGGTTCTTACTACTAGGGTTTAGGTTATACAGGGGAATTTACATGGTTATCCTTATGAAAGGGACATTTACAGGGGTACATAATGTTATGGAGGTTCATGGGTCCCTGATGGGCCGTCGGGCGACCGCCGGCCCTATAGCCCCTAGGCTTGATGGGCCGGAAAGGCTTCTTCGGCCCTCGCGGGGGCGAACTTGCCATGGCGCAGTCGTCTTGCTTCAGCAGATACTCTTCGCCTTGCACCCTTCGCCTGGGACGCCTCTGGCTTGACAAGGTACTTGCACGACCCCTCGCCTCGCGCCGTTCTTGCTCCATAGTCTTCGCCACGGGTTTCGACAGATTTGGTCGAAGTGCCTCATGCCATCCGCCAACAGTGATGTTGTGGCCGAGCGCCGAAGTCACCACCATCAGGCGCAGACCTTGGACGGCGAGGAATTCCCGCGTCATGAATTCCAGCCGATAGTGGTCTCGGCTGATCGAGGGCCTCGAGACAAGCCGGCTGCTGGCATCCGTTCCTTCTCAACGCCACCAGAAGCATGCTTGCCAGCATCACGAGCCATGAATGGAGCTGCTAAAGCAAATATATATATGATGAGAAGCAAAGAGTAAAAAAAATCACGCGAACAGAAAGGTCAGTGAGAATTAAAAGAGGTACACGAAGATGAAGTACAAACCTGTGGCTTCCCTACCGAGATTGAACAATATTGCTTGATCAGGTCGCTGATGGTACGTGGTATTTATAGGGTGCTTAACCGAACCTTATATTTGGGAGTATTTGGCTAAAGGAAAGTGACGTGAGTTAATTTGGCAACATCATTCATACTTCCACAGCCAGATCGTTGTTTTCAGATTAAAACATACATGGAAAACATCTGTACGAGGGAAAGGATCATGCTAGAATCGATAGGGGAAATAGAAAGGTTCATCAGTCACCAAGTTAATTCCGAGTCGCTCCACGCTCGAATTTAACTTGGTGAGGGGGCATTTTGTTCGATGATATTTTATACACCTTTTCTTTATTTTATAAGAAATGGGGTGCGTCAAAATATTAATTCCGGGAATGACAGTACAATAGTAAAAATAAGTGATTAATTATCATTAATGATACAATCTGGTGTACATGAGAATGTTATATGACACGTGCAGTGCTGCCCAATTAATGTACGGGCGCGAATGTACTCACGTGCGTGTGTGTGTATATATATATATATATATATTATGTATTCCAGCCGGGATAGAATATATAAATATATATATGCCTGGAATAGATGGTTGGTTGAATAAGTGGCAGCGCGGCTAAGCGATATCACTGATGAAAAGAAGAAACGACGGTGGATTTATTTTGGAAGCATGCCACTGTAGCATATCATTAGAGGGCAATAATCAAATCATTTGCCGGCAGTTGATTTCTTATCGATGCCTCACCATGTACAGATTGCGCGTATATACGAGAATACGAGGAAAATGATCCCTATGTATCATTCCAACTTGGAAAGGAGATCGGTCGGCGTAACACGGATGGAATCATGCTGAATAAGGATGTCTGTTAATTGGAAGAATCACACAACATATGGAAAGAAATGCTAATCGCTAAATTAGGCAATTGACTGATCACGCATGCACTGATCGAGCCATGCACGTACTGGCTGGAACTGCCTTTCTTCACTATAAAAGGCCATGCCATTTCACACACGGAGGAACACACAGAGACGGAGGAACACACACAGACAGAACACACACGCATACGAAAGTGACAGAGAGAGACACACACACCATTTTGGCCGGAGAATCTCGGCGTCCAGCGAGAACACGGGCGCTCGGCGGTCGGTGACGTTGGCCGCAGTGCCTCGGCGTCCGGCGAGGAGGCGCGCGGAGGAGAAGACGGTCGCTGGAGCACGTACCCAGCCATCGCCATGGGTACAGTTTATTAGTTTTCTTTTGTTTTCCTGCTCTTTCTGTTCAGATCGTCATGCATGCACAACACGGCGACGAGGCCGTGGACCGCTGTCGGCGCCCACACACATCTACACCATCACCACCATCACAACACGCATGGGTGAACGTAAAGCGAAGACCGATGACGACGACCAACGCAGCTTAATCGGAGGTGTCTTGCGGTCTAACCCACGAGAGTAATTAACCGGGTGTTTTCCGAGACCCCGGGAACCAGGAGAACACAATCGTCAAGTCAGATCCACCTCGCCGACGAGCTGTGGAGCGCATTTGACTAAGGATTTTGTATTTTTGTAATTCCTTGAGAATTATAATAAAATACATTTTCCTTCGTCTATTTGATTTTGTGTACTTAGTACACTGGCACGCCCGCACATCTTATTTTATTTTACTTCCCTGGGCGGGGAGATTAAAGTTAATTTTTCTCTCCAAACAACGAACACGCTACTGAGCCCGCAATCGCAGCACCACGTCTCCTCTGGTTATCAACCGTGCCGAAACCCGGTTGACCTCACCGAGAAGGCTAATCCCTGCATGTGAATCGAAGAACACAAGTAAGAACAAGATAGATTGCAATCAAATTGCATATGAATAAATAAGCACTTGAATTTAGTGTTTCACAATCCGATCTAGCGGCAAAATTGTTCTTGACAGAATAATCTAAACAAAACCCGACTCTAAACGATGACGGCTATTGAATAAAAATGATTAGACACGTCCTAGGGTTTCCCTAAGGCGCACACCCCCTTGGGCTAAGCCCACGACACAATTACAAGGCCCAAAACCAAAATCAGTTCGGACTGGATGAGATATGTGGCTTGTTTTGCAGATTCCCGGCAGCTCGGTAGGAATTTTGACGTGGGACCAAAACCATCTGAAGGTAGACTCCATAAGCTTTCCAACAAGTACTCATGGGCCCCTAAATTCCTTCTAGATCAGCAGCTAGGTCCGTTTGAAGTTGATGCTGTCAGAAGGCCCGAAACCGAATCCAAAACGTATGGAATTTTATCTCTTGTCTTCTATGGTCAAAAAGTGACGTGGTGAGATGAAAGAAGACTTAGAGAAGGTCTTAGTTTGGTCCCCAATCAACTTCTTCAATCATCCATGCATTCCTTATGCTCGGTCTCTTTTCTTTCGTCCAAGCAGTTAACTCTGCAAACAAAAACAGACAAAACTCATTGTGTAGCAACGTTTGTTCAAATATATAACAATTAAATCCAATGTAGAACATATGCACCTTTGGTTGATTAATACATAAGGTAGTCATGGTTATATCCGAGCTAGTTGTATCCTCATCATCCTCCCCTTCTTGATTGGAAACCGTCCTCGGTTTCACCTTGTTATGGAGCATTTTGAACTTATCTTTTTCTATCACAACATCCGGTGAGGAATATTTCTTGATAGCCATATGGTTGGATCCTGAAATCTCTTTAGTCGAAAAACCGTAACACTCCCCTTCTTGCAAACCAACCTGTAACTCATTTAAACGACTAGAGAAACTTGATAGAGAGTTATGTATACACATGAGGTCCTCTAGACAATACATTTCATCATGAAAAGGATGCATAGTCAAATTTGAACAAATATATACTTGTGGTAGGCTCTCCGGACCTTCCATTATACTTGAGAGATGAAGTGAATAATTCAAGTCATCAAACAAGCATAATGAAACATCCGACGCCTCGAGAGAGGAATATTGAAGCCATTGCTGGGCCCTTAGCCTGCCAGTCAACTTCAGCCTGAGATGTGCCTGTCAAACCACTCGAAGGTGGCGACTAGATGTGTTACACATTCAGGAGACTTGACAAAAATGGCTAAAGATCTACAACCTTCCTAACTCATACTCATGTGAATCTAGTTCCCAGGATGTGCACTAGATCCACACTTTCATCTTAAGCATGATTATACATAGCAAACACAACTAAGATGAAAGAAACTTAAGACTTACAACAACTTAATAATTACATAGGCCGACCGGCCAAATAGACTTATTAGAGAACAGCGGAAGCTTGACTACCCAATCACAAGCACACCGACTAGGGGTTTACCCCATTTAAGTTCTCATCCTAGAAGAAACAATCGGAACCCGCATCACTCAAAGATTAAGACTAAACCTGCAAACAAAAGGTTATATCAACAGCAAGAGAGTCAGTACATTAAACAAGTTAATGTACTGGCAAGCATAAGTCAATCCTACCATACTACATGTAAGGCATATATTCAAAGGAAGGCAATATGTAGTTCAATTTTCAGCATAAAGCAAGTGTTGTTTCGCAATTCTTTTGTAAAGGAGTTGATGCTTCAATTAACAAAACAAATTTTAAGTTTCAATATTAAGTTCATCATAATTCCATCATAATCAATATCTTGTTGTCATCCTTTGACAACAAGTCATAATATATCACCTCACACACAACTCAACACATTTATCAATTTCAAATCAATGTCACATGATCACATTTTAAAACATAAAGTCTATACTCATGACACATCACCAAAGCACTCATGACCGTGAGCACGCTAATCGATTAGTTTAAAGAACTCTGCAAAGTTTGTACAGCTTTACCCACATGATAGAACTCTCTAGTTTGTTTTGAGTTTGCAAGACTCCACCACACTCTTCATGTTGAATGTGATCTAGAGGTCATAACGAAGCCTTTACACTACTTAGAGCCTAGCCTTGCACCAGCACGATACGTGTTCCTCAATCCTAGGCATACTTGGAATATACCTAGAACCGTTAAGTGGCGGGCACACGCCTTAAACTTAACGCCGTGGTGGCGGACACGACGGGAACCCACCACGTGGCACAATACTGTTGTATTGTACACGCTTAGTGTCACGCCCGGAAATTCACTAGTAATTTCCGAACTTATTTGCACATAAAACCCTCGTCCAGGAATCAGCCGAGGTACACAAACTGACAATTCAATATACAAATCCATCATAATAATAACGTTACATACTTACAAAAGAAAAGAAAACAGCAACGGAATAACGGTCTAGCGATGCTCCGGCTCCACTCCCACAGGCAGCTCAACTTGGGTATAAGCCAAACGTCTTCTCCTTCTGGATCCTTTTTCTTCAACTGAGGTTGATTGATTATTGCAAGGTGAGCATATGACATACTCCGCAAGCCACATAGCAAATATGCAAGTGCACAAGGATACCAAAGGATGGTATAATATAGGGTTCATTTGCGAAAGAAGCATTTAGCAAAGAGTTGAGAATTTGTAAAACAGTAGAGTAATTAATCATCAATATTAATCAACACTGAACAGCACACCCATGCTGCACAGGCCCAACCAAACCTGAACAACCAACCCCAGTCGTACAGATCAAACCTCCAAACCAGGAATTATCCATTCCAAACCAGGAGTCAAATTAAGTATCACATTATTATCATTAATGAGTAGTGTGAGACTAATCACGAAAAATATTGTTAGACCCGCCCATAACCACGGGCACAGCTATTCGAATAGTTTTACTCTGGCTAGAGGTGTACCACTGTACCCACAAGACACAGCTCCACGACATGTCACCATGCGCCTCAATACCACCACGGTACCTCGGAAAGGAACTGTGACAGTACCCCTCGCACAACACAACTCACCACAGTGCACCATTCCTGGATCATAATCACCCCCTCAATAACCAGAGGCATGGACCCCCCAGCGACCCCCACGGACTTCTCGCCGCTTCACAGTCTGGCACCCCACAGTGAATCATGCTATACAAAAGGTAAAGCCGTTACCCATGCTGGCTTGTGGTTGGCACGGTTAATGTTTCACAACAGTAGCTCGCGAACCGGTCCTTAATTGTCAAGAGCACGACCTTCAAAACCATGTGCTCACAACCCACCATTAATCAGATTTTAATTATCATAACACGATTGACCATCGTGAGCTACCATTAAATATAACCATAAGTAATAGTGTAGTATGAATCATCCCATTAATGAGCTAATGTTTCTAAGCATGACTAAGCATTTGTATATATAGCATTTAGCTGAACCAACCCAATATATAAGGTTCAAGCTGATCAATTTATTACCCAAGGTATCAAGGAATAGGGTATTCAATGCAAATTGGCCATAACAAAGGAATAGGTTCACACCACCCAGTGACATTCGAAAATAAATGCACAGTTGAAATAAATAGAGAATTTAAATATAGGATCAACATGCTCAAAGGAATTGTGTTTAGGATCTGTGTGACTTGCCTTGCAATAATTGGTCTTCAATTAGTCTTCTTGGACACTTCCGACGCACTCACGAACCTTCGCAACGACGGAAACAACAAGCTAACACGCAAAACAGAGAAAAATACTAATAAAAACCAAATAAACAGTACATAAAAAGTAAACAAACATGTAGATCATGATTTTAGATGAATTTAGAGACTTGAACCACTTAATTACGACTTCATATGAATTAGTTATGAATTTTACAAGATTAAATTGATTTTAGCCTTATACAGAAAAGGATTTACGATTTATTAAATAGATAATGACGTCATCAATGACATCACAGCTGACCATGCACTGCTCTGCGAGGTCGCCGGTGCTAGGAGGCTCGGCCGGGCTATCCGAGAGCACCAACGCGGAGAGGACGACAAGACGAACTCACCGGTGGTGACGGCGACGAGAATCGATGATGGAAAATGGCCGGCGACGAGCTTCAAAAGGCGGCGGCCTCGGGTTGATGGCGTAGGCGGTGCTCCGGTGGGATTCGGCGGCAACGGAGGGGTGGACGGCGTGCGGCTCCTTCTCGCGAACCTGGTGGTGGCGACGGTGACCGAAGGCGACGGCGGACGACGACGAACGGTGCGGCTGGAGCGACTACCGGCGGTGGAGAGAGAAGGCGAACGTGGCGACGGCGCTACAAGCGACGGCGGAGAGAGGGAGAGGTGGCGGCCGAAAGAGGAGAGGGAGGGGACTCTATTTATAGCCAAGGGAGGGAGAGATCGGGCTTGGAACGCAAGGAATCGCGCCGGGAAAACCTAGGTTTTGGTGGAGAGATAAACTCGAAAACGAATCCAAATTCGCATCGAATTCAAAGGGATAAAACCGGATTTTTGGGGGAAGAGGTAGAGGAGGATAAGAGGAATATTTCCCCTCAACTAATTTTGAAATAACACGAGAGAGGAGACCAGATTTGAAGGGGAAAACGACGGCTGCACAGGCACAGAACAACAGCTCGGGCTCTGTCTGGAGCTGGAAGATGAACAGTAGCGAGGGGAGCTAAAGTAGACTTCGGCTGGGCTTCTTTTACTCAGCCCGATTGAAGGAGGGACATGGATTAGACTCCGGAAAAGAGAGGGAGAGGGGCTGCAGGCTGAGAGGAGACTGGGCCGAGAGTGAGCACTTTTCCTAATTCGGCCCGAAAAGGAAAAGGTGAATTTTAATTACTTTTCCAATTAAATTAATTACTGAAATGATCTTTGAATTGTTAAAAATACTTCTATTGCTCAAATAATTTCAAAAAATCTTGAAAATACTTGGACACTCAAAGTATTTAACAAAATTAAAATCAGATCATTTAATGATTAATTTAATATGTGGGTAATTACTGAAATGTTCTTTGAGCTCCGAAAAATCCGAGAAAATTTCAGAGAGTATAATTAACCATGGAGAATTTAATAAAAATTAAATCAATCCATGCTTTATATTTAGGAAATTTTATATCCCACATTTAACTTCACTTGTAAATTAATGAATATTTAATATAAATTCTAATAATAATTTATTAAATAATTTATAAATCCTAAAACGAAAATCAGGATGTGACACTTAGTCACCTAAAGCACCACGTCAGGGTAATTAGAAAGCTCCTCTGAATTATATGAACTCATACACACCGGCCTACCAGAATGCAAGGCTAGTCCTAAACAGATTACTCAGCTTAGGCCATCCCATACTAGCACATGTGGATGTACGAATAACTTTAAATGGGTGACACAAGTTCGGTCCTTATGTACTTGGGCAAACACTCCCCCTATCGGTATGCAACTAACACCATATGCACACCACTTGCCGCCCAAGTATAAAATCACATTTTACACATTTTAGTTCGCAAATACCCATCATATTCATTTTATTCCAGCAAAGGTTCCTGTATCAAAATCCATTTGAGCACAAAGAGTGTACTCTAACCATTTCTAGGGGTTCAAACAACATGAGGATCAATTATTCAAGGTGGGGTATGCAACAAATAGGTCATAACTACCTTAACCCAATTTTAAATACCGATATAGTCTAAGTTGACATGCAACTTTGCGAACAAATATTTTCATTCCTCAAATCATGGGATTCAATGTGTTCAAAGGATGGGAGGAGAAAACTTGCCTTGATCAGAGAAATGTTAGCACCTAATCCACTCCTTCACCGATTATGCAATTATCTAGATAAATGACACGTGCAATTAAACACCGAAAGAGCTGAAAATCCAAAATGCTCTAAAATGCATGATTTATGCACAGTGATTAGGTACTGGTCTAAAATGAATTTAGGTGAAATAATTTTTATTTTATCTTATTTCATTAGGGAGTTATGAATTTTAGAAGTTTTATAGGTTTATAGTAATATAGTCTTAGGTAGTGTTATAAAATACTTTTGTAAAGTGATTTTTATTAGATTAGACTTCACAGGGCTGTGGAGATGTGTTTTCTAAGACTAACACATTTGGTTTCACAATTTTTGGAGTTATAATGATTTTCTTATAGATTTTACAAGTTACAACATATTCTAGGCATATAGTGTTTTATATGTGCATGACTCTCAAGTTGTAGATTCAGAATATGCTACAGATAAAAGGAATAATTTGGTTAACTAAAAATGAACATTTTTAGTTCACATGTTTATGGTCTTTACTACTATGGTTCATATTTTATAAACGAGATGCTCTAATCTAAACTAGCAATATATTATATTAACCTAGAAATTGTTATATGAGCTAAGTTCTTCTAAGTTTTAGTGGATGAGGATGGAATTATGGCTTCACTGGTCAATCAAGTTTTTATTTAGGTTTAATTAGACCTAAAGTGTATATATACTTATACATGTTTATGTATTACTTAAACAACACTATGTGTTTAAATTCTTATTTCACTAAGTTAAGGTTTTGATCTATGTTCTCTACAAAATGTGCCAAATTTTATTTTACTATGTTGAAGCTAACTATTTGCGGGTTCTATAGAAACTTTAATCATTTCATTTGGACTAAAAAAATGAATTTTCTACAAGTTTTACAAATTAAAGACTACTCTATGTTAGTAAATCCTTATATGAATATTTAGAGACTTTAACTACACAGTAAATATATAATCTTATTTCATAACATGGAAATACATGTTTTGATGATCCTACAGAACTAAAGTTTACTCAAATTGAAGCTAAATTGGGTTCTACATGAATTTCTAAAGTTTAGCTTATCTAAACTAATCATTCTAGAGATAATAGTTTTAGAGGCATTTGATGGAAAGTAAGTAATTACTTTTATTTCACTTAATCAGAGAGTGCATGATGATGAATCTGTAGAATTTGATTTTGTTTCAAAATGAGTTGAAATGAATTTTCTTTGTATTTTATATGTTTGTACATGCTTTATGTATGACTTATCATAGATAAATTTTAGAGGCAAAGTTTGTACAGTGGGTGTCAAGTTTTATATTCCTGGAATAAAGTTCATAACTTCTTGAATCTACAGCAACTGGAATCACTTCAAAATGAGCTATATTTGATTTTATATGGATTTTACAACTTTGTGCATTTTTCTGCTAAACATATATTTGTTTGGGCATTTTCTTAATTATTCTCAAGATTTTAAAGTATGGTGTCCACGTGTTAGTGAGGGACCAATATGCAAAAAGGTCCTTGAGGTTTTTGGAATCAACCCGCAATCCAAAGTATGTGATGAACCAAATTCATTAGAGTCCTCAGATTCTTTTAATTCATTACTAATTAGTCCTTGGTTCCACATGTCATTCTAACATATTTTACAATTAATTTAGACCTTGCAAGTTTTAAACTCTCTCTAAGCAGAGTCCTCAGCGCCTAATGATGTGGGCTCCGCTGGTCAGTGTCTCAGCAAGAGGGCAAGGGCAGCAGCAGAATAGCGGCGACTTGGCGAGCTGCTTGCCGGCGCCGACGATGAACGGCGGCCGTTCTCGCGGGGCGACGAAAAGAGAAAACATTCCTAAGCTCCTTGCGCATCTACTCATAGTTATCTCAAGGTCAGAGGTGGTCAGAAACAATCGTGACAGTGGTGTGAGCGGCGGTGGTTCTCGGGGTGAAACTGCATGTGTGCATGGAAGTCGATTCCGAACGAAAAGGATGCATGCATGTGGTCTTCTAGCCTTTAGGATGCTCACTGTGGGTCAAGCTAGGGTTGTCAAGGTCTTGGCGGCAGCGGCGGCTTGCGGAACGGCTCGGCGACGGTGCTCCTCCTCGAGTGAACGGCGACTGCTCGAATAACTCAAGGTCCTGCCATGCATGCATGTCCAAGAGGTTCGTGAGGTCTCAAGGATGGTGTGTGCACGAAGAATCGGACTATAGCTCACCGGAGAGGAAGGAATTGACAATGGCGATGGCGACGGGCAGGAAGAAAGAGTGCGCTCTCTGTGTTCCTGATATCTCCAGCTGGGGTTCTTGAGGCGTCTTGAAAAGCATGTTGAGGCGATGACGATGGTGCAGCGGCTTGCTCCGAGGTGGACGAAGGTGGTTGGACAACGACGATGATTGAAGCGGCGGCGCTCCGGTGCGTGCTCCGGGACGTCGTTGGCGTGGTCACGTTCCGGTGGCTGTGATGCACAAAACGGGAGGTGGTCAACAGAGAAGTGGTTCGGCATTGTGTGGAGAGATGGGAACGTGAAAGAGACAGAGGTGACCTTGACTCAAACGGAGATGGCGATGGTCGTCACCTCCATGGCCGGTGGTGAGGTCGCTGGTGACGGAGAGGCGGAGGACCTGCTCCCCTCGGCTTCTTCGGCTCTGAGTGATGAGTGAGGAATGGCGACTCAGACTGGTGGAGAAGAGAGCGAGAAAAGGAAAGCCCGAGGTCGTCGACACGTTGTGGCCATGCGTCGGCTCGCTCTATCTCTCCCTCTGTGTGTTCTTGGTGAGGCACAGAGAAAGGGCGAGCTGGAGAGGCTGCCAAGTGGGCCAAGGACGAAGTGCTCTAGGTGGAAGAGAGAGGTGGGTAAGATTCTGGGTGAACACGGTTTTAGACGAATTTTTAGATTATTTTCTCTCCCCTAACTTTGTAGCTTCATAACTTAATGTGTGGACCAAATTAATTAGTGTAGATTTTACTGGAGGTAAATGATTACACCTAGATTCCATTTTCTTTGGTTGCACTCAAAAATAATGGGTAGAATGCTCACAGAAATTAAACAAATATGGGCTATTAGAAAGGTAGATTGAATTTTTAGGAAGCCTAAACAGAGGAGGAAAATTCTAGAAAAATTATTTTTAGGCATGATAAATAATCTAGTATTTGAATAATTTATTTTCCATGTGCACTTATGTGCAGTTAAATGTACTTTTGGATGAAGTATGGCTTTAGCTGATTAAAATTTAATTTGATTTCTTTTAGTTTTCTGCTTTGACTGATTAATTTGTGGTATTAAACTTAGTTATTAACTTGTACCTGTATTATAGTGAATTGCTTATGCTAAGCATAGTTTACATAAATTTTTCCATGATTTCATTCTGCACAAATTTTTTTTTTAAAGAATTAGAATAACTTTTCTTTTTATATGTGTTCCTACTTCATAATTGCACCTAATATTATTTTAGGGATTACATTAAACTTCTTTTGGGCTGAGAAAATGATATTAGGATTTAATATTAAGTCCACATGTTATCACCCAAGATTAACTATAGTTTTGTTTAGTAATTTTAACCCTTTTAGTTTATGCTCATAAGACCTATTATGAAAAGCGAGACCAAAAACTAAATGCACAATGGACTCAAGTCTAGGCATGCATTATACACATGTATGCTCAAATGCTTGATGACAATTCTAGTCTAATGTTGGGAATGAAAAGGATTTATTTTGTTCTCAAATTTTAATCATGCAATGGTTTAAGTTGGTCATCACCTAAATTAAAACGGAAATTTTTGGCTCTCAAAATTGGAGAAGTTAACCTCTAACTATTTTGACAAGAAATTTGAAGTCCTGAAATTTCGGGCATGTTACAATACTCGATGCACATTATATTCTTCTTTACTATCATAATTGCTAATAACATGAAAAATCACATCAGAAGGGCATGGCAATTCAAATCTAGCAAATAATTTCTTCTCTAAACAGTTGAGTGGACAAAAATCATCAAATTGAATATAACCCCAAGTATTTAAAGAAGATAGCAATTTAAGCTCTTCATTCTCGCTATCAATGTGAATAACATGTTTAAACTCAACACATAGTGGCTCTACTATAGAACTATCATGTTCATTCACTAGTTGTGCCACGGATATAAGTGAAGCATTGCACAACGCTTCTTTATCACAAGAAACATCAAACAAATTGTTTTGTGACAATGGTATTTCAGCAATTGTTTCCACCATGGGTTGCTCTAATGTAGCATAAGTAGTGGACATAGTTGGCACCTCATAAATATGCATACCTTGAGTAGCTGTAGCACCATTATCATTACATTTTTTCTCATCTTCAGAAATTATAGGCGCTTGGTCAATTGAACATTCTTCAAGCATGCATGGAGCTATAGATAGGTCTTTTTCCTCTTCATCTTTCTTCTCTTTCTCATTTCCTTGGTTATTCTCAAATGCCTGCAAAATATTAGTATCCAAAACAATAGGCACAACATTACATTCATTTTGTAATAACTCAGACTTAGTTGAAGGCATCACAATATTAGTATTATTTCTGGTATCTCTGGAAATCTCATCGATTCTATTCTTCGTCCTTTCAATACTATCTTTGAAAATTTCTTCGATTCCATTCTTCATCCTTTCCAGATTATCTTCGAAAATTTCAGAAAAACTCATTGGTTCCAATTTCATTTTTTGACCATTATGTCTAAATGTGTATGTATTAGCAACAAAATTATGTAAACTATTATTATCATATACCCATGGTTGACCAAACAACAAAGAACATGCTTGCATAGGGACAAGATCAAAATTGGCAGTACCATGGTAATTTTCAATCGAAAAGTTTATTCTCACAATTCTATTTACCATTAACTTACCACAAGAGTTGAACCATTTGATGTAATATGGATGAGGATGCGGTTGTGTAGGCAACTCAAGTTTCTCAACCAAATCTGAACTCACAAAGTTATTGCAACTCTCACTATCGATTATAGTACGACATGCTCTATCCTTAACCACAAACCTTTGTTCCAATGATTCGTGGTACTGCCATTGCTCCGCTTTCTCCATTTGAATACTTACCACTTGTTGCACCAATGTACTTTAATCACTTGCATCTATGGAAGGTAATGTAGCAGCTATGGTTTGTCTCCCATCCAACTTTATCTCATGTCCATAAGAGATGTAACCTGCCATTGTCAGTAGAAAAAAGAGAACAACAGAACAGAATTGTTCCTATTAACTACAGAACATGGATTGTAGTGGAGGCTAGCAAATGGAAACGTTTAACCAAACTCTTACAAGTGTCTTACCAGCAATGTTAAGGACGGTACAACCGGTGGCTGGTTCGTGACACCTTGAAGGACGTGATGTGGCGATTGTAAGGATCAAAGCGGTGCTGACCAGAAGTATATATGTGGAGCTTGGGAGGCACAATATATAGTAGCAAAGGAACACAATTGTGCTAATAAGAAAATGCAAAGTTAAATAATAATTCAAAGTACTAGTCAATGTGCTGGCCTAGCCTAGACTCAACTCTAGCTCAAGCAAGCACCCGACAACACTAAGGACTAGATATGAATCAATACACAACTCTGCACTCTCAAAACATACTAAGAGGATGAATGATTTTTTTTTCTTTCTTGTTGCGGCTTTTTTTAAGCACCTTTTCTGCCTTTTTTTCTTTTTTTTAGGTGCGGCTTTTTCTTTTCTTTTTTCTTTGCACCTTTCTGCCTTTTCTTTCTTTCTTTATTTATTTTTACTTTTTTTTCAACAAGAACTGACCACTGACCTCGAACAGGGACTCAAATATAAATATGAATATTACAGGGACTCAAACGCAAAGTGCAAAACAAAAATTGGATCACCTCAAAAATGGAATGCTCACATCATATAGGTTTCATTTTTATAAAAATATCTCAAATCTACAACCACCAAAATACCTAACAATGTGGTGACCGAGGAGGAGGCACAGAAAAAATCCGTGAGGTGGAGGTGGGGTTCAGCCGTAACAAGGAGTTGGAGTCGGACTACCGTGGAAGGTTGGAAAATATGTGGAGATTTTCTTCCATTTGACGACACAGATCAGACAACCCCTATAGAAAACAAACCAATATGCCAATCTGTTTCTCTCCTCAACGACACAGAACACGGCAATAGACGGCAACAGAGAAACCCTAGTAATCTAACAACTCCAAAACCGCTCGAAAAAAACTCCTCCAAACCACAAAAACGGAAACCCAACGACGAGACGATTCAAATTTTCAAAGTCCCGGCAACAACCGGCGAGATGAAAAAATGGACCTAAATATGACCTACAAATCACTGACTTGACTGATGAACCCTAGACCTAAGTGATGAACAGATGCAATACTCAAAACTAAAAATTAAATCTAAAACTAAACCAACACTCGACCCGACGATGCAATATAGAATTCAACAAAGCAAAATCTAATAGAACAATGCAACGGCTCAAATTGTCTTGGTAAAGAGTAAATATTTTTGTGTGGCAATTTTCTGGTTATGGGAAGATAAATTACCTAACGGGCAACCGCACTCTGAGACCAATTGATGAGGGAGTTAGGTCCCGATCTTCCGATAAGTATTGACAGACAATCAATTTGGGCGGAGTTGCGACACAACTCGATCCAGCTTCTGAACGAATACACTACTAAGCCCCGCAATCGCAACACCACGTCTCCTCTTGTTATTAACCGTGCCGAAACCCAGTTGACCTTGCCGAGAAGGCTAATCCCTGCATGCGAATTAAAGAACACAAGCAAGAACAAGATAGATTGCAACCAAATTGCATATAAATGATTAAGCACTTCAATTTGGGGTTCCAAAATCCGATCTAGCAGTGAAACTGTTCTTGACAGAATAATCTAAGTAAAACTCGACTCTAAACGATGACAGCTACTGAATAAAAATGATTAGGCATGTCCTAGGGTTGCCCTACGGCGCACACCCCCTTGGGCTAAGCCCACGGCACAATTACAAGGCCCACAACCAAAATCAGATTCGGACTGGATGAGATACGTGGCTTCTTTTGCAGATTTCCAGCAGCTCGGTAGGAATTTTGATGTGGGACCAAAACCATCTGAATATAGACTCCATAAGTTTTCCAACAAGTACTCATGGGCCCCTAAATTCCTTCTAGATTAGTGGCTAGGTCCGTTTGAAGTTGATGCTGTCAGAAGGCCCGAAACCGAATCCAAAACGTGTGGAACTTTATCTCTTGTCTTCTATGGTCCAAAAGTGACGTGGTGAGATGAAAGAAGACTTAGAGAATGTCTTAGTTTGTTCCCCAATCAACTTCTTCAATCATCCATGCATTCCTTATGCTCGGTCTCTTTTCTTTCGCCCAAGCAAGTAACTCTGCAAACAAAAACACACGAAACTCATTGTGTACCAACGTTTGTTCAAATATATAACAAGTAAATCCAATGTAGAACATATGCACCTTTGGTTGATTAATACATATGGTAGTCATGGTTATATCCGAGCTAGTTGTGTCCTCATCACAACCGGCATAATCCGAATCGGAATATCCAACAAGCTTAAACTTAGCACCTTTTAGGTACCGCAAGCCAATAATTGAGGAATACTTTAAATATCTTAGAATCCTTTTCACGGCCACTAAGTGACACTCCTTGGGAGCAGCTTGAAACCGTGCACACTTGCAAACATTAAACATGATATCTGGCCTAGATGCGGTAAGGTAAAGCAAGCTACCAATCATAGAATGATAAAACTTTAAATCTATCGGTTTACCTCCCTCATCAAGGTCGAGATGCTCGTTGGTTGCCATTGGTGTCTTGATGGGCTTCGCATCCTCCAAGCCAAACCTCTTGAGTTGATCCTTGATGTACTTGGTTTGGCTCATTAACGTCCCATCCTTGAGTTGCTTGATTTGAAGTTCAAGGAAGAAGCTCAACTTTCCAATCATGGACATCTCAAATTCCCTAGACATCATATCACTAAATTCCTTACAAAATACCTCATTAGTAGAACCGAATATGATATCATCAACATAAATTTGACAAACAAAGAAGTCATCACCAATGATCTTCGTGAAAATTGTGGTGTCAACTTTTCCAGTTTTGAAATCCTTTGACAAAAGAAAATCTCTCAATCTTTCATACCAAGCTCTATGAGCTTGTTTTAAACTATAGAGCTTTTGAGAGTTTATAAACATGGTTAGGATTTTTAGGATCTTCAAAACCGGGAGGTTGTTCAACAAAGACAAGTTTGGCAATTTCACCATTTAGAAAAGCACTTTTCACATCCATTTGAAATAGTTCTATATCAAAGCATGATGCAAATGCAAGAATGATGCGAATAGCCTCAACTTGTGTGAAACCTTGTGCCACCAAGCTTAGATTGTTTCTCACCACCAACCCGTTTTCATCTTGTTTGCTCCTAAAGACCCACTTTGTCCCTATGGCATTGTGATCTCTAGGTCTTTCAACCAAAGTCCACACCTTGTTTCTTACAAAGTTGCTGAGCTCTTCATGCATAGCATTAATCCAATCTGGATCACAAAGAGCTTCATCTATATGTTTTGGCTCAAGACAAAAAACAAACGAGTAATGCTCACAAATCGAAACAACACGAGATCGTGTTTGGACACCCTTACTAATGTCACCCAAAACTTGGTCAATTGGGTGATTCTTGGAAAGAGCGGTGTGTATCCTTGGTGGCATAGGTGGATCTTGTGCCTTCTCCTCTTCCACTTTCACTTGAGCTTGACTTGGCGCAGCGGAAGTAGATGGCTCATCTTGAGTGGAGGTGGATGGCTTGTCTTCCACTTCAATAGGCTTGACATCTCCAATAGACATATTCTTTATAGCTCTCATCAAGCCTTCATCACCTACATCATCCAAATTCTCGTGCCCCTCTTCGGAGCCATTAGTCTCATCAAATTGAACATCAACGGTTTCTTCCACAATACCTTTGTTCTTATTGTAGACCCGGTATGCCTTGCTATTTGAGGCATAACCTAGAAGAAACCCTTCATCACACTGACTTTTAAATTTGGTTAGTCTAACTCCCTTTCGGTAAATATAACACTTGCAACCAAAAACTCGAAAATAGGCAATATTTTGCTTCCTCCCAACAATTAGCTCATAGAAAGTCTATCAAGAGATGATGCAAATAAAGCCTATTGGTTGCATGGCAAGCAGTGTTTATGGCTTCTGCCCAAAAGGTATCGGAAACACCATATTCATCAAGCATAGTCCTTGCCATCTCAACCAATGTATGATTTTTCCTCTCCACTACACCATTTTGTTGAGGTGAGTAGGTAGCGGAAAGCTCATGTTTGATACCAAAATCATCACAATAGTCCTTGATATTGGTATTTTTATACTCGGAACCATTGTCACTTCTAATTTTCACAAGAGTGCAACTAAATTCATTTTGGGCCCTTTTTGCAAACTTTTTGAAAAGCTCGGCAACAATAGACTTATCATGCAAAAAGAACACCCAAGTATAGCAAGAATATCCATCAACAATCACAAGACAATGACTATTACCACCAATGCTCTTATAGGTTGTTGGGCTAAACAAATCCATATGCAAGAGCTCCAATGGTCTAGATGTGGAGATGATACTCTTAGAAGGATGAGAGCATGCAACTTGCTTACCGGCTTGTCAAGCACTACAAAGTTTATCCTTCTCAAACTTCACATCTCTCAAGCCCACAACTAGATCACGTTTTGAAAGTTTGCTCAATTGATTCATGCCAACATAGGCTAGCCTTCTATACTAAAGCCAATCCAATGAAGTTTTTGCAACTAAACAAGTTTTCAAATTTGCTTCACTAGAGTTGAAATCAACCAAATAAAGATTTCCATATCCAAAACCTTTGAAAACACAAGACTTGTCATGAAGAGTAGAAACAATAACCTCTAGCTAGAAGAAAGCACATGACAAGCCAAGATCACAAATTTGTGCAACCGAAAGCAAATTGAAACTTAGAGATTCAACAAGAGAGACATTTTCAATTAACAAATCATTGGAGATAGCAATTTTACCAAACCCAATTACCTTTCCTTTGCTATTGTCTCCAAATGTCACTTTCTCTTGTTCTCTCCCTCCTACTTCAAATGTGGTGAACATAGCCCTATCACCGGTCATGTGTTGAGTGCATCCACTATCAAGCACTCAATGGCTCCCACCGGTGCGGTAATTCACCTACAAAAGAAGATCAAGCTCTTTTAGGTACCCAAACTTGTTTGGGTCCTTGGAGGTTAGAAACCAAAGCTTTGGGCACCCAAATGGCATTCTTTTTACCACCAAGTATAGGGGAACTGACATATCTAGCAGCAATACTACCATCATGAGCCTTTCTAAGCATATAATGAGAATCAAACATGCATGTCTTAGAAGGCTTACTAACGGGGCAATCATTCACCAAATGCCCAACCTCACGACACTTGGAGCAATACATACCATTGCTCTTGAAAAAACGAGTGGCATGGTGAAAAGGTTTCTTACCCTTCT
Organism: Oryza glaberrima; assembly: GCF_000147395.1. NCBI lineage: Eukaryota > Viridiplantae > Streptophyta > Magnoliopsida > Poales > Poaceae > Oryza > Oryza glaberrima. The sequence goes on along the minus strand of NC_068328.1, from coordinate 19,768,631 downwards.
TTGGAATGAATCCAACTCTCTCCTTATTAAGGATGCACCGTTGCTCACTCAAAATCTTGTCAAGAGTGTTCTTACCCTTGAACCACCTCTCCAAACTCTTGTTGAGTTTGGCCACTTGCTCCTTAAGCTCATCGTTCTCAACAACAAGTGAGGTATCACAAATAGAAACACAAGAGCTAGAGCTAGAGCTAGGCATATCAATAAGATCATCACAAGAGGTAGAAATGCTAGATGATGCAACATGAGGAATATGACAAGAAGCACTATCATCAAGCAAGTCACAAGATATGCCAACATCAATGTGAGTTCCATGTTGAGTAGTGGAAAAGAGGTTGTGATGAGCTTACTTAAGCTTCTCATAAGAAATGGTGAGTCTCTCATGTGAAGTCTTTAGCTCCTCATACAAGACCTCCAAAGAAGCATGATCCTTTTTTAGGGCGTTGAACTTGACAATCTCCTTTTCACTATACGCATGGAGCTCCTCAAACATACTCACAAGCTCATCATATGAAACATCATCATAATCAACATCACTCACACTATTACTGAGAGTTGTTACCTTAGAAGAGCCCTTTGTGATGAGACAAAGTGGAGCGAAGAGTGATGGAGCCTCCTGTCACGACCGGAAACAACCCAACGGGAGTTCCTTACGTGCGTGTATTATTCCCTGTCCCAGGAGGCAAGGTACACCAGAAGTTGATACATTTCAGAGTTTATCAACCGGAAGCGTGAATAGTTAATTTATTACATGGGCGGCGAAGGCCCAGTACACACAAAGACAAACGGGAAACAGCGGAAGACTAGGGTGACGACCACAGGCGCTTGACGGCAGGCACGAGCTAAACACCAAAGCCTTCATCATCCAGGGGCTCCTCTTCTGGGTTTGGGAGAAAATTGAGCAAGACTGAGTACAACCACCGTACTCAACAAGACACACCCATAAGTGCAGAATAAATGCAAAGGAGTACAATGGAGTTATAATATAGGGGGGGTTAGGGTTTGCAGTAAACAGCATTAAAAGACACTTAGTTGATCAAAGCTATTTTGTAAACACGATTCTAGAGCTGTACAATATTATTAATCAAGGCCGTGAACCCACACGAACCTGCCTTAACCCAAGGCCTACGATGATTCAGACCGAACTGGCAACCCGACCCTGGGTCCCAGCTCGTCCCAAGCCAACCCAGGCCAACCATTCCACATTTTAGTTGTTAAGCAGGTTTTAAGAATTAAAACACTAACTTGGGTACATTGCTCAGCTTGCCCATAACCGAGGGCGCGGCTATTCGAATAGATTATACTCTAACCAGAGGTGTACATCTTTGCCCACAAGACACATCTTCCTCACGTGTAACCACGTGCCACATACCACCACGGTATACGGACGGGAGACGTGACATAGTTTCCAACCCATCCTAGCCATAGACAAGAGTACCGACCCAACCCCACCTACGGCCGGAACCCCCGGGACAGGTAGGCAGGACTGAGCCCCTAGCAGCAGGACACCGGTCCTGTGCCATGACATCTCGACTACCGGGCCGCAGCTCGTGTAGCCTTCATTTGTCCTAGAGATGTCCATCGACCCCCGACTTCGTCCATCTCCATCCGTGTACTTTTGTTTATAACCAGACTGAGCCACAAACTAAGCCTTACCCATTAGACATATGGAAGTACGGTAGTGCTTTGCAACAGAGGCCCGAAGACCGGTCCTTATATGGCCGAGGTGCTACCATCAAAACCATGCACCCCGAGCCCAGCCTAAAACCATTTTGAGGGTTTTGAATAGAGGGAGAGGTGTGAATCCAATTCCACAATAATCCAACCATTCCATGGTGTCCAAGTGATATGAATATTCCCAAAGTCTAGAGTTATAAAACCACCCTATGTTGTCCTATTAAACAGCGAAGCATCTACCTAACTTCATACTGGTGGAACCATGAATAAAATGTCCACTAGTTGGGGTTTTGTTTATCCTAGGGTGAACAAGGTAATAATAACAATAATAATAATAAGTTCATAACAAAGGTAAATAGGCATGGCTAAATAAAACAGTGATAACGCGGGAATTTTAAATAAAGCGGTAATGCAATAATTTAAATCAAAATAACTTTATAAACTAGGATTCAATATGTTCAAGGATGATGTGACTTGCCTTGCTCGCTTTCCCAAACGTCGGCTTCAACCTCTACGAAGAGCGGATCTTCCGAAGCTGGAGCGTCTACACGACCAACGGAAAATAAAAGGGCTTTTACTCTAATAAACTCCATATAACAAGCAGGAACAAAGCACAAAAATGGGTTCTTGACTTCTTAAGGAAAAATTAGAGACTTGAACGGTCCAATTCCGAGTTCAAATGGCCAAGTTATGGCCATTTGAAGTTTATATGCTCTTTAAATGAATATTTACGAATTTCTTCATTTAAATTTTAATTTAAAAATATATTTATTGCGTCAGCCGGGAGAGAGGACGCGCGGACCGGGTCCACGGGAGTGGGACCCACGCGGCAGCCTCACGGTCCACGGTGGACCGGGTGCACCTGGCTCACACCGGCCGGCGCCGTGGGCCCCACGCGTCAGCCGCACCCGAGGGCGCGGGCGGCTGACGGCCGGGCCCCACGCGGGAGCCGCTAGGCGCGCCCGGAGGCGGCCACGTCGGCGCGGACGGCGGGAGGCGGCGCGCCCGCGCCCCTATGGTCGCCGGTGGCGGCCATAGGCATGGCGGAGCGGCGGCCGGGAGAGGGGAGGGAAAGGGGGAAACGAAGCGGCGGTCCATGGCTCACCCCGGGTCGACGGCGACGACGGAAACGGCAACCGGAGCGGAGGAAGGCGGCGGCGCGGCTCGGGTGGACGGGGTCGACGGCGCTCCGGCGGTCGGCGAGCGAAACGGAGGGGTGGACGAGGTCGGCGAGGATGCGGCAAGGCTGAAGGAGGCGGCGCCGAGGTGGGAGGTGGTCCGGGGCGACGACGGCGGTGGACCGGAGCTCGGCGGCGACGGCGGAGAGAGAGAGCGACGGCGCGAGCTCGATTCCGGCGAGGAGAGAGGGCGGTGAGTGGCGGAAACGGTGGTGGGGAGCTCGGGGAGGGTTTATATAGGGTTGGGAGTGAGAGAGGGCGGCCGGAGGGGAAGGAAACCGGCGCGAGAGGTCCGGCCGCCATCAATGGCGACGGCGAGATTTGCGGGGGCAAATCCGCCCGTTTGAACGCGAGAGAAAGAGGGAAAAATGGGGGGAAAGGGAGAGGGGATCACGGGGAGTGATTCCCCCCACTTTATTGCATGCGGGGACGGCGGGAGGCGGCGGGATTCGCGGCGGCGGCGGCGCTAGGGCGCGGGGGAGGCGGCGGGAGCGGCGGGAGGAAGGGGATGACGGGTGGGCCCCACCCGTCAGCGAGGGTGGCGGGCGGGCCCGCCCGTCAGCGACGCGCACGCGGGGAGGGCCGAGTGGGCCGCGGGGGAGAGGAGAGAGGGGGAGGGAGATGGGCCGAATTCGGCCCATTAGAGGGGAGAGGGTGATTTTTAGGGTTTTCTTTTTATAAAACCTTTTTAACTTTGTTTATTTCTTAATAATTATTATTTGTGCTCTGAAAATTCCACTAAAATTTATTTACACATTTTAGGCTTTTAGGAAATATACAAAAATCCTCCAAGCCCTATTTGACTTTTAACTTTGCACATTTTAATTTTTGAAGGCTTTCACAAGCATTTTAATTATTCTAGGCATAATTTAGAGGATGTATTTTAGGGTCGATTTGGGACGCGACAAACCTACCCCCCTTAAACGTAATCTCGACCCCGAGATTCGGAAGAACTGGCGAAGAGATCTGGATGGGCTGCCTTCAGCTCGTCTTCACGCTCCCAGGTAGCTTCTTCCTCGGCGTGGTTGCTCCATTGGACCTTGCAAAAACGGATTACCCGGTTCCTGGTCCTGCGCTCCATGGTGTCCAGGATTTTCACTGGTCTCTCCACGTAGGTCAAGTCTTCGCGAACTTCAATCTGCTCTATGTCAGCCTGCTCGGTCGGCACTCGAAGACATTTCTTGAGTTGCGACACATGGAACACATCATGCACGTTGCCCAAGGAAACGGGCAGCTCCAATTGGTAAGCAACTTCTCCGCGTCGAGCAATGATGCGGAAAGGACCCACGAACCGAGGAGCGAGCTTCCCTTTCGCTTGAAACCTGTGTACACCCCGCAACGGCGTTACCCGGAGATACACAAAGTCATCCACTGCGAATTCCAGGTCACGGCGTCGGTTGTCTGCATAACTCTTCTGCCGAGACTGTGCCACCTTTAGGTTTTCCCGAATGGTCCTGACCTTCGCTTCAGCTTCTCTCAAGATATCGGTCCCGAATACTTAGCTTTCCCCAACTTGGTCCCACAATAGTGGTGTCCTGCATTTGCGGCCATACAACGCTTCGTATGGTGCCATCTGTATGCTGGCTTGGTAGCTGTTATTACAGGAGAACTCGGCGTAGGGGAGACTCTTATCCCATGTCTTCCCAAAATCTAGGACACATGCGCGAAGCATATCTTCGAGGATCTGGTTCAGACGCTCGGTCTGCCCATCTGTCTGCGGGTGGTACGCGGTGCTGAAATTTAATCGGGTTCCCAACTCTTCTTGGAGTTTCTTCCAGAAATGAGAGGTGAACTGGCTTCCCCGATCAGATACAATTTTCTTGGGGACGCCATGCAGACTTACGATCCTAGCGAAGTAGAGTTCAGCTAGTTTGTTCCCTCCATAGGTGGTCTTTACGGGAATGAACCGTGCTACCTTGGTTAGTCGATCCACGACTACCCATATAGAATCATATCCGCCTTTGGTTTTTGGAAGTCCGGTGATAAAATCCATCCCAATTTCATCCCATTTCCATTCTGGCACTTGTAGAGGTTGGAGAAGTCCGGCTGGTCGTTGGTGCTCGGCTTTGACACGCTGGCACACATCACAAAGGGCCACGAACTCTGCGATTTCCCGCTTCATACTAACCCACCAATATTTCTCTTTCAAGTCCAAGTACATCTTCGTGCTGCCAGGATGGATGGAATAGGGACTTTCGTGAGCTTCCTGAAGTATCAACTGTTTAAGTTCCCTGACGTCTGGAACGCATACCCGATTTCCATTCCATAGGGTTCCGTGTTCATCCTCTGTGAAACCAGCGGCTTTACCCTGTTTCATATTCTTGAGGAGCCCATGCATATCCGGATCATTCTTCTGAGCCTCGCGGATTTGATCGAGCAAGGTAGGCTTGGCTTCCAATGTGGCCAAGAATCCACGACCAACTATGCTTAGGTTCAGGACTTCCAACTGTTGATTAAGTTCCGGTGGAATGCCACGGACGCCAAGAGTGTTGCAATGGCTTTTTCGACTTAGAGCGTCGGCGACTACGTTGGCCTTGCCAGGATGATAGTGGATCCCCACATCATAATCCTTGATGAGTTCTAACCATCTCCTCTGCCGAAGATTCAGATCCGACTGAGTGAAGATGTATTTCAAACTCTTATGGTCAGTATATATTTCACAGCGATTTCCAATGAGGTAGTGCCGCTAGATCTTTAGAGCATGAACCACAGCGGCCAATTCCAAATCATGGGTAGGGTAGTTGCCTTCATGAGGCCGCAGCTGGCGTGAGGCATAGGCTACCACATGACCTTCCTGCATTAATACGCACCCCAAACCTTGGCGCGAAGCGTCACAGTACACCAGGAAGTCCTTACGAGTATCCGGTAGAGTTAATACTGGCGAGGAAACCAGCTTCTCTTTGAGAGTTTGGAATGCTTTCTCACACTGCAGACTCCACACAAATTTTTCTTCTTTCTTCAACAATTGTGTCATGGGTCGAGCGATTTTGGAGAAGTTCTCGATGAACCTCCGGTAGTACCCGGCCAAACCCAAAAAGCTGCGGACTTGAGTGACCGTCTTGGGTTGCTTCCAATCGGTGACGGCGGTCACCGTTTCGGGGTCCACAGCAACTCCTTTAGCAGATATCACGTGCCCTAAGAACTTGACTTCGGACAACCAGAACTCACACTTGCTAAGCTTGGCATACAATTGATGTTCCCGCAGTTTTCCCAACACCAGACGGAGATGCTGCTGATGGTCTTCCTCTGATTGCGAGTACACCAGGATGTCGTCGATGAAGACCACGACAAACTTATCCAAGTATTCCATGAACACTTTGTTCATTAAGTTCATGAAGAAGGCAGGAGCATTGGTTAGACCGAACGACATCACCGTGAATTCATACAGCCCATATCGCGTGGTGAATGCGGTCTTCGGGATATCTTCTTCACGAATATGCAATTGGTGATATCCGGAGCGAAGATCGATTTTAGAAAAGACGGTGGCACCTTTGAGCTGGTCGAACAGATCATCGATCCGAGGAAGAGGGTACTTGTTTTTGATAGTGACTTCATTGAGAGCTCTGTAGTCAACACACATCCTCTTTGTCTTGTCCTTCTTTTCCACAAAAATCACGGGAGCACCCTAGGGGGAAGTGCTCGGCCGAATATACCCCTTTTCCTTCAGCTCTTCCACTTGCTTCTTGACTTCGGCAAGTTCATTCGCGGCCATACGGTAGGGCCGCTTCTACAGAGGAGTTGTTCCTGGAGCAAGATCTATCCGGAACTCGATCTCCCGCTTGGGCGGCATACCGGGTAGTTCTTCCGGAAACACGTCACCGAATTCACTGACGATGGGGATTTCTGACAGTCCTATCTGATGAAGTTCCGAACTGCCAACAGAGGTTGGGGGTGCAAAGAACACAATTGGTTGTTCCGGCCCTCGGTACAGAGTGACAGTGCGCCTTGCGCAATCCACTACACCTTGGAATTGAGCCAACCAATTCATCCCAAGGATCACATCCAAGTTCTTGGTGTCCAGAAGAATCAAATCCGAGGGAAAAGGGATTCCCTGGATTTCTATAGGAACGGCTGGGCTATAATACTTTGCTGTCATATCCCCTCCAGGGGTGGTGATGAGCAGAGGGTTTCTAAGCCGTTCTGCCCCCAGTTGATTTCTTCCCACGAAAGGCACAGATATAAACGAGTGGGAAGCTCCAGAGTCGAACAAAATGGTAGCAGGAATGGAATGAATGAGGAACGTATCAACGATGACGTCCGGAGTCGTCAGCACATCCTCGGCAGTCACGTGGTTCACACGACCCCGAGCGACGTCCTTACCACCGTTGTTGGGGCGGGGAGGAGCTTGGCCTTGCTGGCGCCGCGGCTTTGGGCATTTATCCGCAAAGTGCCCGGGCTCGAAGCAGTTGAAGCACAGACGCTGCTGACCTTGAACGTCTCTGCGGCCTTGACCAGGCTGCACAACGGGCGCAGGAGGACGGGGTGCACGGGTACCTTGCTGACTCTGCTGTTGCTGCAGCTGTGGGACGCGCACCACGAATTGAGGTCGGGGCGCGGAGCGTGGTTGCTGCTGCTGCTGCTGCTGCGAGGAGGATCCCCCTGGATAGGGATTGGTGTAGCGGACCCTTTGGTTAGCCCCCTGTTGATTGCGGAAATTCGCCAAGCGACGCTTGTGCGACTCCAGTTCCTTGTGCTTGGCTTCCAAGCGGATGCTCTTGTCGACCAGACGTTGGAAATCCGGATAGTCCCCGGAAACGAGACGCACCGATAGCTCAGGGTCCATTCCCGCCAAGAACTTCTCCTGCTTTTCCTCATCTTCCCGAACATCCTCCGGAGCGTACCGGGCCAAGTTGTTAAACTCATGCAAATACTCCATCACGGAGTGGTTGCCTTGCTTCAACTCCCGGAATTCCCTTTTCTTAAGGGCCATAACTCCGACGGGCACATGGGTCCTCCGGAAAGCGGCGGTGAATCGGGCCCAAGTAATAGGCTGCCCCTCTGGCTGTGTAGCCTGGAAGTGGTCCCACCATAGAGATGCGGGCCCCTGCAGTTGGTGAGCGGCAAAGATGACTTTCTCCTCATCGTTGCACTGCACGGTGTCTAACTTCTTCCCCACGGCATGCAACCAATCCAAGGCATCCACGGGGTTATTGGAGCTGGAGAAGGTAGGCGGGCGGATGCGAAGGAACTCGGCGAGCTTAGAATGCTGCGGGGGTGGTGGTGGAGGTGGAGCATTATGCTGTGGTGGATTTTGGATGTGGTGGAGGAAAGCCGCCATCATGTTGGCCTGCTGGGCAAGGATTTGGGTGAGGAGGGTGTTGGTGTCTGGTGGTGGTGGTGGAGGCGGGGGAGGAGGGGGAGGTGGGCTGCCATGGTTGTTGTGGTTGCTGCCTTCAGGTTGGTTGCCATCACCGGTAGCAGCACTTCTCCTAGTTGTCACCATCTGAAATATCCCATACAGAACCAGCCAAGAGAGAGAACAGACTATTAAAACTAATCACCCATGACTACCATAATTCTTGAATTTATTACTGCTATTGAAATGGGTTCATTAAGGTTCAAGTTGCTTAAGCAAATGAAAATAAAGACAGGCTCCGACATAGTTATACCACACACCGGTATAACCATGCCCCACACGACTCTAGCAGAAAAACAAACGAGAAAAACACACGCGCAAGCCTACTAACTACTTGTCTACTTCTGCGACGGGCCAGGGCGGAAGGTGAGCAGCAGCGCATCCTCCGTGCTACCAACGCCGGAGGCTTCCTCCTCCTGAGGAACCAAGGGCGCGGGCTCGGCACGAGGGGTCTCTACGAAGCAGGTCCACGCCAAGGACTGACGAACCAGCTCAGGCCTGGAGGTGCTCTTGCGGGCGGTGATCTTCTGGCTGCGGCAGACGCGGTGGCGCTTGGGACGGCAGACCTCTCCCTGGGCGACCTTGAGCTGACACAGCTGCGCCTCCAGCGCGTCTAGGTCCTTCTTCAGCTGCAGATTCTCCTGACGCAGCTCCAGGATCTTCATGTTGTTCTTGACCATCCCACGGCGCACCATATGATGGAAGTCGATACGAGCCGCGTCGTACGCCTCCACCATGCGCGCCAGGTGCATGATGGTAGCGTCATCCTCCGAGCTAGCATCCCGGAAGGTGGCGTAGTCGCGGGCTCCTCCGCGACGAGGGTGGTAGCGGTAGGGCGAGTGCTGCAACTCGTCCGGGTAGCGCTGGTGAAGAGTGCCGATGGCGAGGAGTGCGGCGTTCTGGCAAGCGGCGGAGAAGGAATCTCCTCCCGCGGTGACTGCCAACGAAGTCCTCTCGGGAGAGCCAGTGAGGATCACTGCAGTGACCTCCCAAGCAGCGTGGGGCTCTGCATCGTCGCCCTCCTGCTCCGGGAGCTGCTTGCCCTGGTAGTCCACTCCATGCGGATATCCCAGGACAACGCACATGCCCCGCAGCTCCAGAACAAAGCCGGTCAGGTCCAGGCCACGACGGTTCATGCTGCCGGCCATCTACAAGCAAGGACAAAAGAGAGAAAATATTTTAGAGATCAGCTTTAGATGATAAATGAAGCAGCAAGACAGAGAGAGACTAAAGGATTTTCACAAATAAGAGAGGATTTTTTTATTCCGAAAATATTGCTAAGGCTTGGGATCTAAGGCTCATCCTAGGGTCAAGGGGGCTCTGATACCAACTTGTCACGACCGGAAACAACCCAACGGGCGTTCCTTACGTGCGTGTATTATTCCCTGTCCCAGGAGGCAAGGTACACCAGAAGTTGATACATTTTAGAGTTTATCAACCGGAAGCGTGAATAGTTAATTTATTACATGGGCGGCGAAGGCCCAGCACACACAAAGACAAACGGGAAACAGCGGAAGACTAGGGCGACGACCACAGGCGCTTGACGGCAGGCACGAGCTAAACACCAAAGCCTTCATCATCCAGGGGCTCCTCTTCTGGGTTTGGGAGAAAATTGAGCAAGACTGAGTACAACCACCGTACTCAACAAGACACACCCATAAGTGCAGAATAAATGCAAAGGAGTACAATGGAGTTATAATATAGGGGGGGTTAGGGTTTGCAATAAGCAGCATTAAAAGACACTTAGTTGCTCAAAGCTATTTTGTAAACACGATTCTAGAGCTGTACAATATTATTAATCAAGGCCGTGAACCCACACGAACCTGCCTTAACCCAAGGCCTACGATGATTCAGACCGAACTGGCAACCCGACCCTGGGTCCCAGCTCGTCCCAAGCCAACCCAGGCCAACCATTCCACATTTTAGTTGTTAAGCAGGTTTTAAGAATTAAAACACTAACTTGGGTACATTGCTCGGCTTGCCCATAACCGAGGGCGTGGCTATTCGAATAGATTATACTCTGATCAGAGGTGTACATCTTTGCCCACAAGACACATCTTCCTCACGTGTAACCACGTGCCACATACCACCACGGTATACGGACGGGAGACGTGACATAGTTTCCAACCCATCCTAGCCATAGACAAGAGTACCGACCCAACCCCACCTACGGCCGGAACCCCCGGGACAGGTAGGCAGGACTAAGCCCCTAGCAGCAGGACACCGGTCCTGTGCCATGACATCTCGACTACCGGGCCGCAGCTCGTGTAGCCTTCATTTGTCCTAGAGATGTCCATCGACCTCCGACTTCGTCCATCTCCATCCGTGTACTTTTGTTTATAACCAGACTGAGCCACAAACTAAGCCTTACCCATTAGACATGTGGAAGTACGGTAGTGCTTTGCAACAGAGGCCCGAAGACCGGTCCTTATATGGCCGAGGTGCTACCATCAAAACCATGCACCCCGAGCCCAGCCTAAAACCATTTTGAGGGTTTTGAATAGAGGGAGAGGTGTGAATCCAATTCCACAATAATCCAACCATTCCATGGTGTCCAAGTGATATGAATATTCCCAAAGTCTAGAGTTATAAAACCACCCTATGTTGTCCTATTAAACAGCGAAGCATCTACCTAACTTCATACTGGTGGAACCATGAATAAAATGTCCACTAGTTGGGGTTTTGTTTATCCTAGGGTGAACAAAGTAATAATAACAATAACAATAATAAGTTCATAACAAAGGTAAATAGGCATGGCTAAATAAAACAGTGATAACGCGGGAATTTTAAATAAAGCGGTAATGCAATAATTTAAATCAAAATAACTTTATAAACTGGGATTCAATATGTTCAAGGACGATGTGACTTGCCTTGCTCGCTTTCCCAAACGTCGGCTTCAACCTCCACGAAGAGCGGATCTTCCGAAGCTGCAGCGTCTACACGACCAACGGAAAATAAAAGGGCTTTTACTCTAATAAACTCCATATAACAAGCAGGAACAAAGCACAAAAATGGGTTCTTGACTTCTTAAGGAAAAATTAGAGACTTGAACGGTCCAATTCCAAGTTCAAATGGCCAAGTTATGGCCATTTGAAGTTTATATGCTCTTTAAATGAATATTTACGAATTTCTTCATTTAAATTTTAATTTAAAAATATATTTATTGCGTCAACCGGGAGAGAGGGCGCGCGGACCGGGTCCACGGGAGTGGGACCCACGCGGCAGCCTCACGGTCCACGGTGGACCGGGTGCACCCGGCTCACACCGGCCGGCGCCGTGGGCCCCACGCGTCAGCCGCACCCGAGGGCGCGGGCGGCTGACGGCCGGGCCCCACGCGGGAGCCGCTAGGCGCGCCCGGAGGCGGCCACGTCGGCGCGGCCGGCGGGAGGCGGCGCGCCTGCGCCCCTATGGTCGCCGGCGGCGGCCATAGGCATGGCGGAGCGGCGGCTGAGAGAGGGGAGGGAAAGGGGGAAACGAAGCGGCGGTCCGTGGCTCACCCCGGGTCGACGACGACGACGGAAACGGCAACCGGAGCGGAGGAAGGCAGCGGCGCGGCTCGGGTGGACAGGGTCGACGGCGCTCCGGCGGTCGGCGAGCGAAACGGAGGGGTGGACGAGGTCGGCGAGGATGCGGCGAGGCCGAAGGAGGCGCCGCCGAGGTGGGAGGTGGTCCGGGGCGACGACGGCGGTGGACCGGAGCTCGGCGGCGACGGCGGAGAGAGAGAGCGACGGCGCGAGCTCGATTCCGGCGAGGAGAGAGGGCGGTGAGTGGCGGAAACGGTGGTGGGGAGCTCGGGGAGGGTTTATATAGGGTTGGGAGTGAGAGAGGGCGGCCGGAGGGGAAGGAAACCGGCGCGAGAGGTCCGGCCGCCATCAATGGCGCCGGCGAGATTTGCGGGGGCAAATCCGCCCGTTTGAACGCGAGAGAGAGAGGGAAAAATGGGGGGAAAGGGAGAGGGGATCACGGGGAGTGATTCCCCCCACTTTATAGCATGCGGGGACGGCGGGAGGCGGCGGGATTCGCGGCGGCGGCGGCGCTAGGGCGCGGGGGAGGCGGCGGGAGCGGCGGGAGGAAGGGGATGACGGGTGGGCCCCACCCGTCAGCGAGGGTGGCGGGCGGGCCCGCCAGTCAGCGACGCGCACGCGGGGAGGGCCGAGTGGGCCGCGGGGGAGAGGAGAGAGGGGGAGGGAGATGGGCCGAATTCGGCCCATTAGAGGGGAGAGGGTGATTTTTAGGGTTTTCTTTTTATAAAACCTTTTTAACTTTGTTTATTTCTTAATAATTATTATTTGTGCTCTGAAAATTCCACTAAAATTTATTTACACATTTTAGGCTTTTAGGAAATATACAAAAATCCTCCAAGCCCTATTTGACTTTTAACTTTGCACATTTTAATTTTTGAAGGTTTTCACAAGCATTTTAATTATTCTAGGCATAATTTAGAGGATGTATTTTAGGGTCGATTTGGGACGCGACACCTCCTTGCTAGCAACAACGGCCATCTTCTTCTTCTTGGAGCTTGCATCATCATCACCTTCTTCTTCAGACCCAGATGAGGCGAAGCTCTCCTTCTATGCTTTTGGGCAACCTCAAGATCGGTGTAGGTTGCCCCAAGCCCCTTGAGATCATTCACAATGACATTGAGCCTCCCATACATGTCATTCACACTCTCATGAGGCAACATGGAGAATGTCTCACATTGGATCTTGAGGAAATGAAACTTGGCATCGTTGTACTCACTTGTGCCCTCATGGATCTCCGCCAACTTGTTTCAAATCTCATATGCGGTCTCAAGGTTGCTCACTCTATGGAACTCCTCTTGGCTCAAAGAGTTGAACAACGCATTGAGTTGGAGGTTGCGGTGATCAATCTCCGTCAAGAGCATGCCGGTGATAGCAAAGCCTACATCCGCAATACTCAAAATATGGAAGCTCATAGCTTTGAGGTGAGTAGACATTCTAATTTTCCAATTGGAGTAGTTTGTTCCATTGAACATGGGAACCTTCCCTACATGGTTCATCTCGTTCGGCATCTTCTCTCTAGGCGGTGAAGCCCAATCAAGAGAGACCAAGCTCTGATACCACTTGTAGGATCGAGATGTCGACTAGAGGGGGGTGAATAGGCGATTTAAAAACTAAATGACACCTAATCAAAACTAACCTAAGTTGCTAGGCTCGGTGAGGGTCAAGTCTAACAAAGCAACTAAGTTATGTTTTGCAAACCTAGGGTGATAGTGGCTCTATTATATCTCTAGGAAAGTAAATTACACTCCTAAGTCAATGTTTAGCAATCCTAGGGTGATATGATCTCAAGTATGTCTCTAGGAATGTAAATTGCACAAATGTAAATGCAACAAATAAATGAGACAAGGAGACAAGAGATTTTTCACCGAGGTTTTGAAACTCGCCGGTTTCCTACTCCCTGTTGAGGCGAGCCCAACTCCACCGCTCAACCAGGAAGCCACTGCACGCCCCCTTCATCAAGGGGTAGGCAAGGCGGGAGCCGGCCTACGGTGAGGACTACCCAAGCCTCGATCACTCGGGGTAGTTCTTCCTTCACTCCGAAGATGGTGAACTCCATACCACTTACAACCGGCACCGGACCTCCTCCACAATCTTCTAGAAGAGGCCACCGGGCAACTCCTCCAAAAGCTGTCTAGGAGGCGGAAACCTCCAAGAGTAACAAGCGATGACCTGGCTCGAAGATGACCAAGTGCCACGCTAGCTCAATAAATGAAAGCAAATGCTTGTGAGTCTAAATGCAATGACCTAATGTGGCAATTTAAATAATCTCTTTGCTAGGTCATTTCCCCCCTTGATAGTACAGTGAAACTAAAAATAAGCTAGCAAATTTGATCGCCCTACACCTCGATCAATTTGAAATTAAAACACTAGTTTACCATCTTCTTTTCCTTTGCTTTGCGACATCAAATTTTAATCCATCGATAATCATCCATGTGCACACATGATGTGAACCTAACTCAAAACATATAACTTGATAGAACGGTTAGTCCACAATTTGCGCTTGTCATTAATTACCAAAACTAACTACGGGGGCCTAGATGCTTTAGAGGCCCACCTCGACTGACCCGTAGCATATATGCCCATATAATGATACTTAATAATCTAGACACCACATATATATTATTAAATACTACTCTACATCCCCCGAGATGACATAGAGTAACCGAGTAATCGAACATTAAACTCACACCACTGCATCTCTCTGGTGGGTTAACTATACGACTGTATCGATGCAGATATAAAGTAAAGACGTTACTCAGATATACTAAAGTATCAAAAGTATATAAAGAATAGTATTTCATTAATTCCGAAAGTCTTACAAAAGAAAGAAGGAAAACTACTAAAGCCATACCGAAATTCCTCCGAAGACTCCGAGCACTACGAGGGCTATTCTATTCTAATCCACTTAACACTAGAATACTAAACTAAAGTGTAGAAGAGATATCTTGAGCTTGTTTGAGTGTGTGAAGTAGTGGAGGTGGTGAGGGCCTTTTATAGCTGAAGAATGATGGTTGTGGCGGTTGGAAAGGTCGGTAATACCCTCCAACCGCCATTGCGAGTGAATTCCCACCGTCTGATCAAATGCCTGGATCGAACGGCGCTGGGACTGGTTCGGCCGAACCCTGGGCTAGGCCAACCATCCCAGTACTCGGCGGCCGTCTCCTCTTCCACTTCTAGACTTAGAATTGTGAATTATGGGACTTTTTGATCGTGTCAATTTTGAGTTTTTGGCCCATTTATCCATAAGTCTGATAGACAGTGTCTAATTGATTGTTTGAGTGTTTTGCTGTCGGTTCTCCTCCATATTGTATCTCTTTATCCACAGACAGATAGACTTCAAGTACAAGTCGAAATAAGTTATTCTAAAACAAATATGCATTGCAAGCATAGCTAGTTCTCCTTTATTTTAGTTATATTGACGGTCGAAATTGGTCCATCAAGAGTAGTTTAATACGATCTCTTTGTACTTAGTTTCTTTTAGAAAATCAACACAATAACTATGGTAGTTTGCCAAATTGTCATCAAATTTTGATCAACTACGAATTACTTTGTACCGTTCAATTGTTTCTCCCTTTTTTAAAATGACAGCTCATCGTGGAGGTTCAAAAGGAATAGGATACAAGAAACTTTGGTAAGTTTGTTGTTTCATGTGCAAGCACCGAAATTGTGTAAGTTTGTGGCAGTGGGAATGTGTGAATGTCTATGAAATTCTTGTGAGAACTTGGAATGCATGTGTGTGATGTTATTTTTGAATGATGTGCTAAGATTAGAAACATGTATTATTGCGGGATTCTGTGATGGTTCTATTTTTTCAGAGGGCGTGGCTAGCAAATCCTGAGGCTAGCCAATATTTTGAAATTAATTTATTTTCAAAATTAGCTCATCACTGACGGGTCGTAAGCAAAGGCCGTCACAGTTGGCATCAGCTGTGATGGCTAGCTAAATCAATCCGTCAAAGGTGAGTCACTTGTGATAGGCTTCAATGCAGATACATACATGTGATCATCTGTGATGGGCCATCAACTTCGGACCCGTCAAAGATGTGTCACCTGTGATGGGTTGCAACCATGCGTGGCTTGAGGGGGGCCCTCGCCTGTGACGGCCCAGAAAGTGCAGGACCGTCAGAGGTGATGCTCATTTCTGATGGTCTGCCACCCGTCAAAGGTGATTGGAGTCACCAGCGATCTTTATTCAGTGACCAAGGCCATAACCGTCAAATGTCACCGTCACATGTAGGGTGATCCGGTGTAGTGAGAATCATCTCTATTTATTATAATAGGTAAAGATTTCACGAGGATTTCATGTATATGAAATAACTTTTAGGCTGACTGTATCTTACTTACCAGGCCTGTCATAAGAAAAAAAAAATCTTTACAACGGGGACAATTACAATGGTGATACTGGAAGTTGTAATATGAAACTCTTCCGAGAAAGAATTCGGTTCAAAAGTACTCTTTGGAGAAAGAAGAGTAAAAAATCTAATTAAAGGCACAATAAATAAGCCCAGGAATTGAAATCTTGAGCCACATACCTAATTTTCTACTCATCATATATGATACTCGTAACCCTGCTGTACTCATCGTCAGATTTCATCTGTCGTCGTGGTAGTAGTAGTCATCGTATTCCATATTTTTTTTGGCGTAATAGTCGTCGTATTCGTCATTGTCGGAATAGCCCGGCTTGTTGTCCATTGGGCTCCGGTGGCAGCTCATGCAGCGGAAAGATTTGGAGATTGCCGCGCCGCAATACTGGCATTTTCCCCTGGTCGGTGATGGTCGCTTCACTACCGGTGGCGGCGGCAGAATCGTCGGCCGCTGTTGTTTTGCCGGAGCAGGCCGACGCATCTGGACGACCTGAGGTCGCTTCGGTGCGCTCGGTTGCGGCTTTGGCGGAGGACCTGGTGGTTGTTGCCTCTGCGTCGTCTTCGGTGGCGGTTCAGGAGGCCTCTTGGCCGCCGGTGGCGTCGCCGGCGCGGCGGCTGTAGGCTTGGTACGAAACAGGTCTTCTGCCCGCATCGGACGCGTACACGCCGAGGCGGCGGCGGCGGTGGCCCCCGGCGGGGGATGCCTGGTCGACAGCACGTCCCAGGCTGTCTGGACGAGCTTGAACGCGCCGTCGGCGGCGGCGGAGGTGTTCTTGTCGGGGTGCACCAGGAGGCACAGCTTCTGGTACTGCTTCTTGACGGCGTCGTGGTGGGTGACCAGGTCGGAGCGCGGCTGGGGCAGGCCGAGCATGGCGTACCAGTCGGGCCCGCAGCCGGCGACCCCGATGGCCTTGAGCGCCGCGGCGGAGTGCACGTTGTAGGCGGCCGCGGCCTGCGCGACGCCGGGGAGGTCCGGGTCCAGCTTCAGCGCGTTCTGACACCATCGCTTCGCTCCAGCTACGTCGCCAGCGAGGAAGCACCTCTCGGCGAGGTTTTTGGCCTGCAGGGCACGATCTTGCTTGGACGACGACGACGACCCAACCATGACTGGCAATCGATGATGTCTGTGCCGCCCACCTTTCCCAGTTTCCACCAATATATAAGAGCAAGTTTAATAGTAGAGCTCACTAATTATTATTAGTCAATGTTAAAGCTAACATGTATAGTACGTTGGCTATAAGTTTATCTTTATTTTCTTCATCCTCTCTCTTTCTCTCACCATGAATTTAATGCATATTTCTTGGAGTTTGTGTGCAGTTAGCTCTTGCATGAGAGCCAACACTCCCCACTTTTGTTTATCTCTCTCTTCCACATAAGCATATAGCTTACTTATAGCCCACTATTATCCTTGCTCTAATGGCACGGGTAGAGAATCATAAAAGTATCCGACACGGAGGTGAATCAGAGGCAGAATCGTATCCGATTCCGATACGCGTCGGGCCAGATTAGAGCAGGTATAGGCTATAAGCAAGCTATAAATATATTTTATAGAGAGAAAAGTAAAAGAGAGAAAAGCAGCGGGGCTACAAATCTATAGCCAGCTGCAGCACGGACAACAAGACGTAATGTGTGTATGACTGGTGGGACCAGGTATTAATAGTATAGTAAGCAACTATTGTATGAATTAGCCATTACATTGGTTATAGATGATTTGGAGCAAGTTTAGTAGGATAGGCAACTACTGCTCCAAATCATCTATAGTTAATTTAATAGCCATTATTTAGAAACATATCACTACTGGAAAAACCATCTTTGGTTAGTCAGCCAAATTTCACAATAGTACCGGTTGTATTGAAAAGCTCAAGGGTACTTTTCATTTTTAGTCGTGGTTCAAAAGAGGACAGGCGGTGTCAGACCCCTATATTTTCTTTAGTCCCGGTTGGTGTTACCAACCGGTACTAAAGATCAATTTGTAGTGTCAGTTGATAACACCAACCGGGAAAAAAGATCGGCATGCTCGGAGATCGAGGCATGGGAGCGGATCGGATCGAGGATCTTCCTTCCGGTTCTATCTCCTCCTCTCCTTTTAAGTCCTCTCCTCCTCTCCTTACTCACCCTATCTCTTCCTCTCCTCCTCCCCCTCCCCCCTCCTCTCCACTTCTCGATCTGCACGAGGCGGCGGCGTGGCTGGCTAGCGGAGGGCTAGTGGAGGGCCGGGCGACAGCCTACTTGCGGCGTGGCCGCGTTGCAGGTGGCGGCCGTCGAGGGGGCTACCAACCGGGAGTAAAAACCACTTCTCCACCAGTGTATACTACACTATTAATATGTGGTCCCACCTGTCAAACGCACATTGCGTCTTGGCGTCCGTGCTGCAGCTGGTAAATCTGTAGCCCACTGCTCTTCTCTCTCTTCTCTTATCTCCTAAAAATATGTTTATAGCTAGCTTATAGTATGCTATTGTACCTGCTAGAGTCACTTCAACTTCTAGCGAACACTTCCAAATATACAAGGACAGCAGGTGAATGACTCTGAATATGGTTATTTCTTAGCAATTCTATGTTTCCTTTGAGTGGTTTCGAATAGATTTAAATTTTAAAGCTTTTAACTCAAACTTTTTTAAAACATAACTCCCTAAAACTCTACCCAAATTGGAAACATGCATCGATTTCAATATTCTTTGAAACTTTCTAACTCGATTCTAATTTGTGAAGCTTTCAACTTAAAATTTTAAACTTTCAACTCATATTTAAAAACTTTTGAATCATCTCTTTTTATTATTTTATTTAAAATATAAAACTTTCAACTTAAATTATGAAACTGTTCTACTCAGTTTTTTGAATCTTTCAACTTATATTTTACAACTTTTAACTCAATTATGTATTTATTATTATACTAGCAATTATACCCGTGCATTGCAGTGGGGAGAAAAATCGAGAAAGTTAGAGAGTATTGTTGGCAGAAAGCTGAGTAAAATAGGTTGATACAGTATAAGTTATCAAAGGCTAGTCCTTTAAAAAAGAAGATGCATGTCTTTAGCATGATACCGACAATGCTAACAATGTAGGGATAATGCAAACTAGTATTTTTAC
Organism: Oryza glaberrima; assembly: GCF_000147395.1. Lineage (NCBI taxonomy): Eukaryota > Viridiplantae > Streptophyta > Magnoliopsida > Poales > Poaceae > Oryza > Oryza glaberrima. The sequence goes on along the minus strand of NC_068328.1, from coordinate 19,749,447 downwards.
TTACATTTCAATGGCTTAAAAATACCATGTAGTGGTAAGTGATTGAAATTACCCCGAGTCTTTTCACAAACTAACGGACTTGAACGTTGGGCCTCGCCATATGAGAGCTCTTTTACATGCTAAGGCATTAACAGAATGATTGAAATGTTTATTTATTGGGAAAAAAATATTGAAATGTTACTACAGGTGAAAAGATCACTTCACTAATTAATATGGAATTAACACAGGAGAAGAGGGCTAAAAAGATCATTTCTGGCTACATGTGTATGGGAAATAAAAAGAGATATATCAGTAGACATTAAATCATACAGAAGATTGTCAAAGGCCTGGGCGTTTTTGGGTTGCGCGTCCAAACCCAGCCGCTTCGCCCTTGTGGCCGTGCCGCCGAGCCGAGAGGAACACCGACGAGAGGACGAGCGCGTGAAAACGTCACACTCAACACCCACGCACACGTCTTGTAGAGATTATGGGTAATGTTTACACCCTATTTTGACACTTGGGATTAAAATAGGGTTAGTTTGATCTACGCCACTATAAATATGTCAAATTAAAAAAATACCATCACTATTCGCGATATCAGCTGAATGCCACTGAAATTTTCTAAAATTCGATCCATGCTACTGCCGTTTACTTTTCCATCATCGCCGTCACATCCTCCTCGTCGTACAGCTCTGGATCACGCCACCATCCCGAAATTGCTCTAGGCCAATCAGCACACTTTGTCTTGCCCTCATAGACCAACACTAGTCTTTTCTGCACAACTCGTGTGTACGGGGGAAAAATTGCTCTAGGCAAACACGTTTAACCTCATAGTTCTTTGGAGATCGGATTCCGGAAAATAAGTTGCAACTTATTGGTATGAGTATTCTATTAATTATATTAAGCCTAAGCCCGGAATGTCACAAGTGTGGTCGCGCTCTGCGCCGCCAACATCGTGACTGGAGAGCATGTAGTGGTTGGCGCTGGCGGATCGGTTCCAGAAGGGGTGGTGAGCGACGACGACGCAGACATAAGGATGGTCCTGGGAGAGTGGGCAGTACACGAAGGAAACACTGAACGACAAGAAGAAGGTATGGGCGTGTGTAGGGTCGCACGTCCAGACGCCACTCTAGCGGTGACGGCGGCGCCATGAGGTTGAGTTGTTCGTCGATGAAGCGGCCTTCGATGGTGTACATGTTTGGACGGACCCTCGTGCAGGATCGGTGGCTCGACCTCGTCGTACATGTACACCTTGAACCGCTTATTCATCTCCAGGTAACTCCTGCATCCATGGTGCACGCTCGTGATCGATAAAAACGACACCGGCCCCACCGCCGTGGACGGATGCTAAGCTAATCATACCAGTAGAACGCCGCCGGGTTGCGGTAGACACGCGAAAGGAGCGCATAGTCCGCGTAGAACGCCAGCCAGTTGGCGGAGCGGACGTCTTCACCCTCACCTCCGCATCCGCGGCGGTGATGTTGCCATGCAGCCCGTCGTATCGCGGCGCGTGCCACGTTGAGCTCCCCCTCCACGGTCGGCTAGAAGAGAGAACAACACAAAGCTATATCTTAGAACAAACCGCTAGTCCATGGACGACATCAAGGCTATCGGGTCCGCCCGAGCTCGACATCACCGGCCGCAAGCTCTTCTACTCCGACCACTCCATGAATCATAGCGTAAGCAAGCAACTCAAGATTATTAACAGCACTCTCTAGCAGCAATTAGTTCTTGAATCTCGATGAGCTAGTTATTCAGTAGTTTCCTGAGACAAGATGGATGCTTTGGTGACACGACGCAGGTATCATATCCTCCGAGATAGAGGTGCGTCGAGTTTCCTGTCGACGAGTGCGATGAAACCAATCTCCGACGTCGCCATATTTGAGGATGTTCTTTTCGTCTCGGATTCAATCCAGCCGAAGGGATTAGTCTCGGCGATTTCATTGATTTAATCTTCAAAATCATTTGGCTTTGCCGTTTCAGTAGTTAGATTGTTTTATAACTGCAGATTAATTTTCTGTTACTCTCTTGTTTTTGTATGCCGACTGAGAACAAGATCAATGGCTGCCATCTCGGTGTGTCTGCCCAACACCTCGTGTTCCCCCATGCACCATGTACAGATGCCGGTGTAATCCGACACGGGAGTAACGTGGAACCACAGGCAGTGCTCACAGCTCACACACGATCGAGATCGCCAGCTACCATGAGTCATCCACATGCATGTATTGACCAATCCACATCATCCAGGACACCTCGCCGGAATCATGCACCAATTAATTCATTAAGCATGCTTTTATGTTCCAAACATATATACACGAGCTTATATAAATAATTTTGCTTGTGGTACTAAACAGATTGATCTGTTAATTGATCTATTTTGAAGTATCCGGACCGGTTGATTCTGCTGCCGCCGACTGGTATCCTCGCCTATACGGTTGGTTAGTCACACCACCCTTCATGGGCATCCACATCCCCACCGACTGGCCTGCCTCCGTCGCCGCTGACTGGTGTCTCTGCCTACATGGCTGGCCTATTATGCGCCTTTGTTGGGCGTCTACGACTTCACCGCCGGCTTGCATTCACCGCCGTCGACTGGTGTCCTCACCTACACGGTTGGTTGGTCGCACCACCGTTCATGGGCGTCCACATCTTCACCGATTGGCTTGCCTTTGCCGCCGCCGACTAGTGTGTTCGCCTCCACGGTTGGTGGTCACACAACCATTGATGGGCATTTATTTATCAACACCGCCGGTCGCCTCAGCTGCTTACACGGTTAGTGTTTTCATCATCATTGATGGACTACTTCGTTCCCACATCGGCTATTTCTGTTGTCATCGAGGGAATATGAAAAAGCTAAGTCATCATTAATTTTCTTTATATGTTATTTTCCCTTTCCTCTGCCTCACTACATCAACTGGTTCGCCGTTGACTAGTGAGTCGGGGGCTACAGATGCTATATCATATTTTTTTAATAATTTTCATAATATTTATCTTGATTGCTTGCGATATAATCCGAGTACAAAGGTGCCTATCGAGTTATGGAGCTCTATATCCCTATGCTTTCCGCTTGGTTGTCGATGGATAGTTGCCTTTGGGCCGATTCCTAGCACCCGGGGGCTCGTTGGATGGAGTGTATAACGCAAGGTGCTAAGTATTACTCGGAAGAAATCAAAAGCATAGAGGTAAGATAATTTATTTTCTGCTCTTAACAATTACAAAAGTATAATTTATTTTCTGCTCTCAACAATTGCAAAAGTACCCGAGTAGTAAACTCTGATACGTGAAACTTTGTTCCATTAATGACGAACTCATGTCACTCGTATGCATATTTGGGAAGTGCCTAGGCCGACTCCCGGTGCTTGGGGGCTATGACTAATCGGGCAGAGTGTTTAAACGTAAGGAATCATCCGCTCGGGGAAATCAAAATTGACAAGAGGAGAAATACATATTTATAAACATTTTAAAATAGTTGAATTTTCCTCGAGTATTATATTTACATCAGATACTACTCATCCTATATGTTTGTTCTGCAGGATCCAGATCCAGATATGCATAATAGGGATTCATGGCTTTTAAAGCTTATCTCCTACGCTTCAGGAATGGATTAGTCAGAACATCACCACCGGCTTGCCTTCGCCGGCACCGACTGGTGTCTCTTCGCATATACGGTTGGTTGGTCATCGTTGTTGGGCGTCTACATCTTCACCGCCGGCTTGTCTTCGCCACCACCGACAGGTGTCTCCGCCTGCACGGCTGGCCTATTATGCCGTCGTTGTTGGGCGTCGTTGTCTTCAACGACCAGCCGCCTCATTCACCGGCGACAGGTGTTTTCGCCTATACGATGGGTTGGTCACACCGCCATTGATGGGCATCTACGTCTTCACCGAACGGCCGCCTTGTCTGCCACCGACTGGTGTCTCTGCCTGCACGGCTGGCCTATTATGCCGCCGTTGATGGGGGTCTACGTCTTCACTGACCGGCTGCCTTCGCCGTCGCAGACTGGTGCCCTCGCCTACACGGTTAGTTGGTCACACCACAATTGTTGGGCGTCTACGCTTCCACCACTGACTGGCCGCTTCGTCTATCGCCGACTGGTGTCACCGCCTTCACGGTTGCATGGTCACACCACCGTTGTTGGGCGTCTACGTCTTCAACGACCACCCGTCTCACCGCCGCCAATTGGTGTCTCTGCCTGCACGGCTGGCCTATTATGTCGTCGTTGATGGGCGTCTACATCTCCACCGACTGGACGCTTCGTCTGTCGCCGACTGGTGTCACCGCCTTCACGGTTGGATGGTCACACCACCGTTGTTGGGCGTCTACGTCTTCACCGACCGGCCGCCTCACCGCCGCCGACTAGTGTGTCTGCCTGCACGGCTGGCCTATTATGTCGATGTTGTTGGGCGTCTACATCTCCTCCGACTGGCCGCTTTGTATGCCGTAGACTGGTATCTCCGCCTTTACGGTTGGATGGTCACACCACCATTGTTGGGCGTCTACGTCTTCACCGCCGGCTTGCCTTCGCCGGCGCCGACTGGTGTCTCTGCCTGCACTGCTGGCCTATTATACAGCCATTGTTGGGCTTCGTTGTCTTCACCGACCGGCCGCCTCGTTCGTCGCCGACTGGTGTTTTCGCCTATACGATTGGTTGGTCACAACACCGTTGTTGAGCGTCTACGTCTTCACCACCGGCTTGCCTTCGCCGCCGTCGACTGGTGTCTCCGCCTGCACGGCTGGCCTATTATGCCACCGTTGTTGGACGTCTACATCTTCACCGACCTACTGCCTCATATGACGCCAACTGGTGCTATCGTCTTCACAGTTGGCCACATCGCCGCCACCGCTAATAGGCATCATCATCTTCAACGCAAGCTGCCTACGTCTGCTGCCGACTGGTTTCTTAACTCCCATGACTGCATGATTCTACCAGTGTTGATTTGGCCTTATCGTCTTCACCGCCGGTCGTCTCTTCTGCTGCTGACTAGTGCCCTCGCCTGTACGGCTGGTTTATACCGCTACCACTACTGATGGACATCATCGTCTTCATTGTTGGCCGTCTTGTCTGACGCCGACTGGTTTTTTCGCCTCCACGGCTACACGTATTCGTCATCATTGACAGGCGTCATCGTCATCGCCAGTTTGCCTTCGCCGCCGCCCATGGTGTCTTCACTCTCACGGCTGGCCTATTTTGCCGCCGTTCAAGGACGTTTTCATTTTCGTCATCATTTTACTTCTTCCGTCGCCGACTGGTTATGTTGTCGTTGACTGGTGTTTTTATGTTCACAACTACGCGTCTTTGCTATCGGTTTGCTTCTGTTGCCGCTGACTCGTGCTCACTTCATCACGACTATGCAACTCTATCACCATGGTGGAGTGACTTCATCTTTATTATCTTCGCACTGGCAAACTCTATTGCCTCTACTTCGCAAGCTTTGCTGCTTCACCGATCACGACGTCTACAAGAACCTCGACATCTCGGCATGCATCAACAATTATTTCACCGGCAATTTTAGCTTCTCCAAAGTTTCTCAAGTATCAAGTTCAAGATTTAATCTAAATGTCTGGGAGTTTGGAGTCATCAACCAATCAACTCAGATTCAATGAGTTGAACAACAGTATTTTCCTCCAAGTGAAGATCTTCTACGGCTACAGCACCAAGTTCTACCATCATCTTGATAAATCAAGAGGCGTTGCATCAATCTACATTACACACACGCTAGCATCAAGGAAACTACTTGAGCTTTGATATCTTCTCAACGGTTTGCTGGATTATTGTCTCTGACATCATCACCAGTACCTCTAATTCATCGGCTTTGATGTCTCTGCCGTCGCTATTGGGAGACTACGTCTTTGTCTTCGGTTGCTTCCGTCATTGTCGACTTGTTATTTCGCTTTCACAGTTGGCCTACTACGCATCTACTGAAGGGTGACCTTGCCGTTATCATCGGCTGCTACACTGCTATTGACTGGATCATTGACATCGTCATCTTCATAAACATCCTGTCAAGCCTCTTCAGCTATGCCTACTCTGCTGCCGTTGGTGGGCAACTTCGTCATCATAACCGGTTGTCTTCGTTGCCACCGATTGTCATTATCGCCGATTACGTTTGCTGTCGCCAATTGTTTTCTTCTTTTGCATGATTCATGGATTTTGCCATTGCCATTGATAAGCGTCTACGTTTTCACCACTGGCTTGACTCCGCCGTTGCCCATGGTGTCTTCGCTTTCACGGCTGACTTATTATGCCTTAACTGATGGGCGTCTTCGTCTTCTTCACCGGACGCCTCGTTTATTATCGACTGATTATTTCGCTGCCATGGCTGCAGAACTCTGTTGCTGTTGCTGTTGCTGGGTGCCTTCGTCTTTACTGCTGACTGACTTGTCTGCTGCCGACTGGTTTCTTCGCCTCCATGGCTATGCGACTTCATCACCTTTAATTGGTGTCATTGTCTTTACCACCAGCAACATCTTCGTCAGCTTTGACGGGTGATATCATCTTCATGTTGGTCATTTCGTCTTCATGCCAACTGTGTCAGTTGCCTTCAATGGACAATTTTGACTACAACAAAAGGACAAGCTACATCCTCGGTGGCTTATTATCTCAAACACAAGGATCATACCTTCAATTTGGACTTGTCGCGGATACATGCAACGTGAATTCATGTTCCTGAGACGATTTCCTACGCTCAAAGACTGAATCATTTATTATTTCCCGTGAGGGCTATCACCTAAGTACTTGCGCCAGTCGGGATTCAATTATCACATCTACTTTGGTACAACCCATGAGGGAGAATTACTCAAATTAGAAGCCACTCATATGAGTTACACTCGATCTACATCAACCGGGAAATTTATCACTCGGGATCATATTAATTGGCGTGCTCTATTTCTTCATATTTTAAGGGTATCGGTAGACATATTTGAGGTCTAGGCCTAATATGTCTGCAACCTATATTTTTAGGTGTGGCATGTCACGTTCTTTTAGGGACATAGCATTTTTTGCTTAGGCAAAAGTGTGCGTGATTATGTGCCCAATACCTCAAAATCCTTTTATACCATAGTTACTCAATTTTTTAGGAGTTGGTATAATGCATTTTAAAAGGTGCCGAACAGTGAAGTTTTTCATAGCTGCCCCGCTAACTTTTTTATATAGTTAAAGCGCTGTTTGGGTTTGTAAAGCAATTGATTGGACACAATATCATTGTTTTTTGCCACGTATGTGTGCATTTTTATTGACCAATATTATGGCTTAGGCTAATTATATATTTTGGTCTTTTTCTAGGCGGTTCGTAAATCCTTTATGAGTTTATTTACTCGAATTTTACACCACATATGCCGTATATTTCCAGGTGTAGTGAAACCATGTGTCTTTTAGGGACTAAAGCACATCTGTTAAAGCAATGTGCGCGTGGTGTGTGTGCAATACTTTTGAAATTTCTTTATTCACAGCATATAAGCTTCTTTATAGCTGTTTTGCTATGTGAATTTTCAATGATGCACGCATCATATTTTACAAAGCAGTCGGTATATCACTCAGATCATGTTATTCGGAGATTCACACCGCATATGCTATATATTGATATCAAGTCACTCGGTTGACTATAATTATCAAAACCACTCAGTTGGTTGGATTATTTACTCCTTGACTATATGCTCAGTTTGTTCAACTAACCACATAGTTGGGGGCTACACCTATTAGGTGCATCTAGTCGATGCACCTAAGTTTATATTTAATTATTTTTCAGCCCTCCACAGTCTTCTGATTTGGTAAAAAGTACTCGTGAGACCATGGCAAAGATGATTGAAGCACTCAGCTTTGGAGTAATCTAATTCAAGAGAAGATTATCTTTTCGACTGTGAAGGTCTCAGCCGATGCTAGTAGTGAGCAAGGGGTTGGAGCGGGAGGCGCGGCTGATGCAGTACAGGGAGAGCCCACCGGATGTTGCTCTGCCAACCAGACCTCGCAGCCGCGCTGTCCCTTTACACTGACAGCGCACCGTCTCTCCACGCCAACCGAGGAGAAGAAGAAAAGGAAAGAAGGAAGCAGCGGCATGATGACGAGAACGTGATGGCGATGACAAGTAGACGGCAGTGGCACGAATCGAATTTTAGAAAATTTCAGTGGCATTCAGCCGATATTGCGAATATTAATGATATTTTTTTAATTTGACATATTTATAGTGGGATGGATCAAATTAACCCATCAAAATATGGAAAATTGCTAAGATTTGGGAAATCTGTCGGTTTCCTCCATAGGACAGGTCAGAACGCGTCCTGAGGGCTGTTCAGACTAGCGGCATGTGGCCGGTCAGACCAGCGGAGTCTGAGACAGACTATGTTTTCGTCGGGTCTCGGGATTCCTTACTCGGGAGGCTATGTTTTGGTTTTCCTTTGGTTTCGATCCCGAGTTGGACATGGAGAAGGGCCTGTAAAGGGCAAGACCAACCCCTATATAAGGGATAAGGCCGTTTGAAACCATGTAACATACAATGTACACAATCAATCGAATCATTGTTTTCAATATTACTTCTACTTTTCATTAGCCTAGTTTTAGTTCATCCATCTTTGTCAATTTGTGTCATAAATCGTCCGCCTTCGCTGCGAGAGTATGAATTCCTCTGTAGGTTTGTCCTGAAAACCTTCCATTTGCCCATGAGACGGGTAGTTATCCATCGTTCTATCTAAATCGGCTCCGCCAGCCGATTTAATCTATCAAAACCCATTTTGGTCTAGCTTTTTGCTAGATTGGGGTGGTTGGAGACTCTATATCACCGCAAGGCGTTTAGGTGTCACGATCGTGCTTGTCTACTTGCCAAAAAAGTTGCCAACACAATTTTTGGCGACTCCGCTGGGGACGTCTTCATCATGACCAAGCTGGAGGTTGATCCATCTAATGTCCTCCCCATCTCATTGGAGGATCTAGATGAGGAGCAATGTCAGGAGATTGAACAACACCTCAAGGCGACGCAAGAGGCGCTTTTGGCAGGGTGCTTTATCAAGACTCGTCAAGGAGCTATTCGTAAGACCAGTTTCACATTGAAAAACACCATCAATGTGGTAAGTGGTGATGAGGTATCTCTTCCACTTCAAAAGCTCGTAGCAAGTTCCATAGATTAGACTATTAATGCTACTTTTAATAATAAACTTGAGCATGATATGAGTTCTTATTTTGATAAGCGAATTGATGCTTTTATGAGTTGCAAATTCGGTTCTAATATGACCGATTTGCCGCCTAATTCTGTTGCAAGTACTAGTCAAGGTCCTGTTCACCAAATATTTAGTAAAACTGATGGGGCGGCCATGCAACTGACTAGGGGAGAAAACCCTAACTTCCCCGCCGGTCTGACCGGCGGTTCCTACATTGGTGTTGGCCGGTCCGACTGCACTGCCTCACGGTCTGACCGGCAGCCCTATGGCCGGTCAGACCGCACCCCGTATACCGGTCAGGCCGGTCCGACTACACCTCTGTCTGTCGGTAAGACCGGGCTCTGGGCCGGTCAGACCTACACAATTCTTCCGGTACAGGAAGTTGATCCTATTTTATATCATATTTTTTTACATGATCCTCGTGTAGCTACTATTAATCCTCAAATTCCCCCACATATACCTAATGCTTACAATGATCCTAATAGGGGATATCCTGAAGATGTTAGGTATGGCCAATATAACAATATTGTGCCACCGCCACCACTTATTAGGCCACCAAACCCACCAACGCCTGAAAATATGGAGGAACGTGTTAGGAGCATGATTAGAGAAGCCTTTGGAATTGAGCCAAGGAATCGCACTAGGGTTTATCAAAAGCCGTAACCTGATTATTTTGATAATATCCCATATCCTCGTGGTTTTAGGGTTTCTGAGTTTACTAAGTTTAGTGGTAAGGATAATAGGACTACATGGGAATGTATAGGCCAATTCTCAGCACAATGTGGTGAGGCTAGTAACAGGGATGCTTTTAAATTACGCTTGTTTTCTTTATCTTTGTCTGGTACTGCTTTTACATGGTTTACTTCTTTACCGGTAAATTCTATTCATACTTGGGCTCAATTAGAACAAAAATTCCATGATTACTTTTACACTGGTGAAACTGAGCTTAGGTTATGTCATTTGACATCGGTTAGACAAAAGTATAATGAATTTGTAATTGATTACATTAAAAGGTTTAGGGATGTTAGAAACCGGTGTTTTAGTTTGAATATAACTGATAGAGATTTGGCTGATCTTGCTTTTAATGGTTTACTTGCTCCTATTATAGAAATATTAGATGGCCAACAATTGCTTGATGTTAGTCACCTCATGCAAAAAGCTCTGGCTCAAGAAAGCCGGGTTAGGGAGAGTAAGAAATTTTTTTAGGTCCAATGACAAAAAGCCTAATGCTAGTATTGTTGATTGCCCTGAGGATAGTGATTCTAATAATGATGATGGTGATCATGATATATATATTGCCGAGTGGTCATGGACTAACAAGAATAAGCCATTTATATGTTCTACTTAATGCTGACTCCTCGTAAAGATCGGCAAAGTGAGGTTAAGTATAGCTTTGATGTGGCCAAGTGTGATAAGATTTTTGATTATCTTTTGCAAGAAAAACAAATTAGATTACCTAAAGGCCATGTCATTCCATCTCAAGAAGATTTGAAACGCCGTGCTTATTGTAAGTGGCATGATTCTCATTCTCATTCTACTAATGATTGCAATGTGTTTCGTCGACAGGTTCAATTGGCCATAGAGGAAGGATGATTGAAATTTACTGAGGGCTCCAAGATGAAGCTATATCATGATTCTTTTCTTGTAATACTATTGATTTCAATGACAAGAAAGTGTTGATTCGGCCGGAGCAAGCCGTATCTACTAAGGGGAAGGAAGTAGTAGTTGGAGAGCCTAGATCGAAGATGATTGTGCCAACAAAAATCAAGAAGTTGGTGTATGGAAGGAGAATAAGGATGAAGCTTCAAGCTCTAAGACTCCACGGAAGCCAAGGTGTCTTTTGATATGCTCTTGAACAAGTATGAGAAGAAAAGTGTTGAACAAAGTTGTAACAAGGGCAAAAAAGCAAGATCACCTTCTAGGGAGCGATTTGGTCATTCACCAAGACCATTGGAGCCGCCTTTTACTCATCATCCTCAAGTCATGCCATGGGGACCTTGTCCAATGCCACTGCCGGGTTATCCTTTTCCTTACTTCATGCCATTTGGACATCACCACCAATGTATGATCATATGCCTCCCATGCAATTTCATCAAAGTTGGGGAGAACCAAGAAGGTCAGCACATGAGCGTTTGTCTTCACCAAACAAATGTCGGTTTCCATCTAGAAATCGGGTTGATGAAGGAAGGAGGGAAGAAAAGCGTGTCAAGGTGGAGGCGAGGACTTCAAGGTGATTACTATTAAAGTGGAGTCTCATGATGTGCCAATACCTTCTGAAGATGGAGCCAAGGTGATTCCAATCGACGAAATCGAAGCCGAGACCAGCTGTGCGCAGGTGGCCGGTTTGATCGAGGCCTTAATGCCGGTTTGACCGGGCCTACTGGCCGGTCTGACCGACGGCCGCATGCTGATCTATCCGGGCCGTCTAGCTGGTCTGACTGGGCTGCAATGCTGGTTTGATAAGAGATTTGCAAGGGGTAGTTTGGGGGCTTCGTTATCTTCAAGCAAAATCAATAGGGGGCATTATATTCCTCCTGGAGTAGAGCCAAAATCAAGGTGGATGCCTAAGAATTTAACGGCTACACAAAAGAGAAGGTTGCAACGTCTTCGGGCTCAAGAATTAATAGAGAGAGAAGCTGAAGAGTAGAGAGATAGAAGATTCAATGAGTTGCGACCGCCGCCAATGAAGGAGTGGATGCCTAAGCCTATAAAGATTGAGGAGCCGGTTGTTGTTCAAGCGGAGAAGGAAAAGCAAGTAGAGAAGGATGAACAACGGGTTGTCAAGGATGATTTGCTGCCAAAGGAAGACATGGACATCAACATGGTGTGTATGTTACCTATGGAGTTTTGTGCTATGGATGAGGTTGAAGTTGCTCAACTTTCACTAGGTCCAAGAGATGCGGTTTTTGAGAAGGCCGATGAATCTAATCATCATATGAAGCCTCTTTATCTTAATGGTCATATTGATGGGAAGCCGATCTCTTGGATGTTAGTGGATGGTGGTGCCGCCATGAATTTGATGTCGTATTCGTTATTGAAGAAGTTGGGCGTGGAGATGATGAGTTGAAGAAGACCAACATGACTCTCAACGGCTTTAATGGTGAACCAATGGAGGCGAAAGGTATCTTTTCGGTGGAGCTTACCAGGGGGAACAAGATGTTGCCAACCGCTTTCTTCATCGTCGATGTGCAAGGTAACTATAGTGTTATTCTGGGTCGTTGTTGGATTCATGCCAATTGTTGTGTTCCCTCCACCTTGCAGCAATGTTTAATTCAATGGGACGACGATGATATTGAGACTTTTCAAGTGGATATATCGTCCGAGGTTGCAATGGCCGATGCTTCAATTGAATGGCAACATGGGAATATTCAATGCTTATCGGGGTTAGATCTTTCTAGCTATGATTACATTAGTGTCTCTAAGGATGGTTTTGTACTTATTTTCTATAAATTCGGCTAGTTTAGTATAGCTAGGCAATATTACTTTGTATCATGAGTAAAGATGCTAATCTAGAGTAGTTACAAAAGAGGGTTGTTGGTAATTCTTATCCTCACAGATAAAATTCGCAAGCGCACGGAATATACCGATGTAGTACTTCACCCGGGAGTATTCTCAGGTTTCGATTTCCACAAGAAACGTGTGTGTCAGCTCTTCACCAAGTTCGTCCAAGGACACGAAGCTAAAGTGATGTGACCATGGCTACTACGGATACAACCATTGCTCACATCATGGATGAACAAGATGACATCAAGATCAAGTCCTCCAAGTGCTGGAATCCGATTCGGCCACCTACTACACTGCTGAATTCAATCAGCCGCCGAATCTGCATACAACCTCCGTTTTTGACCCGTGAGTACTTGGTGGAAAGCTCTCGGAGTCCTCTTTCCAGCGGATCTGGCCTCAACTCCAAATTCCATCACAGTCGTCCACAAATGAAGAAACAAGGTGATACATCACCAGTCATGGGCCTTTGGGCTTGTAACTTTGTTTGGGACCAGGGCCCAAGTGGGGCCCAAGGGGGGCTGCGCCCCAAACAGAGGGAGGACGCCCTTCTGACCTCCTCCATCCCTTAAATAGCTAGTAACCCCTCCAGGATTAGTCGGGTTTTGTTTAGATGAAAGTTTAGCCATTGCTACTTCCTTGCAGCGTGTGTGTCGGCTAGACCGACCGTCTGCTTTTATTCGAAACCCCAACTTATCGTGTGTATTCATTCCTATTTGCAATTCAGATTGCTTTTATCTTGTTCTTGCTTGTTTCTTCGATTAGCTCGCAGGAATAAGGTTGATCTGCATCGGCAAGATCAATAACCCACGGAGAGGTGTATCGATCGCTAAGGCGCAACACAACGTCTCGTACGGTTGTAACCGAATCGTCAACGTTTCTCCCAAATCATAGTTACCTACAACTCACCGAAAGATCCGGCCAACAACAGCCTTGAGTGTCGAGGGGAACTCAGGGTTCATCAGGTGGTATCAGAGCTTTCGTTGCTCGGTGAGTTTTTATCTACCTATAACCAGAAAATTTCCCAACAAAAAAAATTGTATCCTATACCTAGCCATCTTTGTGCCTTTGCATTGTTCTTTTCAGTTTTTGCGTTGTTGAGTTTTGTGTTGCATTGTCGAGTCGTGTTGCTGGTATTAGCATCTAGTTCGTTTAGAGTTTCGAGTTCTGGTCACGTTTTGTACCATAGTCGTCGCCGCCCCCGTGTCTCTGTTGTCGTCGGGACCTACGAAAACAGAATCGGCTCGCTGCCACAGTTCTATTTTCGTAGTTTTCAGAAGTTTCTGTTGGTTAGTATTTGAGTTCTTGAGTTGCATAGCTTCTGTTTGGTGGCTGTGCCGTGATGGTGTGTGCCGTGATGGTGCGCCTGTGCATGCGCGCGTGAGAAAGATGAAAGGAGAAGATTAAATTAGATTAACTGGTTTGGTTTCTATTTAGTGTCAAGTCTGTTTCTATTTATCACCTGGTACCTTTCGAAACCAAGGCCGAGTGGGATTCCTTCCCTTGCGTCATCTCATGGCCGAGACTTGTGAGTCCGACTCACACTCCCTCATGATTGTTTCTGTCCGGGTTGGTTAAAAACTTCGGTGAAATTTTATTTTGGTGTCGATTCAAGATCCATTTGCAAAAACGGAACCGACATAACTTGAGCATTCCATTTTTGTATGATTTTTAATTTTGGTTTGGACTTTTACAGTTGAGTCCCTGTAATTTTCATATTTACATTTGAGTCCATTTGACCTTACATTGAGGTCCTTGAGTCGGTTTTTGGTAAAAAAATCAAAAAAAGAGAGAAAAAAAAGGCAGAAAGGTGCTTAAAAAAAGAGAGAAAACAAAAGCCGCCCCAAAAAAAAGAGAAAGGAAAAATAAAGAAAATAAAGAAAAATAAAGAAGAAAAAGAAAAGAAAGAAAGAAAAGTGAAAAATCAGTTAAATCATTGAGATTTCTTTTATATATCAGAGCATGCTTGAGTTGTTTCTAGTGCTATCTTGTGGTATCGTTTGTGTCTAGGCTCGCGTCTCTAGTACGTTCTAGGCTAGGACCAGCACGGTACTTGACTTTGAACAATTATTCAACTTTGCATTCTCTGATTTGAGCATTTGCTATTGCTTTGCTACATAATTAAGCCTACCCAGAGCTCCACAGATTTGATTGCAGCCGTACAGCAAGTGTTTGCCAAGGCATCGATACATCCAAACTCCATTGGGGTGCTTGGTTGAGTCAGAGTACATTACCATTCCGCTTGCTTTGGTAAGAACTTGTAAGAGGTTGGTGAAAAGCTTGAGTATGTGTAATATTTCAGCTGCCACTACCTAGTAGTTGATAGGAGCGTGCATATTCTTGTGTATGTTTCTTGTTTGCTACTAACCATGGCAGGATTACACAAGGGGAAACGAGATGGTCATGCTCAACCTCGACTTCTTCACCATCAACGAGATATAGCGACTTCTTCACGCATTGCATATGAGGTACATGATAATGATCTTGCAATGGTAGAATCTAAATTGCCAGTTTTTGATGGTAAGTATGATTCCGCCGCTTATATTAATTGGGAGCTAGCAGTAGACAAACAATTTGATGAGTATGATTTCTCTAATGCTCAAATGATTAAGGCTGCTAGTAATAAATGTACCGGTTCTGCATCTTTTTGGTGGTACACTGTTGGCAACAAGCTTGAAACTTGGGATGAATGCAAAACAATGATGAGGAAAAATTTTGTGTTTTCATATTATAAACGTACTCTCGTTGAGAAATTAGAACATCTAAAACAAGGTGACAAAACCGTGCGGGAGTACTTTCATAACTTTAAAATTTGTATCACTTATAGTGGTTTAAAAGAAAGCAATGAGAACACTTGATTTTTTAGAGGGCTTAATTCTGATATTCAGGCTGGGCTTATAAATGTGACATATAATCATATAGGCCACTTGTTCATGCTTGCTTGCAGCGTTGAGAGCAATATTTTAAAGAACCCAAGGGAGAAACAAGCTATGCTTGTGCCTCCTATTACTGACATTTTGTAGGGAGCTCAGAACATTCACCATGAGGAGAAGAGCGATATGCTCGAGATGTCATCTCCATCGCTCACGAAGGAAGAAGAGAAAACTGATGCACCTACACTATCTGAAGAGGGCATAAAAGGTGAATTAAATGGTGCTGATATTACTCAAGGTGAGTGTGCTTCTGATGAGTCACATTTGTCCACTATCCATGCTAATCTAGAGCAAATTTTGGTGGAAACTACTTTTGATTTGCCTTTGTCACAAGTTGATTTACTTGCTGTTCCTTGTGATAAAGAAGAGTTGTGTGATAATGCTTCACTTATATCCCTACCACAACTAGTGAATGAACATGCTATTTCTAGTGTTTCATTGTGTGCTGATTTTAAGCATGTTGTTCACATTGCTAATGATGTTGAGGAACGTAAATTGATAACTTCTTTAAATACTTTTAGCTATATTCAGTTTGATGATTTTTGTGAGCTCAATAATTTGGAGGAGAAATTAGTTGCTAAGTCTGATTTGCCATGTCCAACTAATGCTATTTTTCATATCTTTGGCGAATATAATGATAGAGGAATATATTTGGTGCATAGAGATTTCAGTTGTTCGGATTTTGAGAAACATGTTATTGCTACTCACACAACATCGAGTTTCTCTAGTTTTGATTGGATGAAACAGGTTATTTTGAATGGACTATGTGACAAGCACCATTTGGAAAAATCGAGGACGGTTTTCCGTGAAGAAGGGGAGGATGATGTGACCATGGCTACTACGGATACAACCATTGCTCACATCATGGATGAACAAGATGACATCAAGATCAAGTCCTCCAAGTGCTGGAATCCGATTCGGCCACCTACTACACTGCTAAATTCAATCGGCCGCCGAATCTGCATACAACCTCCGTTTTTTAGAGCAATATTTCGAAACCCCATCTTATCATGTGTATTCATTCCTATTTGCAATTCAGATTGCTTTTATCTTGTTCTTGCTTGTTTCTTCGATTTGCTTGCAGGAATAAGGTTGATCTGCATCAGCAAGATCAACAACCCACGGAGAGGTGTATCGATCGCTAAGGCGCAACACAACGTCTCGTACGGTTGTAGTCAGATTGTCAACGTTTCTCCCAAATCGTAGTTACCTACAACTCACCGAAAGATCGGGCCAACAACAGCCTTGAGTGTCGAGGGGAACTCAGGGTTCATCATAAAGATAGGCTAAGGATTCACCGGTGAGAAACAGTGTCTATGGAAAGCTTAACTTTAATCCTAACGCGATACTTTGGGCACTGGTTAGCTCGCTGCTCCCAGATATCGCTTTACTACGCACCCGGACAAGGAGGACTTCAGTGATCTTGAGGGTTGTCACCACCTCATACCTACTGTGGGATGCGGAGAAAACACCGGAAATCAACTACCAAGACACTGCGTCTAAGCAGTTAATAACATACTTGAATGTTAGCTACGCACTAAAGCAATCCCTATATTTTAGTGGATTATAGTGAACGATGATCCCGTATGCTAATTAGGAACTAACCAAGAAATAAATCTCACCAAGCAAAACTAAATTACTCAAAAGATATTTCTATTATAATTAGAGTAATTAACATAGCAGAAAATAAGAAGAGTATTACCGACAACTCTGGCACTCCTCCGACTTCTTCTAATCTACTCTATGATGAGGACACGACTAGCCTAGTCGGATATAACCATGACTACCTTATGTATTAATGAACCAAAGGTGCATATGTTCTATATTAGATTTACTTCTTATATATTTGAACAAACGTTGCTACACAATGAGTTTTGTGTGTTTTCGTTTGTCGAGGTACTTTACTTGGACGAAGGAAAATACGCCGAGCATAACGAATGCATGGAATATCAAAGAAGTTGATTGGGACCAAACCAAGATCTTCTCCAAGTCGACTTCGAGTGCAATTTGGAGTCCAGGACTAGTCTACACTTAATGGGGCGCCCGAGTCGCATACGTGCTCGGATTGGGGCGTTCTTTATATGGATGGAAAGCTAACAAAATAACCTTTCCAATGATTTTGGTCCCACATCCAAATTCTTTCTGTGTAAACGGAAATTGACTGAACAAGTTGATATCCGGAATCTGTCTCGGTGCTGCGTCACCGTATTTGGGCCCTTGGGCCGTGTATCGTGTTGGAACCCATCAGGGTTGCGTCAAGGATTGGTTGCACGACCGTAAACTCTATATATCAGTACCCCCTGTCATCTTTAGGGTTTAGGTTTTGCTTAGATTATTCTGTCGAGAACAATTTCACCGTTAGATCGGTTTGTAAGACCCCAACTTGTGAGCTTAATCATTCATCTGCAATTTTGGTGTATTCTACCTTGTTCTTGTTTGTGTTCTTCGATTGGCAAACAAGGATTAGCCTTCTCGGCGAGGTCATCCGCTTTTCGACATGGGTGATAACCAGAGGTGACGGTGTGCTGCGATTGCGGGGCTCAAGAGCGTGTTCGTTCAAGAAGCCGGATCGATTTGTGCCGCGACTCTGCCCAAATCGTTGTTTGTCAGAACCTTTCAGAAGATCGGGAACCCTAGTCCACATCACAAAGACTTCATCATTGCCAAGGCCATGCTTGCTCCCATATTGCCAGCTTATCAAAGATTTCCACGGCGTCCAAGGAGCTTGTGCCGCTGTTGCAATGATACATGGCTTGGATTATAGGAGTGGCAATATTAGCAACTTCGTCTCTGGCCTTCTCAGCAATTTCGACTTTGTTTATCAACAAGTCGAATTGTGCCTTTGTTTTCCCCATATGATCTGCATATAACATCATTCAAGGATTCAAGATATAATGATAGTTGATCAAGTTTCATTCACAAAGAATCAGAAGAGTTACCTTCAAATTCCTTGACAACAAGATCTCTTTCCTTGGACAAAGCAGCTTTGTCATTCTCTAAGGCTTTAATTCGTCTCTCCAGATCTTCAATTTTGGCAACTTGGACTGCTAGACACAGAAAAATTATACAATTGCTGGAATTGAATATGGAAAGCCAAGCAGGAATAACATTAACCTTTGGAGGAGCCGCTCAATTCGAAGTTGGTATCCTGGAACTCGACAATCCGATTCCTGAGTTCATGTTCTATCTTCCTGGCTTATTCTTTTGTTTCATAGAGTTTTGCTCTGGTTTCTTCCAAAGTGCCAAGATGAGGAACCAGCTTCTCAAGGGTAGCGGTTTTAGCCTCGTTCTGAAGGTGGATTCTCTGCACAATATCGTATTCAACTTAGTAAATTCAGTGGATGACTAGACATGTGTGGGGCAGTATACTTACATTTACAAGACGAGTAGCCTGATTGAGAGTCTTTGCTAGCAGAACTACTTCATCTTCTTCCTTCTGCCAATTTATCACAATGCCTTGCGGTTGCATTTCATCATCCCACCATTTGACCAGGATAGGCGGCTAGGAGTCTTTAGCTGATTTAGTACGAAGAATTTCTTCTTCATCACCAACCATTGGGCCTTCATTTATATAAGAACAATGAGATAACATGAATTCACTGGAGAGAGCATTACCTGTGATAATTATAGGCGGTGGCCGAGCAGGTCCTTCCACCTTGTCAAAAGTGCTGGCTTCAGGTCCAACATCTGTATCTTGGTTCAGAGGAGGACTGCTAGCTTGCTCCTCCGTTTCAGGGATATTGCTTCCCCCATCCATATTTGGTTACTGGGAGTCTTCTTTATCTTCACCCGACTGGTTTCTAGTCGAGGGCTCCTGGTTTGTGCTCGCTTCAGCGGATGCCAACTGGTTTCTAGTCGGTAGTTCTTTGTTGGCTTCAGCTTCGCCTGTCGTTGGCTTTTCGCCAGTCGGGGTTTCTACTCGGAAGCTTTCGAGCTAGCGGGTGGGTCAGCGCTCTTACTAGACGGACCAATGTCCAGCGGTTTCCTAAGAAACAAAAAGATATTGCAAGATGATTTCAGCAAACACAATTGTGAATGTTAAGAAAACATAATGGACAAATCTTATACCTGGAAGTTCTTCGGATTTTTGGCATCGGACGACTGGTTGTTTTCTTCTTCGGCGGAGTAGCCTGTTTAAGCTGTTTGCCGGTCGATTCATCATCGCTGTCGTGATCATCATCTATGATCATCTTCCTCTTCCAAGAGCCCGGTTGTTCAGCCGGATTAGCACTACTTTTCTGGCCGCCGAGCTGGATCTTTGGACCCCCGGTAGCTTGGCCCTGGTGACGCCGCAAAGAACGACGTTGAACAATCGGAGGATCAGATTTCATCAAGGCATTTTCCTAAGGATAATAATTCAAGGTTTATTTTCAATAACAACAAGCATAATAGAAATTCAAGCGACTTGTCACTTACTGCTGGAGGTGGATTGAAGGCATTGAACGACACGACCGGGAGCAGATGTGTGAAGTCAACCACGATACTAGATGATAAAATCTTATACATCCTCTCCTTCATGATTTTGAATTCAAGGGAGTTGGGATCCTCTCGGTTAGGGTCGGTCTTCCCATCATACTAAATGTCGTGCGTGATCTTTCTTTGATTGGAGACAGTCGGCACATTATGAAATGCCGAGTGATTTGCTCCCCTTGAAGGCCCTGTTCCTTTATCTTCAACATTATATTCAGCAGTTCAAGGGCTTGAGATGCTTTTTCACGCATGGGAAGGGAGTTCCAGACATCCCGATACTTAGGCGGACAGCACGAGTACTCAGGCAGGGCAGGGTCTGGGTTTTGGATATAAAACCAGTTAGCATGTCAGCCCTTGTTAGAGGTTTTGAAGGGATGAGAAAAATATTTCTGGTGCAGGGTTCCATGGAGTTGGAAGTCAGATCCCCCAAAAATGCAAGGCTTGTTTTTGTCGGGCTGGGGTTTCAGAAAAAAGATTCGGCGAAACAAGGCAAAGTGAGGCCGAATGCCAAGAAAAGCTTCGTAGAGGTGGACAAAAATCGCAATATGAACAATGGAATTGGGGTTGAGATGGTAGATATTAATCCCATAATACTCAAGAATTCCCTAAAAGAATTTAGAGGTTTGAAGTGCAAAGCCTCCATAAAAGAAGTGGGTGAATACCACGATCTCATGGGTGTCAGGAGTTGGAAATGGCTCACTGAATACAGGACGCCACCCGATGATCTCCTTGCTTGGCAGTACCCCATGCGCCACCATTTCCTTGAGAGTTTCTTCCTTGACATCGGAAGGTGCCCATTGGCTCTGGAAGTTTTCTCTATTGAGGGCGGAGGTTGCGTGGAGGGTTTCGGTTGAAGGGAGACGGTTTGGAAGAGGCGGATTGCGGTGCAGCTGCGAACCCTAGCTTTTGGCGGCGCAAGTTTGTTACTGTAGCATGAAATGGGGAACGAGCAGCTATTGCGGCGAAGAAGACAAAGTGGTTTCCTTCGACATGATTTTATCGTTGGGTATCGGAAAATGCTAATGGGCCTGGGCCCATACAGTGTTTTCAGCCCAAATATACCTTCGGTGTGGCTGAATGTGGTCTCTTGGGACTTAGGCGTATTTTTGCTTATGCAAAATTGCCCACACAAATTAAAGCCTGATACCGTTAAAATCCTTTTTTCGCAGTTAGTAAATTCCTTGGAATTACTACGATGCATACAAAAAGGTGCCCAACTGTCAAAAACATCATGCTATTTTTGTTGACTTTCTCTATAAGGTCACAAAGCTGTTAGGGTTTAATCAAGACGACTAGTTTTTAAAGTTGTTGTTCTATTGATGCGAAAACACGAGGCCTTGAAGATCTGCTTAACTTCAGTGCAGGTCCAAAAATCTTGCCTTTAGGTTCGTGAGCATGCCAGTTGATTTGATCCTGCAATCAACAAGAAATAAAGAGAAAGAAACCGCGGTTAAATCCATAAATGATTGTCGATCGACTAGTTGCTGATGGCATATCATTTATCTCTGAGCCGATGTCATGTTTGAATCGATCGGCAGATATAAATAAGTAAGAAAAGACTAAATCTACTCGATCGGCTGTAGATATTAACAACCTATAATCTTTATATCGATATATACTTAAATCAAGTGATTGGGATAGATCGGTCGCCATGCCGAGACAATATAAATCACTTAGATTGAAATATATATTAACAATGAGATTATAGATGCTCATAGCATTGCCGATCAGATAGATCTAGCATCTATCGGCTAATACTCCGATACTACAATATATTAAGATATTAAAGCAAGCAAAAATATATCAAACGGAAGCCTAACATACTTTGTTGTACTAAGATCATAATATAAAGGGCAGATCTAGCATGTCAATTAAGCACATGAAATATAAGGCTAAATCAGGTAAGATCGGCTGAAACCCCGATACTACCCTAATCGGCAACCAAAAGCAGGCTAGAGGTTGATATTCTAATCATGACTTATAAGGTCAAACTCAACTGATGCAGCTATAAGTATGAAAAGGACAATATCTAGACAATCAAGCCGTTGGGTATTTCATAGATGGTGGATATCCTGTACAATCTAAGCCAACATAGATATTTAACCTAATCGGCTACCTTCCAATGATAGATGTTATCCGATTGAAGGTTAGATAACGATATTGTCAAAGATTATACAGAATATATGATAACTCGACGAATTACATAAACAAGATTAGATTATCATAAAGATGGAAGCACTAATCCCGAGAACGCAAGCCGCCATAGCAAGTTTTACCTCTAGTTGAAGATCGAAACCGATGCAGCTCAACCCAAAAGCAAGAACTCGTCGAAACAAAACGAAACTAAAAGGATGGCGATGCGCCAAGATTGTATTGAATGTGTGTTAGATTGATTACATGAGGCTCGGGGTCTATTTATACCCGAGATTACAAAATATGTCCGTGTCGGACACGAAACAAACTCTAAGACACCATAAATCTTTGCGGCAGACTTTTGCCCAAACATATCTCTAAGGAAATTACATAAAATAACCTAATTAATAGATACAGTTGCCTTCTCAAGACTCAATCCGTGCGTGGCAATCCTCATGAAGCACATTAGCTCAACCCGACAACGTGTACCATGTCACATTGTCGGATTCGGCTCAATCGGCTATCCTTGTCCAACTCGGACTCTGCCGATCACAATCGCAGTCGATTCGGACTTTAGCCGATCCTTGCCCTGTTTCCAAAATGATTTCCACCTTAGACTCTGCCTCAGTTTTATCTTTGTCTTCGATACTGAAATTACCAAATTTGGTTGTTAGCATGTTCCTTCTGAGCATTTATATGCTTCATTCTCTATAACAGACTAAAGTTACGGCTTAGGCTGATTAAACTTGTAAGTCGTTATTTATTTAGTGGTTAAACTGGTTTTTACTCGAATTTTAATACAAATGATGTATTATGCCCCAAAATAGATGATAGATCTGTAGAGTGCTCTTATCACTCGGATCTTTATATATCATCTATGTTTCATAGTGAGCTCAATAATCTTATTTAAGCAGTCGGCAAATTCCTCGGATGAAGTCGAATATGCTTTAATATTAAATTACTTCGGTAGTACCATTCATAAAACCACTCAGCTGGTTATTTATTTTAACCTTGACTATATGTTTAGTTTTTTTCAACTAATCACATAGTTGGGGGCTACACCTATTAGGTGCATCTAGTCGATGCACCTAAATTTTTTTAGCCCTTCACAGCCTTTGATTCAACCACTCGGGAGGCCAAGGCAGAGATAATTGAAGCATTCGGGATTTTCGTTTAATGACTCGGGAGAAGATTATTTCGTCGATTGTTTAGGTCTCAGGGGCTACTGTGGAGATTATGGATACCCCATACCCACACGCATGTGTATCCGACTAGGTATAGGGATACCAAATATACAGATAGAATATATTTAGTAAAGGACTCAGTTGTTATGTTAACTTGTATATCAAGGAAACATCCGATAGTCCTAGTCGGTTACGATTATAATTTATCTTTACATGCCTAGTCGTTAGGAACATGGGAATTCTGGCTCCTCCGCCTATATAAGGAGGGGTCCAGGTGCCTCCAGGGGCATAACCTTTCTCTCTGATTATACGATCAACAATACACTCGGCGGATCAATCCACGGACAGGAGTAGGGTATTACTTCTCATTGAGAAGACCTGAACCTATATAAACACTACAGGAGTTCAGACTTCTTGTGTCCAAAAAATGTGACGAAGTTTTATTTCACCACTATTTATTACAATTGTGGTGACCAAAAAAGTTTTCGCCACTGCGATACCGATCATTAGTGAGAATATGTTAAGTCGCCATGATATATAGCATTAGTGTCAAATCTTTAGTGAGAAATTAATATTTTGCCACTGTCGTTGTATTATTAGTGGGAGAACATGGTGTCAGCACAAGAGGCCTTATCAGTGGCAAATTTATTGTGGTGAGCCATCCTGTTGCCACTGTTTAATTTTTAATTAGTGACCAATTGTTATATTGTCACAGGAGTCCCTAGTTGTAGCAAACTCATTCGCCACTAATATTTTTTTATTAGTGGGAAACCTTCATATCGTCACAGGATACTATAATTGTGATGAATTTGTAAAATATCATCCATATCTGGTGGCATACTATTTTTTTCATAGAAATTCAAATTAGCGAAAAAAATGTTTTCTCACTATTCATTAATAATTGTTTGGATATGCCATGTACAATTTATCTAAAATCTATTTTTTAAATTTGTATTTCTTCCAAAAATTTTATTCACCGCATATACTAACTATAATAAGTGGCAAAGCAACAAATTTTGGACAAAACTTTTTTTACAAAGGAATTAAAGAGCAACATAATAATTTATTCTCCATATATTTTCCATACATGTTTTTTTTAAGCACCACACTCACATGTAGAAAATGGAATAAACATGTTTATTATCCGCTCAAGAATAGAATACAGGAGGTTTAGTGGACTTGTCGGCTGGGAGGCCGACCACCGCGCCGAGTCTGCCATTTAATTTCGATGGCAACTAGAGAGGTGGTGAGGACAGAAAATTAATGGGTCTGTTTGGTTCTTACAGCAGTAGCCACAGCCAAAAAATGCTGTACCGAACAAGCCAAATGATTTTCTACATATGAATTGTCACTGGGTGGCTGACAGGTGGTCTATGTCACACCCTGAAAATCACTAAATTATAGATTGTTGTGAAAAAGGAATTTTTAGAATTTATTTAATAATTAAAGCAAGTGTGTGAATAAAATCTATGAAAAATTTGAATATAAACTTGAGCTAGATAAAATTTTATTAAATACTTTGTATGCCCAAGTATTTTCTGGATTTTTCCAAGAATTATTTGAGCATTGGAAGTATTTTTTAATAAATGAAAGATCATCTCAGCAATTATTTAAATTAAAAAGTTAATTAAATTCCCTCTCTTGTTTTGGGCTGAATCCGGCCCACTCCTCTCCTCTCTCCCTTAGCCCGAGCCTGCATCCTCTCTTTCTCTCTCTGTCGAAGTTCTATTTGCCTCCCTCCTTCAATCAGGCCGAGGAAATGAAGCCCGGCAGAAGTCTGTTTTGCCTCCCTCTGCTACAGTGTCGCCCCTAACCTCCAGCAGGTCGATCTCCTCCCTGCCGTGCCCGTGTGCAGCGCCACCTCCCCACCAAATTCGTCCTCTCCATTGCTCCTCTTCTCAAATTAGTTGTGGGAACGGATTCCCCTCGACCTCCTCTATCTTATCCCCAAGAAACCCCCTTGAATCTCGTGGTATATTGCGTGAATTCGACGCGGTTTCGAGCTCCGTTTTTCCGGCGAACCCTAACTAATCCGCCGCCGTTTCCCCTCGTATCCCAGCCGATCTCCTCCTCCTTTGGCTATAAATAGCATGCCCCGTGTCTCCTCTTCCGTTTCCTCCTTTTTCCCGAATTTTTCCCTAGCCCTAGAGCCGCCGCCACGCTCGGCTTCTCTCTCCTTTGCCGGCTGCCGCTCCAGCCACGTCGCGCCGCCTCTTCGGTCGTCCCCGACCTGCGCCGTCGTTTCCCTGGGCTTCGCAAGGGTGAGAGCTACCCTGGCCACCCGTTCCTTTGCGCCAAACCCCGCCGGAATTCACCGTCACCGTGAAGGCCGAACCATCGCCATGTTTTGATCTCTAGTGAAGCTTTGCCGTCGACTCCGTGGTCGCCGAACCCCGCCGTCTCCTCCGTTGGCATCGCAGCGATAACAGCAAGCCCGGCAGCCACCTCCACGAAGCTACAAGTCATCGGAGCGTCGTCGTCACCGTGAAGCCGATCTAATCTATCTCCGGCCGCACTGTTCGTCATCGTCGAGATGATGGTGGCGGCGCCACCCCAGTGAACTCCGGCAGAAGAGAAGGGGTGGACGGCCTTCCCGAGGTCCTTGCGAAACCAACGGAGGAGACAGCAAGGTCCGGCGATGACGGGTGGTGAAGCGGCAAGGCTTCGCCGGAGATCAAAACAAGGCGGCGAGCTCGGCCTTCATGGTGAGGGTAGCTTGCGGGGTTCGGCGCAGGAGAGCGAATGTCGGGGGTGGAGCTTGGCCTTGCGGAGCCGAGGGATGTGGCGGCGCAGGTTGGTGACGGCCAAGGCGACGGCGAACGGCGGCTGGAGTTGGTGGCGGCGACGGAGAGAGACGGAGCTCGCTTGGAGAGGTGGCTAAGGCATGGGAGGCTCGGGTAAAAGAGGGAAAAGGGAGAGGAGGTCCGGGGCTAGCAATTTATAGCCTCGGGAAGAAAAGATCGGATCGGGTTTGAGAGGAATCAATGATGGAAAAGCTATGGTTCACCGGATAAACGATGCTCGAAATCGTGTAGAATCCACGCAATTTGATTCGGGAATCAAGGTGGTTTCTTGGGGATAAGGTACAGCAGATCAAGACGATTCCATTCTCGCAACCAATTTATGAAAAAGAGTAATGGGGAGGCTGGATTTGACGGAGGACGCGGCGTCGGCTAGAGTACACGGGCACTGCACGGGCTCTGTCCAAGCTGGAAAACGACACTGTAGCAGGAGGGAATGAGTATAAACTTTTCTTTCTTTCTTGGACCGGATGAAAGAGGGAGGCCAATTGGACTTTGGCCGAGAGATGGAGAGGGCTGCAGGCTCGGATTGGGCCGGCGGGAGAGAGAGGAAGGAGACAAAGAAGAGGATTTTCTTTACTTTTTAATTTATAAGTAAATGCTGAAATGATTTTTTATTCCGGGAAAAATCCAGAAAATACTTGGAAACTCATAGTATTTATAAGAATTTTATCTAGCCCAATTTGATGCTCAAATATTTCATAGATTTTATTCAAACACTTACTTTAATTATTACATAATTTGTAAAATTTCCTTTCTCACAACAATTTATAATTTAGCAATTTTTAGGGTGTGACATGCACCTCCTATGTCTATTACTCTTTGCCTGGTGATCTCCCCCTGTTCCCCCCCCCCCTCTCCCCGCGATCATCTCACTCAACCATACTTCAGTGATTGAACCTAGGATTATAAACTCTAACTCCAACTCGAACCCAGGATTCTAAACTCTAACTACAACTCTTCGTAGGAGTCATCAGAGCAGGAGAAGAAGATGTCACTGGAGCTAGAGAAGAACGAATCGCGAAGCAAATCCTAAAGTTCTAAGGGTGTGTTTAGTTCACGCCAAAATTAGAAGTTTAATTGAAATTGAAACAATATGACAGAAAAGTAGAAAGTTATGTGTGTAGAAAAGTTTTGATGTAATAGAAAAGTTGGAAGTTTGAAGAAAAAGTTGGGAAATAAACCAGGCCTAAATCCTCTCGTGTTTCTCTTGTGGAACCAAGTACTACCTCTGTCTCAATTTAAGTGCATTGCTAAGTTTTCGCGTCCAATGTTTGATCGTCTGTCTTATTTGAAAATTTTATAAAAAAATTAAAAATAATTAGTCACACATAAAATACTATTTATATTTTATCATCTAACAACAATAAAAATACTAATCATAAAAATTTTTAAATAAGAACAGTGTAAAATATACTCTTTTTAAGGACGGGTAGCAACATATACTCCACGTCGCATTCAACCGTATTTAATTCACAAACGGATGGGCAGTAGTTGTTGTTGTCATGAATACTCGGAGAAAACAAGCCATCACAATCACGAATTGAAGAAAGTCCTTCATTTCACATCAACTTCTTGCTAATACCTTAGCTCTTAAGCAACGCGGTCCTTTAAAAGACTTTGGCCATCTATCCAGGAATCATCAACACAAATAATACAAGCAATCATCGGAAGATATCTGCATAAAAATGGTGGCACTAGACTTGAGAAATCCTCCCTCCGCCGCCACGACCGTCAAGGAGGACCAGCAGTTCACCGTCTTCATCGACGGCGTGGAGACAGCCCTCCACGAGGGTGTGATCCAGTGGAACGGCGGCACGGTCACTTTGGTCAGCACGGGTGTCCTCGCGGTCGACCGTCT
Organism: Oryza glaberrima; assembly: GCF_000147395.1. Taxonomy (NCBI): domain Eukaryota; kingdom Viridiplantae; phylum Streptophyta; class Magnoliopsida; order Poales; family Poaceae; genus Oryza; species Oryza glaberrima. The sequence goes on along the minus strand of NC_068328.1, from coordinate 19,721,438 downwards.
CCAGCACGTCGTGGTGCGCGGCGGGGGCAGTGGTGACGTGAGCTTCACCCGGTGCGGCTTCGCGGCCGCGGAGGCCTGCGGGGTCGCGTCGTTCCATCGGTGCGACGCCGTGCGGGCGGACGGGGCGCGGGAGGTGGCCGTGCGCCGATGCAGGTCCGCGGACGTGGAGCGCGCCGGCGTGGTGGCCATCCACCGGTGCAAGGGCGCCGCGCGCGTGCGCGGCGCGGGGGAACTTCGCGTCGGGCGGTGCCACGAGGCCAACGTGGGCGGGTGCGCGGACGTCGCGGTGGGCCGGTGTCGCGCCGCGCGCGCCGACTGGTGCGGCGCGATCGGCATCGAGCGGTGCGGGTCGGCGGACGTGAGTCGGTGCGGCGCCGTCCGCGTGGATCGATGCCGCGCCGCGTCCGTGTCGGCCTGCGGCAGCGTAGCGGTGCGCCGTGGCAAGGTGAACGTGATCGAACAGCCGCCGGTTTGTCAAGAGAAGCCGATGTACCACCTCGTCCACGCTGAGCCAGTCTACGCGATCCCTTTGGAAATATCGAGCGAGATTAAATTGCAGTAGACCGGGCAGTGCCAGCGGGCTAAAGGTCTGATATGCTGATGATATATATGCGTGTCGGTGTGATAAGTATACGTAATATACTATTGTAATATAATGTGTGGTTTGTACGGAGTATATATGCACAAGGATTATACTTTTAAATAAAGGGACAACGTTGACAAATGTAAGGATGGATTGAAAAATGAACGAATCGAAAAGACCAAGACCACCGAAACTGAAAAGACAAGATCGATAAATTTGGTCGAGCATTTTGTTCGTTAATTCAGTTAGTCTTCTCGGTTAACCGAAAAGATCTAATTAAAAAAAATTCAAATGCAACCAACAATCCACTAAGTTTAATAGGATTAAAACCTAATATTCACATCCTACTCCTTTTAGCCATAAAACCCAATAAAAGTCTTTACTAAGACGTGCTTGCGAATTCTTTTTGTGTGATTTTTGTGTTAAAATTTTTTATGATTTCTTTGCATATACTACCTCCGTTTTTTATAATATGGCACCGCTAACTTTTTTTTAAACGTTTGACTATTCGTCTTATTAAATTTTTTTTTACGCAAATATAAAAAATTTGAAGTCATGCTTAAAACAACATTTGATGATAAAATAAATATAATGAATGGTTAAATGTATTTTGAAAAGTCAATGGCGTCATATAGTAAAAAACGGATGTAGTATTTAACTTTTTGTTTAATCTCGGTTTGGACCGAGACCGAATTTGCCGATCCTGATATTTTTCAATTGAAATTCGGTCCTCACTTTTTAATGACTGAACTGAGAGGAAGACTGAAGACCAAGACCAAAATTTTCAGTCTGACCGAATGCCCATCCATAGACAAATGGAATACAGATAAAAAAAAACAAAGCCATCTATTCACTTTGAGTTCTTCTGTCAATTTGCATACGTAACATTTGCTGCAACTCTTTTACAACAATGGTCAAAATTAATTTCGCTCACTAAAAGAATCGCAAAAGAAATGTGATGAGGACTGAAGTCCCGATCGTCCATTATGTACTGATAAAGTCCATTGTGGAGACTGAACCAAGATGACCGAACCACTCACAATCACAACCCCACCCCTTCGTTGGTTATCAACTGTGCCAAAGCGCGGTCGACCTCACCGATAAAGCTATCTCCTACAAGTGAATCGAGAACAAAAGCAACAGAGTAGAAGAAATAATCTAAATATATTGCATATATACAATGAAGCTCACAAATTGGGGTTCCACAAACCGAACTAAGCGGCGAAACTGTAACAGCAGAATAATCTAAGCAAAACCCCACTCTAAATAATGATATTTATTGAATAAATATGATTAGGGTTAGCTGTAGGGCGTCCACCCCTCGTGCTTAAGATGTGACCATGGCTGCTATTGAGACAACCGCTGCTCACATAAAGAACAAATTAAACAAGTTCTGGAATCCAATTCAACTGCCTGCAACAATGTTGATTTCAAACGACTGCCAGATGTGCATACGACCTCCGTTTTGGGTCCATTAGTACTTGGTGGAAAGCTTTCGAAGTCCGCTTTTCAACGGATTCAGCCTCATCTTTGAATTCCGTCTCGTTTGGCCGGAATCACAGGAACAAGGTGACACATCACCTATAATAGGCCTATGGGCTTGTAACTTTGTCTGGGACCCCGGCCCAAGTAGGGCCCATGTGGGGTGCACCCCAACCAGGTGGAGCACAACCCTAGGGACACCAAGGTCGTCCTTCCACCTTCTTGAATAGCTAGGTACCCGTTAAGGTTTTCTTGGGTTTTGTTTAGATTGAAGTTTAGCCATTGCTACTTGCTTGTAGCGCGCGTACTAAACCGTCCATCTGCATGTCTTTGGAACCCAACTTATCTTGTGTATTCAATTCCTATTTGCAATATCGGATTACTTTGATCTTGTTCTTGCTTGTTTCTCGATTTGCTTGCAATAATAAGGTTGACCTACACCGGTGTCGACGTTTGATATCGTGACTACGTATTTAGATGGTATGGGGATTGTTGGTACCAGGCTATATGCGAGATTGAGGTAAAAGAGATGGAGACAGGGATTTTTATACAGGTTCGAGCCCCTTATCTTACAAGTAATAGCCCTACATCCTGTTGGCCGAAGCGGATGTTGCTCTTTATTCATCTGGATCACACAAATACAATATTTGGGATAACATATCTGGCTATCGTCGACTTGACGGATAGATAACCAACTCGTAGTCGACGATAGGGTAGTTTACCTCCTCGAATCTGTACTCGGCGAGATCAGAGATGGCGCTAGATCCCTCTTGCCGGCTTCTATAGGCACCGGATGGGGTATGGCTAGGCTAATCTTTGATGTCGATATCCGGCGACGTGTGTTGGCTTGTGGCTTTGTGGCCTTGTGGCCTATCCCCTCTCCTCCTAGGGGGGTTTGTATTTATACCCATAGATAACCCCTTGTCCAAGTAAGTATAGGGAGATAAATATGGATATGATCTGAGTAGTCCTTGTCGTTTCAATGTAGAACTCTTCTTGTCCTTCCTTATCCCGAACTCCTTCTATATACGAGGTTTGTTTCCGTATAAGACATGGTATGTGGTGGGCCTTGCCGAGCTTAGTCGATTACTATTGGGTATGTGGTATCCATAACCCTGACAGTAGCCTCGACTTCAATGCAAATGAACGAGTTCATGTTCTCAACCGAAGACTTTGGAATAACTGTTATCGTGCTCGCTTGACTGTTCTCGGTGAGATCAGAGATAGTGCTAGATTCCTCTTATTGGCCTTTGTAGGCACTATATTGGTTTTGTCTAGGTTAATCTCCGATGTCGTCCGAGAAGATACGGAACATGCGACTAAGTCTCCCGTCGTGCTGTAATCGAGAATTTGGATTGAAGTCAAGAAATTCCATCTCGGCGAGTACACCATTGCTTCATTCGATATTCCTTGTCGAACTCCAGCAGTCGTTCTCGGATAATCGAGAAGGTGCAAAGTCTGCGACAAAGCCTTGAAATCTGACTTGACTATTCTGATGTCTGACTTCCCTAATCAACATTCGTCGTACTCGCTTAATCGATCCCGCTGTAAGACCGTAGAGACATGGAGTCCTCAACAGCGTTGAATGGAATTATCCTGAAATCAATTCTCAGAACAAAATATTAAATAGAGATAGCCCTCAAGCGAACGCTCAAGGGTAACATGTTCTAATATGTATGGAAAAATTGAAAATCAATTGTATCTACGTGTGACAATAAAAGAGTATGCTCGCTAGAGTTGCCCTCAGCAAACGGAGTTTGGTACTCCTCCTAGCCCCTACCCTGTCCTCAGGGAAGTCTGTTCTCAGAGGGGAAGGCCCAATGACACGTAACTTGCCTAGCTGAAAATGCGATTACCTAGCCCCCAGCCGTGAAGTTGGAAAAACCAATTTCCGATTACACGGCTTGGTTAATACGCATTATGGAGCACTCTTACATGACCAGGTTTTACATGGTCGTTTGGCTCTTTAGGATCTGACAAGAGCTTATCTGCTCTGGGTGTCCCCAGCCAAAATTCCCTTAGGTTTCTCGGAGGCTTGTCAGACTGGCGTAAAGGGACAATAATTTCGATTTCAAGAGTAGGTGTTATCGTGGTAAGGGATCTCTGGACAAATATTGCACATATAAACACTTACAGAAGATGACGTAGATGATGAGACAACCACCACACTAGGCAAAGCCCAGGCGTATAGTTGTACCCAACAAATCGCATAGGTAGTGGGAGAATCGCTACATCGTTGGCAGAAAACCAGTTGTAGTCATATCTCGACCACTACGACCTACTGGTTCAAGAACCAGGAGTAGGAGTCTCTCAACCGTTTGAAATTGAGGTGCGAGGACTACTACGCTACTGATCGAGGACCAGTCATAGTCGTAACTCGACCTTTGGAAGTCGTGGTACAAGGACCGCTACGCTGCCGATCGAAGACCACTCGTAGTCGTACATCGACCATCAGAAGTCGTGGTGCGAGGACCGCTACGTTGCCGATCGAAGACTAGTCGTAGTCGTACCTCGACCATAAGAAGTCGTGGTGGGAGGACCGCTACGTTGCTAGTCAAAGACTAGTCGTAGTCGTACCTTGACCACCAGAAGTCGTGGTGCGAGGACCTCTACATTGCCGGTCAAAGACTAGTCGTAGTCGTACCTCGACCATCAGAAGTCGTGGTTCGAGGACCGCTACGTTGCCGGTTAAAGACTAGTCGTAGTCGTACCTCGACCATTTGAAGGGAATCAGAGTAATGTATGGACGACATTCCCGTGACTTGCGAGAACAACCTCCTGATGAAGACGAAGACAATGAGGAATTATCGTAGTCGGAGGTTCGGCTCCTGTACGTACTACCTCATCCTCGGACCCTCTAGAAGTCTGGGGATCTCGAGTTTCGTCGTCGTCGTGTGATGTAGTTAACCGTGTCTGTTGTCGTCCTAATGTCATTAGTCCTCGACAATGTCGTCCTAGTGACAACGGCGATCTAGTCAGTCTTGGTAGTCGCTATCACGACAATGCTGATTGTCGCGTTAGATGTCGAGAGCTTGCTAACCGATTAGTCGAGGACCAGGAGTAGGCGTATCTTGATCACCTGAATATGAATTTTTAGGTGGTGAGAGATCGCTACGATCTACTGGCCAAGGACCAGGCGAAGGCGTATCTCGATCACCTGAAGACGAATTTTCAGGTGGTGAGAGATCGCTACGATCTACTGGTGGAGAACCAGGTGTATGCATATCTCGATCACCTTAAGACGAGTTTTTAGGTGGTGAGAGATCGCTACGATCTACTGGTCGAGAACCAGGTGTAAGCGTATCTCGGTCACCCGAAGACAAAGTTTTAGGTGGTGAGAGATCGCTACGATCTACTGGTCGAGAACCAGGTGTAGGCATATCTCGTTCACCCGAAGACGAATTTTTAGGTGGTGAGAGATCGCTACAATCTACTGGTCGAGGACCAGGTGTAGGCGTATCTCGATCACCTGGAGACAAATTTTCAGGTGGTGAGAGATCGCTATGATCTACCGGTCGAGAACCAGGTGTAGGCATATCTCGATCACCTGGAGTTTTAGGTGGTGAGAGATCGCTACGATCTACCGGTCGATAACCAGGTGTAGGCGTATCTCGATCACCTGGAGATGAATTTTTAGGTGGTGAGAGATCACTACGATCTACTGGTCGAGAACCAGGTGTAGGCATATCTCGATCACCTGGAGTTTTAGGTGGTGAGAGATCGCTACGATCTACCGGTCGAGAACCAGGTGTAGGCGTATCTCGATCACTTGGAGTTTTAGGTGGTGAGAGATCGCTACGATCTACCGGTCGAGAACCAGGTGTAGGCATATGTCGATCACCTATGAATTTTTAGGTGGTGAGAGGTCGCTACGATCTACTGGTCAAGAACCAGGTGTAAGCGTATCTCGATCACCTATGAATTTTTAGGTGGTGAGAGATCGCTACGATCTACTGGTCGAGAACTAAGTGTAGGCATATCTCGATCACCTGGAGGGGCGCTAGAGTTGGTGATTACATGTGCATCTCATGTGGCCAGCATGACTCACATACGCAACATATAGCATATCCGGATGTCTATTTGCAATCATGTCGGGTGATCAAACCGACGTTATTTGTGAGGGATTATCCGTTAACGACATATTCTCCAATAGTCCGGGCGTGGCCGGCGCTATACATGAGATAAGTCGTCAGTCTTCGTTGGTAGGTTGGGTACGACGACTTAGCCTTTATCGAGAAAGTTCTCGACAATGGGGTGTACTCAACCACAACCTACTCGAGTGCTCAATTGTTTTTGAAAAATATTTTCTAGAAGACAAGATATATAGCAGAGAATATCGAGTATGTACTCAAAAAACTGCATGACTCTTCTAATATTATCAGGATATAACGAGCAGATTAAATATTGGGTATTACGTAAACCGTAGCATTAAACCGTAGTCGGCCAAACATTGGAAACACTCGCACAATAGATATGTATAAAAACATGCTCTAGGTAAATATAATAAATTATAGGTCTCAATATTGTATGATCTGATCGTGGATAGATGTGATTTATCTGAATAGTCAACGCATTGCACTTTAGGCAGCCATATTGGTCTTCTCTGCAGGTACACGTGCACGCCTGGGCACGTACTGAGTCCATGCATATGCATGAGTACATGTCAGGAGTAAGCACGTTGACTCGTTGTCTTGTTGTTCAGTAGATTACGCCGTGGTGATTTTGGGCAGCAATATATCCGGCCTGAGTAGATTAACACATGGTTTCCTATCACGTGGAGTGACATAGGCACCTGTCATTCACCTATCCGTCCGGCCTGTTATTGAGTCCGACCAAAGCACGCGTTAGCCAGGAAATCGATCAGTGTAGTAGTCAATTCCGGTCTCCCATGGTGTCAGCAACATCCTCGAGATCACCGATGGTCGATAATACTGAACAGATGTCTTCAGCTGCGGCGACGATGGTTCCGATCTCGTCGGAAGACATACTTCGGTCGGATTAGATCTCCCTAGTCCCCTACAACCGAAGTCGTCGAGTAGTTTGGTGTTAGAGAATCCATCTCTTGAACCAATCTCATCGAAACCTTAAAGCACCAAACTCCCCCTACCTGGCGCGCCACTATCGATGTTTGATATCGCGACTACGGTATTTAGATGGTATAGGGATCACTCCCCCTACCTGGCGCGTCACTGTCGACGTTTGATATCGCGACTATGGTATTTAGATGGTATAGGGATCGTTGGTACCAGGGTATATGCGAGATTGAGGTAAAAGAGATGGAGACAGGGATTTTTATACAGGTTCGGGCCCTTATCTTACAGGTAATAGCCCTACATCCTGTTGGCCGAAGCCGGTGTTACTCTTTATTCATCTGGATCACACAGATACAATATTTAGGATAATATATCTAGCTGTCGTCGACTTGACGGATAGATCACCAACTCGTAGTCGACGATAGGGTAGTCTTCCTTCTTGAATCTATACTCGATGAGATCAGAGATGGCGCTAGATCCCTCTTGTCGGCTTCCGTAGGCACCGAATGGGGTATGGCTAGGCTAATCTCTGATGTCAATATCCGACGACTTGTGTTGGTGTCGTAGGCTCTCCAGACCTTCCATTATAATTAAGAGATGAAGTGAATAATTCAAGTCATCAAACAAGCATAATGAAGTAGCCAACGCCTCGTGAGAGGAATATTGGAGACATTGCTGGGCCTTTAGCCTGCCAGTCAACTTCAGTCTGAGTCAACTTCAGTCTGAGATGTGCTCGTCAAACCACTCGAAGGCGGTGACAAGATGTGTTACACATTCAGGAGACTTGACAAAAATGGCTAAATATCTACAACATCTCAAATATTCTGAACTCATACTCATATGAATCTAGTTCCGAGGATGTGCACTAGATTCACACTTTCATCTTAAGTATGGACATACATAGCAAACACAAATAAGATGAAAGCGATTAAAATTACATCTAACTTAGAGATACAAAGGCCGACCGACCAAATAAATATATAGAACAGCGGAAGCTTATCTACCCAATCCACAAACACACCGACTAGGGGTTTACCCCATTAAGTTCAAATCCTAGAAGAAGCAGTCGATTACCCGCATCACTCAAATACTAAATCTAAAACCTGCAAGCAAAAGGTTAATTCAATGGCAAGAGTCAGTACATTATTAGAAATAATGCACTGGCAAGTACCAAGACAAGCCTAACACCCTACTTGCAAGGCATATAATCAAGGATGGTTCTTTTTAGCATAAAGCAAGTTTTATTTGCATAAAACACATTCAAATCAGATTTTCTTTCAAATAAATTTCAGCAAGCTAGTACTTAACATATGGGCATCAAAGTAGGCATTAATCATGTATAAATATGCACCTCATTGCCATCCATGGCAGCAAGGAGATCATTTTGAAATCTCAACATAATTTGAAGGTAAATTCAACATTTAGAAGAATAAACACAAGTCTATATTCAATACATATCCACACGCTGCTCATGACCGCGAGCACGGCTAATCGATTAGTTTTTACTCTGCAGAGTTTGTACACTTTACCCACATGATGCGAAATAATAATCATGCAAGAGCATGGCACGCGATACATAAGTATCCGATTTATTACTCACAACATAGCTTTTCTAAAATTCATGATTTAGCCTTACACCAACACGATACGTGTTACTCCATCCTAAGCCATACACGTTATATGACCTAGAACCGTTATGTGGCGGGCCCACGTCTTAAACTTAACGCCGTGGTGGCGGACATAACGGGAACCCACCCACGTGGCACAATATCGTTGTATTGGATAGACTTAGTCACCTAAACTACCACGTCGGGGTAAATAGGAAGTTCCTCTGAGTTATCCGAACTCATACACACCGGCCTACCAGAATATAAGGCTAAACCATAAATAATTTACTAAGCTTGGGCTATCCCATACTAGCACATGTGGTTGTACTGTATACGAAATGAACTGACATTGAGTGAAGTCCTTAGGTCGGTTTGGGCACACTCTCCCCCTATCGGTACTCAACTAATCATCATATGTGCACCACTTGAGGCCCAAACCTAAAATCCATGTTTTCCATCATTTTATTTATCAAAATCACAAGTATTAAAGTTCTGTCCAGATTATTTAAAAATCAGTTTTCATGTTTGTAACGAGCCCATAATGACAAGGAAGACCATTCTAAGCATGGCTAAGCATTATAGTAATCTAGTGACTCCAAAACTCATATATAAAGTGGTATAGTCATATTGTTCCAAAGGTTACGAATGAGGGATATGGTTATATGTGGAGTTAAGGTGGTAATGCAAGTAGTAGGAGTTTGTCTAACAAGTTTAACAAGATTTTAGTTTATTAGTGTACAATCTACATGCAAGATTTTCAAACATTTTCAATAACCTCCAAAACATAGGTTCAAAGTGATCAAAGAGAGGGAGGTGGGACTTGCCTTGCAACTGGAAAATGTCAGCACCTAATTCACTTCTTCACCGTTTGAGCAATCATCTATACAAAGTACACGTTATGTAATTAAACACCGAAATATGTGAAAAATTCAAAATGCTCTAAAATGCATGATTTGTGCACAGTGAATAGGTACTAGTCTAAAATGAATTTAGGTGAAAGAATTTCTGTTTTATCTCATTTCATTTGAGAGTTATGAATTTTAGAAGTTTTCGTCGGTATAGTATAGGATTTACTTAGGTACTATTGTGAAATGCTCTTGTAAGGTGATTCTTATTAAGTTTATGTTTGCTAGGGTGAAGATATGTGTTTTCTAAGACTAACACATTTGATTTCACAATTTTTAGAGTTAATGTGAATTCTTTATGTATTTTACAGGCTATAACGTGTTATAGGTGTTTATAGGTGTATAGTGTTATATAGGTTCATGGCTTTAGAGGTTTAGGTCCAGAACTTGCCTCATCTAGCTAGTGATGTACAAAATGAGTATTTTAGTTAACTAATCTAACCTTAGTTCATAAGCTTATGGTCTTTATTATCATGGTTCATATTCTTATAAACTAGGGGAGCTCTAGTCTATGCTAGCAATATATTATATCAATCTAGAAATTATTATAGAAATTATTATATGAGCTAAGTTCTTCTAAGTTATGGTGGATGGGGATGGAACTATGGATCCACTGGTCCTAACAAGTTTTATTTGGAATTATTTGGAGCTACCATGCATATATATACTTATTGATATGTATTGTTTAACCACTATTATGTGTTAAGTACCTATACTACCAAATTAAGGTTTAGAGCTATGGTATGAACAGAGGGTGCCATATTCCACTCTACTAGGTTGAAGTACATTACTTGCTGGTCCTATAGAAATTTGGTTCACTTCATTTAAACTAAAGATGAATTTTCTACAAATTTTACAAATTAAAGGTTGCTCTATGTTGGTTATTAATTACATAAATATTTAGAGGCTTTTATTACAAAGTAAGTATATGATTTTATTTTACAAATTAGAAGTATATGTTTTGGTGACTCTACATAAGTTGGGTTTACTCAAAAACGATCTAACATGAATTTTATATAAACTTCTAAAGTTCAGCTTATATATCTAAAACTATTCATTTTAAAGATAATAGTTTTAGAGGCATTAGGTACAAAGTAAGTATATTATTTTATTTCACTTTACAGTGGACAACAAATTGATGATTCCGTGAAATGTGAATTTACCCTAAAATGAGTTGAGATGAATTTTGTATGCATTTTATAAGTTTGTGCATGCTTTATGTATATTTTTTCTTAAATAAATTTTAGAGGTGAAATTTGTATTGCAAGTGTAAGTTTTTATTTCATAACATTAAAGTTCATCCTTATATGAGTTCACAGAAACTTGAATCATCTCAAAATGAGTTATATTTGATTTTATATGGATTTTTACAAGTTTTAGGTACTTTTCTTATATAATCTCAGATTTTGTTTCTAGGGGTCCGCTAACAATCATACGGCTAATATGCAAAAAAGCCCTTGAGATTTCTAGAAACCAACCCGCAGTCTTAGGCCCATATGTCAGTGTTTAGTATGTTTGCATATTGAACCTTATGTTTGTTTAAATTCTCAAAACGAAGTCCTGCGACCTGGACAGAACAGAGCGCCATGGCCGAGCTCGGTCTCGAGCTCGCCGGCGACAAACGATGGCTCGTTTGGGGGTGCGACCAATACACAAAATGAAGATCATGTTATTGCGATTTCATTCCTATACATTTCTCAGATAGTGGACATTGGAATAGCCAGCGGTGAGTCGGAGCAGAGGATGTTTTCGGGTGGTGGTGCATGTCGTGCTATCCACTGGATATGTTAGTGATATGCCCTAGAGGCAATCATAGAGATGATTGTATCACATACTATGTTTACATATTTATTCGACATTATTCCTTGAAATAGATAACTCATTATTGGTTAATGAATATGTGATTCTTTCATGACACTATTTATGTTGTTTGTTACTATTTCTAAAGGATCCCTGATCAAATATCATATGTGGAACAAATATGTTTATATGATCAGCACATGTATTAATTGATGATCATGTCTCATGGATCATGGTATAGAGATACCAAATTAATAATGTGGACACATGTTGCTGAACATGTTGTTGGATAGACCCAACATGAGACACTGGAAGAGCCATATGTGTTGTGTCATCAGTGATCTCATTTAGTGTTGGTGTTGAATTTTTAGACCTGAGATTATCATGGTTCCTAACATGTGTAGTAGCTTACTTAGGGACTACTAAACGCTACTCCGTAATTGGGTAATTATAAAAGTAGTTTCCGGGTATGCTATGAAACATGTAGTGGGATATGAATAATCAAGATGAGATTTGCTCCTCCTATGGAGAGATATCTCTGGACCCCTCGATGTTGTAGATTATGGAAGTGTATGGCCATGCCAGAGATGATTGAGGAGTCAATCACAAGTTATATAATCTATCAACAGGTTCGAATGAATGATTGAGCTCTTAGAGGATGGCACATATCTAGCCTTGAGCTTAATCCATATCGTGAGGCAAAGGGGTTCATACAAGTATACACTAGAGGTTCAGCCGATATGATCTTTATTTATACCCGGTGGGTCAATACGTTCTGCTAAGGGCCGCTGTTGACGCGTGGACCGAAAAGGAGTTTTCGGGTTAAAGCCGAGTATACATGAACCTACAGGGTTGCACGCTTAATGGGCCGGAATAAGGGGATTGGATGGAGATCCAATATGTGCTTAATTCGGATAGGGATCCGAATAGGAGTCCTACGGGCCTTGGAGGCCCGAGTGATGGATCCTATATATTCGTGAGGGGTGTGACTGGCGAAGGCATTGCATCACGTGAGAAACCCTAGCCGTCACTTCCCTCCCCGAGCAAAACCCTAGCCGCGCGCTGGTGCTAGCACATCTACGCGTGGCGTTCCGTCCCTGTACGTGTGGATACCGGTAGAGGCGCCGCTGGTTTGCGGTGCTGATCGGCGTGGGAGTACGGCGAGGAGAACGCACGAGGAGGAGAAGGTCGAGCCAGTGCAATCGACTACTTTCTCTACATCGACGCACTAATTCGCGAGAATTCCTTCGACTTCTCAGCGTCTTCTTCCGCTGTGCAGTGCATCGAATGGTAACGATCTATAATCTAATACTTGCATGGTTCCTGGTTTACGCGATAGAAAATTTTGATTTATGCTATCGTAGCCTACGCGTATCCCAACAGGATGTACCCAAAGGGATGCATGCATGTATGTTCTATAGGCTGCAGGGTGCTCACCGAAGCTCGGATGCGCTACGGGTAGGCCTGGACAGTGACGATGATGCAGAGGATGTCCCGGCGGCGGCGGAAATCAGCATAGCAACGGTGACAACCACCATCCGAACTCCGGGCTGCCAAGAAAAAGAGTGGAACGGCTCAAAGACCAACTAAAGATGCTACACGAGTCAGGAATTGCGCCGAAGCTCACCCGGGATCAAGGAATTGAAGATCGACGCCGGCGGCCGGAGTTGGAGAAGATGACGCCGATCTCCCTCCTCGATTCACCGATCCGTGAGGTTCTAGGAGTATCTTTACGAGGACGTCTAGGCGATTCTGGTGGCGCAAGGGTTCGGCTTGGGGTGGTTTAGTTTGGTCGGAACGACGACGAGAACCCGACAGCGGTCATCGTTGTGCGCTCCAGGGCGTTTGTGGGCACGGTGGCGTTCCCACTCAACCGCTGCATAGAATGGGACGAAATTAGATGAAATAGACATGGCATTGAGAGTAGGTTTTGGAATGCAAAAGAAGAGGAAACGACGCGGCTCATTAACGAATGTGGCTATCGTCTTCTTCGCGGCCGGCAATGGAGAAACGGTGGAGAAGGGCAGCAAGGATGCTCTCCCTCGGTTGGATCTGCCCTGGAATGGTGGGTGAAGAGTGGCGACGCGTCTGGGAGAGGCAGAGATGGAGCTCGGCGTTTTTAGGGCGTCGACACGTCGTGGCCACGCGTCGAACGCGCCCGAGGGCTGTCGGCTCGGTCTCTTTCTCAGTTTTGGTCGGCTAGAGAAGTTGCACAGAGGAAGGGCAAGCCAAGGAGGCTGTCAGGTGGGTCCAGGTCGGTGTAAGCTAGGTGGGGGTGTGAGGGATGGGTAGATAATTGGGTGCAAGCGATTTTGGACAAATTTTCAGGATTATTTCTCTTACCCATCTTTGTTAATTCATATATTAATTTGTGGTACAGATCAATTCATGTGGATTTTACTGAAGTAGATGAATGTACCTAGTTTCCATTTTCTTTGGTTGCACTCACGAATTATGGATAGATTGCTCACAGAAATTAAAAGAAGATGGGCTCAATGGAAACTGTTTGAATTTTTAGGAGACAAAAACAGAGAAGATAAATTCTGGAAAAATTATATATATTCATAATAAATGGCCTAGTATTTGAATAAATTGTTTCCCCTATACACTCCCATGAAGTTAAATGCATTTTTAAACAAAGTATGGTTTTAGCCAATTAGGAATTTTAATTAGTCTATTATTTAACTGTGTTGACTGATTTATTTGATGTACCAAATTTAGTTATTAAATCTTACCAAAATTACAATGAGTTGTATATGTTAATTAGAGCCTACATGAATTTTCCCATGGTTTTATCTTGCACGAATTATTTTAGATAATTAGCAAGACTTATCTCTTATATGTGTTTCCCTTTCCTAAATGCATCTAAATGTTTATAAAAGTTATATTTGGACTCTTCTTAACCTGAGGTGATGTTGATATGTTAGAATTGCAGTTTACCTTACATATGTCACAAGCTCCTTACCAATTTATGTATAAGTTTACTTTAGTATTAAATTAAGAGAATGCTTATCGAGATGATTAAGATAGAATATACCCTATATGAGTTAATTTATTTGTTCACTTCCATGTACATGACTTGTCTTCAGATGGATGACCAAATTAGTTTTGTGGGGCTTGACATTGGCCTTGTTGATATATTTTAAGGTGTATGGTTTCTATTTTAACTTCCTCTAGCTAGCACTAGGCCCTAATGGTTTAGTTGTTTATCTAGATCTTAGTTATCATTCATGAGATCTATTATGAAATGCAAAACGAACATCCAAATGCATAAGAAGGACTCAAGTCAAAACATGATGTAAGCGAGTATGCATGCTTTCACTTGTTTTTGCATTTATGGTATAGGTTAAAGATGAAAATGTTTTAATTTGTTCTCAAATTTTACTTCAGTATAAGTTAGATCAACTTCACCTAGGTTTTACAATGGAAATTTTTGGTTCACAAAATTGAAGAACTTTCCTTTCAACTAGTTTTGAAGGAAATTCCTTAATCCTAGAATTCGGGTATGTTACAGTTGGCTTGTGGCTTTGTGGCTTTGTGGCTTTGTGCCCTTGTGGCCTCTCCCCTCTCCTCCTAGGGTGGCTTGTATTTATACCCATAGATAATCCCTTGTCCAAGTAAGAATACGGAGATAAATATGGATATGATCTGAGTAGTCCTTGTCGTTTCCATGTAGAACTCTTCTTGTCCTTCCTTATTCGGAACTCCTTCTATATACGCGGTTTGTTTCTGTATAAGACATGGTATGTGGTGAGCCTTGCCGAGCTTAGTCGATTACTATTGGTATGTGGTATCCATAACCCTGAGAACCGTCAATATCAACAACCCACGAAGAGTTGTATCTATCTCTAAGGCGCAACAAAACAACGTCTTGTACGGTTTTAGTCGGATCATCAACATTTACCCAAATCGTAGTTATCACCAACTCACCGAATGATCAGGCCAATCAGAGTCATGAGTGTCTTGAGTGCAACTCATGGTTTATCAAGTGGTATTTGCTTGGTGAGTTTTTTTTATCCACCTATAACCAGAATATAGCCATAAAAAATATTGGATCCATTACCTAGCCATCTTTGTGCCCGCTGCATTGTTTTTTTCAGTTTTTGCTTTGTTGAGTTTTGTGTTGCATCGTCGTGTCATGTTTGTTGGTATTTCTTAACGCTCACGGATAAAATCTACAAGCGCATGGAGATACCGATATAGCACTTCACCCGGGAGTATTCCAAGGTATCGATTTCTAAAGCTAATGTGTGTGCTTAACTCTTCTCTAGTTTCATCCAAGGACACAAGGCAGATATAGGAAAAGGGTAGAGAGGATTTCCTATTGAGAAACATGGTCTATACTTCAGGCACTGGCTTGCTCACTACTGTTGGCTGCTGTTAAATGCCAATTCTATGCCGCCAATACCTAGATAAAACATAGTTAATAAGACATCCAACATAGTGGTAGGGTTTAATTCTAACATATTCCACGAGTGTTGATATATATTTGGATGAAATCCAAAGTTGGGATGAAATCAAGACTTAAGTGAAGGAAGAATTCTATCCATACAAGAGTGGGCCTTAAACTTCATCGAAACATCAGAAAATAGGCCCAACTACCTGAGAAATGGATAAGGCAAGCTGAGAGAGAGAACAGGCCAAGTTCTTGTCCTGTTGGGCCCAGCCAGGGTTCGGCCGAACTCCAATCTCGACCGTTCAGTCTGGGGTTTTCATGGACGCTCCAGATGCTCTCCGGATGGTGGTTGCGGGACATTTTCAATAATTCGCATAGCAGTAACCGCCATACTTGCCTATAAAAGGAGTTAATCACTTCACTTCTCACACACACTCCAAGCTTGAGCTGAGTTATAAGAGGCTCTATTGTACTATATTGTATACTAGAATTAGGGAGAGAGTAAAGTAGAAGAAGTCGGCGGAATTCCAGAGTTGTCGGTAATCCTCTCTTATTTCTTATACTTTGTTAATTACTCTGTTTTAATAGAATTATCATTCTGAGTAATTAAGATTTACTCGGTGAGAATTAATTCTTGGTTAGTTCCTAATTAGCGTGCGGGATCATTGTTCACTATAGTCCTTTAAAATATAGTGATTGCTTTAGTGTTTAACTAGCGCTAAAGTAATTAATTGTGTAGACGTGGTGCCAGGGTAATTAATTTTCGGTGGTTGCTTCGTATCCCACAGTAGGTTTGAGGTGGGTGTAGAGGTGGTGACATCCCTCAATTACACTAAAGTCCTCCTTGTCCGGGTACGCAGTAGAGTGACATTTAGGAGCAGTGAGCTGGCCAGTGCCTGAAGTACTAGGATTAAACTGAGCTTTCTGTAGACACTATTTCTCACTAGTAAATCCTCTCTATCCTTTGCTTACCTTTGCTTCGTGTCCTTGGATGAACCTAACAAGGAGCTGAGCACACACGTTCCCTAGGGAAATCGATACCTTGGAATACTTCCAGGTGAAGTGCTACATCGGTATCTTCCGTGTGCTTGCGGATTTTATCTATGACGTTAAAAAATACCAACAAACATTTCTGGCGCCGTTGCCGGGGAACGGTTGATGTTCATCTCCGAACCTTGTTCATCTTCGTATCATTTTTACTTTTCATTCTTCAACCTTCACCCCTGCTATCCCCGATAAGTATTCTTGTAAAACTCTTCTCACCCATGGAGCCACAATCTATCTTTCAACTATCTGCTCCACGGGGCAAATCTTTTGAGCCACCTCCTTCATTGGGGCCAATTTTTACAACTGGCTACGAAAGTCGCCCCGAATTAATAAGTATGGTCAAGGAAAAACCTTTTTGTGGTCTCGAACAGGAAAATCCTTACCATCATCTGCGAGAATCTGAGCAGTTTTGCTCGTGCCTTAAGATTCGAGGCTTGTAGAAAGAAACTGTGCGGTGGAAATTGTTTCCGTTCTCTCTACACGAGTGAGCAAAACAATGGTACACGGCTACCGTTGGGTGTGTTGACTGGGAGAGATTACTAGACAGGTTATGTCTCGGCTTTTTCCCTGTAACCTGTATTACTACTCTTCGGGTGGAAATTCTCGGTGCAGCCTGGTCCAGATTCACTAACTTAGTGCAGTCTGGTCCAACATTATCCATTCCCGATTATGTGCTACTGCAACATTTTCATGTGGGTTTAGATAAGGAGTCTGCATTCTATCTAGGCATCACTACCGGAGGATCATTCATGCAATAAACTCCATCTGAAGGAAAAGTAATTCCAGATCGGATTCTAGAAAATACTTCCTTCATGGATCAATGTAATGAACTCCTCCCGGAAGCATCAGTGTCTAGGATTGAGGAACCTCCGACACCCGAATCTTAGTCTGAACCATCTACCTCAACCTATTCGGCCGAGGAACCTTCCGCCGAGCCATTGCCTGTTGAGAACGAAGAAATTCAAACTCCGGGATGTGCTCCAACGTTCAGGGATGATCTTTATGAAGATTATGGAAACACCTTGAACTATTTTAGTAAAAAGAAACCACCTATTCCCTTGCCACCTCCTGATCCGATAGAATATCAATATCTGAAAGAAACGGTTCGGGAGTTGACATCCATCATGAGTGACGAATGGTTAAAGGAGTAAAATGTTGATGCAAAAAACACACACTAGCTTGGGAGATCTGCTTAGCTCCAGTGCAGGTCCTAAGAATTGCTTTAGGGTTCTGAGCATGCCAGCTGGTTTGATCATGCAACCAACAAGAAATAAAAGAAGAACAATTAAGTCCGCAAATGATAGCCGATCGGCTGTGTTGCCGATGATGTTTCATTTGATATCAGGCCGATGTGATGTGAACCAGATCGGCAATAAAATACTAAACAAGATAGAATTAAATCTACTTGATTGGCTGTAGATATCCATGATATATAATCTATTTCTAAAAATATATTTAAACTAAGTGATTGGGATAGATCGGACAGTGAGCCGAGACAGTATAAATCACTTATGTTTAAAAGTACTTTAAGACAAAGATTATATATATTTATAGCTTAGCCGATGAGGTAAATCTAAGATATATCGGCCAATACTCTGATACCATCTATACAAAGATATTAAAACAGACAAAATATACCAAACAACAAGCTTAATATATTTCTAAGCAATAAGATCTTAATATAAAGGGCAAGTTTAGCATGTCAAACAAATAAAACAACTAAACCAGGTAAGATCGGCTGAAACCCCAATACTATCTCTATCAATAATCATAGAACAAGTTAGATATTATAATTCTAGATATTACGTAATAGATCGAACCTAACCGATGTAGCATTAAGTACAAAAAGAAACATAAGATCTAGACAAACCGATGAAAATCTCTTTGAGATGGTAGATATACTATATAAACTAGATCAACGTTGATATCTAACCCTATCGGCTGCCTTCTTATTAATAGATATTAACCGATCTAGGGTTAGGTAGCAATATTGATTGAGATTTTATAGCGTATATGATAACTCGACGATTCACATAAACAAGATTAGAGTATGATGAAGATGTAAGCACTAATCCCGAGAACGCAAGCCGCCATGACAAGTTTTACCTCTCACCGGAGATCGAAACCGATGCAGCCCAACTCGAAAGCAAGAACTCGTCGAAATAGTGAAAGTAGAAAAGGGTGGCAATGCGCCGAAAGTGTTATTGAATTGTTTTTGTCATTATACATGGTCTTGGGTTATATTTATACCCAAAATACATAATGTATCCTTGCCGGACACGACTCTAAATCTGTTACAACCGTAAGATACGGACAAGTCTTTTAGGCAGACTCTTGCCGGTAAATATCTCTAAGGAAACTACCCACAATATCCTAATTAATAGATACAATTGCCTATCCGTGAGAACATCTCAATCATGGCAATACTTGTGCAGCACGTCGATCAATCCCAAAGATGATTGTAGAGCCACCTTAGCGAGATCGGCTCCATCGGCTATCCTCTATCTGATCCATCATCAGCCGATGTAGTCACTTAGCTGATGCCTTTCGTAGCTGATGCGTACTCTGTTTCTGAGAAACGATCCTCCACCAAATCCGATTCGATTTTAATGCATGTCCTACCAAATTTGGTCGTTAACAGCAGAGCTTTCTTCCGGAGTAATTCGGATCATTACCACTCCTCGAACCATTCCATGTCACTTAGAAGAGAATAACATTGGTATTCTCTACAGTCCTACAGTCGGTGCAAATATTGTCTCAGAACCCTTTGCGTTCGCTTACCTGAGCGACAAGACAATTACACCGACTAACAAATTCTTCAAGCATCCGAACGGGAATCTTATTGAAGGATTTGGGATTGTCCAGGATGTGCCCATCATTCATGACGACAAAGAGGCAATCTTGAATTTCATGTCTTTGAAATCCATGAAATTGATGTTCTAATCAGGCATCCCATCGAGAAACTTCTCATCAACACCCTCGATTAGGCAGCCTCAAATTCTCTTTAGGAGGGAATGAGTTTTCAATCCCATTCGAGCAATCAAGGTTCGCCTTGACTGACTCCATTCCTGAAGATGAATATGCGGAGGAAGTAACGGTTGTTCTACCATCTGAGTCCCCCGAACCATGTCTTGAGAATGATGTCCCAAACTTCTGTTGATGCAAAAAACACACACTGGCCTGAGAAATTTGCTTTACTCTAGTGCAGGTCCAAAGATTTCCTTTCGGGTTTAGGTCGTGCCAGTTGGTTTGATCCTGCAACCAACAAGAAACAAAAAATCCAAAGTTAAATCTATAAACGATAGCCGATCGGCTGGATTGCCGATGACGTATCGTTTAACACTGGACCAATGTAACATGGATCAGATCAGCAGTGAAATATATAATAATGAAAGAATTAGATCTACTCGATCGGCTGTAGATATCAATAGTATATAATCAATGCTTCAAAAATATATTTAAACTAAGTGATTGGGATAGATCGGACAGCATGCCGAGACAGTATAAATCACTTATGTCTAAAACTACTTCAGAGCAAAGATTATATATATTCATAGCATAGCCGATAGGATAAATCTAATATGTATCGGCTAGTACTCTGATACCACTTTGTACTAAGATATCAATATAGATTCAATATACCAAACAGAAATCAATCTAACATCAGGATAACTTAAAAGGGTGATAACAAGTTTAATATATTTTATCCAAGTGAGATCTTAATATAAATGGTAGATTTAGTATAGCAAGTTAACATATATGAAACAAAATAACTAAATCAGGTAAGATCAGCCGAAACCCTGATACTATCTCTATTGAAAATCATAAAACAAGTGTAACATACCAGGAATTTCACCTAGGGAAAATTTTGTGTGGAAAATTTAAAACTTTCTGAATTCTAAAGTTTTCGGTGAACATAAAAGCATACTAGAGCATATAACTCCCTTAAATAAAATAAACACATAGTCTAGTTGGGAAAAATCAAACCTAAGACCAAAATAAAAGTTTACAAATCTTGTGGTAATAAATTTCAAAATAAAATATTTTGCTTTGACCTTAAACTAGAAACCTAATCTTCTTGGTTTTGAATTGCTAACCTAATTAAAAATAATTAAGTCATATATAAAACAAATGGAAAGGTAGGTTTCAAAATAAGCACATCTAAATTGAGATAAAATGAACTTGCTTGCTTGTGCATATTATTGTTTTAAGATTGTTTTTGGATCTTCTTGGTGCATCTCATAATAGATTGCATATGCATGTCATGTCTAAAGAAAATTCTTAAAAATAGATGAATCAACAATTAATCCCACAAAAATTCTCATAAATACTACACAACACCCTAATCTCCCAGTAATTTTAGTTTGAATTTATCACATCAACTAGTACCACAAATAAATTCTTCAACTCAGCAATAAATCTGAAAACAGCATACAATTTAGCCTACTTTGCATAATCATCAAATTTTAACCATAACTTATTTATCAAAGCCCCTTGTCAGAATGTTAATTATACATTACTCTACAACCTGATGCAATGGCTTCGTCTAATTCGAAATATAACCAAAGGAATTGAGAGCCAAAAGTTAGGTAAACAGTATTCTAAAATGCAATCAACAATCCACCTAGTCAACTTTACTAAATTACTATGGTAAAAGCAAAAGTAATTAAATCTTGGAACTTGGCACATTTGATACATCACATACTTCTCTAGCTTTCTGTCTCCTTGTCCCCCCCTTAATTAAAAATTAAATGGATGGGAGGATGAGAGTAATCTAGTAAAATAAAATAGTGCCAACACTTGGGAAAATTTAGTGCTTCTAGTTCTCTCCTTCTACATCTCTCCCTTACATGTGGGACCAAGTCCTTGCGGGGCCCACTCATCATACAATCACAGCCAACACATCATCTACTCTTCACTCTTTTAAATCTTCTTTTTTTTCTCAAAAGGTGAGAGAAGGGTTTAAAATCAATTTTCACTTAAAGTACCACCTTACGTCTCGTACATTTATAGGAAATCACTTCATAGGGCCCAATTGTCAATTTACATCACAGCCACAACATCTCTTCACCTCTCTTTGTTTATGTGATTAAATACCATGAAGGGGGAGAGAGAAGGATAAAAGGTTCCAATATCCATTTCTCACCCAATTCCTCCCTCCACCCTATCTTTCATCTAGGAAACATCTCCATGGACCACTTGACAGCCATTATAGCTAGTTTGGGTGATGTAGGTGAGGTTGCAACGCCCTAAACTCAGCCACCATCTTAAAAACGTGTATATTCCATATTGACACCTAGCATGTCATTGTCTTCTCCACTTTCACCATTTAGTGAGCCACTTCGCCACTGAATTCATCTCTCATCCTAATCTTGTTCCATAGAAATAAACTTCAAGAACTCCCATGTATTGCCAAGAACGTTCTCTTCTTTCTTTCCATCGAAGATGTTTGATCGGTCGCAAATCTTCTCTGGTGAGCTTCGCCGCATTCCAACCATGGAAATGTGATTCAATTCCCCTACCTGATCAATCATGTCTCTTAACACCTTGTGCCAAGCTCGACGCCGCTCTCGGTGTCCAGAGCGCCGCCGTCGGCCACTTCGCCGTTCCGGTCGACTCGAGCCTCCGCTGACCAAGCCATTGCGCCACCGACGTCGCCTAGGTCCCTGCAGAAGGACGCGTAAAGAAGATCGAGCTAAAACGCCGCCGTTGAGGAGATCGAACTCTTCTTCCCCAAGTCCGGCCGCCGGCCATCGTCGTCAATTCCCCGCTCCCGGGTGAGCTTCGGCGCTATTCCTCGCATATGAAGCATCCTTAGGTGATCTTTGATCCATTTCCCTTCTCTTCTTGGCAGCCCAAAGACCGGAGGAAGCCGACGCCGTCGTACCGCCGTTTTCCGCCGCCACCGGAGCGTTCCTCGGTTCACCGTCGTCGTCCAAGCTTCGTCGGTGTACGTGCGACTCAAGTGAGTCTTCAGGAGTCCCGTAGAGGCACATGCATGCACACATTTGGCACAAATCGAGCCGTAGCTCTAAATGGCGCATCACCCCGAAGCACACCGCCGCTCGCGCTGCCGCCGTCGTTGACTCCAGCCACCACAGCCCGCGATACCACCGCCATTAGTTTCGCCATCTTCCACTCTACATTTTCTCTTTTGGCTGCATCGTGAGGACGGCCACCGTTCGTCGCCGGCGCCGGCGAGAAGCTCGCCGGGGCGCCACAGCCCTGTCCTCCTCCACCTAGTGTCACTGACAAGCGGGACCCACTTCATTAGGTGCTAAGAATTTGATTAGTATGAGTTTAAATCTTGTAGGATTTTATTTCTAAATGTTCTCTGCATGACATGTTGACCCAGGACCTATTAGTAAAAGTATAAAACTTGGAGCACTCTTTATGAAGATAGTATTAAACATGTGATAAGGACTTCGGCCTATATTCCTAGAAACCTCAGGGACTTTTCTGCATATTTACTCTCACTCACCAGTGGACCCCATTTTTTAAAATCTGGAAAATAATAAAAGAAATACCCAAACAAATATATGTTTAACAGAAAAATGCACAAACTTGGCACATGTAGTACAATTTTGAGGTAATTCCAGTTGCTATAGATTCACAAAGATATGAAATTTAATATGA